>NC_056006.1:16220564-16874314 GCF_018446385.1 Zingiber officinale | reverse complement strand
GCAGCGGAAATAATAAAGACAAACGAAAACACAAGTGGTTACTTGGTTCGGAGCCTATGACGACTCCTACTCCAAGGCCCGCGATCTTTGATCGCTTTCAATGGGCAACAACTATAATCTTGAATATTCAGTACAATATGAAATTACAATAAAAAGTGCTTAGAAAAATTATACCGACAACACTAAAGTAGAAATCTTCGTAGCTTCAGGTCGTCGGGGACTTGTCGTAGTTTCGCCGAGTCATTTCTTGAGCAACACACGAAGGAATATAGCTTTAGACTTGATTGAATTAAGCTGCTGCTCGAACACCCATTTTATACAGTGCTGGAGGCGCCTTAAACCTCATCCAAGGCGCCTCTAAGCCTCCAGGTCAGCCGCGTGGATCATCGTTGAACTGGTCGCAACTCATCCACTTGAAGGCGCCTCCAAGCCACTCCAAGGCGCCTCCAAGCTCTGGTTCGAGGCACCTCCAGCTCCATCCGAGGCGCCTCCAAGCCTGTTGCGCAGCCAGCTTCTACTTTGCACCCGAGGCACCTCCAAGCTCCATGGACGCGCCTCGAACACTCTTCATTCGTGGCTCAACCTTGTTCTTTTGTACTTGCAAGACATGTTAGCCCCAAAACACAAGCATATCCTGCAATACAAAAGTTAGCACATATAATATCATAAATATAAAGTTTGACAGTCATCGGACTGTCCGGTTCTGACTTCGGATTTCCTACCAGAAATCCTAGGTCGAACCGACGCCTACTGTTCCCTCTATGGGGAACGCGTCCTCACCTACTCCTCTCAGGAGATTTACATGTTGCCAGTGCGATCCTCCAAATCGATTGGACTTTTGCTCAGCGTCCGATGCTTCCGGTCTTCATCCTGGATGTCTGGTCCTCGACCCATCCAGACTTCTACCCGGTTCGCGACACCAGGATTTTAACCTACAGTTACCGCCCCCTAGGATTTTTGCCTGAAGCTCCGACCCACCAAGACTTCCCGCATAAGGTTACCACCCCCTATGACCTAGGGTTACCACCCCCTAGGATTTTTCACTTGCCTAACCGCAGCTAGGACTTTCCTGAAACACTCAATCATACACATTAGATAATAATTAAACTTAACTGTGAATCCCTTTGCCATTATTAAAACTAAGGTTTGATCGTCGGATGCTTCCCGCACTAACACTAGTGTCTCGCCATGTTTAACCTAGAAGCCGATCTTTGAAATAAATATTTAATCAACTTTGTAACATGGGTGGATTTGGATTAATAATGTTAAGTATCGTTTGCAATTTAAGTCTAAACCTCTAAGAACAGATAAGTTGAACTTGAAATCAATAATGTTAAGTTCTGTTTGTGATTCCAAATTTAATTTCTAAAGAACACAATAGGTTGTTAGGAAAGGTTCGGGACTTGTACAAAATTTTTGTACAGGGGAACCAGTACGATATTCCGAGTAGCAACCAACAAGGATGACTAGGTTCACTAAGCTCGGGTGGACTCGAGTTTGGGTTTTGATATTTGATTAATATCTTAATAAGATAACAAGTTGGTTAAGGTTAATCAGATACATAACGATGAGAAAAAGTTAAATAGGTCAAAGTTGATCGGATACTTGACAATGTCAGAAGTCCAATAGAAAGTTGGCATAAGAAGTTGAATAGGTTAGGTTAATCGAATACTTGACGATGTCAAAAGTTCAATAGGTAGTTCGCATAAGAAGTCAAGTAGGTCAAGGTTGACCGGATACTTAATGATATCAAAAGTCTAATAAGGAGTTGGCACAAGAAATAAAGTAGGTCAAGGTTGATCGAATACTTGATGATGTCAGAAGTTCAAGAGAAAGTTGGTACAATAAGTCAAGTAGGTCAAGGTTGATCAGATACTTGACTAGAAGTGGGAGGTCCAACAGAAAGTTGGCAAGAGAAATCCTTGACCGGACACTTGGTGGAGATAGTGGAAGTCCAAGTGGGTTATGGAGAATCAAGTGTACGGACGAGAACTGTAAGTGGATCATGGAAGACTGGACACTTAGTGATGATAAAAGTTCTAGTAGGTCAAGGTTGATCAGATGTTAGGTAATGATGAAATCCAAATTGGTCAAGATTGATTAGATATTGAGCAACAAAAAGTCCCAACAGATTAAGAATGACCACATACTATGCAAGGAATTTCCAGTTGGTGAGATTAATCAGATACTAGACAAGACATGAATTCAGCCTTAAAAAGGCTAAAATTAGTGTTAACAATCAAATGGCGGACATTACCAATCGATTGACAAATCCTAAATCTGAAATTCTGGGTTTACTATTTGGGCACTCGATTAGTACAATGATTAGGATAATCTATTGGAGAAATTGATTAGTAGCTTATTTAGTGGTGAACACAATGCTTCGGAATCCATTCGTGCAATTGATTGGCTGCTAGCAATCGATGGGCATCAAGCAATTGATTGGTACAATCAATTAACCATGTAAAAATAGTCATTCTATAGGTTTAAATAGCCAGAATTGACGTAACAATTGATTGGTGAGTAAGGCCAATTGATTGATTGACATAAATTAGCCCAAAAAATCCCCTTTTAAAAGAGGGTTTTGAGGTAAATATGTGGTGTCAATTCTTGAGAGTTTAGACGTGAAGTATTACTACATTTCCAACTATCAAAAGACATTCCAATGTGACAAGAAAGCATCCAAAGCAAAGTTCTAAATTGTAAATTGTTATTGCTTTATTTTGATTTGTATTTTGTATTGCTTGTATTTGTTCTTGTAAGAACTTGTTGTAAGAAGCTTCTCCATCTTTGGAAGGTATTCGAAAAGGAGAAGTTCATAGTTGAGGGAGATGACTAGGTAGTGGCAGATCTATGAATTTAAGCATGGAGGGGCGATCACGATCTGAACTGAGCGCAGCCAATTTTTACACGGAACAAGGGACGGTATCCTCCATCTCCACCAATGGAACCCCATAATACGACGGGTTGCACCGCCGGCAATAGGGGATGACAGCCGATGCCCCCCCCCCCCACATGCTAGATCCGCCCTGTCACTAGGAGTAGGTCTAGGATTAGTCACCAAAGAGATGAATACTAAGTAAATCTCGAAGTTGTCATGTGGCATCAATTTTGGATTCAAGTTTCCGCTGCGCATTCAAACAATGAGCACGAGATCAAGACAAGAAGTAATTAGAACTATTCACCCCTTTCTCTAGCTCACACCGGTCCTAACAGTTTTAACCAAAATTCATTAATGATTGTATAGTATTTAGATATTTTCGGTATGGTAACATTCAATGGAGTCTCAAGAACGCATTGATATTATTGTTGAGTGAATATAATATGTCTAAATCCAATAATAAGTTTGTGTCAAATTATATAAAACCATCTAAATTTAAAAAACTCACAATATACTGTTTAAGTTTTGAAATTAAGGTTCAAGGACATATCCAGAAGTAGAAGTGTATTAGTTCTAGCTTGAGTTGATTTTGATATTCTTAAGATTATTAATGAATTTTGACAAAAACTAATTGTTGACTATGCAATATTCAGATTCTAAAATTTTTGATATGGTTAAATTTAGAGGAGTATGAAACACATTGGTGCTATTATTAAGTAAATATAATATGTCTAAGTCCAGAATTTGTACTAAATTTACTTAAAGTTAAATAAATTTTAAAAACTCACAACAACCTATTTTGTTGGAAATGAGGAGAGTGGGGATGTGGGAACATGGCCCATATTCCTCACTATTCATAATGGAAAAGTCCATTATACCCCTAGTGTATTTCCCTATATAAAGGGGGTGCGTCCAAGGATTAGGGGGTGGAGAAGAATATTCAAGGCGGTGGGATTTGGTTTGTGGAATTGCAGAGAACTTTCCGATCCTGTGATCGCGATTCCGACAGCGAGTTTCGCCATTGCCGATTGTGGATCTGCGGGAGATCGCTGTAAGTTTTTACCGCTTTAAATTAATTCCTCTTTTCATGCATTTAGAATTATCTACATTGGTATCAGAGTGAGGTTAATTATAAATGCTTAGAGACGAATTATGAAATCTCTGTTTGGAAATTTTTTGTATCGCTTCGTCACTTCCCGTCGCTATTTTGCACGACTAATGTGTCTTAGCATACACGCTGTGCCAAATTTGTAAAATCGCAACGCTACATGGATTTGCCAACTACTGCAGTGACCGGCGATCGTCCTAATAGGCCAGAGATTGGTCTTCGTGGTCGGCGACTATATCTGTTACGGTTGCATGGAGGCTATGGGCGAGGTGCAGCATCGGCGTGGTCGATTGTGGGCACAACGTCGGGTGAAAAATCGTGCATTTGTGAAGCACGGTGCAAAAGACGTGGGTGTTTTTTTTATGTTTATAAAAAAAGGTTGTGAACAAATAAGTTCTCACGTACTCATGCATGCAAAACAGTAGATTTATAAAAAAAAATGGTAACATTTATTATAAATTACTGCATGCATTTGAAATTAAGAAACATAATATGTTTATGTTTTTTAATTAAAGTATAATTTTTGTTTACCAAATAATGCATACTGTTAGCATTAATTTTATTTACATGTGATAATTAATTGAATATTGAGTTCAATTAATTCATCATTTATGATAAATGGTCTAGAGTAATTTTGGTCCATTTAGATCCGGTTCATGTTTAAATCATTAGTTGGTTTAACCGAACAAATTTGATCCAAACCCAAAATCAATTTGGGTTGATTAATTGGACTTGGACCAAATATGATCAGATGACCAGATTTGTTCTAACGGGTCAGATTTGATCAAAATAATTAGATTTATTCTAATTGGTCAGACTTAAACCAATGAATATTGGTTTGATCAAACGAACCTGAGTTTGATCAATAAGTCTGAAATTGGTTGAAATGGATTTAGATTAAAAAGTAACAGAACACAGGTATAAAAATCCTTGTCCAATTAGATTAGTTCTAATTAAGGACAATGGACCAAGCTTAGGATCTGGATCCCTGATCAATCGATCCAATGGGGCTGACAAATTAGATTAGTTCTAATTGTCAACTTGAACTCCTGAAAATCGAGAAGATTTATTTTTCTTGATTTATTATGTTGGTACTATGCCTGTATAAATTGAAATAAGCCGATTTTGTACTGGTTAGTCGGTTTTGTACTGACTTATTTATTTTCAATTTTTCAGATGGCACGGACGATTACCACATTGACTCGTCGCGAAATGCGACGAAATCATCTCAGGGAGGAGATTCAGGAGATAGAGTATAACTCTACTTATGGAGTCGATGGACACATTGGACAGCTTGATGATCTATTTTGGAAACTTGAGCGAGAAGAGTTTCCAGTCCTAGACAGTTATAGGATATGGGCTTTGATGCGTTCATTGCCAGAAAATCCAAGGATGATAACAGACTATATTTGGGGGCGTCATCAAGGACGTGTCACATATTATGTATTATGTGAAGAACTGCTTCACTATATGACTGAAGAGGATCCAGAAGAGTTTGAAGAGGACCCGGAAATGATCGAGGAGGAACCAGAAGAGGATCCAATTATGGATCCAATAGAGAATCTTGAAGTTATCCTACCTAAGATTACCCCAAATAAGTCCAGGATGAGAGGGATTATTTTGGCCACTACACTAATGTCTGTCCTAGTGGGAGTGGTAGTAGTCTATCTAGTTTATTAGAGTTCTGTTATTTTTATTGTCGTTTTATATGAAAAATAGTTAGTCCATTTCATTCATGTCAGTTAGTTATATGTTAACAATATGCATCATAATTTTATATTAATGATATATTATAGTTCATTTAATTAAAGAAATCATGATATATTAAATGATTAGTTCATTTAATTAAAAGAATACATGATATTAAAAATAATTAGTTCATTTGTTGGGATGTATGTAATAGAATTGACTAATATTAATTTGATTGGTAATACAGATGGTGAGTGAAAACATAGTTGTCACTTGATTTTGTAAACCAACTCAAAGTAATATTAAGTCAATCATAAATTGTATACATATAATATACACTGAATACTAAATAATGTGTTTATTTATGATAGATTATGGCAACCAAAAACATAATAGCTGAACTCAACAAAGGTTAAAAACTTAATGGAGATAACTACAAGATCTAGCACCTCAGGATACAATATGTACTTGAGGAACAAGAAGTTTTAGAGGCTGTAAATCAGGTTATGGAAGTACCTGTAGATGGTCCCACTGCACAACACATACGAGATCTTGATGCCTATAAGGCATGGAAGAAAAATGACTCCACTGCAAAGGGCATATTGATTAGTTCAATGGTAGACGACCTAGCTTTTGAGTATGAGTCGGGCTCATACAGTCTGGGCAACCCTTAAAGAAAAATATAGTGGAGTAAGTCTGAGCAAGCTTCGCCAGCTGACAATCAAGTTTGACAGCTACAAAAAGCGTCCGAATGTATCAATGGTTCAACACCTCAGGGAGATGTCGAACATGATTCGAGAGCTTAAAACTGCTGGTCATGAGTTGACTGATGAACAACAGGTTCAAGCAGTTATTCGTTCACTTCCATATTCTTGGGAGATCATGAAGCAGACCTTAACTCACAGTGAGAGTATCAAGACTTTCACTGACATCTCATGCCATGTAGAATTGGAGGCGGAGAGAGTTGAATCCGCAAGGATTTCTGGACAAGCCTATGTGGCTGTAGGTTCTGCAGGATCATATGGATCCAAGAAAAAGAAATGGTTCAAGAAAGGGAAGGGAAAGAAGAGGGAAGCTGCTGGTGTGGGACAGGGCCCAATCAAGAAGATAGTCAAGAAGACTGGAAAGAAACCTAAAAACAAATTGACTTGTTTTAACTGCGGCAAGAAGGGTCACTTTGCTCGGGAGTGCACTGAGCCGAAAAAGGTAAATCCAAGTGTGTCTTCTTTTCAAGAGCATTTTGTTGCTAGTTCAGTGTTGTTAGCTGATTCTTATCCTTTGTGGATTATAGATTCGGGAGCAACCAACCATGTAGCTCGGGAACAAGTTACATTTGTTGAGTACCGTCGGGTACCAGCTGGCAACAAGTGGATACATGTGGGAAACAATGCAAGAGTTGAAGTCAAAGGAGTCGACACTTGCAAACTCAACCTCCGTGGTGGTAGAGTTTTGTTTCTACATGATGTCCTGTATGCTCCTGAAATTTGACGGAATCTTGTTTCCGTTACATGTCTTCTTGATTTAGGGTATTGTATTAATTTTTACAGTCGGTTTGTTGAACTTAAGATAGACCCAGTGTCAATTAGACATGGTTTTTTAGCAAATGGTTTTATGGTTCTTGATGTAGAACCAGATGTTAATTATGCTATTGATGGTTGTTTTCAAACATTGCTCTATCTAGTGATGTAGATATAACTGATGAGGTTTGGCATGCTAGATTAGGACACATAGGACAAGAACGTATGAATCGGTTGGCTAGAGAGGGTCTATTGGACACTCGGGCTAAGATTCAATTGTCTATATGTGAGCATTGTCTTGCTGGAAAAGCAACTAGGAAATCATTTGGTAAGGCTATTAGATCTGAATCAACATTGCAGTTAATTCATTCGGATATTTGTGGTCCAATGAATGTGAAGGCTAGACATGGAGCTTCCTATTTCATTACATTTATTGATGATTTCTCTAGGTTCGGTCATGTGTATTTGATTTCTCACAAATCTGAAACATTAGATTGCTTCATTCGTTATATGAACGAAGTTGAGAATTAAACGGAACGTAAAGTTAAGACTTTACGCACTGACCGTGGAGGGGAGTATTTGTTTGATATGTTCAAGACAATATGTAATGATAGAAGGATTATTAGACAGCTGACAATCCCTGGAACTCCACAGCAAAATGGGGTAGCTGAAAGAAGAAATAGGACTCTTCTTGAAATGGTTATGTCTATGATGGCGCAAGCTAATTTGCCAATCTCCTATTGGGGAGATGCATTATTAACTGCAGCCTATATACTTAACAAAGTGCCTTCAAAGTCAGTTCCATTTACCCCATATGAACGTCGGACAGGCAAAAAATCAGATTTAAGTAATTTAAGACCCTAGGGGTCAGCCGCTTATGTTCATAATAGTTCTCACAAGTATGGGAAAATAGGGCCTAGAGGTAAGAAATGTATCTTTATAAGATATCATGAGACCTCCAAAGGTTATGTTTTCATAGGTGAGTAACTAGATGGAACCATCTCCGAAATAGACTCGAGAGATGCGACTTTTCTCGAAACATAGTTCGCAATCAGAGGTGATGTTGATAAAAATGTTCCTCTATTTGAGGAGGATGAGATATTATCAACAAGAGAGGTGTCAAAAGGGATACCTGAGTCTAGTCAACCGAGTGGGAGTGATATGCCGAGTCATGAGTTGACTTCTCAACAGCCCAACTTACGGAGAAGTGTTCGTAAGATCAAACCTAAGAAGAGGTTTGATATTGAGAATGAGGCATTGGTAACACTTCCAATTGACGATGACGAACCTCAATCCATTGAGGAAGCATTGGGATGTAAAGTTAGAGAAAAATGGAAAGATGCAATAGTTGAAGAGATGGAGTCCATGATTCAAAATCATGTTTGGGACTTAGTCGATCTTCCTCCGGGCCGAAAGGCTATTGGGAATAAGTGGATTCTCAAAATAAAGAGGAAAGTAGATGGATCGATTAACAGATACAAAGCTCGTTTAGTTGCAAAAGGATATACCCAATTGGAGGGTATTGACTTTGAAGAGACATTTTCTCCCGTAGTGAAATTTGTATCAATAAAAGTTATTTTGGCCTTTGTGGCACATTATGACTTAGAATTACATCAAATGGATGTAAAAACCGTTTTCCTTAACGGTGATCTTAACGAAGAAATCTATATGGTTCAATCAGAAGGTTTCATTGCTGAAGGCCAAGAGCAGAAAGTATATAGACTTAGAAAGTCTATATATGGGCTAAAGCAAGTGTCAAGACAATGGAACATAAGATTTAACGAAGTCGTTTTATCTTATGGTTTTGAGATGATCAATGAGGATCATTGTGTTTTCCTGAAAAGGGAAAAAGGAAAGTATGTCATTTTATCATTATATGTTGATGATATGCTGATAGCTGGAAATGACATAGGATATGTGAATGAAGTCAAGAAGTGGATGTCATCACAATTTGATACAATATATATGGGAGAAGCTGAATACATCTTAGGAGTGAGATCATAAGAGATCGTCCTAAAAGACTTTTGGGTATGTCACAAGAGTCTTATATAAATAAGATGTTACATCATTTCAGCATGTCTAATTGCAACATAGAACATACACCAATTGTGAAAGGTACTGTTTTGAGCAAGAGTGTGTGTCCTAAAACTCCAGAGGAAATAGCTGAGATGAATAAAAAACCATATGCCAGTATTATTGGTAGTTTGATGTACACTATATTGTGTACACGTCCCGATATCAGCTATGTTGTGGGCTTGGTCAGTCGCTTCCAGTCAAACCCAGGACCGAGACACTGGAAGGCAGTAAAAAGGATATTCAGATATCTGAAGGCAACAACAGATTATTGTCTCTGTTTTCAAGGATCAGATATGAGTCTGAAAGGTTATTCAGATGCAGATTGGGCTGGAGACCTGGATGATAGAAAATCCACATCATGCTATGCATTCTTGCTGAATGGTGGCGCCATCTCCTGGAACAGCAAGAAACAAGCTTGTGTAACTTTGTCGACTATGGAAGCTGAATATGTGGCATATTCAGCGGCTGTGCAAGAAGCAGTCTGGTTGAGAAGGTTTCTAAAGCATCTGAAAATTGTTGAGGATAGTGGGAGTTCAATAACTATCTACTGTGACAGTCAAGCTGCAATAGTTTTTTCTAAGGATCTCAAATATCATAGCAAAGGCAAGCATATAGAAATTAAATATAATTTTGTAAGAGATATTGTGGCTAAAAGAAAAGTCATTCTTGAGTATGTCCCTACACATGTTATGCTTGCAGATCCTTTTACTAAGCCAATGACAAAAGAGTCATTTAAAGAACATGTAAAGTCTTTGGGACTTCGAAGAATGTAACAATATTGAAATAACAATCAGACTTTGTATTATGGTTGCGTAATTTTCCATAATTTATTCAATGTATATGTTGTATTTGTTACATTCATATAAGATCTCAGTGAGCATGTTGGCAGGTGGAGATTGGTCCACTCACATAGACAATCATCTCTGTTTATTAAGTACAAATAGGGGTAAAATCGTTACTTATGAAACAGCTTACGTAGCTGAAATTATGAAATTAGAGACAGATTCATAAGTTGAGGTCGCCTTGATAATTGTGTCAAGATGAGATCATTTATGTGTAAATAATGATCTAAGTAAATGAACCCACCATTTACTGAACCTGTTGAAGGTCAGATTAGAATTCATTGTTGAATTTAGGATTAGACGTTAAGTATGTCTAGATCAAAATCTGTACGATGTTAAAATTTGAAGACAACATGCACTCTTTTTAGTAAAGATAATAACATCGTAGCATGTGATTCATACCACATGTGCTATTGCGACAATAAAGGTAGTAGGAGAATGAATCCCTGTTTCTCTACTATGTGAGACCTTTTGAGATTATATGTTAATCTCAATTTTTGCCTTAGTAACTATTTAGCTGTTTACTTGAAGTTTTAATCAGTGTCTGCTACTTTAGCGTGTATCCTATGGCTATGTATGATTCGGTCTATGGAGCATAACTAGAAAAGCGACTGATTAAAATGAATTGATTCAAGCTAAAAAGGAAGATTAAATATATTTACATCTTTTGTTGTTATTCACTGGTCGACCCATTTCTGTTATGTATAGAAATGAATATGAATATTGGATATAGAACATGCTCTTGACATAATGGTCATTATAAGGGATTAGAGATGTTCATATCGATGTAAATAAAAATTATTTAATCTGGGTAAATAGCAAGACATGGATATCTTCAAGATAATGGTTGTGTGTCACTTGAAGATTGGATTGATCCTGGATAAAGGCTATGTGTCATAAAGAGCGTGTCTCTAATTTATTTGGGCAGCTAAGTAAAGTGTAACAACTTTATTAGCATTGATTGCTCAAAGAGCAGCTAAGTCAAGGTGTAACAATCTTCTTAGCAACTATCGCTCAGTGTGCTTGCCGTCGCACGAACCATTTTCTCTAAGTATGGATTGGATATTCTCATATGGTCTATATGACCAAACTCTCTAATAGTCTATGTGACTTATTAAGTCTTTGTGACTTACCTGAATGAACTAGTCTTAGTGATTTACCTTGGACGAGTGGGAGATGTTGGAAATGGGGAGAGTGAGGATGTGGAAACATGGCCCATGTTCCCCACTACTCATAATGGAAAAGTCCATTATGCCCCCTAGTGTATTTCCTTATATAAAGGGGGTGCGTTCAAGGATCAGGGGGTGGGGTTGGAGACGAGAGTAAGCGAGGAGAATATTCAAGGCGGTGTGATTTGGTTTGTGGAATTGCGGAGGGCTTTCCAATCCTGTGATCGCTCTTCCGACAGCGAGTTTCGCTATTGCCGATTGCGGATCTGCGGAAGATCACTGTAAGTTTTTACCGTTTTAAATTAATTCCTCTTTTTATGCATTTAGAATTATCTACATATTTAGGGTATAAAACTAAAGTTAGAGGGTATAGTGAGACTTAGGAGGTTATTAAAAGTGCATTGGTCTTATTTAAATTAATTCTGATGATTTAAACTTATCAAATTTAATTTAAATAAGACCAATTCGGATTTTGATTTTGATTAAATTAATTAAATTTGATAAGTATCTTGATTAATTTAAATAAGACCAATTCGGAATCAAAATAGTGAGACCATTATAGTCTCGAAACTCTCTTGTAATCAGGCTCTTTGATTTTGATTCCACACTATATTTAATCCACTGTGACGTTTTATTGTAAATTATTTTTTTTTCCCAAAGTCAGAAATAGTGCTTTAAAATTAAATATAATTTAGGGCTTAGTAGGTAGTGTGTATATAGGGTGAGACATTTTTGAAAAATAGATGAATGATTGGATAAATATGGAAGTACATGTTCTAGGGGAAATATTTTTGCCACGTTTTTGAATTATTGGATGGTCGATTATAAATTGAGTCTCTAATTTATTTCTCATCGTATAATTTGGAGATCAGCATTTTTACTACACTATTTAATATTAGTAAACGTGAGATACACAATTTAATAAAATATCATTTTATTTATCATATCACTTTTACATTTAACATGACATGAAATCGAATATTAAGTTACGAGTACATGAGTTTTAAAGATAAAAATATTAAAATAAATATATAAACATATGAGAATGAAAAAAATAAAATATAAAATTATTAGAGAGAAAATTAAAATTATATTTATTGTGAAAATTAAAAAAAACGTATTTAAAAGAGTATAAACGTGTATGATAAATATCTCAATTAAACAATTAAGACCATAACAAATATGAACATTTTTTCCATTTTTAACAACAATAGTTAAGATAATTTTAACACGTCTTCGGGGTCATGATATCATGATAGAATATTCAGATTATCATCTAAATATTTACAGTTCGAAATGAGAGGTATAATCAAAGGATACTGGACTTCTAAACTGGTCGTCACGTGCGCAATCGATTTATCCTGATGGCTAGTAGAAAATTTTCATAGGATCGAACCAATCGTCCCAGAAATAACTGAAATCATCAATTTTTCTTTTTTTCAATTTAACAATCAAAATATTAAGTTGTTTTAGTTAAGATAGTTTTATGATCAAATTTACGGTATGAGATGACTACACGTTCCAACTACTCTCAAGAGTCCATTTCTGTTCATCAATATTACTTTCATGAATAAAATACCTTAATTGTGTTCATCAATATTAAAACACATTGATTGTGTTTTTTTTAATCAGAATTGATTTAATACAATAAAATAATAATTAGGAGGACCATTAAAGACATATCTCTTGTCCATGAGCTCTATTATGATACAACATTCAAATTATCATTTAGACATTAAGTCTAGACTATTCATCATATATATTTTCTGATTTATCCTAATAGCTATAAACATATATATTTTCTGATTTATCCTAATAGCTATAAACATAGATCATCTAGACTATCAATATTCTTAAATTTATCATGTGACTAGAAAAAAAAATTTATAATAAGCATTTTTAATCAGCTCCAACAGAAATTCCTAATTTATCATCAGAGTTATCATCAGAGTATCTAAAGTACTAATAATTAATAATCCAGTAGCCCAACAATTTAGGTTTATCTTCCTATTAAAAAATATTTTATAATATATTATAATTGAAATCAAATTATGAATACTTATGGGACTGTAGAGCTGCACCTGGGCGATTATGCAAAAGTAGTTGTCATTATTATTTTTGCACATCAAGAAGGATTTTCTTCCAAACATATATTAAAAACAAAACTAGAGCTAGAAAAAGGCCTTTCAATTATATATCTTAAAAAAAAACGATAATAATAATTATTATTATTATTATTATTAGTATTATTATTAAACCACTGTATTTTAATCAAGGCACTACTCGCTGAGCTGGCCTCCGCCGCAGTCGTACGGACAACGGCGAAGCCATCTCGCATGACAGCCTCAGCTCCTCTGAAAGATCGACGCTTGCGCAGTCCTCGGAGGGTGGCCGCCACTCGAACGCCTGCGCCAGCGCCGCCACCCACAGCTCCACCGTCGCCATCGCCAGTCCCTTCCCGGGACAGCTCCGCCGCCCCGCCCCGAACGGCGCCAGCCGCAGGTCCGACCCCATCACCGTGAACTCCGCCGCCGGGCCGGTGAACCGCGCCGGGTCGAACCGGAGCGGGTGGGGCCACACCCTCGGGTCCCGCGCGATGGCCCACATGTTGACCATGGCCGTGGTCCCCGCGGGGACCACGTAGGCGCCGTCGCCCACGCTGGCGTCCGACGTGGACAAGCGGGCCCAGGACAGCAGCGGGCCCGGCGGGTGCATCCGCAGCGTCTCCTTGATCACCGCTTGCAGATACGGCGGCGCGAGGAATGTCTCGGTTCCCGTCACTGCCCGGTCCGCGTCGTCCAGCTCCGCCTGCAACTTCCCTTGCACCTCTCGCTCCATCACCAGCCTAGCCATCACCCACTCTATCAGCACCGCAACGGTGTCCGTACCGCGAAATATCATCTCCTACATAGACGACATTAAACATCAATTTTAATCCTCTGTTTTTCGATTTGACGGCGATCGAAGCGCAAGGTTACCCAGAGGACGGCGACCATGTCGGTGTCGGACAGCTTGTCGGGGCCTTCGAGGGATAGCAGAACGTCGACGAAATCGCCAGGCGGCGCTGCCGAGTCAAGCTCACGGTCGACTCGGTGCTGCTCGATGATGCGGGTCACGAACCGGTTGACTCGGCGGACGAGGCCGGAGCAGTCCCGCCGGACTCGTTGCAGGTCGAGGCTAGAGAGAAAAGGCAGATGGTCGGCCCAATTGAGTTTCCCCAAGTGGTCGTAGCCTTCCTCCACTAGGCTTCTCAGCTCCATCGCCTCCTGGCTCTCGCACCCGATCGTGTACTGCCTTCCGAAGACGAACCGCATGGCGTGGTTAAGGGAGGCACGCTTCAGGACGGTCCTCACCTGGACTGGTCCGCCGGCGGCGACGAGGCCGTCGAGGGCGCGCACCATCTCGGCGGCGACCTCGGCGCGGTGGAGGGCGAAGGCGGCGACCTGCTTGGGGGAGAAGAGGTGGGTGGCGGCGACGCGGCGGAGGGCGCGCCAGTAGGCCCCGTAGGGGGCGAACCCGATGGCCCGGTGGAACATGAGGCTGTAGGCCGACTGCTTGACCGGGCGGTCGGCAAAGTCGGAGCTGTTGAGGATGTCCTTGGCCACTTCCGGGTCGCAGGTGACGACCACGCGCGTGTGGCCGAGGCTTAGCGCCATGAGCCGGCGGGCGCCGGGGATGGCGTCCGCCGCCGCAGCGAGCTTGCGATGGGCAAGCCCTGACATGAGGCCCATGCTGCCGACGACGGGGAGGCCGCGGGGGCCGGGGATGGCGGTAGCGCCTGGGAACAGGGGCCGTCCTCTGCTCCACCAGTACCTCCCCCAGGCAGGGCCGCCGGGGGAAGCCCAGTGGAGGAGGAGCGTGAAGAGCCACCAAACCGCAAGAACGGCGGCGAGGGGGAGAAAGCGGGGAGGGTTGGCGGAGAGCGCGGTGCATTGGGCTGCTAATAAGGAAAGCGACACCGACGAGCCAATCTCTGCCGTGGCCATTGCCATGAGAGGAGAGCAATGGTTCGAGAGAGGTGTTTCAGGCTTCTTAAATAGAGAAGCTTAGCTCAACGCCACCATGGACGGTGCGATCGTAGGAGTTAAGACACTTGGACGGTGCGATAGTAGTTCTGACTATAGTAAAAGATTGCATTTATTGACCTCATATCTATTATAGTAAAGTTGAACCTTATGTATTTCATCGATTTTATTGAAATTGTTCAATTCTATAAATATATCATGTAATAACCAATTTAACTATATATAAGATCATAGTTGTCCTTAGGGTGCTCAAGATCAGATCAAATCTTCTGTCCCCAAATTTTTTTGTCCCCGTGTCCCCTGTCGATCGGACGGACCAGATTACATCTTAAGACATCATGACATCTTTAAGATATGTACAGTATCATCGTGATGTGCAAGGCATTCTTGAGATGTAATCTGATCCGTCCGATCGGCAAGGGGACACGGAGACAGAGAAAATTAGGGACAGAGGATTTGATCTCGCTCAAGATAGGGCCAATGCACAGGCCCACCTTTGGTGGCTCATTTTTTTAATATTTTTTCTTAAATCAATACAAATAAAAACGTGTTTAGTAGAAAATAAAATTAAAATAAAATGTGATATATATATATATATATATATATATATATATATAATAAAAACGTGTTTAGTAGAAATTAAAATAAAATGTTATATATATATATATATATAATTTTGATATCCTGCGCCCGTATTTATTTTTTGAATTAAAAATAAATAATTAAAATATTTTTTAAAAATTTTATTTCTAGCGTTCAGACTTTGAGTTATAGTATCAAAATTATTTTTATTTTTTTTAGATTTTACCTCTAGGGTTCAGACTTTGAGTTATAGTATCAAAGTTATTTTTTTTTTAGATTTTACCTCTAGGGTTTAGGCTTTGGATTATAGTATCAAAACTATTTTTTTTTTAAATTTTACCTCTAAGATTTAGGCTTTGGGTTATAGTATCAAAGCTATTTAGGGTTCAAGCTCTGGGTTATAGTATCAAAGTTATTTTTTTTTTAGATTTTACCTCTAGGGTTCAGACTTTGGGTTATAGTATCAAAATTAATTTTTTTTTTAGATTTTACCTCTAGGGTTCAAGCTTTGGGTTATAGTATCAAAGTTTTTTTTTTTATTTTATTTTACCTCTAGGGTTCAGGCTTTCCAATTAGATTATAGTGTTTGGTTTAAAATAAAATTAATTTAAGTATTTATTGAGTATTGTAATATGTTGAGGGGATATATTAATGTATTAAAAATTTATATAAAAAAATGTTAATTTTTTTAATTAATTTTTTTAATTTAAAATATTAAAAAATTAAAAAAAACAAAACTATTAATTGATCTATACTGTGCGCGTCGCCGCGCAGAAGATCAATACTATATATATATATATATATATATATATATATATATATATATACACGCACGCTAGCTCCATAAGGCACCACGATGAGGCCTCATTTTGGATTGTGCCCCAATTGGATCGCGCCAAGTCGTAGGCCAAGTAGATGATTAGTTTATGGCTTAACTTGACACTCACCTAATCTATACTTTCTATAGTTGTTAGGCTCAATAGCTCAAGTTAAGTATAAGAGCCCTTGCTTAGGCATGACAAATTTATTCTTAATTTCATACATTATATCGATCAAATATCTCTTGAATCACATTCTTTATATGTTGTCCTTTCATGAATATCTTTTAGAATTATAATTTAAAAGACATTAGAATATCATCTTGCTTTAAGACTTCTAAAGGAATAGTTATGAAAAACAATCCATAGAATTAAGGTGGAAGTGGTTGAGTATGAGGAAGAATGATGCCAAATCTTATAATGGAATAAGATTTGAGAGAATATAGTGGAAAGTGAAATTAAACATTCAAGATTTCCTTGCCTATTATGGTAATCATTCCAATCGATATCACAAAAATGTTCAAGTTAAGACATACTTTTATTAAATATTTTAGGGGAATTTAGTTATATGTTGTATAGAAATAAATTTAATATAAAGAACAAATCAAACAAATAAAAAAAAGTTATAATGGCAAAATTAATGCTCTACAACTCATCCTTTTTAAAAAGAGGCCATCCCTTATTCTTGCAAAAGTTAGCATATAAATTAAATGCTTTAGATTAGTGGTTTGGATTTGATAATTTGCCTTTGAATTTGAAGGATCATCATATCGACTAGGGAGATTATGGTAGAGGTGATTAAATTTGATGAGTGATCAAGGGCAAGCAAGAAGTTATGTGGAGAATCTACTTTGATAATGGATAACTAGATCGACTCAAAAGACTACATTTCAAAGATACTTTTAAAAGCCTAATTAGTGGCATGGGAGTTTTAGGTACTCTAGTATTAGATGTTTATTGATGTTGCAAATTTCTAAAGCCAAAACTCTTGGCATAAGGTAGTTTGGGCGCAGGGCTAGCTCAAGGTATAAGTTATTAAGACTTATGTTTAGGGTCCTTATTATATTGGGGCCCACAAATTTTATATATATATATATATATATATATATATATATATATATATATATATATATATATATATATATATATAAAGAGAAATGATATGCTCAGCGAATATAAAGCACGAAACGCTCAGCGAATGAGTCAGCACTTCTTATGTGGAGAAAAAAAACAATAAAAAAATCAATATGGAGAACACTAGGCCTGGACCGATCAGGCTCCACCCTGATCGGTCCTCAAGGTCTCTGATCGGTCATGGGACCGATCAGGCCCTAGGTTGATCGGTCCCCAGACCGATCCCCAACTCACGTTGGTTTCTAAGCCTGATCGGTCAGTAGACTGATCAGCCTACAGGTGGATCAATCCATAGACCGATCAGCCTATAGGTGGATCGGTCCACAGATAAGCTAGTCACATGAACAACTGATACAGAGCAGAAAGAAGATAAATGATAAGCTACCAACACAGCATAAATTTCCTAAAAATCTGTAAAACACAGCATACATCTGTAAAAAACTACACAAGACTTCATCCCTTGTTTAACTTCGTCACTCCCAAAGGCGGCCAACAAAAGGGACGAGACAAAGAAGGGGAAAGGGACGAGACAGAGAAGACCGAGGGAGTCTTTGGGATCACTTACGTTCTTCCAAGGAGGAGATGGTCGCGTCGCAGCGGCAGCAGGACGGCGACACAGGGAAGAGACCTTCACGGGGAAAGCGAAGGAGGGTTTCGTGCGTCGCAGCGGCAAGTAGAGTAAACCCTAGGTGACAAGAGCGGCGGCGACACGAGAAAGGGGAGATAGATCTCCACGAGGAGAAGAAAGTGGCGACACGGGAAAGAGGAAAAGAATTTCGCTGAGGTAAACCCTAGGGCTTGGCTGTTTGACCACTTTTTTTTTTTATTGGTTTTTTTCTCCACGTAAGAAGTGCTGACTCATTCGCTGAACGTTTCGTGCTTTATATTCACTGAGCATATCATTTCTCATATATTAAATATGAATATTAATTTAAAAACATATGAGTTTGGAAGATTTATTTTCATCGATAATTTTAATTTTTTAAAGCTAAACTATATTTGGTCAAAAAATTTAAATTTTTCATAGATTAAATCTAGATTTTTTTTATTTTTTTACTCGTGTTAGATTTAATTGATAATTTTAATTTTTTTACTATTAAAATTAGATTTGTTTGATAATTTATTTTTAATTTTTTAATTAAAATTTAATTAGTAAATTTAAACATTTTACTGATAAACCTTTAATTTATTAATCAAAATTAAATTTTATTAATAAATTAAAAATATTGATTGATTATACTTAATTAATAATTTTTTATAAAAATACTTTTTAAAGTAAAAAAAGCACATTTAATATTGTATATTATTTTTTTCTTAAATTTTCTAATTAAATATTTTTAACTAAATAAATTTTATTAATAATTTATTAAAGTTAAAATAGATAAAAAAATAGTTTAGTTCTCCCGTCAATATAGGATTATGAGGAAGAGTTTATTATACGTAATGATTATATCTAATAGTCGAATTTATTTTCTCTAGGTCACATAATAATTTTACCGTTGTGTCGAGACTTTCTTTCCTCAAAATTAAAAATGATTGATATTTAAAAAAAAATTATAATTAAATTATATATTAATAGTATTACAATAATTTATTACTTGTTTCTAAATTAGTTAATATAAATTATTTTTTATTTTTTTAAATTTTACTAATAATAAAAAAGTGAGGTTTGACATAAAATAAAGTTATTATTATGTGGCTTAATTGGTGCTTCCAATTGTATAAATATTCATTGGCAATATATTAAGCTACCTTTTTAAATTTTACTAATAAAATTAAATATCATCCTCGGGACATGGTTGAGTTGGTTAATACGGGGTAGATATTGTTACAATGGGCAAGGTGTCAAATCTCGGCAAAGGCACGAAAAATACTCTCCCCGTAGTGGCCAACTGCAGCTTGGTCCTTGGGTCAATCGTGTTTGACTGCTAGGGTGACAAATTTCACCTTTTACTATAACTAATAAAATTTATTATTTCTAATAATATTTATTTAAAAATATTAATTTTTTTTTTACCTAGGGCCTCAAGAATGATTGAGATGACCCTAGTTGGGCGAGACAATTTATTTGGTCAACTTATGTAGGAAGATTCAAGGATCTAGGTCTTTTGAAGGTTGGTTAACTAGGAAAATTTTATGTTATTGGTGAGTTGATCAAAGATGATAAATTTTAGGTGATGCAATGGTAAATCATTCAGAAAAACAATTAAGACAGCATGTTTCGAGTCCCAACCAATAAAGATCAATATTTGATAAGGTTGACCTTTAAGTATGTATGTTATATTTTAGATTTAGCCGGTAAATAATAAATTAGAGAGAGTCATCTACTTATTATAAAAAAAATTGATAATAACCAAGTTTCATAGTTTAAAGACATATGATTAGGGACTAATCCAAGAATTGGAATGGAGGGACTTACAAATTATTAAGGAGATGGGGACTTTAGATGTGGAAGCATTACCATAAATGTGACTTTTCGCAATGTATCATCAAAGGCGTGTTGTTAACAAAGAAAAAATACGTTGTCAATAATCTTTTTTACGACATGCAAAGCGTACTGTTAAAACTTAATATTAACGACTTACAAAGCGTGTTATTAATACTATTATACTTATATAAATGATGGTATATAAAAAATACACGCTGTGACTAATTATTATTAAAATATTAACAACATGCAAAACACGTGCGATTAATAATCTTTAAAAAAAAATTTTAAAAATTAAGGGTGTATTTGATTTGTTTCATTTTCATTTTCATTTTCTAAAATCGCGCGTTTTTCATTTTTTTAGAAAATGATTTTTCCGCGTTTTTCGTTTTCTTAGAAAACGCTCTCTCATTTTCTTAAAAATGAACGTGGAAAATGCAAATCAAACGCGTTTTTCATTTTCTAAGAAAATAAAAATAGAAAACAACTTGGAAAACGTAAACCAAATGCCCCCTAAATTTCCTAAATCCTACCCAAATCCCTAATTATTTTCTCTAGAACCCTTCTCTGCCAAAACCCACCCTTCGCGACCTAACCTCCTCCTCTTGTGCCAAAACCGTCATCCGTGCCACCCATACTTAGGATTAATCTATTCGTATAGTGCTAGCAAAGCCGCCCTTGCGCTGATGTTCGAGCTTGTTCACCTGTGGCAGTGTGTGCCTTCAGTCCCCGTCGAGCTCGTTTAACTTATTGTCTTTGTCAAATTTATTCATTGGGTTTAATGTATTGATTATATAACTTATTTTATCTTAATTATAATGTAATAATTTAATGTATTGAGTTATTATTTCTTAACACAATTTAAATTTAAAATGAAAGAAACCAGTACACAAATCTGAAGCTGAAAAATATAATTACTGCTTAATTTTTTAAAATGCTATCAATCTTATCTTGATCTAGAATAAATAAACCTATCTCAATAAATTGCTTAACTTTATGCTTTCGAATGAAGCAATGGTTCCCTTGTTATGTTTTCAAGCTTGCCAACAATAATTATGCCCGTAAAATAAGTCAACAACTATCCAAGTACTAAACAACTTTTAGTTTTAGAAATACTTGCTAGTTTTCAAGTTACTAATCTATTACTGAGTCTGAATATCTAACTCAACTCATGCATACTCAATAGGAGCACAGGTCAGCAAGAGAGAAGTATTTAAGTTCATGCATGTCAGCCAAGGTGACACAACCTACTAATTTTTGAAGGTAAATGTGGTGACCATCCGATGGGAAGCTATGTAATCAGCTTGCTTTAGTTAGTTTTTAATTCTACCTAATTGTTTCCAATTGTGTTAATAGAAGAGCATAGTTTTGTCAATGATCTGGGTTTTTGGTTGTAGATAAATGTTGTATTAGCTTTTACTGTAAAAACTTATCATTAATGTTTTATTTGTAAACTTTATTCAAATATTTATTAGATGAATAAAAATTAGTATTCGTATTCTGATTATATTTTGAAAAAAATTATTTTTATTTAAGTGATGAATGAATTATGATATGTCTAAATTTAAAATTTAGATTATATATTTTAAATAAATATTGATGATAATTATATGATGTTGATAATTGTATGTACTTAACATTACATACTAACTACAGTGCGCAGTATTGGAGCAATCTAGTGTGACCCTAAGTTTTGATATTTGGGCAAAGATTTAGTTAGGTTTATCGTTATATTTGATATACATTGTGAGTGTACAGGATACATGTACAACAAGGAGAGTCCAAGTGTGATTTGCCAATGAATGAAGTCGCGAAGGCAGGATCTCTTGGCAAAGGAAGACCCGACAATAATGATAAGGCTGATGGAGGCTCCAATATGCAAGAAGTGAAAGATGGGGAGGCATCCGAGGGACACGAGACTGATGGATGAGGCTAGAAGGTTAGGTCTCGGTTGTGCGGGTAACGATGAGTGCATGAGAGATTGTACTAAAGATAAAATCCTAGATTTAGGGTTTACTATAGCAATCACTGTAGCAATTACTGTAGCACTACTATAGCAGTTACTATAACAGTCTACTGGTGTTTTCATCAATCGACTAATAGCGAACAGAATGCCTATGTTTGCTCAACCCATGTGGAGTAGTCGACTGGTATTTTCATCAGTCGATTGGTATCGAGTCGTTGGTCTATAACGGTCAAATTTCTCTTAGGACCAGTCGACTAGTTTTTTACCAACGGACTGGTGGCGGGAAAACAACTTAATGTTTTTCTATTGAGCTCTATTTAATAGAACTCAGGGTGTCTGGGCATGGTTGATGAAATAGAGATGGTTAACCCCTATTAGTAGGCTTCCAAGCTCTTGTGTGTGATCCGTGTATACGTGATCAAGATTGTGGCGAGGTTTCTCCACCCACAAGAAGATTGAGCTAGCTGGAGGTTTTCTGGGGAGTCATCCATCGATGGATCGAGATCGTCCACCTTACGGACAGTCGTGGAGCAGGAGCCCTAATCTCCGAACCACGTAAACACCTTGTGTTACAGTTTGTTTTGGTTTATTGTCTTTCCTTATTGTTTATAGGGTTTAGCTTTCTTCTTGTTAGTATGTATTTTATTTTTCGCTGTGTACTAACAAGTGTAGGAAGTGACGAGTTGGGTGAGACGCTATTCACCCACTCTAGCGGACGTCAAGGTCCCAACAAGTGGTATTAGAGTGGGTTGCTCTTCTACGAACTAATCGTTGAGGGAAAGATCGATTCAGAAGGTTCGCTTGGATGGGATATCCGGATCCCACCTCCATATGATCGAGAAGACTTCGGGTATTGGAGGTTGCGCTTGGAGACTTGGTTCTAAATAGATTGGGACCATTAGATGGCAATGGAGGATCCATTCGAAGCTCTGACGGACAAGAAGGGAAAACGCCTCTGTCGTCAGTATTGGGACAAGGAGCAAAGGAAGCAATCAGAGGCAAATAAAGAGGTAATAAAAATTCTATTGAATTTATTGTCTCCTAACATTTTGGTAAGTGTAGGTAAATTCAAGAATGCAAGTGACCTGTAGAAAAAGGTAATTACATTTCATGAAGATCTTACAAAACTCTGAGTAGAGGAGCCCAAGGAGAAGAGTTCATTGGTTCAAGAGGAGAAAGACCAATCGGTTGTTCACATGTGCTCAACATCCGAGGAGGAGAAGGAAGATGAGGAGGTATCGTCCATATCTTCAAGGGAGGAAGAAGTGGAACCATCCACATCTTCAAGTGAAGAGGAAGAAGAGCAATCCAAGGAAGAGGAGATCTTGGAAGCTCAACCCTCCACCTCAACTACTAAGAAGAGCACAAAAGACCACATCAAATGCTTTGAGTGCGGTAAGATGATGCACTATAAGAGTAGGTGTCCTTCGCTTAAAAAGGTAAATGAGGTAATCCCTAAACCTGGTAAAGTTACTTTAAGAACTAATGTAGGTTGTAGCACATTAGGTGTTTCACATATGGTGAGTGGGGACACTACCACACGAAGTGCCCAAGGAGAGGAGAGCTCAAGAAATTGGTGCACTTAAAGAAATGGGAAAAGAAGAGGAGCTCAAGTCAAGTAGGAGCTTCAAAGGTAAAAGGGAAGGTAATCCCTATTTTAAAGTTTAATCCAAGTTTAAATTCCTTCATTCTTGTTAGGAATATTAAAAATTATGTCCCGTGTATAATTATGGATTTAGGTATAATGATAGAAATAGGGTTAACACGGTAGATAACCCTAGGAAATCATACACTAAAGTTAGACCTAATAAGACCCAAACCACTTTACCTAAGGGAGGAAAGTGGGCGAAAACCTAAGCATTAATCCCAAGAAAGGGAGATATATGCTTAGGAAGATCTAGAGATGTCCAAGGTGGACAAGTTGACTCTAGGGTGAGAAATCTAGAGTTGGAAAATCAAACCTTGAAGTCAAGGCTTGAGGAGTTGGAGAAAGTCCTAGATAGGTTCATTATTAGACCTAGAGGACTTGACATGTGTTTAGGTGGTCAAAGACACAAAAATATCAAATTAGGTCCCTCCAAGATCAAAAGGAGGTCAAGTGCTAGGGTGGCACATGACATTAGTAAGGAAGGAGTGACCAAGGGCAAGAGAGTGTCATCCAAGGCCAATGAGAAGAAATATGCAAGGGTTGCATATAATTATGGCAAGAATGAGGTGTCTAAGGTTAAGGACAAGAAGAAATTAACCAAAGACAAGGTTCCTAAGGTTAAAAAAGTCAAGTTTGTAGTCCAAGTATCACCCGAGGTGCATCGAAGTAGTCTAACCATAGTGAATGAGTCACCTAGAGAGGTGGCTAAGGATAAGAGATCTAGAGGGAGCTCAAAGAGTCTTTGGGACATATGATAAATGTATCTCAAGCAAACCATGCTTGGGGCTCAAGATGGGTCATCAAGAGGTTTAGAGACGAATTTGAGTCTCAAATCTAAGAAATTTGCACAATTGGGTTGAATTTCATGTATAGAAATATGAATTGGGTTCATATTGCATGAAAATTAATTTTTGATATATAGATGTCATATAAACTAATGCTAGGGATGCATTATAATTTAGTATGGATAGATACATCAAGAGGAAGCCAAAACTAGGACTTTAGGCCAAGGTTCAATTGAACGATTTAGCTAGTTTTGTATTTTGTGTTAATCTTAGGATCCATGATCAATATATTTTTTCTAAGTATACATTGGTAAAATAGATCTCTCTACAAAATTTGAGAATTTTTAGAGGTATGTGAAATTTCTGATGCATTTCTGAAGTTGGGTAAGAAAAGTTGATTTTTGCTGAAATAGAGTACCAGTCGATTGGTAACAGTATTTTTCGAGTATATAATATTTATGTAAGTTCATTTTGATGGTATATGACAGTCGACTGACACAATCTGAAGCTGTTTTCCAGCATTCGGAGTTGACCAAAAGGATGGTATACATATATATAATCTTATGGGAGATTAATACATGATGTTTATGACCATTAAAGGTTAAAGAATCCAATAATTTTGATATTATTGGAGCTCTTTTTAATGTATGACAAAGGGGGACAAGTGTTAGATTTAAGTGGGAAATTTAAAATACATTTGCAAAAAATCCTAACTCAAGAGGGAACTTAGGTGAAGGGGGAGCGATTGCTCATTTATTTGCAAAGGGAGAGAAGTTTACCTTTGCGACAGAGCTTAGGTGAAGGGGAAGCCTAGGATTAGGTTCCATGATTTATGGATAAGTAGATATGCACTTTTATTTGCATTTTTATTGCATTTATGTTTCTCTAACTTAAACGGGTTGTCAAACATCAAAAAATGGGAGATTGTTGGAGCAATCTAGTATGACCATAGATTTTGATGTTTGGACAAAGGTTTAAGTTAGATTTATTATTATATTTGATATGTATTGTGAGTGTGCAGGATACAGGTACAACAAGGAGAGTCCATGTTGGACCGTGAGATTCGATAGAGGGGGGGGTGAATATCGATAAACAAAATCGTTTGAGTATAAACGCAGCGGAAATAAAAGGACAATGCTAACACAAGCTGGTTTTACTTAGTTCAGAGCCTGTGTCGACTCCTACTCCAAGGCCCGCACACAAGGATGCTTTCGGTGGGCAATCACTAGCAGTTCGAAAATTGTTACAAATTAAAGTACAGGAATGCTAATGGAAATAAAGCAAATGCCGACAAGAATTTAACCAAAAAGGGAAGGAGCGTGTTGTTGGAGCTTTGTTAGCGTCGCAGGAGCGCAGAGCAGCAGAGCAAGCAGTAGAAGACTTTCTTTCAGTTGTTGTTTTGAAGCTCCCCTCTGACCCTCCTTTTATATGAGGCTCGGGGCGCCCCGGATCCCTTCCGGGCGCCCTGGTGAGACGTGACAAGTCCAACCAACGATCTCCACGTGGCGATGCGTGATCTGGATAAAATTCACCTCCCGGACACCCGAACCTCTGGGCGCCCGGACCACCTTTCTCCAGAAGACAGCTTTCCTGCAAGACAAGTTTAGTCCGAGGCAAATAGATAAGGTATATCCTGTAAAACAAAGTGTTATCACAGTTTATAGGTTTAATATAAAAAGTATGACTTAGATTCCGTCTTTCCGAGATCGGAATCTAGTCACGATCTCGACTTAGATATCCGAAATGGATCTAAGTCGGATCGACGCCTAATGTTCCCTTCCCGGGAACGCGTCCTCACAGTCACTCCCCTCCAGTGACTTACCTTACTTACCTGTCAGACGTCCGGTCAGCCCTTCGACCCGTCTGGACTTCTCGCCAAGCGTCCGGTCAGCCCGTCGACCCGCTTGGACTTCTCGCCAGCTATCCGGTCAGCCCGTCGACCTAGCTGGACTTCTTGCCAAGCGTCCGGTCAGCCCGTCGACCCGCTTGGACTTCGTGCCAGACATCCGGTTAGCCCGTCGACCTGTCTGGACTTCGTCTGCACACTCGGTCAGAGTGTTAGATCATAACAAACCTAACTTAACCTGATTTGTCATTCATCAAAACCTGAGTTAGACCGTTAGTGCTAACCGCACCAACAATCTCCCCCTTTTTGATGGAATGACAACCTGGTTAAGTTAGTAAAAATATGCGAGTAAACGAGTTTAAACATTTTGTTCTAGTATGAGGTTTAAGTTAGTTTTTAATTTTATTTTGTTTTTCTAACTTAACCACCTATCCCTCCCCCTTTGACATTCATCAAATAAGGAAGACAAATTAATCATTTAACAATACAGAATGCATAAAAAATTGTAGGAAATGATGTTAGGTTAACCTGGGGAAGTAATTTAACTTTTGTTTCTTAACTATTGTAAAATAACTAAGTTTTGAAAATAGCTAACATAACTTAGTATTTAGTATATTTTGAGTAATTTTGAAAGATAATTTTTGCAAAATAAATTGACTTTGCAAAACTTAAGAAAGAGAATTTTAAGATTAAATTTTCAAAGTAAGTTTCACCTTTAAACATGAGTTTTTTAAAACCAAAAGTTCAAGGTTTTAAAGTTTTCAAAATCAGTTTTAAAAACCTTAGTTTGTAAAATCTAATTTAAAAACTTATTTTATAGAAGCAAGTATTCAAAAGTGGATTAAAAACATAAGTTTTCAGATAAAAAAAAATTTCAAATCTAACTCTATTTTTCAAAACTGAGTTTGTTAAATTTACTTTTCAAAACTAATTAAAATTTATTTTTCAAGTCTAAGTTTGCAAAATCCAGATTTTCAAAATGAGGTGAAGTTTAATTTTCAAATCAAACTTTAAAGCTAGATTCGATTATTGTAATTTTCAAAAATAAGCCTGTAAAGTTAAAACGGCGTTTTAAACATAAGCTTTATAAAGATTAATTTGCAAAAGTAAGATTTTCAAAACCAAACATAAATATGAGACTAAATAATCCTCTCCCTAAACCTGACATCTAAAATAGCTGTCTAACCAATTAGTTACTTACTGACTATCAGAAGATGACAGCTTTCACTTGGTTAGTCAAGTTAAGTTCATTGTGATCAGTTAGTGGTTGACTAAGCTGAATAACTTAACTTGATTAATGTAGGTTTTGTATTTAACGCCCAGACTTATATTAATGCACTGACATAAACATCTTAAGTCTAGGCAATTGGCCTATACATCTCACCCCTTTCTAAGTTTATCAATCACAAGCAAGGTAATCCTAGGGTGTTGGTGAGATGCTCAAATACTAGTCCTGGGGGAACATGATTTCTAAGGGGATTTTTCTAGTCTAAGGCTCAAGTTGTTTTGAAATTCTAAAAGTTGGAAGGTTTTAAAACAGATGAAAACAAATTTAACCTAGAATTTAAAACAATCAATTTGAAAGTAATTTTGAATTTTAAAAATCCTAGTCTATTAGAGTATAACTAATCAGAGATGAAGATCAGTAGAATAATATGTACTACAAAATGCTGTAATAGTGTCATAACAATGCTACGTAATAATCACGACTACTGGGATGATGACAGAGGTGGTCCGGAACCCATCGACCGAAGTAGTGCCAATATCTCAGTGTGACGAGCCCGGTCGTCCTCTCGTAGGTAGGGGTGGCAATTCGGTTCGGGTTCGGGTTGACAGGTTCGGGTTGGCAGGTTGGCGGGTTGGCAAATGACAACCTGAACCCGACCTGATTATTATTTCGGGTCAAAATATTCAACCTGAACCTGATCTGTTTATTTGCACTTGACCCGAACCCGACCCGAACCCGACCCGTTTGACCCGTTTAACCCGTTTAACCCGTTTAACCCGTTTGACCCGTTTAACCCGTTTAACCCGTTCGACCCGTTTGACCCGTTTAACCTGTTTGACCCGTTTGACCCGAATATGACCTGAATTCATTAAATAAAATTTGTATATTTAATTAAAAATTAAAAATAATATTTATCTACACAAATTGAAAATTCATATCATAAATGATAAGGCATAGCAACATTGCAATCAATAGCATAACATATCTCTATGTTATATCAATAGCATAACATAAATGATAGGGTTTTTAACTTTTTAAAATTTGTAATTTTAGTTTAAATTTATAATTATTTATAAACGGGTTCGCGGGTTGTAATCGGGTCATTTCAGGTTGACCCGAACCCGACCTGTTTATTAATTGGGTCAAATGGGTCGACCCGATTTCGACCCGAACCCGAAACTACCCAACCCTAACCTGATTTTTTCGTGTTCGGTTCCGGTCGTGTTTTCGTGTCGGGTCAAAAATTGCCACCCCTACTCGTAGGTCTCGTTGTAGGTCGGAGATCTCCTGCCGGATCTCCTGCTGCACATCCCGCCGTAGATAAGAGACCTCCTGTCGCACCTCTCGTCGGAGATTGGAGACCACTCGTCGTATATCTCGATGG
The DNA here is from genome assembly GCF_018446385.1 of Zingiber officinale. Lineage (NCBI taxonomy): Eukaryota > Viridiplantae > Streptophyta > Magnoliopsida > Zingiberales > Zingiberaceae > Zingiber > Zingiber officinale. Next base: position 16,845,188 of record NC_056006.1, on the reverse strand, counting down.
AACTCGGAGGACTCGTGCTGGAGGCTCGACATGACTCTCTCTAGTCCTGATACTCGATCGGCTAGAGTGCGAGGAGCGGGACGTGGGGCTCGAGCTAGTTGTGGGTCAGGAGCGGCCTCATCAGGAAAGAGTGCGAGAAAGAACTCATCGGCCTCCTCCTGCTGTGCGTTTGGGTCAAGGTGGTGCTGTGTCTCCCTCTGCCAGGTCATGATGCCCTCATCATCTATATGATACTAGCTAGGGAAAAGTTCCTAGCTCCTATAATGTCAAACTCGGTCATATAGAGGATGTCACCTCTGGTGACATCAATGCCCAAAGAGGACATATATGCTGTCAGAATGTGACAATAGGGCATATGAACTCGCCCACTCGTCACATATCCGGCGAGTAAATGATAGTGGAAAAGATATGCAGGCTAATGTCAATATCTAGCCTATAACACAGAACATAGAGGAGAAAGGAATGGAATGGGCGCATCATCGCGATGTCGCGAGTGCTCAGAGGTAGAATGCAAAAGATTAAGACCCTATACAGGGCGTAGTCCTGGACTCGAAGGGTAACTGACCTAAACTGGGTCACTGTGGGTACTCGTTCGCCCCCGAAAAAATACGAGTAAATCGTATCAAGAGTGATATGCAAGTAGGGATCTCCAAAGGGTAGGTCCCTGGGAGGATAGCACTGAAAGGGACAGGTAGACTCTCGTAACTCCAAAAACTCTCGGATGGCAGTGGGGGACAGCGTGATATCAGTCCCAGCTGCCCTAGTTGTAACGCCCCGGCTCAGGCGGGCCCCACCCGAACCGAACCGGGAACGCTACCTGAATTGCCCATCGGGTTGATGACTAGCTCCACAGACCACCGGAGGTCCTTTCAGCGTGCTTTGTCCTCACTCGCACGCACCCTGGAAAACTTCCCAGGAGGTCACCCATCCTCAGATTTCTCCAAGCCAAGCACGCTTAACTTTGGAGTTCTTTGAGTTTGGGCTTCCGAAAAGGAAGGTGCACCTTGGTGATATGGATAGTATCATCTAACCTTTTAAGTCATACTTAACCAGAATCTCAGAACCGGGGTATTACAATCACCCCCACTTAAAGACACAACGTCCTCGTTGTGTAACCACAAATCACACCACAAACAAATCCCAGAATCTCCCTCGCTAGGTGGTGCCCTGGGTGCTCCTACCACTCACAGTCGCAAGGTCGCTCTGATACCATCTGTAACGCCCCGGCCCGGGCGGCCCCACCCAGACCGAACCGGGAACGCTACCCATAATTGTCCATCGGTTTGATGACTAGCTCCACAGACCACCGGAGGTCCTTTCAGCGTGCTTTGTCCTCACTCGCACGCACCCTGGAAAACTTCCCAGGAGGTCACCCATCCTCAGATTTCTCCAAGCCAAGCACGCTTAACTTTGGAGTTCTTTGAGTTTGGGCTTCCGAAAAGGAAGGTGCACCTTGGTGATATGGATAGTATCATCTAACCTTTTAAGTCATACTTAACCAGAATCATAGAACCGGGGTATTACACTAGTAGTAAAGTCGTCTATTTTTACTAGGTTGTTATAAAATTCTGCACACAAATTTATGTTTACTGAGCTAGTACATTCAACAAGGTTCTGAAGGTTGTAGTGGTTGATGGCCTCCATAGCTGGAATGCAATAGCGTAAAAAGAACGCTTTATCTATACATTTGGTCCTAATGGCCATGTAGATGGTTGACTCAAACTTAATCTTAAGCTTATTAGTGGGAAACCTAGGATCAACATTAGGAGTAGAGAGCCCAACACCAGATTTAGAACGTTTTCTAAATTATATAGTAAAATAATACTAATTAAGGATAATAAACAAGCAATAATAAACTTAAAATAGAAGACAAGAGTTTTACCGAGGAGCCATTGCTAAATAATTTTACAGCTGACGACCTCGGTTGATTCACGAGCGTGTAATAACCGTAGAATGAGAGAAATTTTTAATTTTGAATGCTTTCGCAATAAAACTTGGAGAAAGCTTGAACGAAAGCTTGGAGGTGTAAAGGGAGGGGGCGCCCTACCCCCCTATATATAGGGGAGTCCGGGCGCCCGGACCTGTTCCGGGCGCCCAGGGTCAAGTGGGGCGGGACGCCCGGATCCCCTCCGGGCGCCCCTGGTCCGTATACCAAGGGCGCCCGCCCCTGGTTTTTGACTCCGTTTTTTTTTTAATTTAAATAAGTTTTAAAATAAATTTTTAAGTTTTAAAAAAAATTAAGTTTTAATAAATTTTTAAGTTAAGTTTTAATTTAACATGAATTTTTAAGTTTTAAAAAAATAAGTTTAATTTTTAAAATAAATTTTTAAGTTAAAAAAAAATTTAAGTTTAATTTTTAAAATAAATTTTTAAGTTAGAAAAAAATTTTAAGTTTAATTTTTAAAATAAAAAAAATTAAGTTTAATTTTTAAAATAAATTTTTAAGTTAGAAAAAATTTAAGTTTTATTTTTAAAATAAATTTTTGAGTAAGAAAAGAATTTAAGTTTAATTTTTAAAATAAATTTTTAAGTAAGAAAAAAAATTTAAGTTTAATTTATAAAATGAATTTTTAAGTTAGAAAAAAATTTAAGTTTAATTTTTAAATAAATTTTTAAGTAAAAAAAAATTAAGTTTAATTTTTAAAATAAATTTTTAAGTTAGAAAAAAAAATTAAGTTTAATTTTTAAAATAAATTTTTAAGTTAAAAAAAATTTAAGTTTAATTTTTAAAATAAATTTTTAAGTAAAAAAATTAAGTTTAATTTTTAAAATAAATTTTAAGTTTAAAAAAGTTTTAATTTTAATTTTTAAAATAAATTTTTAAGTTAGAAAAAATTTAAGTTTAATTTTTAAAATAAATTTTTAAGTTAAAAAAAATTTAAGTTTAATTTTTAAAATAAATTTTTAAGTTAAAAAAAATCTAAGTTTAATTTTTAAAATAAATTTTTAAGTAAAAAAATTTTAAGTTTAATTTTTTAAATAAATTTTTAAGTAAAAAAAATTAAGTTTAATTTTTAAAATAAATTTTTAAGTTATAAAAAAATTTAAGATTAATTTTTAAGTAAAAAAAATTTAATTTTAATTTTTAAAATAAATTTTTAAGTAAAAAAAAATTAAGATTAATTTTTAAAATAAATTTTTAAGTTAGAAAAAAAATTTAAGTTTAATTTTTAAAATAAATTTTTAAGTAAAAAAAGTTTAAGTTTAATTTTTAAAATAAATTTTTAAGTTAGAAAAAAAATTTAAGTTTAATTTTTAAAATAAATTTTTAAGTTAAAAAAAATTAAGTTTAATTTTTAAAATAAATTTTTAAGTTAGAAAAAATTTTAAGTTTAATTTTTAAAATAAATTTTTAAGTAAAAAAAATTTAAGTTTAATTCTAAAAATAAATTTTTAAGTTAGAAAAAAAAATTAAGTTTAATTTTTAAAATAAATTTTCAAGTAAAAAAAAAATAAGTTTACTTTTTAAAATAAATTTTTAAGTTAGAAAAAAAATTTAAGTTTAATTTTTAAAATAAATTTTTAAGTAAAAAAAAATTTAAGTTTAATTTTTAAAATAAATTTTCAAGTTAAAAAGAATTAAGTTTAATTTTAATTTAATTTAATTTAATTTAATTTTAATTTTAATTTTAATTTAAATTTCATTTAATTTATATCAATTTTAATTTAATTTTAATTTTATTTTTAATTTGAATTAATTTTAATTTCATTTTTAATTTCTTAGTCATCTCACCTGATCTATGTTGTCAATCAGGGAATCCTATAATTTTGTGAGATGAATTAGGTTTAACTTTAGGGTTTGTTTTTAACTTGTGTTAGATTCGGGTTTCGCTTTGGGTTCAACAAATAGGCGTTCTCTGGATAAACTTCTGGGTTATGGTGAGTCACTCGGACATCATTAAAGTAACCATGCCTTCGAGGTTTTCCAAATAGTCCTATCTACTGGACTTAGTACAAAACCTTGGTCTAACTGGTTAGGATTCATTAAGGGTAACTTCGGTCAGTTCCACTTAGCCAGATGCACCAGGTCGAAGTCATATCTTCCTAGACATGCATAGACTAAGTTTCCTTAACGTACTATCATCCAAAACTTCACCAGTACCATTTTTCAAGTTAAACTTGAACCCTCTTTAATTAGTCCTAATTACCCTGTCGGGTAGGTTGGTTGGGGTTACCCTGCTGGATATGTTAGTTTTGGAGGTGCCAGCTATTCTGGAGCCTCCCCCTGAATTAATGACCATTAATTTAATTTTTGTTCTTTGGTTTATGTCTATTTCTTTTATAATTATAATTAACTTGGTGATAGTTTAATTTTTGGTGGGTTTTAGATTTTGAGTTGTTTGATTTAGGTTTGTATTTTGGTTTTGGTTTATTTGAATTTATATAATATATTTTTTCTTTAGGTATGTAGAATTGGTTAAGTCCTACTTGCGTGGTGAGACACGCTTTCGGAACCCAAGCTTTACGTGTTGGTTTGTGTTGGGTTATTAATGATTTAAAGGTTTTAGTTGAACTTGATTTGTAACCAAGTCCAGTTTTGTTGTAACTTGCTTTTTGATTGTTTAAAATTAAATCTAAGTTTTTGGACCTCGTTGTGAATTTTTCTAGTATTTCCTTTAGATTATTAATTTCTATTTTTAGTGTTAGATTCTCCCCCTCAAGTGTTAGATCTTGAGTTGGACTTGAGTTTTTGATTTGTTCCTTGAGGTCTTGATTTTCCTCAAGGAGTGATTTATTTTCATTTTCTATTTTTACTAATTTATTGTTTAAGCAGGAAATAATTTTAAAAAATTTTCTGTTTAGATTTCGGCATACCTCTTCGGAACCTTCGGAAACGAGTATGGACTCGTGGCTCGATTCGGGTTCGGACCCGTCTTCCGATTCATCCTCCGATTCTTCTTCGCGGGTCATCAGCGCGAGGTAACTCTGGTTCTTTTGTTCTTCGGCTTCTGATTCGTCCGAGGAAGTGTCGTCCCATGTTGCTTTGAGCGCCTTCTTTTTGGTTAGCTTTGGTTTGTCGTTCTTCAGTTTCGGGCACTTGTTCTTGTAGTGGCCCTTTTTGTTGCAACCGAAGCAGTCACGCTCCTTGAATCGATTGGAGAGTTGATCTTCTGAAGGTCCTTTTTGCTGAAGCTCCTTTTTCTCCTGGTGAACATCTTCCTTACCAGGTTCACCAGGTGTTCTTCATCTTCATAGTTCTGATCAGAGTCTTCTTCAGGTTCAGTCTTGTTCTTCTTTTCTTTTGAGGAACCTGCAAATAAGGCTACACCTTTCTCGACCCCGGCGTTAGTTTGCTCATGCAGTTTTAATTCACAGAAGAGTTCATCTAATTTTAATTTTGATAAATTTTTAGAAATTTTGTAGGCATCAACGATGGATGCCCACAAGGAATTACGCAGAAAGGCGTTTAGGGTGTACCTTATCAGATCCCTATTTTCCATCTGGTGGCTTATCGCGTGGAGTTCATTGAGGATGTCCTTGATCCTCGCGTGTAGCTGACTCGCCGTTTCTCCTTCCTGCATTTTTATATTAAATATTTTATTTAATAGTAAATCCCTTTTCGTTACCTTGGCGTCGCTGGTTCCTTCGTGCAGCTCGATCAATTTGTCCCACAGCTCTTTTGCATTCTGATGTGGTCCGACCCGGTTCAGCTCTTCCCTTGTTAATCCACAGTGTAGTGTGTTAATCGCCTTGTTCTCTGTTGATGCCTTCTTTCTCATGTCCGGAGCCCACTGTTCCGTGTCTAGTGGATTTCCGGAGTTGTCGACTGGCGCTCGATAGGCTTTTATGACGCTGAACCATTGATCGTAGTCCGTCTTTAGGTAGACTTCCATTCTTTTCTTCCAGTACGAGAAGTCATCCCCGTTGAATAGGGGAGGACGTATGATAACCATGATTTTGGCTATATTATTTTAATTCATAATGCAGGTTTTTAATGGTCTATTCATAGTTTACTATCACATTTACATTACATTTCATAATTGCATGTAATCTTGGACTTGATTGTAAATTAGCTATTTTCATGGTATTTGATGCTAATATTTGTTTATTATTTTGTAGGCATCAAAAGGGTCATGGACCCGATCAGATCAGGTCACACTTGGGCTCAAATCTAGGGCAAAAGGAGGCGATCAAGCTTTGGATCGATTTGGACCGTTCATTGAAGATCGGAGAGATCTGAGCCATCCGTTGAGAATCTGGTCCATCCGACCTAATGAGGAGAAGATCTGTTCCATTGATGAAGATCCGGAAGTTTTGATCCAGATCTGATGTCATCCAGCCATTGATCAAGCCCCGAGAAATCTAGACCGTCCGATCAGTTTTGAGGAGATCTGCTGTCGATTGCCATATGGGCGTTCTCTGAGGCAATTCTGTTGACAGCAAGATAATGAAGGTTTTGCAGTAAGGATTTGGATGTGGAATGCTTTAGGGTTTAGTTTTCTTTATTTCTTAATCTTTGAATTGTCCACGAACATGCTCAGATCTTGTGATCTGATTACATTTCTTTGCAATTTCTATTTTGTTTCATGTTTCCTTATGCAATTCTGTTTGTGATTTCTTGCTTACAAACCCCACCCTTAGACCTAATTCTGATTAGTTTTTGCAATTCTGATACTAACAGTTTGTAGAGTTTTAAGATTTAGTTAGCAATTCAATCTTTATTTCTATAATTTTATTTAAGTGTTGGAATGTTTAATTTGATGTTTAGATTGCTACCTCTATTCAATTTTATTGTGACTGAATTCTTGAGCTTGTTTGTTGAGGTGATTGTTAATGAGAATTGGAGGTAGTTTGATTTATGCAAATGTGACTTGAGTTTTGAATTTACTTGGTTTGGAGTTTGGGAATTGAATTATTTGATTTGATGATGCTTTGGGAGCTAAACTTTACTGATATTAACGTGATGAGATCTAATAGAGCATGTCTAGTTAAGAACATTCTTACCTTGATTCTATTCTGGACCATGATAATGCAAGATTTTGATTTGAAACAATTCTAGGATTTTCACACACTTCCTAGTTGCCTTGGAAAAAAAATACGACTTGGGACTCGTTGCTACAACGTTTATCTTTATGTTAAATGAGTTTCAATTTTAATTAATTTGGAGTGCCTCGTGACATGCAAAAAGGTTAACACCAACGTACTGTGCTGAAGCCTTCCAATTGGGACATTTTTTGATCTGCACAACAAAAACAAGTAGAGAGGTTCCAAGACTTGGTCTTGGATTAGTAGTGCGGGAAAAAAAATAGCTAAATTGGTGTTACACCAATTTAGATGTATTTACGACGGAAAGAAATTTCCAAAAAGGTAATTATACCAATTTGGAATTTTACGAAAAATTGAAATCCAAAGAAAGGAAAAAAAGATTAAAAACAAATCCCCTCTTGTCTGATTGGTGGTTGCACCAAATCAGAGCGGTACCTGCTCTGATACCACTTGTTAGACCGTGAGATTCGATAGAGGGGGGTGAATATCGATAAACAAAATCGTTTGAGTATAAACGCAGTGGAAATAAAAGGACAATGCTAACACAAGCTGGTTTTACTTGGTTCGGAGCCTGTGTCGACTCCTACTCCAAGACCCGCACACAAGGGTGCTTTCGGTGGGCAATCACTAGCAGTTCGAAAATTGTTACAAATTAAAGTACAGGAATGCTAATGGAAATAAAGCAAATACCGACAAGAATTTAACTAAAAAGGGAAGGAGCGTGTTGTCGAAGCTTTGTTAGCGTCGCATGAGCGCAGAGCAGCAGAGCAAGCAGTAGAAGACTTTCTTTCAGTTGTTGTTTTGAAGCTCCCCTCTGACCCTCCTTTTATATGAGGCTCGGGGCGCCCCGGATCCCTTCCGGGCACCCTAGTGAGACGTGGCTGGTCCAACCAACGAGCTCCACATGGCGATGCACGATCTGGATAAAATTCACCTCCCGGGTGCCCGGATCCCCTCCGAGCGCCCGGACCACCTTTCTTCAGAAGACAGCTTTCCTGCAAGATAAGGTTAGTCCGAGGCAAATAGATAAGGTATATCCTGCAAAACAAAGTGTTAGCACAATTTATAGATTTAATATAAAAAGTATGACTTAGATTCCGTCTTTCCGAGACCGAAATCTAGTCACGATCGACTTAGATATCCGAAATGGATCTAAGCCGGATCGACGCCTAATGTTCCCTTCCCGGGAACGCGTCCTCACAGTCACTCCCCTCCAGTGACTTACCTTACTTACCTGTTAGACGTCCGGTCAGCCCTTCGACCCGTCTGGACTTCTCGCCAAGCGTCTGGTCAGCCCGTCGACCCTCTTGGACTTCTCGCCAGCTATCTGGTCAGCCCGTCGACCTAGCTGGACTTCTCGCCAAGCGTCCGGTCAGCTCGTCGACCCGCTTGGACTTCGTGCCAGACATCCGGTCAGCCCATCGACCTATCTGGACTTCGTCTGCACACTCGGTCAGAGTGTTAGATCACAACAAACCTAACTTAACCTGATTTGTCATTCATCAAAACCTGAGTTAGACCGTTAGTGCTAATCGCACCAACAGTCCAAGTGTGACTTGCCAATGAATGAAGTCCTGGAGGTAGGACCTCTTGGCAAATGAAGACCCGACAATAATGACAAGTCCGATGAAGGCTCTAGAAAGCAAAGCATGAAGGATGGGGAGGCATCCGAGGGACGCGAGGGTGATGGAGGGGACTAGAAGGCTAGGTCTAGGTTGTGCGGGTAAGGACGAGTGCATGAGAGATTGTACTCAGGAAAAAATCCTAGGTTTAGGGTTTACAATTACTGTAGCAGTTATTGTAACAGTCGACTGGTATTTTTATTAGTTGACTAGTAGCGAATAGAATGCCTTTGTTCTCTCAACCCATGTGAAGCAGTCGACTGGTATTTTTATCAGTCAACTGATATCTAGTCATTGACTTATAACGGTAGAATTTCACTTAGGACCAATCGACTGATGTTTTTACCAGTTGACTAGTGGTCGGAAAATAGCTTGATGTTTTTCTATTGAGCTTTATTTAATAAAACTTGGGGTGCTTGGCCATGGTTGACAAAATAGAGGTGGTTAACCCCTATTAGTAATCTGCCAAGCTCTTGTGTGTGATCCGTGTGTACGTGATCAAGATTGTGGCGAGGTTTCTCTACCCATAAGGAGATTGAGCTAGCCGGAGGTTTTCTGGGGAGTCATCCACTGACGGATCGGGATCGTCCACCTTACGGATAGTCGTGGAGTAAGAGCCCTAATCTCTGAACCATGTAAACACCTTGTGTTACGATTTGTTTTGGTTTATTGTCTTTCCTTATTATTTATAGGGTTTAACTTTCTTCTTGTTAGTTTGTATTTTATTTTCCACTGCGTACTAACAAGTGTAGGAAGTGATGATTTGAGTGAGATGCTATTCACCCCCTCTAGCGGACGTCAAGGTTCTAACACGTAGTGCGTTCTGCGAATGCCTTTATTTGTAGCTACGACTGTAAATGAACCAAGTGTTCGTGAACAAGCTTGATGTTCAGCTTGGTAAGAGCTTATTTATGTTCGTTCAATATATATAAGATTAATTAAACAAACAAGCTTGAACACATATGTGTTCAGCTTGTTAACGTTCATGAACAACATTTGTGAACAATGCTCGTGAACAACGTTCGTGAACAACGTTCATGAACAATGTTCACGAACTATATTTATTAATAAAATTATTTTCAATATGCTAAATAAACAATAAAATAAAATAAATAAATAAATTTAAATTATCAATCTTAATAACCAATCAAACAATTAAAAGTTTCAAACAATCAAACAAGCTTGAATTGAGAGCTTGATAACATCTAAACAAACAAAGCTCAAATCAAGCTCAAGCCAAGCTCGAACCAAGCTCAAGCCAAGCTTGAATTGAGAGCTTGATAACATCTAAACAAACCAAGCTCAAGCCAATCTTCAAACAAGCTCAAGCTTATAAAAAATAAACCAAGCCAAGCTTGAACACTAATTTCAAAAGCTTGGTTCATTTTAAGCTCGACTCAGCTCGGCTCAATTATTTTATCAAACAAGTTTGAATACCCCAAAGCTCGGCTCGGCTCGACTTGTTTACATCCCTATTTGTAGCATGCATCGTGCAGTGTGAATACTCATAACTAGGGGCATCAAAAATGAACTCGACCCGATGACCCAACCCGAATCGACCAAAACAAAATCAGGTTCGGGTTGGGCATTTTCGGGTTCGGGTTGAAGGGTTTTCAGGTTGAAAATTTTCAGGTTGGGTCGGGTCAGGTTCGGGTTGACCCGGGTTGACCCAAATATAGGGTTTAGTGGGGCTTTTTGGGGTTAAATCAAATTTTATTTTGAAAATTAAGATATTTTTATGTATATTAATAATGTTAGTATGATAATGATGAAATATTGAGATAAAAGTGAAGAATTATAGAGAAAATAGTCCAAAAAAGTCATTTTGAATCGGATTTTCGGGTTACCCGGGTCGGATTCGGGTTGGTCGAGTTGGTCGGGTTTGGGTTTGGGTTCGGGTTTAGGAGTTTCGGGTTGAATTCGGGTTCGGGTTTGGGTCAAGTTTGGGTTGGGTTAAAAAAAATTCAACCCGACCCGACCCACCTGAATTGACACCCTTACTCATAACTGCAACGCGCGGTGTATGCTGTGAATGCTCTTAACCACAGCACGCTGCGCGTGTTGTGAATGCTTTCATCGTGCACTGTCGATGTCTTATGACTTGCAACAATTACAGTTGTGCAGCATGCGATGCACGATGTGGAAAATCATATTTTTTATAGTGAAGAAATGAGCTTCAGTGAGTTAAGTAAAAAACTCATATGAGTAATATTTTTTTTGGTTGGGCTAGAGACCGCCCTATTTATGATTTGCCTCTACTTTGATTAATTGATTAAAGCTTATTATTAAGATAAGTGAAGACTTTTGTAGGTCAACCACCATTTGAATGTCCATGTTCAATGTTTAGAATTTTTTGAATTTAGTTGGCTAAGCACTTTTAGTTGGTCAACTCAAATGACCTGATTTTTGGTACCAAATTTCAGATAATTTTCTCCAGATTCTCGATTATAATTGCTCAAGTTCAAAGACAAACCATGAGATTGGAAAGCTCATTCAAGATTATATCCATGTGGTTAAAATTCTTTTAAAATGCTCTAAATTTAAAAACAAATACTCTTATATGTTTCTTATATTTTATCATGAAGTTATTATATAATGATTTATCTAAGATCGTCGACGAATGAATCACCGATGAGCTATCTTTGATGTTGACCAAGTTGTTGGATGGCAAAGGGAGTTGATCACTAAGAAGACTCACGTAGCTAGAAAAATAGACAAAGGAAGAAGCATTAGAAGGAAGGTCAAGGATAACCTGGCTTAGCTACTCCAGTGCTTAAGTTAGGCTCCGGTGAGGGAGTAAGATGAACAACAATAGATAAAGAGAGTTTGTTGAGGTTTGTATATATGTGTTTCTTTGTTACCTTAGCCCATGATTGTGGGCTCCTTTTATAATATTGTTGACATTGTATTCTTTTCATTAATTGGATGTCGCGTCATGACAAAGAAAATGTCACATCATTGTATCTACACTGTATGCCACATGTCGTATCTTATATAATCATACCATTTCATGTGCTCTGACAATCTATGTGTGTAGCATTTATGGAGCCCAATTATAGGATGAGGGTATATTGGGCTTAAGGGTTTGACCCGTTGAACTTAAGGATGACCAAGTTTGAGAAACTCAACCTCAAGAGAACAGGGGAGGCTAAACCCCGAGTTGAGTTGGCGAGGCTGATTAGAGCCGAGTGAAGCGTGGGGTTGTGGAGAACTAAGCAAAGCACGTGGGGTCTAGGAGAGCTAAGCAAGACGTAAAGTTTGGGAGAGTTGAGCAAATCATGGAGTAGACCCGCCCTCGAGTCGGGTCCTACCCAGACCCTGCCTCGGCCCGTAATTGGGTCAACGGGCCGGTTACCCGTTGACTAGTTCGCCGAGTCGAACTAGAACTAGCCCGACAGGTTGTCGGGTCGGTTCCAGTTCCATAGTTCAAAAATCGGTGAACCATCAGTTAACCGCTGGTTCGGCCTACCGGTTCACACAAAATATTTTTTTTTTTTTGCCCGTTGGAACCGCCGGTTGCGGTTCCTAGCCGTTGAGGGAGGAGTGGAGGGTCTTTTTGGATTTTTCTTTTCAACGGTTAAGAGTACTTAACCATTTTTTGATCAATAACTATGATTTAGTATCCGTTACTATCCAAACTCTATAAATAGAGAGTTCATTTCATCATTTTCAGACACATCTTCTCTACTCTTAATCTCAATTTTGAATTCTCTATACGTTATCATCTTCATTTCTATGCACTTTCATTTTCAATTTTCAATTACAATGGAAGGAGGCTATGGAGGTGCATCATCTCGAGCTCGGAAGGGAAAGGAAATAGTGAATCCGCGTGAGGACCCCAACATTCAATCCATCGATGATGAAATCGAGCACCTTCCGAATCCAACACCCGAAATACAAGGAAGTACCGATACAATTACTTCTATAGTTTGAAAATTTTCTCCTCTAAAGTCTACTATTTTCACTAAACATTTTGAGAATGTTACTCTTCCGTCGGGAGAATTGAGTGCAAAATGTAAGTACTACAATGCTTCCTACAAATTCCAAGTCGGCGGCGGCTATGAGTCATTGAAACGACATGTAGAAATGAAGCACCCACCGGAATATGCACTCGATCGTTCTCAAATACAATTATCTAGATTTTCTTTAACTAGCGGTAGTACTGATTCCAATTTATTTTTATATTCGGATAATAAATTAAGAGAATCATTAGCTAAATTTTTTTTTAGAACATCTTTCTTTTAGTTTTGGATCTAAATACATATTTGAAGATTTTTGTAAAGAATCTCTTAATCCATGTGCTAAACGTTTTCCTAAGACTATACTTACTCATACAATTAAAAAATTAATAAAATAAGGAAAAAAATAATTGATAAATTTAGTAAATTAGCTAATAAAGTTTCTTTATGTTCCGATATTTGAAGTGATCATTGGCAACATATTCATATATGAGTGTGACTTGCTATTGGATTGATAACTCTTGGAACCTCTAAAAGATTATTAGCTTATTAAGTTTTTAATGAATCACATATGATCATAACATCGTACAATTATTATATTTAATTTTAGAAAAATATAGATTAACTTATAACATATTTTCAATATCATTAGATAATTCTAGTTTCAATACCGCTTATATAGATGATCTTGTTTGTTAACCTATTATCAGTGGTTTATTTTTTCATATTCATTGTGTATGTCATGTTTTAAATTTATGTGTTCAAGATGGATTAATAATTTTAGAAAATTATATTAAACCAATTAGAGCATCCGCAACGCTAATGCGTTATAACATTCACCACCTCTTCAAAAGATATGGGGCCCACTGTCACATATTTATTATAACAACATATCTCTTTTACTCATATCCCTTTTAACATTAATATGGACCCCACCATCCACTTATTCATCCATTTTATTAGTTTTTTAAATAATATTAAAAATTTTATAATTTAAAAAAGAAAAAAATATTAAAAAATTAAGAGAGAGGATGCTCAAAGGTGTTCAAACCTTTGAACACCCTCTCTCCTCTCTCTTGTGAGTGGGCATTATAATGCCCACTCATAATGGAGAGGGGGTGTTAAATGGGTGTTATAACACCCATTTAACACCCCATTGTGGGTGCTCTTAGAATTGTAATTTTTTTATTTATGGTTGCATCCATCTATAATGAAACATTGGTGTAGATTTTGTAAAACTAATGGAACGAGACCTATAAAACTTTCACGTGATGTACTAACAGGTTGAAATTCAACATACCAATTATTATAAGATTTATTTCAATATAAATAATTATTATACTTATTTTTTATATAAAATACTAATACTATATATTTATTTTCATAATAATAGAATATCTGTAGTAGTATTTGTGAAATTTTAAAAGTATTTAATGATTAAAGTGAACAACTTTTCAGTATTTACTATCCCATAGTTCAATTAGTTTTAGAAAAATTTTCTAATATAGTATTAATTTTAAATGAACATATTAATAAGAAATCTTTATCTTCTTGCATATTAGCTATAAAAATTAAATGAGGAAAATATTTTTATTTTATTTCTAAAATTTATTTAATTATATTTGTTTTAATCCTAGATTTAAATTAAAAATTTTATTAGAAATGTTAACTTTATAATATAGCATTTTAATTCTAATGAGAGATTCTTCTTTTTCTGATCCAATTAATATTATATATAATATTAAAATTTATTTATATGATATTTATAATCAATATTTTATAAAATATGGAACATAAACCAATATTTCTAAAATATAACAAACTACTAGTGTAATTTAAAACTTACAAAAACATAACTTTTATTAAAAGAACGGACGAAACGTCCATGAGGATCATCAAGTTCCACACAGGAACTTGAGAATTATTTTACAACTTCTTTTGATTTTAATGAAACAGATAGCAAAAATTTTGATATCTTAAAATGGTGGTCACAGAAGGCTCAAAGCTTTCCCGTCCTCTCCGTGATCGCTAAAGAAATTTTAGCTTGTCCAGTATCAACTGTTGTTGTGAAGCAAGCATTCAGTGCCAACGACAACATAGATGGGAAGAACTTGAGAATTATTTTAGACTTCTTTCGATTTTAATAAAGCAGATAGCGAAAATTTCGATAACTTAAAGTGGTGGTCATAGAAGGCTCAAATCTTTCCCGTCCTCTCCATGATCGCTAAAGAAATTTTAGCTTCTCCAGTGTCAACTCTAGTGAGTGAAGCTAGATAGATGAAAAGCTCTAGTGAGTGAAGCTAGGCAGATGAAAAATCCTAGTGAGTGAAATTAGGCAGAAGAAAAATCCTGGTGAGTAAAGCCAACATGTGGAAATCCAAGTGGGTCAATGGTTGACCGAACACCTGGTGATTGGTAAGTCCAAGTAGGTCAAGACTGACCATACACTTGGCACGAGATGGTAAGTTCAAGTGGGTTAAGGTTGACCGGACACTTAGTGATTGGAAATCTAAGTAGCTCAAAGGATTGACTCGATACTTGGCATGAGGAGAAAACTCTAAATGGGTCAAAGGATGTTAACACTTGGTGACGAAATCCCAGCAGGTCAAGGTTGACCAGATGCTAGGCATTGAGGAGTTTCAACAGATTACAGTTGATTGGATGTTGGATGTAAACCTTAGACTTTGTTTTGGAAGTTAGGGTTTGGTAATCAATTGGGCTAATAGATTATCATAGCTTAAGCAATTAGGGTAATCACTTAAGCTCTTTTTCGCGAGTGCATAGAGAGGTGCATAATCGATTAGGCTAATCAATTAGGCACATCTTAAGCGATTAGAGCAATCACTTAAGAAGTCCTCTGTGTGAAACAGAAGCTGCGGTAAATGATTAAGCAGGGAAACTTAATCGCTTATGACCTATTCTCATGCGAACAGAAAGGCTCTTAATCGACTTGGCTAATCGATTAAGAACCATTAACTGATTAGAGTAATCACTTAACGGTGAAAATTAGCCGTTGTGTGCCCGATAAAAGGTTTCGCATGTATTGTCCAACACATCTTCTCTCCCACTCTCTTCGCCAAGCTCAGAGGTCATCACCGCCAATTGTTGAAGCTTCTTGGAGACAAGTGTCGTACTTCCAAGGTCAAGAGGTATTCCCAAATTAGAAGAAGAAGCAAGTTAGAGTTTCATGATTGTATTTCTTAGTGTGTGAGTTTGTACGAGACTTCTCTTCCTCTGGATTGTTTCTGAGAATGAGTGTTTCATAATAGAGAGTGTGTATGAGGACCGAATCTTTGGATTACTCATCTCTTCTTGAGGTGGATACTAAATAAATCCATCTTGTTAACATTTGGGAGATTTGCGTCAAATTTATCTACTGCATATCATCATCGATAAAGCGTGAAAAGATATTCATCATCCTCTAACTCCGAAATATACTAAAATGGGTATAAAAGGAGGTAAATATATGTACATAAGAAATAGATATATGATAGGATAGATTTTAGGGGGTCAGTTCATGAAAAAGATAAAAATAGATGAGAGATGTCCTAAATAAAGTCGTATAATAATTTTAAACAAAACTGACACACACAAATCATATAATTTTTTTATAATCTTATACAGTTGTTATATATATTTAATTTTAAATAAAAATATTTTAAAGATCACGATCAAATAATAATTTTGAATAAACTTATTATCCGATTGTAATGAAGTAAAAATGAATAACACAGCATTAAGAAAGGAAAAAAAACATCTATAAATAAAAATTTTTCAAAGTAGAATATCGGATCCTTAAATAAAAAATAAAACTATAAAAACAAAAAGGTATTATTTTATTTGTATTAGAATGGTAGAGACAGTATTTTTTTTTACGGTAACTACATCAAATAAAGATATTTTTAAAAATAAAAATGAATTGAAATAGACAAAATATTATTTTAATTTTTTTTTTGGACAAATCCAATAGAAAGTGATCTTGTTTTTAATTTTTACCCAAAATAAAAATGGTAACAGTTATTTTTAAAGTTTATAATAGAAAAAATATTTCTAAATTAAAAAAAGAGCATGCTCAAGGAAAAAAAATTCAAGGAAAAATTAAAGAATAGACACATAAAGTCATGGCCCATCATTTCATTTTTTTTGGGCCCCATCACTTTATGTGTCTATACTTGAGCTTTTCCTTGAATTTTTTTTTTCTTGAGCATATCATTTTTAAAAAAAAAATTACTAGAAAAGGTAAAAGATTAAAATGAGATTACGATCTACTCAATATTTTGGATGTGGTTTCTAAGTGTGAATGTCAATAGATAAATTATAGAAAAATACAAAATAAAATGAGACTACGATAATCAATTTTGCCCTTAAAATGAAACTAGTGCTATCCGCGCTGGGTAGACAGCCCATCAAAAACATGTTATATATCGAGCGAGCAAATCGATCCACGATCCTATCCTATTGAAAATTTTCAATCCAATCCAATTGAGATTGAATCCAATCCAATCCGACTGAAGATGAGTTAGATGGATCAACCCATGAACTCATCAAAAGATTAAACAAATAAAAATATATATAGAACATAATGAAATTTTTGTTGGATACATGTGATGTGAATGGAGAAGAAGTTGAAATGGAAAGAGATTTTATTATGAATATGACTTTAGTCTATATTGAAAGTTTTAAGATATTTTAGTTGGTTTATATTGGTTTACATATATTGATGATGTGAATAAATGCATGGAGAGAGACTCTCTCACACGTGGGCATGTAGGTGGTACAAATCCAGGACTCAGATTGCACTAAACTAAGTTGACTCTTGTGTGGAGCAACAAACATTTTGTCACATAGACTTTTTTGCTGCTTATTTAGGGTATAACAGATGCATTAATTAGAGATTAATGCAATTGAACGAAACGTTGATGTTTCACAGTTCGACGAATAATGATTATTAAATGATCATTAATGTTGTCCATTGGTCTGAGCTCCTATATAAGGAGACTTCAACTATAGACAAAAAGTTACACACACAAAGCAAAAGCTCTCCACCTACGCCCCCCTCTTCCTCTGTTGTGCAGTCGGGTACCACTCAGTTCGCCATGACCATCAGTGTTTGGTGGGAATCACAGTTAACCATTGTATCCTAGAAAACAGACGACCTAAGTAAACCTCGAAGCACAGCTGGAGATGGGACGAATCTGTTTCAAGGAAATTGTGACCATCGCAGGCCTCGATCGTTCGGTCGCTCTATTGCTTTGCCCGATCGGCCACCTGCCTACTTTGTCCGCCCGTTCGGCTGCTCATTCGCTCAGTTGCACGCCCGCCCAACCACTCACTTGCTCGGACTCTTCGTCCGCTTGGCCTCTTCATCCGACCGCACGCTCGTCCGACTGCTCACTCGCTCGGACTCTTCATCCGTTCGTCCTGCCACTCACTCGCTCGACCACTTTGTTCACTTGTGTGTACGCTCACTCGTCCGACCGCTCACTTAGTCCGCTCGTCCGTACGTTCACTCCTCCGGTCCCTCGCTATGTCCGCTCGGCCGTATGCTTGCTCGCCTAGCCTCTCAGCCCGCTCAGCCGCTTGGCCATTGCATAGTCTGCATTAGGTACTGAGCAGTAACCAACTCTTACTGGTAGTCTGAGATTATCTGCTCAAGTTATCTTGATAGATAAGTTAATTTAATTCAATGTAATTTAAATTCATCTAATACCCTAAAATCTCCGATAGATTGTGTAGAAATTTTTTAAGTTTGAATTATGGATTAGACAGGGCGCTTGGCCCATAGTTCATTAGTCTTATCTAGATATGTCTTTAATACACTATTTGGAAGGATGTGAGGGAGGGGGAGGGAAGGTTAAAGAAGGAGAAGAGAAACTTGAAACCATGTTTGGGAGGAAGTGAGCTATGGAAACGAAAGAATTTCTTACACATGAAACAAAAGAATTTCTTATTAGCAACGGAGGGTAAAGGTAAGGGAATGTAAGCTTTAACCCTCCTTACCCATGAAACAAAAAAATTTCTTACATCCTGATTTGGATATAAGGAAGGGTAAAAGGAACTAAAAAAGTTTATGTTTCAATTTTATTCCTGTTTTATTATATTAATTTTAAAAATTATTGTTTTAGGTATTCTCTGCATAGTGACTAAAAACGCTCGCACCATCCAGCTCGCACTGCCCGATGCTCGCACTCCGTTGACGCTGACGCTGACTTTGACGCCGACGATTCCAACACCGACTTCAATGCCAATGCCGACTTCGATGTCGACGCCGACTTTGACGCCGACGTCGACTTTGCCATTGATGTAGACTTCGATGTCGATGCCAACGTCGACCTTATATAACAAATGAGTTATAATTGCTTTAACGCGTAAGTCACCAATAAATATATACAAGATGCACTAGATTCTTGAATACGTAAGTTTTAACAAAAGTAAGGGTAATGTTATAACTTTATATATTTCACTTTCATTACCCTCACTTTTCTCTTAAACAAGATAACACATATGAAAAACTATATACTTAAGTAAAGAATTTCAAGGAAATATTAAAAAATAGACACATAAAATTATAAAATCTAAAAAAAAATAAAATAATGGATCATAAATTTATATATCTATCTTTATTTTTTCTTAAATTTTGTCCTTATACATATTATTACTCTAACACATATTAGATTAATAAACCTTTCTTTTCTCAAATAAACCTTAGCTTATATCATCCAAATATATATAAAATATAACACGGACAATAATTCGGCCCAACACAAATTAAATAAAACCGTACGATTGCCCCATTTTCATTTATTCATTCTCTCAGCCGTCTCCAGCTGGAACATCCTCTCTCTTCGTCTCTTCCATGGAAGCGCTTCTTTGCACTAAGCTCGGTGATCCCACCGTCGCAATCTCCGACTCCTCCCCCATCGTCGTCTCCAGATCGCACCCCGTCCCGGCGATCGCCTCTCCCACCTCTGTCCGCGTCCGAATTGCGGCCACCAGTCTCAACTACGCCAACTACCTACAGATACTCGGCCGCTACCAGGAGAAGCTACCCCTCCCGTTCGTCCCCGGGTCGGACTACTCCGGTGTCGTTGAATCGGTTGGAAGCGCTGTCTCCACGGTGAAGATCGGGGATAAAGTTTGCTCCTTGGCCACATCCGATTCCTTCTGCGAGTTCATCGTCACGGACGAGAAGGAATTGTGAGTTTCTTTTCTATTCTTGGTGCTTCTTTCCTTTTTGAACAATTTTTTTGGGCAAAAATTGAAACCTAGCAAGAGTTGATGAATAATTTCCTTTCATGGACATTTGTTATTTTCGTTTATTCGACTTTTCTCCAGATATTTGTTTGTTTGTTTTTTTTTTAAAAAAGCTTTCACGGGAATTCTGTTTAACAAAAATAAGATTTTTTTTTGATGATATCTCATATCTAATTTCTTAGTTCATGAATATTAAATCTTAATTTCCCTATAGTGTACTGTATTCATAAACCTAAGTACATTACTACTATAACCCAAATGGCGTTGAAATGTGAACATAAATCATGAATTTAGTGGAAACTATATCTGAAAATTATTGCCGAATGTTTTGAATATTATTTATATATATTATAGATTCTTTTTGTTAATTATTTTCCACAAAATCCTAAATAAACCTTTTTCTTTAAAACCGAATTGTCTTAGATGAGATAATCATAAAAAATGATCTAGAGTTTGTTGATTTGGGTTGTGCTTATGCAGGTGTTGCTCTTGAAATATCATTCTAGTGTCATGATGCATCAGAGCATGCTGTGCTAGATGATAACAAATTTCTGTCTTGCTATTTAATATATATATATATATATATATATATATATATATTGCTTTGCTATTTAATAGAATGTTGGAGACGCCTTTTTTTTTTTTTTTGAAGATTATACATTCACATTGTGTCATGCAAAAGTTCATAGATGGACTTTTTTTGGTTTATTCTCTCTGACATTTCTAAATTTTTTGAGAGAAGATTCTTAGTACCTGATGGATGTGACTTAGTCGCTGCTGGTGCTTTACCAGTTGCATACGGGACTTCGCATTTGGCACTTGTTCATAGAGCACAGCTGAAACCTGGTCAGGTTGGAGGCTTTTGTCTTGAATTCTTTCCCTTAGTATGATTGAACAAAATATTAGAATCTGACATATACTGCATTTGAGTGTAATGTGGTTTTATTTTGCTATTATGGAATTTATTCAAATAATTTAAATTTGACATATATTGCATTAGAGTGTAATATGATTTTATTTTGTTGTTAAGGAATTGACTTCGAATTGGCCTCTCATAGTCTCATGCTTATGTTAACATCTTATAATACGCAATAGACATATGTTTTTGATAGCTGAGAAACACAGTTTGATGCCCGCCATTGAATCATTGGCATTGCTGAATTTGTTAAACTTGTGAAACTGGGAAATAAGTCTTCAGAATCATTAGCATCGTGGAAAACTTTCCTCTGTTTACTTTGTAAAAGAGGTGGATTATATTCTCTCTCTTATTTACTTTGAAAAATAGGAGCTATTTTCTTTTCTTTTGTTTACCTAATGGACAGACAGATTTATAAATCCACCGACGAATCATTTTTTCATCATTTTTGCTTCCGTCCTAATACGACGGAAAGCAATTCCCTCCCTCTATATTTCAACATGCACAACTATTTCTCGGAGTAGCAACTGACCTCATGTGATCGTGACATCCTATTCCTTCACGATCTCCTCTTCTTGACGGCAGCTCCGCGAGGGCGCCGCACGCGGTAGGGAGGAGGCGGCCCTGTGAGTGCGAGCGACCTCAGAGGTTGCTCGTGTGGCCGACGGTCATATTTTTTAACACATGATCAATAACAGATGTGTTAACTCACAGTTACACCGAGCTTCAATATCTGAAATGGATATTGAAGGAATAGATGAAAAGTCTAACATACAACAGTATAGCAAAGTCATATAGTCTTTTCTTTCCCCTGTCAAATGTGAAGTAATACTGTCAGCATGGATGCTAGTTTTCTGTCTGAGATCTGAAATCTTCAGTAATGGTCAAATAACTTTTGCAACCTTTGGCTCACGGGGCAAACTCAGCATAACTTATCTACTACAAATAATGTGACAGTGCCTGTACTTGATTATCATTTATTGAACTTCCAGTTTTTTGGTTGTGAAAACAATGAATGGAAAATTGCAGGTACTCCTTGTCCTTGGTGCAGCTGGTGGTGTTGGATTGTCAGCTGTGCAGATAGGAAAAGTTTGTGGAGCCATCGTTATTGCTGTAGCAAGGTTTTTTTTTTTTTTTTGAAATTTGACCATTACACTGTTGCATTTCTTGAGCTTTCTCCCATAATTTATTTCACTTGTCTCAATGGCAAGCAGTATAATATTCGACTCCAACTGAACTATGTATCTTAGGGGTGATGAAAAGGTGAGATTTCTCCAGTCACTAGGTGTTGATTATGTTGTTGACTTGAGCAAGGGAAATATCATCGAGAGTGTGAAGAATTTTCTCAAGACAAGAAATCTGAAAGGAGTCGATGTTCTATACGATCCTGTCGGTGGTAAACTCACAAAAGAAAGCATGAAGCTTTTAAACTGGGGAGCAAATATTCTTATCATAGGATTTGCAAGTGGTGAAATTCCAGTCATCCCAGCAAACATTGCTCTTGTGAAGGTACTGATCTTGTTGAGCATCCTCCTATTTGTATGAATTTGACTTCAGAGTTATCCACATTTTACTCAGAATGCACATTCTTATGGACCAATTTACTGCTTTTTATTATATGGTTAAAGAAATTGTCAAATTTCTTCATGTATTACTCAATCAGTGTTAATATGTCATTTTCTTGTAAATTTATTGGTGCTAACTCGTTCTTGTGCAATTTGGATCAGAATTGGACAGTTCATGGTCTCTACTGGGGCAGTTACAAGCTACATAATCCACAACTATTGAGAGACTCTCTTATGGAGCTGCTATCCTGGTTATCAAATGGCACGATATCTATTCACATATCTCATTCCTATAGTTTACAAGAGGTCCATACTCTTTCAACTCAGTTACCAAAATAATTTGCAGTGCACTCACTTTTCTCCTTCTTCCATGTGACTTGTGAATTTCTAGTTAATGCCAGTTAATTTTTAGATTATCAAAATAGCAGCTCATTCTTTTCCTCTCCTGAATGAGTTCTTCAACCTTTCTGCAAGTTGAGCTACACTCAAAAACAGAGCATAATCACCACAACAAAACAAAAAAAGATGAACGCAATAAGCATTTCCTTGATGATAAGTTTTTGTTGCGCCTGCTAGAATTTTTATTAGATTAATTTCTGTTGTGTCCGACAGGCAAATCTAGCTTTTGGTGATATCAAAGACAGGAAAGTTATTGGCAAAGTGATGGTTATTCCTGGCAGCTCCAGTGTAGGAAGATCAAAGCTATAATGTCCCAGTGGATTGTGTCACTTGCAATATAGAAAGTTCTTGGCAAATCAAACATGGAAAAATCTGTTTGATATCATGCTCCATCTCTTGTCCTAGTTAAATAATTTGATCTATTGCAGAGTCCATGAATATCTTCTCAGTTAATCTAGTAAATTAAGGAAATATTTGTTAGTGTGATTGCTAACTCTTCAACTAAGATTTAATTTAGTGTTCTTGCACCAAGTTTGGCATCTGGAAATTATGATTGCCGATCAGTGACAGATTATTTCAATAAAGCGATCGCAGTGTTTGCCTTATTTACATGGGATGGGAGGACGGAAAAAAAATGTCGAAAGATTTTAAGTGGATTTTTGTTTTTGCTTCGTAAAAAAATTTATTTTCTTTTTTTCTATTTATCGAATGGGCAGATAGATTTACTATTCTATATGCGGATCATTTGTGGATAATTTTTCATCTATCTCATTCTAAATCAGACGGATAGTAATTTTCTCCCTCTCAATTGATGCAGTCGAGTTTTTCTCAATTCAGGGTGGTAAAAGAAGAATACGTTCATCCCTCGTGTTTTCATTAACCTGTCTCGGGATTAACACGAAGGAGATAAATCATGAACAGTTATTAGTGACTAGCACATAAGGGAGGTATTTATCTCGACTTTGTCGAGATTTGAATTCAGATCTCATGGTGACAATACCTCAACTCATGGTAAAAACCTCGTGTGGTCTACCGACAATGACCCTATGCAATGCTATTCATAATCCGTGTGAGATCATTTCATGCGGTCGTGGTCTACCGACAATGACCCTATGCAATGTTATTCATAATCCGTGTGAGATCATCTCATGCGGTCACAGTTGGTGCCCCGTGCAAGGTCATCTCACGTGGCCAGGACACCCCACAATAATAGAAAATTATAAAAGTAAATAAAATATTTTATTTTTGAATATTCAAAATTAAAAATGAATATTTTCTCATTATTATTTCGATGTTTGTCTAATTTACATAAAAAATAGAAAATCAATTTATTTCTGAAGAAGCCAAATATAATTAAAATAAAGGATTACAATGTAATTTTTCACGAAGTAAAGAAGACCAAACCAATGTTATATAATATATAGCATCATAGTATGTAACGGTTTTATCACATCAATGTAACGGGTATAGTTAGCTTTGTTCCATCGAACTGTTATAAACTTGGATCCACTCCGACGTGTTCCTGCCGTGCCCATAATCCTTCGCCTCGTTTATCGTTGAAGCACGGCGATTTTGCTGCTTCTCTCTGGATAATTCGCGGAGATCGATAGAAGTAGAGGGAACCACGGCGATTTCGTCATAGAAACTCGGTAAATCTGATCCCATCCCAATTTACTTTTAATAAGGAGCTAGGTTTTGGTGGATTCTGCTCGATATGCAGCTTTAATGTTCTATACTTTTTGTACGTAGTTTGATTGATTTGGAGATTGAGAACATGGCTAGCGAGAATCAAACTGAGATGAAAGAGGAGGTTCCAGAGGTAAGATTATTCCTCGACTTTCGTTGTTCCATACTTGTTTCTTTTTCTTTTCTTTTTTCTTTTTGTGTGCGTGTCAACTAGGATTCATTTGCTCCTATAATTTTCAGTATATGCTAAATTTTGTGTCAAAAGTTGTTTTTCTTAGCTCCTGGTTATGTTGCTTTTTTAGGTTTACTTATTCTGCTTGTCTTTCAGAGTTCATTATCTTTTTAGTTGGAAGTTTGATTTTGGAGAATTCGAGCAAGGGGAATATTTTAATGCATATCTTTAATAAAGTAACTATTTTCTGGGTACTTACAGATGATAAAACTTTAAACTTAGAACCACTAATATGAGACTAGACCCACTAGATCAATAACTATCTCAATCTAACATCTCTAACATTCACCTTCAAGATGGAACGTCTATACCATATATGTCTAACTTGTTATATGAACTAAAAAACTTAACAAAACATAGATTAGGCATGGCAATGGAATGAAAGCATGATACTTGCACACATGCAAAATAAAAACAACAACAATAATAACAACCAAGTCTTATCCTACTAAGTGGGGTCGGCTATATGGATTCTCCTATGCCATTGGCCTCTATCCCCTACTATATCATTATTTACATTTCAATACATAAGCAAAATAAGACTGGATGAAATAATAGAGCATGCAATTGATGATCCCTTCGATCTTGGATTAGCACAACTACTAATGCCTTTAACCTCAAATCAACACTTCAATGAAGAGAGAAAAGAAAGAGAGAAAGACGCCTTGAAGGGATGATTATCAGCATGTAATAGATAAATTGATAGGCTTTTAGATGATTCATGTGCAACACATTGGCAAGAGTAGATGTGATGGGTGTTGCTTGATGAAAGGCTTGTGGTCATGTGGGAGAAGTCGCTAACAGAGGTTGGACAAGCATGTGGTAGGAAGTAGGGGTGTAATCGAACCAAGCTGAGCCGATTGTTGGTTTTTCCCTAAACTCTAGTTCAATTCAAGCTTTAATTCTTAAGCTCTAGCTTGGTTTGTAATGAAATTAAATAGTTTGTGAATGACTCGAGCTCGGTTCAAAAATAGTTCGTTTAAAAGTTAAATGAATTTAGTTCGAGCTTGGCTCGTTAACATATCATTTTCAAATCGTTAAACAAACTCGAGTTCTAGTTCTTAGGCACATAACCATGTTGTTTTTCTTATAAGTTTTAATTATTAAGATATTATTAGATTAATAATTCATGTGATATTTAGTTATATATATAAAATAAGATAAATGAGTCTCTTAACGAGCATGTTCGTGAGTCTCTTAACGAACACGTTTGCAAACCTCTAACCAACATAGCTCACGAATCAAATACTGTTAAGCTCAAGCTCAGCTCGATAATATTTTCGAGCTCCATCAGGCTCGCTTGTTAACTTAATTGAACGGACTTTTTTGTTTAGCCGAGACCCTAATAGCTCGCGAGCGGCTTGGCTTGTTTACACCCCTAGTAGGAAGGTGAACATGAGATAACTGCTTAGGATTGTTGGTTGCTTCTAGACTATCTTATGTGCTCAGTGGTAGGAGACAACCATCCAACATTGATACTCTTGACAAGAGTAGTAGTGACACCAGTGTGGTTCACGAATGAGGAAGCAAGGTGAGAAAGACTCACTGGGGTTTGTTGGCTTGCAACAATGGATGATGAGTGCTCATAGATGCTAGGATTCTGTACCCGTGGACGCATGTAAATGTGCCGCACCAGGGCATGCTTGGATAGTTGCTCATTGTTATTTGAGTATGAGTGACGCATTGGAGGGGATAGTGGATTGTCAATGGTTGTTAGGGGATAGCAGATTGCTTCCTAAGTATGCCGCCAAGAGGTTAACATGGATCATGTTCAAGATCATAGACAAGAACTAGCTTTTCTGACCCAATCTCCCTTCCTCGCTCATGCTTTGTGTTGGAGGTAGAGATAGAGAGACAAGAAGAGATGGGGAGGGGGGAATACTTACCAATAAAAGGGGGCTCTAGTTCCATGTAGAATTTTAGGAAAAGTAGATTACTATATTGCATATCATTAATGAGATAAGTATTATATGGGTATTTATAGTCTCATGATAAAACCCTAAAGTAGAACTAAATTCATTCCCAATAATCCTATTATTGTAATACCCGTAACAGATACTTCACTGGCCAAGTTTATCAGATTTGCATGCATTTGTAAGCGATTAAAAAAAAATCCATTTTGTTCGTTGATTTTCAGTTTTTTTGCTTCTCTAAACTAGTATTGTTCGCATGTCTCGGATTGTCCTTTCAATTATATTTAATACGTTTCTGGATGATTGCCTAGTTGGTTCCCTTTGATCCAACCAAGAAAAAGAAAAAGAAGAAGGTAGTAATTCAAGATCCTTCTGAGGAGGTAGAAAAGCTAGCAGAGAAAACAGAAAGCTTAACAGGTATGATTTTTAGGATCCATCTCTAATCAATCAAAAATATTGTGTTTTTATTATAATTTAAGTCCAGCATTTAAACTTCATTGGCTAAGCTTAAAAGCTCAAACATCTCCTAGCTGACACTGATATGCTGTTCCAGTTGATGAGATAGGTGAACCTAGTTTTGCGGGGACGAAGAAGAAGAAGAAGAAACCTGTTAGTAAATGGTTGCCTGATTTCATTCTTTTATCGGGCTTCCATTCTATATTGATTCTATTGCACAATATTACTTTTTTCTTAGGTTGAAACAAATTTTCTGAACGAAGATAATGGAGATGCTGGAGAAGATCCCAATGGTAGGACTGTTTAGTGTGGCTTATATTGGTTCCATTTAGATGATAATATGAATAATGTTCAAGGAGTTAATTGTTAATATATTGGTCAATTATATCACCACTCACACTGACACTGCTTTCATAAATATTCAGGCGATCAAGTTGGAGAGGACGAGCAAGGTGAAGGTATTGTCTTAGGCTTTGCTCGATACCCATGGGAAGGAACCGATCGTGATTATCAGTATGAAGAGGTAAAGATGAACCTTATCTTGTCAATTAACTTTCTATAGTTTGTCCAAGGAATACATCCTCTATGCTAGTGCAAGTCATTTCATTTATCTTCTTAGTTATTATTTTGCTTTTATCATTCATTTAACCTGCAATCTTACTAAGGTCCTACATCAACATTTCCACAGTATGTTTCAGAGGATATCTTTATTTAAACCAAAAGTGTTTAATATATTAAGCTGCCACATCTTGAACAGAAGAAACTTACACGAATCTAGAACTCAGATTAAGCAGTATTGTAAATAAAACATATGGTGTATAGTGGTTATCCGAGACACTTAGTTTCTTAAAGACTGAACCATGGCATAGCTGGGTGGAAATTTACTGACAGTGTCCAAACCTACTATGCTGCTAGGAGTCGAGCCCATGATAATTTGGGTAGAGATGAAGCATAAGATGATGGAGAAGTGTGTTCTATCATACTTCAAAAATCAACAATACACCATGTGGATCAACCTAAAGCAATCATAAGCATAATTGAATACAAAAGTAAGTTTCAGAATTTGCACATGAATTGCAATCCCAACTGGACTCTAGAAAATCCTAATCCATCTTATCAATGCACTGAGGCTTATAATTCCACGACAAGTTAAGCTCTTAATCTCTCTGTTTCTTATTACTAAAAAAAGCACCAACTTCTTCAAGTACACTGGACAAAATATTAGGTTGTACTCAACCAAGCCTAATGAGATAGAGCTGAAACCCAAGCCACTAACCAATTTAACCCAATATTTGAGACAATCCATTCATTTAGGGCAATTTGCTGGGTTCACTTAGGGCACTATTTATAAAAGCAGTGTTGAGTCAATGAAAAAAAAAACAAATTTTCATTTGTTTCTCATCTTTTCCGTGCAAGAATTTTTCCTATGTGCAAGGTCATTGTTCTTATTTGTTGGTTGTGCTATGTCACCTATTCTATGATTTGAATCTACCTCTGTTTCTAGATAGGATCAAATTCCTATCAAACTTGCAATTACATCTGATTTCACCCATAAGGGTAGGAGGGGCTAACCATAAAAGTCAATTGTTATTGTATCTGTGCAATTGTCAACAAGCTTAGCAATTAACTCCAAGAATGAATCCTGCACAAGTTGGATTGTGAAATCTTATTTAGATTTATTCAAGATGGACTTTTGGAACCAAATGAATCCATTTCCTTCATGTTGGAATCCATTTAGCTTGTTTTGTGATTCCTGTTAAGTGAATAAAATGTTTCAATTTTGGAAAAGGCAATGTGGGTTAAGTCTTTTTTACTTTGTTAACTAACTTCTCTTGTTGAAATGTTTGTCTTCACAATTAACAATCTGGAATTTTGATATCGATCAACAGCATGCGATTTTGTACTGGTGATGAAAACCAAGAAACTTCAAAAGAACTGGGAGAAAGAGAATATATAAGGAAAAACTTACAAAGTTTTGAAGAGAGATGTTTGAGAGGGTTAGAGAATGAATAGATGGGGAATTCTGGGCGGAGCCTTGAAGGGGCTTATGCATACTTCAAACCTGCCAGGGAGGATAAAAATGGCTAATATCTTGAGAAAATAAGGGTCCTAGTATTGCTCATTATGCATGACACAAATTGTAACAGGACTCTAATTGTCCCAGACCTCTAGTGTTGCTCATTATGCTGCATTGATTTAACACATGAAGTAGCGTGTCTTCTAAATCAAATTCTTCACGGGGCGAATGTTGTCTCCAATTGGTGTCTAGCATGTGTTTACCCTTATACTTCAGTTTATGTTTTGTTTCTTGTAGCACATTAACTTGTTCTGTGTTGCTTCTCCTGACTCTTGTCTATAATGCATGCTGTTTGGTTCATTCTCGTACAGAAACAGAAATTGTTTCATCAACCATTAGAACACTGTTTTATTGTTGATCTTCCAGTTGCTAGGTAGGGTATTTAATATACTTCGGGAGAATAATCCAGATCTCGCTGGAGATAGGCGTCGGACAGTGATGAGGCCTCCACAAGTTCTCAGAGAAGGAACCAAGAAGACAGTGTTTGTTAATTTCATGGACCTTTGCAAAACGTATTATACTTGTCTCTTCCTTCTATATCACGTGTTATCCTTTTTTTTTTATCCTGTGTTGTTTGTTTCATTCACTTGATCATAGAATTTGGCTAAGCTACAAGCTTTTAAAAAGCATATGCAGGTGGTATACAACATAATTTAAAATTTTGAGCTGTGTTGTGGCTTGCTCTCAGACTAGAAACATACGATTTGATTGCAACAAAAAAATAGTTTACATTTTTAAATGTAGCATCAATAAAAGTGGATCGATCATGATTCAAATTGTAATCAAGATAGCACATATATCTTCTATCCTTGAACAACAAAACCGAACATTAATATAGGGAAGGAAATCCAAAACGTAAATAATATTAACATAGCTGAGAATTCTATATCTATGGATATGGATTGCACAAAAAGAGAGAAAGCATAATGAAAGAAATGAAAGAAAAAAAACGATAACAAGCTATCTTCATAATGCAACTGTTAGATCCAAAATAAAGGTCTTTCTTGACTGAATTAGAAGTATAGAACTCCCCGATATGGAAAGACGGAATATAGAATCTAAAAGGATAATGAAAGTTGTTCGTCTTTGAATCGGGTTGGGCCTGAAGAAAAAAAAATTAAAATAGAAAAATAAAGTAAAAGTTCTATTTTTCGATAGATTGTGGGGCACCTTTTTCTTCTTTTCTTCCGAAATAGCAAAGGAGGAGAAAGAGGAAGAAGAAGAGAAAGAAAGAGATCGTGTTCCATTCTTTGCTGGTTTGCTTCCCATCGAAGAAGAGGAAAGACAATAAAGTAGATCTAATGGAGGAAGATATTGGAAGAGGCGGATAGAGAAAGATGTCGAGTGGAGACAAAGGAAGAGGTGAATAGAGGAAGATGGAGGAAGAAGTGGCAGAAAGAGAAGACAAAGAAACAGGCGACAATGGAAGAGAAGGAAGAGCCAGATGGATGAGGAAGAGATAATAGAGAAAGAGGTGGATGGAGGGAGACAAAGAAAGAGGGGGTAGAGGAAGGATGAATAGGCATACCTCAAAAGTCTTGTGGAACCTAGTTTCATTTTTGTGCAGGAAGGAGTGCTTCTCTCACATCATGGTTTTTGTAGCCATGTCAAAGCATCTCTCCCTTCTTATGCATTAGTCCTATCAGCTAGTGGAACTATAAATTCCACCCATATTAATCAGCATGGCTCAATATTATAAACCGTGGTGAACTAATTGTATAGTGCATTTATATGTGTAGGCATATAGGGGGCACACGGCATAATAATAATAATAATAATAATAATTTGTTTATCTTGATAAAAATGTCTAACAAATGTATGATAAAGTATATTAGTTAACAAGTCTAATTCATACTTTCACCATTTGATATATATATATATATATATATATCTTACAATGTAAAATGCATGAAACATGACTATCAATCTCAGTCAACAACGTAGAGAAACTATGGTATACTTAGAAGTAACATGCATATAATTACCATCTCAAGTGTTTATCAGACAACATGTTAACACAAGTTACCAGCTATCAAATGGGGTTTATGAAAATCAAGACATTTGGACTCTTTGAGAGCACAAAACACATTTTTCCAGAATATGGTTCAGGGCTAGAAAGTGCTAAAAATTTGAAACTAGTGATTTAGAAGTGATTTGCAGCCCATATTTCATATCTAGACTACATAAAAATCAGGAAGGGGTATATCTACTATCTACCTATGTCTTTTGAAGTGCTAAAAGTGCTATTTTTGACACAAAACTATGAGTTAACCATTCATGGTTCCATGCCTTCCAAGGGTCAACACCTAGTTGAAGTGACATGGATGATGTGAAGGATGTATGTTTAGATGAAAATTAGGGTATTTGGACATTTGGAAGACGTACATATAGTTTTTTTCCCAAATATAGTTTTGCAATCTCCATGTGTCAGTTCAGAAGAATTGACACAATTGTAATGAATGATGCCCATTATATTCTTTGTGAAAAGCAGGGCATTTGAACATCTTGGCGGTATGAATCATGTTTTAGCAATGTTTGGTTGTGATTGGAGCTATGCTATTTTTATTTACTTTATGAGCACTTGTGCTAAGTTGTCATGTTGGTAGCTGTATTTTTCTTTTCTGAAGAAGTGAAGTATTCAAATCTCTCTTTGGGCAAGGTGCCATTTATTTTGTATTTAAAAGGATCAAATAGGTTTGCCCCATTCTTGTTGGTTGAATCTGGTGTTCCTCAGTTCCAATGAGGCTCTAGCTGGTTGTTGGCGTTCAGCACTAGCAAGGTCTGGTAGCTAGAGAGAGTAATGGGAGACATGGATGGAATCTGGTGAATGGGTAAGGAAAGGTAAGGGTGAAGAAATTTGAAAAATGGCCTTAATTAGAACTTCTAAATTTCCACAAAATTGGAGCCTTTTTAGTAAGATTTTCAGAAAAGGGGCTCTTTTAGGATTTTTCCCTTTATTTATTAAGTACTAAGATTAAAATTACATATTATATAATCTCATATAAATTTATAATTACCTTTGATAAATATGTAATGTAATATTTTATGATTATATTATCTGATATTATAATTAAGTATATAAGTAAATTAATGAAGGATGTATTAAACCTTGTTATAAGTTCAAACCTTGTTGCAATAATCATTGTTGTTTCTATTCTGAGTTGATGTGTCATATACTAGGAAAGAAGAGTTAGAACTTAGAATTTAGAATGTTTGCATTCGTATGTATTGAGCTTTTGTTTTTTAAGCTTGCATGTTATTCTTAAGCTCTAACATGATATTTAGTGACATAACGGGGGCGGGCTGTGAGGGGCGCTTGGGATGAGCATAATCATCTTTTGCTACAATTTAAACATTAGGACAATACATACTAGACTATCTAGTTTATTTATTTTTTGGCTAGACACGTAACTAACTATTAATTCCTCCTTCATACTCCTTCGTTTTGTAATATTGGAACACTAATATTTGTTTGTTTGTTTGTTTATTTATTTTATTAGTTGGTATAATAGTCTCTGTTTTTTTTTCACATGCAAAATAGTTGTGGACATTTGTGGTGAATGTGGACTCTATGATCGGTCCTTCAGATTTGCTTCTGTTTAATTATTCAATCACTTTCTTTGATTTCATATTTTTTGATCCTGTCCGAACCAAGAGTCAGTGGACGCTGGGCACGTGGCGCTCTCTGCTGGATCCTCGAGTGCTCCGACGAACCTGCAACAAAACCGAGCCGGGAGGGGTGTCCCGGCGACGGTCCTCCGACGCTCAAGTCAGGCGAGGAATGACAAAAAGGTGGCCTCAAGATGAAGACGTGCATACCTCCGGTGAAGAAATTGGGACCTTATATAGACCCCTCGAAGAAGCTTGGGCGCGCCAATCAAAGCAATCACTTGCATTTGACCACGCCCAGGCAGGCCATGCCCAGATATGGATCCGTCAGGAAGGCGTCCACGAGGCCATACTGCTACAGATCAACCTTTCCATGATGTGACGGCAAGATCCTCCATCGTGCGATCTTGTGTACGGCCTAATCATCATGCTTCTACCGATATCCCATATCCCGAGCCGAGCGATAGGCCGCCGACCACCTTTGTCCCTCGCCTTATTTTGTCGGCGGGTCGCCGGCTTTTCGCCCCGCCGCTCGCTCCCGGCCGGCCCTTCGATCCTCCCGCCAAGGCTGACACCCAACCACATGGATGTGTTATTCTAACTCGCGACCAACCCTACCGATCGGCTCGCCATTAACCGCTTAGTCCCCTTCATCGGCTCTCGCTAAGACCCTTCGTGAAGTGGGTCCCCATTCATCGCCGGATCACTTGCCTTCCTTCAAGTCTAGTCAAGGAGGCGTGAGTCCGACCGATCGACTATATGTGTCCGAGCGGCCGCCGCCCATAATCTTCCTTTAGCCGCTCGCCCTTACGCCGATTCACCGCCTTCGCTTCGATGCCTTGTTGTTCAACGTGGACGTCTTGCTTAAATCTTCTCGAAAATCGCGAAATCCTTCCCATTAAGTCGCAGACGCTGTACGACGCGATTAATCGCGCTTAGTGGCGGCGCCACGTGGCTCTTCTCACGCGGCGATGCTTAGTACGATGGGACGCGATTGCTTCAAATAGACGGTCGGACGAGGGCCTCGCCTTTCGTGACTGCATCCGACGGCGGAGGCCAACCAACCTCGGCAATAAAGCCTCCGTCTACTTCCTTCGCCGCATGCTTGCTTGCGCGTTGTCCTTCCGCCTCTTCTTCTGCGACCTCCGACGATCCAGCTCGCTTTGCTGCTACCAACCCACCGTGATCTTTTCCGCCCGTTTTCTTCTCAGTGAGTCTTCTCCCTTCGTTTACAAGGTCCTCCCAAGTCGTTTTGCCTCTTTCGTTCCCGTTCCTCCGCTTTCTTGCCCTCTTATTGCTTCTCCGAGATGGCAAGCTCCTCCGAACCCGCTGTTGGTGTTCATGGCCCTGGTATATGACCACGGAGAGTCGGTTTGATGAAGAGGGCGCTCGGCGCCTTGTTCGGACGTATGGGATCCCCGATGACCACGAAATAATTATAGTTGACCCGTCCGATCGGCCCCATAACCCGCCGATCGGCACCATTTGCTTTTTCTAGACCAATTCCAGGGCGGCCTTAGATTTCCTACCCATCCATTCATTTTGAGGTTTGTAATTATTTCAGATCCCGCCGCCACCAGGCCGAACTCCTTTAGGTCTTGGCGGGTGGTTGTCCTCTTTGTCGCATAGTATCCCACTGACCCCAAAATATTCCACTTCTTCTACCCCAAACAATCCGAGTTGGGCACTTTCATTTTCCGAGTAGAATAGGCTTTAAATTTTTGATAATATGCCGACCTCCAACAAGCACTGGAAGGAATTTTTCTACATCCGACTTCCCGAGCGGCAGATTTCAACCAAACGGCATCATTGTCGACTCACCGAGCTCGTAAGTTCAAGCAATCCACCTATCTTCATGCAATAATCGGTCTCGTCACGATACAAGATCGACCACGCTCAAGGGGTGTTATATATTTTGGGTTATCTCCCGTTCGGGCCAATCTTCCCTACCGTATGGGTAAGAGACTCTTTACGCTCTTCACCTTTTTTATCTAACTGATTTTAATTTCTTCTATTGCAGCTGAAGTCATGTGGCGCTCCAAAGCTACCGCTCATCTGAAACTGAAGGCCGTGGAGATCGAGGCGGCCACCAAAAAGGAGCTCGCCTAGCGGGGGCTCATCCCCAGCCGCCCGGCAGCGCAGTCCGCCCCTGAAACAGATGCTGCCCCATCCGCTTCAACGGAGGTTGAGGCGGATCCTGTTTCCTCGGCTCCCGCCGAGCTGGGAATTCCCCCGTCCGGGGATCCACCGCTAGAACTTCGGCGAAAACGTCGAAGAGACTCCGGTCCTCCGCCACCCCAAGAGGGGGAACGACATGAGCCGATCGGCGTTACTTCGCCCGATCGCACGCCGTCGCAGATCGGGACTCCTGTGACATCGCCTCCTGCGCAGCCCACCGACCTCGCCACCGCTTACATCGGTTGGGCGAAACTTCCACCATAGGGGAGTCCTCGCCAGGCGGCCGCACTGAAGAAGCGCCGGCCGGCCACCCAACCATCAAGACCACCCTCCGATTCCCATCGGAGGAATATTTACTGTCCGCCGATCGGCCCTCAAGCCCCGTTCACGAAATAACCTTGACGGGCCCGCTTGCCAAGCTTTTTGAGGACGCGCAGATTCAAGCGGCCCTCATGACGCCCAAGCAGCTTGGCGACAACAACATGCAGCAGGCCACTCAGGTATTCATTTTTCTTCCTGTTCCATGCCACTATTTGATTCCTGATTTCATTATTTCCTTTACAGCGCTGGGCTGAGCAAATCGCCACTAGCCGTCGGCTAGCCGAGCTGGAGGGTCTCCTGGAAAAACTTCAATTGTTGGGGGGTCCGTCGGCCGAGCGGGAGAAACAAACCCTCGAGGCCGAACAGAAGAAGGCTGCCGATCTGGCAGCAGAGGTGGCCCGACTCGAAGACTTGGTGAAGAAGCGGGACGGGGACGTGAAGCGCGCCAGTGGCCGGAAGAGGCGAGCGATTGCTGATCTGGATAAAATGAAAGTCGAAGTCCGGGCCCTAGATCAGCAGTCTAAGAAGCTAGAGGCCGAGCTGAATGCCGAGCGAGAGATCCGTTCGGCAGAGCGCACAAAGGCCGAGGTGGACTTGAAGGCTGTTCAAGACACCTTAACCGCTTCCCGAGCGGCACTCAGAAAATATAAAGAGGGTGAGCCAAGTCGCCTAGCAGTCGCGCGCCAGGAATACCTCCACTCGGAGAGGTTCGGCCTAAAATTCGGTGGCAACGTCTCTTCCACTTTCGCCGAAGCGGTCAAGGTCACCGTGACATACTTGAAGAAAGGGGGCCACCTTCCCGAGGGAATGCATATTCCCGCTTCCGACCTGGCGGCCATGATTGATGATATTCCTGACGCCTTCTTCAGCTTTGAAGACCCCGAGTGAGGCGGGTTATTTCGAGTACCTTTTATATTTCATCCGCTCGGCGGATGTAAAATTTTTGTGGGTGCCGTTCGGCATAATTCTTCTTCTAAAACGCTGCTCCTTTGTTTGTTTTCCTACTCATTGTCCATAATATTCTTCTGTTTGCTTAACGTTGATACTTAGAGTCAGTCCCGCTCTTAAGGGTTCTCCTTCACGCGTCCGATCGGCTTGGCACATTGCATAGGGTCCGAGCGAGGTAGCCTACTCACTTTGCACGTATCCTGCCTGCGTGAAGTCCACAAAGCCGAGTATCGAAGGACCAACTCCCGATCGGGCCTGAATTTTTTAATATTTGTAGTTTCCACGGTCTCACTGATATTCGTTCTTCCGCGTTTATAGCCGATCGGCGCGGCTCTCGATTTTTAACGACGGTGCTCGCGCGGATGTTTATAGCCGTTCGGCGCGGCTCTCGTTCTTTAACGATGGTGCTCGTCGGCACGGATGTTTATAGCCGATCGGCGCGGCTCTCGATTTTTAACGACGGTGCTCGTCGGCGAGGATGTTTATAGCCGATCGGCGCGGCTCTCAATCTTTAACGACGGTGCTCGTCGGCGCGGATGTTTATAGCCGATCGGCGCTCGATTTTTAACGACGGTGCTCGCCGGCGCGGATGTTTATAGCCGATCGGCGCCACGACGGTGCTCGTCGCCGCGGATGTTTATAGCCGATCGCGCCTCGATTTTAACGACTGCTCGCGGTCTTCCGCCGGAGGGTTTATATCGGCCTCTCTCGATCTTAACGACGGTGCTCGCCGGCGGATGTTTATAGCCGATCGGCTCGGCTCGATTTTAACGACGGTGCTCGCCGGTCTTCCGCCGAGGGTTTATAGACGCCATTGCCTCACGGTTTAACGTCCGGGCTAGACGGCCTCGAGGTTGACTCCTTACTGTGTCAAGCGACCTCGCCTTCATATCCCGCTTTGAACAATATTTATGCCCTACCAACGACGGGTCATTCGCCATAACCCGATCGGCAGGAGGCTTTCACTATTCGTGCTCGCTCGGATAATCCCTATGCCCTTTTCACCTACGGCGAACGTACTCCTGTCGAGCATTTTGGCTCGGATAATTTATATCCGTCCGAATGGTACGGGCTTCCGCTTTTAGAGCGTCACGCCATTTGATCCGATACCTCCGGCGGTGGCGGCCTTCGGTCGAGCACTGCCTGAAACCATATACCGCCGACCGCCCGCCTTCGCCTCCGTGCAATAACCTCCCTCTATCATCCTGAGCAGCGCAGGGCTTTGGTTTCCTTCCTGCCACACTAGTATGCAGCCCGGCCGAACTGCTCGGGGTCTTCGATTTCGAATGCTGCTTTTATTCTATACGCAGCCCGGCCGAACGGCCTGGGGTCTTCGGGTTTCGAATGCTGCTTTTATTCTATACGCAGCCCGGCCGAACGGCCTGGGGTCTTCGGGTTCGAGCTCCCGGCTCGGATACAAACCTCCCGGCCGATCGGCTCGGGGGCCTTCGGTTTACGATGATAATGCCTTATATTCGCTCTTTTGACTTTTCATCTCTGCATTTCAAGTATTTAGTCGAAAAATGAAATACACAAGGTGATTTACAGTGATACACCTTTCACCCCGCCCGGTAAGGCTGGAGGTGGTTCGCGCTCCACGGCCTATCTAGCTGTCATCCGTCCTCATCCTCCAGATAATACGCGCCCGAGCGGAGCTTTTCGATGATTTTGAAAGGGCCTGCCCATGGAGCTTCAAGTCGCCGACGCCGGCTCGACTTTCTTCCGCATAAGATCGCCGACTTGAACGATCCGGGAATTACGCCACGGTCAGTAGTTTTGCTTCATCCACCTCTTCTACCAAGTCCAGCTCCATGTTTCTTCTTTCGGCTTGTCATCATCATAGCTCGGATCCGGGCCGACTCAACGCCGACTTCGACCGGTATGACAACCTCACCGCCATATACCAAATGGAACGGTGTGACCCGTCCCCTCTTTCGGCGTCGTTCGGATAGCCCACAAGACGCCCGACACTTCACCGCCAACTCCTCCCAAACGGTCGAGCCGCAGGAAGAATTTCCGTGGCGACTTCAACACTGCTCGAGGATAGCCACGGACGTGAAATGTTGCTCAACGCCGTAGCTTTGCACCAATCCTCTAACATCTTCCCCGTGAACTGCCGCGACACTAGTCGGCGAGGGACGCCGAACCGACAAATGATGTGTTGCATGAATTTTTAACCATCCGTTATGATCTTCGCCATGCCTCGCCTCCACCCACTGGAGAAATACCACCGCCACTAGTAAAATTTCCTCTGCGCCGCCATCGGAAATGGACCCACAATATCCATTCCCATTGATCGAACGGACATGAGATGGTTGATGCCTTCATCTCCTCCGTCGGCCGGGGAGAAGTTGTGATACTTCGGCAAGAAAGGCATGTAGATACCGTCCGAGCGGCATCTGTTTGTAAAGTTGGCCAGAAGTATTCGGCCAAGAGGATCTTCCTTGCTGACCCCCGCATGATCCTCGATGTACTTCCCGGAGGAAGCTGAGTCCTCCGAGCTACACATTTCAGCAAAGGGCGCGAGAAAGTCTTGTAAAGTCGATCTCCGATGAGTGTGAACCGACCGGCTCTTCTTCCGAGGAGCCGGGCTGCATATTCATCGGATGGTGTGGTGCCCGAACGGAGGAATTCTATAATAGGTGTCCTCCATCACTGAAACGCGAGGCCTCAGATCCCGGTACGTGCCACCGAGCGTTTTTCAATTGTCGAACCACGACCGCGCTATCGAGCTCGCTAGTTCGCTAACCCATCGGCACTGTTCTCCGCTCGGGATCTTCCAATAAGCACCTCTCGTAAAGTAGCTTTGAGTTTTCAAAGGCCTCGCCAGAGTTTGAGCCGAACACGCTGATTTCAAAGGTGCCGAAAGTCACGAGCGCCAACCGTGAATCGAATCAGAGTGTCACCCGAGTGCTCCCACATGCCGTGCCGCTTGCAATCCGGCCATGAGGGCCTCATACTCCATTGTTAGTAGCTTTGTAATCTAGCCGAACGGATAGTGCATCTTTTCTTCATGAGGTGAGAGTAGTAATATTCCGATCCCACTTCCAAGCCGAGTGGAGGATCCATCCACATATATTCTCCACATAGCTCTGGCCTTTGCACTTCGGTCACAAAATCAGCCAAGGATTGGGCTTTAATCGCCGAGCGGGGCTGATATTGATGTCAAATTCACTCAATTCGTCGTCCACTGATAAGCCGTCCGGACGCTCGATTCAACAAAGACTCTTCCAAGTGGACCGCTCGTCCCGACAATAATGGTACGAGCCAAGAAATACGGTCGCAGGGCGGCTAGAACTAAAGCAAAGGCCAACTTCTCAAGCCCAGTAGCGAGATTCAGATCTTTTAAAATGTGGCTTAGAAAATACACCTACTGTTCTTCGCCGCTCGCCCTCACAAGTGCCGAGCCTACAACATGTTCAGTTGACAGATACATATAAAGTGACTCACCCCGATCGGCCTAACACTGGTAGAGAATTAAGATATGTCTTCAACTCTTCAAACGCTCGGTCACATTCCCACTGGAATTTAGTAGCCTTTCGCAGGATCTTGAAGAATGGCAGGTTCTGGAGATGAATCTCGATAGAGCGGTTATCCGACCGGCCAACCTCAGACTTCTCTTGTATTTCGGGGCGATGTCTTCAGATGGCTTTTAATCTTGCTGATTTGCTTCAATTCCCCGCCGGTCACTATATACCCAAACGCCTCCTTCGTCCGAACAGCACTTTGGGGTTTAGTTTGACTCCATATTTCAGCTGCTCGGAAGGTTTCTTCCATATCCTCGAAAAGATCGGCCGGTCGGGGGATTTGATAAGAATGTCGCCCACATAAACTTCCAGATTCCGCCCGATCCGCTCCTCGAAAACCTTGTTCATCAAACGTTGATAGGTGGCTCGGATTCTTCAATCCGAACGGCATCACATTGTAACAATACGTGGCCGTCACGAAGCTTACTTTTTCTTGGTCTTCTCGAGCGAGCGGTACTATCCTTGGTAAGCATCAAGCATGCAAATTAGTTCGCAACCGGCCGTGGAGTCCACCAGCTGGAAAAATCCTTAGGGCATGCCTTGTTTAAATCTCGAAAGTCGACGCAGACCTCCACTGCCGCCCGGCTTGAGACCAAGACTACGCAGCCACCACTGCATCGCCGGCCTTCAAGTTTTTCCACCTCCGGATAATGACATTCCCGCGCTGAAGTCCCTTTTTCTCCGCTTCACCGGTGAGCGTCCGGCCGGACATGCAATTCATGCTGCGCTAGGCTCGCGAAATTTCGTAACTCATGTCGACCAAACGAAGACATCATGATTTCGCTGGAGGCATTGAATCGCTTCTCCTTCTCTTTTCCCGATCGAGGCGATAAAGTCGTGGCCTCCGATCGGTCGGATGGATCCGGACTTCCTCCTTTTCATCATAAATTAAAGCAGGAGGTTTCTCTTATGGCGTGTACCTCAATTCGGGCGCCTTCCGAGCGGAACAAGCTTCGCTCGGATCATCTCTATATAGCACCGCCGAGCATCCTACTTTGTCTTCCACGGGAACTTTATCTTCAGGTGGAAGGTTGAGACAACCGCTCGGAATTCGCCGAGCGCCGGCCGTCCCAAAATGACGTTGTAGGACGAGGGAGAGTCGACCACCACGAAGTTTATTTCCGGTCCTCCGAGGCTCTTCTCCCAAAGAAGGTGGCTACCGGATTGTCCGACCGGTCAACTGTCTGTAAACCCGTAGCGGGTCGCCATGGGCGGCTCGATCAATTGCACCGATCGAACGCCTTCAATACGATGTCGACCGAGCCTCCGTCAACAAATACGCGTGAATGGTGTAATTGCTATTACCATGAATGAGCAAGGCCGTCGGGCACTTCAACTCCTTCTAAGTCCCCGGTCCGAGTGATTTCCGCCCACTTGCTCGCTTGGTCGCATGATCGCGGATCCGACGGACGCCTTTTCCGCTCGGTTGAATCTCCTCCGTTGCCCACCAGAATAACGCTGATCTCGCCCGGAAGTATTGCTCTATTTTCCTCCTCCCGAGCGTGACGGTCGTGACTGCTCGACGCCCCGATTCTCCCGCCGGATCGTGCCGATCGGGTGTCCGGTGTCGCCCTCTGCGGGTCCGGCCACCACGAGTCCCACGCCTCCGTCGATGGAGGCGACCGTCGCTCGCTTTCCGAACAGATCGACACAAAGGAAGGCTTCCGCAATCCTCGTGGTGCGATCCGTCGTGGAATTTGCAACATAGGGTCCACCTCTTCGCTCGAGCGGCCCACTTGCACGTGCGATCCGACGTGAGGGATCGAATTGCTTCCCTCGGTCCTCGGGTGGTCAGAGCGGTGCTTCACGCAGATGAGCGCCGCCGAGTTTTTCCGAAGGGTTTCGCGCTTCTTCCACATTTATATATTCGTTGGCCCGATGTAGCATGTGATCATAATCTCGGGCGGCTTTCGGATGGGAAGAAGTCCCCATCCACAAGGCCTTGTGTGAAGGCATTCATCATCGCGTCCGATGTGACCGCTGGAATATCCATCGCCACTTGGTTGAATCGTGAATATAGCCTCGGAGCGACTCCCTCTGCTTGATGGCGAATAGGCTGACACTTGTCTTTTGATAACGCCAACTGCTGGCGAAGTGGTGGAGGAAGGCCGTTCGGAAGTTGTAGATCCGTCCAAGAACCTTCAAAACCGCTGAGCCGATTCCGAGAGGGTGGTAAGGAAAACTCTACACTTTACTCCTGATGAAGCGTGCGGTGTTATCGAACTTACCTGGATGATCATCCGGTCCGTTGTTCCATTGTATTCGCCGATCGTCGGAGGACGTAGTGCTTGGGCAGAGGGTCTCGTAGGATAACCTCCGAAAATGGCGATTGATCCGCCGGGAGGAGTCCGAGCTTTCCCCTTCCTGTCATCCCGCCTTGGCATTTCATCCGAGGAAGATCCTCTATCTCTTCGGGCTGGTATGACTTCAGTGCGAAACAAGGCCCGATGGAATGCGACGGTGGTTGGAGGTGCTTCCGCTCGGCCCGACGCAGATGTTGCTTGTTGCTCGGCTCTGCTGCTTTTTGTTTTTGCTCCATGAGTTCAGGCCCTCATCTCGACCGAGCCTCGAGTTCTTCCGCTGACACACCTGTGTTGTCGCCCCTCGCCCATTGTCTCCGATCGGACGCAGGAGTTGCTCCCACAGACGGCGCCATTGATCCGTCCGAACCAAGAGTCACTGGGCACGTGGCGCCTCGCTAGATCCTCGAGTGCTCCGACGAACTCAACAAAACCGAGCCGGAGGGGTGTCCCGGCGACGGTCTCCGACGCTCAAGTCGCGAGGAATGACAAAAGGTGGCCTCAAGATGAAGACGCATACCTCCGGTGAAGAAATTGGGACCTTATATAGACCAGAAGCCTGGGCGCGCCAATCAAAGCAATCACCTGATTTGACCATGCCCGGTATGGGTCTGTCGAAGGGCCATGCCCAGATATGGATCCGTCAGAAAAGGCGTCCCTGAGGCCATACTGCTACTGTATCAACCTTTCCATGATGTGACGGCAAGATCCTCCATCGTGCGATCTTGTGTACGGCCTAATCATCAGACATGCTTCTACCGATATCCCATATCCCGAGCCGAGTGCATAGGCCGCTCGGCCACCTTTTTGTCCCCTCGCCCTTATTTTGTCCGGGCGGGTTGCCCGCTCGGCTCTTTGGCCCCTGCCGTTCGGGCTCCCGGTCGGCCCTTCGATCCTCCTGCCTTGGCGTCGGACACCCAACCACATGGATGGGTTATCTCTAACTCCGCTCGGACCAACCCGGCTGATCGGCTCGGCCATTAACCGCTTAGTCAGTCCTTCATCGGTTCTC
The DNA here is from genome assembly GCF_018446385.1 of Zingiber officinale. Taxonomy (NCBI): domain Eukaryota; kingdom Viridiplantae; phylum Streptophyta; class Magnoliopsida; order Zingiberales; family Zingiberaceae; genus Zingiber; species Zingiber officinale. Next base: position 16,802,227 of record NC_056006.1, on the reverse strand, counting down.
AAGCTAAGACCCTTCAGGAAGTAGGTCCCCCATTCTTACTGCCGGATCATTTTTGATTGATGTACGAATATAAAAAAAAATTTGGTTTGTTTGGTCGTGATGTTCTATTTCACGTACCAATTGTTTTAATTAGGATGGAAGCAATGCCTATGTTTGTACTTTTAAAGAATGGGTACTTCAAGTAGGGTGTTTTCCTGGACTTTGACTTGCATGAGACTTATTGTTTTGAATCATTATAAGATATGTTGGAGTAGTAAAAAAATATACATTGTATCGGACTGATAATAGATGTAAACAGTGACTAAAGAATTGTGAAAAGTGTTGCCATTATCAACTTGCACTTTTAAAGAGGGATTTTATATTTTATCTACAGGATGCATAGGCAACCAGAGCATGTGATGAATTTCTTGCTTGCTGAAATGGGAACTAGTGGTTCCCTTGATGGACAGCAGAGGTTGGTGATTAAAGGAAGATTTGCTCCAAAGAATTTTGAGGGTATCCTAAGAAGATACATCAGTAAGTTAATTATACAAACTGCATCAACTAGCATAGCGGTCATGTTGCTTGTTGAACCTGATCTTAGATTTCAAACTGTGCAAACTTCAGTAACTAGATTAAATTTTTGAACTATTATTGTATAGTTAATTGTATTTGTGCATACATGTGTGACAGTGCAGGTGCATCAGTGTGCATGATACACAGATGCACTTGGGAAATTAATTGATTGATACACTTCCAGTTTCAGTTATGTTTCTTTATGCAATCTTATAGGAAAATGCCAGTAAATATTTAGCGAAATCATGATGAGTTGTCTTGCAATGTGCTTGGAAGGACAAAACGACCAACTTGCTCAAGTGTTTTGTGTTTATGAATTTAAATAGTTTATATCTTCATCTTTTCCTGTTGGTTCTCAAAATAATAAAATATTTCTTAGACTCGGAAAATATTGGGGAAACTATCATAGCAATCTTGTGTCTTAATCACATTTCAATGGGACAGATAGATTATTGTGTTTTTGCTGTGGTTCCAATTTATGCAGATGAATATGTTATTTGCAATGGTTGCAAAAGTCCAGACACAATTCTCTCCAAGGAAAATCGTCTATTCTTTCTTCGATGTGAGCAGGTGAGCACTTCATTCAGCACCTACTTTCTATTCCATCAACTTCAGACCTTTGTTTTCTGTTTTTTTTTTTTTTGTTGAGACTATGGTCAACCAATCTGACGCTACATTCTATTATGATAGAAATCTTTGGCATTCCAAGTCTCTATTTCTTGCACATGTTATTTCAAAATATGATGTTAATTACTTTCTGTTTCATACCAGTTTGCTTCATTGTTCAGATCTGGTAGTGAAAAGCTTTATAAACAGGAAGGAAAACATTTGTGAATTATGAATTCTGTAAAATTTCTTTCCTTCACTTAATAAGTTTCTATGATGACTCAATACTGGATACAAAAGATTCCCCAAGATGATGGCTTTGATGAGTTGTTGAATATTGGTTAATATTTTTGAATTTTCTACCAAAATGAGATTTATGCTTATTTGTTTTGCTTTGCTTTTACCAATGTTTATCAAAAAAACCTTCAATTAGTTGACAGAACAAAGGGTAGATGTTTAAAATGTAGAAGAATTCTTGGAGTGCTGTTTCATGTCCTCTTTATGCTAAACAAAATTTATTAGTGTTGGTAAGATCATATCCTTTGTACTTATAAGTGAAGGGTACTTAGTAGTTAAGAAACAATAGGTACAAAAAGGGTTAATGTGCAAGCATGAGAATGTTAAGATTGATAAAGAAGATAAAATCAGCTATATAATTTTGGGAGCAAGATGTAGGATTTAGATGATAAAATGAGAAAAAAATCAATAAATTGGTGCAAACACATTCAAAGATGATCTTAATTATTTTATAGTTAGATAAGTCAAATTGATTAGAATTTGATGGTGCAAGGATAAAAAAAAATTAAAGGAAATTATAGTTAATTTAATTAAAAGTGATTTAAGAGATTTGAATATTGTTAATGATCTTCCATCAAGTTCAATGGAGGGAGAAGATCCATGTTATAGATTAAGGAATAACAATACTGATGATCACATTGATGGTTTTAAAAAAAAAATGAATGTCTGGTTAGCATGAGCAACAGTTTTCTGTTTTATCTTATCGTGCTATGTGAAGTCATTGGACACAATCTATTATTATCAAGTTAGAATGCATCAATATGTCAGTCAATCTCCATATTAGGCATTCTAGGATTCACTTCATTTTGATTTTTTGTTCAACCTGCAGTGCGGTTCTTCACGGTCAGTGGCACCAATTAAAGCTGGTTTCGTGGCTCGGGTTGGCCGCCGTAAAGCCGGCACATGATCAGAATATTCTCCAAGTCAAACAATGCTACTCTTCAGCCATTTCAAGAGAGGCTCTCTTCTTTTGCTGTTCAGTTGTCTGAACCCTTACCCTGTGCTTTTCTTTCATGCACTCCAATTGCAACACTTTTTTAAAACAGTTTTCTGTCATGGGAACCTTTTTGTTGAGGAATGCTGTTTCTCCATTTCGACTTCAAATTATGTTTCTGTCTTCTTTGAGGTGTTTATTGTCATTGTTTGCCCTAGCTTGTGCCCTCGAATTCAGGCGATATTGAGTCCAACAGAAATAAGGATGATTTTAATGGTTTGGAGGAGTTTTTTCAGATAATTTTTGCCACCATTTTCATTTCGAAGAGGGTGCTAGTTCAGATATTTTTGCTTGGTGTTTTAATCTACTAGTTTAGTCTATAATTTCTCTTAGAGAAAAATTAGATGTAATTTCTGGATTACATCTGCAAGTCATAAGTTAAGATTGTCGATTGCTATGAATCTACAAGTCATTTCAATCTGCAACGACAATCGATTTCTAACTCTTTAATATCATAAATTTATTATTATGATGATCATTTCTTGTTCTTTATAAATCTTGCCCACGTCCATCCGTTTAGAAAGTTCAAAGTATGTGAGTTGGGAAGATATACAAGTAAAGTTAAACGATAAGAACAATCAACAATTCTTATCTTATTGGATGTAGTCGGTTTTTTTTTTAAATCTTAGCAATCAAGTTTTATCGTATTAGGGGTTGGTTTTATGGATTTGTTTTACACCATTGGATTATATCTCCCTTATTATATTATCATTTATAGTTAAATAAATTTTATTTTATTTTATTATTGCTAATTAACTCTGCCCATGATGATCGGTCATGATCGGTCCTAAGTCTGGATAAAGGAGAAGGGTTGCGTTAGGTTTCCAGCCAACGTCAAATTATGACAAATATTCAATGAATGAATCCATTAAACTATTGTGCTAATGCTAGGTTGTTCCCCGGAAGGAACGCGTTGCAGGGTCCGATTGTAACGTCTCGGCAAGGACCGCTACATCTTCAGAACTCGGGTGTAGAGATAAATATGCAAGAGTTTGCGTTACAGGGTCCAACTGTAACGTCTCAGCAAGGACCGCTACATCTCCATGAGAACTTGGGTGTAGTGTTAAATAGGCAAGAGTTCTCACACCATAGGTTAGATAAGAACAAATATGATAGGAAATCTAATAATCTAAAATTTGGAACATGGAACATAGGAACTCTCACTGGTAAATCAATGGAGGTAGTAGATATGATGATTAGGAGAAAAATTAGTATTGTGTGTACAAGAGACAAAATGGACAGGTGAGAAGGCAAAGATGATAGAGAACTCGGGTTTTAAGTTATGGTACACTGGAAAGAGTAAAGCAAGAAATGGAGTGGGTATTATTGTAGATAGTTTGTTAAAAGATGAAGTTATAGGAGTAGTTAGAAAATGAGATAGAATTATAGCCCTTAAGATAATAGTGGCGAAAGAAACTATGAACATAATTAGCGTATATGCACCACAAGTAGGATTAGATGAAGTTACCAAATCAAGGTTTTGGGAGGACTTAGATGAAATATTACAAAATATTCAACCAAATGAAATGATTTTAATAGGAAGTGATCTAAATGGGCATGTCGGAGTGAAAAATGAGGAATATGAGAGAGTACATGGGAGTTATGGGTTTGGAACGAGGAATGAGGAAGGGAAAACTATATTAGATTTTGTGATAGCATATGACTTTATATTAGTTAATACGTTTTTTAAGAAAAGAGAAGAACACTTAGTCACATTCAAAAGTGGGAATAATAAATCGTAAATTGACTTTCTTATGGTTAGGAAGAAGGATAGAAAGATTTGTAAAGATTGCAAAGTCATCCCTGGAGAAAGCTTAACTACCCAACATAGGGTAGTAGTGTTGGATATACACCTCAAACATAGTATCAATAAAAAGAAAATATATACAATTCCTAGAATTAAGTGGTGGAAGTTAAAGGATGAGAAGCAACATATATTTAAGGAGAAGGTAGAAGTACAAGCATTAGGTGAAATATACGATGACTCTAATACAACATGGGATAAGATGATATCAAAGTTGAAAATAGTAGCTAAGAGTGTACTCGGTGAGTCAAAGGGATATGCACCACTAAGTAAAGAATCTTGGTGGTGGAATGAGAAAGTACAAGAGAAAGTGAAGGAAAAACAAATAGCTTATAAGGAATTATATATTTATAAGAACGAGGAAAACTTAAAAAAATATACAATAGCCAAGAAAGAAACTAAGAAAGTAGTGAGTGAAGTAAAAAATGAAACTTTTGAACGGTTATATCAAAAATTGGATACAAAAAAAGGGGAAAGAGACATTTATAGAATAACTAAAGTGAGAGAAAGAAAAACAAGAGATTTTAGTCAAATAAAATGTATTAAAGATGAATATAATAGGGTATTAGTAAACGATGGGGAAATAAAAGAGCGGTGGAAGAGATATTTTCATCAACTTTTTAATGAAAGTTTAGGTGACCAACTTAACTTAGGTAATTTAATTGGGTCAAATGAGCATAGAAACTTTAATTTTTATCGTAGAATTCAAACTTTAGAAGTAAAACAAACTTTAAATGAGATGCACAATGGAAAAGCCGTTGGACCAGATGATATTCCGATAAAGGTATGGAAGTGCTTAGGGAAGCAAGGTATTGAATGACTTACAAAATTATTTAACATGATATTGAAAACGAAAAAAATGTCTGATCAATGGAGGATAAGTACTCTAGTTCCCTTATATAAGAATAAGGGAGACGTACAAAATTGTGCAAACTATAGGGATATTAAACTCATGAATCATACTATGAAACTTTGGAAAAAAGTAATAGAAAAAAGATTAAGGAAGGAGACCACAATGACAAAAAATCAATTTGGGTTCATGCCTGGAAGGTCGACAATAGAAGCTATACATCTTCTTAGACAATTAATTGAAAAATATCGGGAGCAAAAACAAGATCTACGCATGATATTCATTGACTTAGAAAAAGCTTATGATAGAGTACCAAGAGAAATTATATGGAGAATTTTAGAAAAGAGAGGTGTTAGCGTAACATATACTGAACTAATTAATGATATGTATGAGGATGTAACGACCAGAGTAAAGACTTCAGGCGAAGTAACTGAAGCATTTCCAATAAAGATAAGGTTACATCAAGGATCAGCTCTAAGTCCCTATCTTTTTACGCTAATTATGGACGAACTCACTGCGCACATTCAAGACACAGTACCGTGGTGCATGTTGTTTGCTGATGATATTATTTTGGTAGATGAGACACATGAAGGAGTAAATGCAAAGCTAGAATCTTGGAGGGAAACACTAGAAGGGAAAGGTTTTAAGCTTAGTAGATTAAAGACAGAATATATGGAATTTAGGTTTAGCAATATTAGAAGTAATGAGACAATTGTTAAGATAGGAGAGGACGAGTTGCCTACAACCAAAAGATTTAAATATTTAGGATCATTTTTGCAAAATGATGGAGGGATTGAGAGAGATGTCTTACGTAGAATACAAGTAGGATGGGTGAAATGGAGGGGAGCGTCGAGTATTTTATATGATCGTAAAGTACCTCTTAAACTTAAAGGTAAGTTCTATAAAACCACAGTTAGACCTGCTATGTTATATGGAGCTGAATGTTGGGCTATGACTCGAGCACATGAGCAGAAGATGAGGATGTTAAGGTGGATGTGTGGACATACGAAGATGGACAAAATAAGAAATGAGAGCATTAGAGAGAAAGTCGGAGTTGCATCTATTAAGAAAAAACTCTGAGAGACACGTTTAAGATGGTACGGACATGTACTTAGACGACCAATAAATACTCCAGTTAGGCGATGTGAAACTATGATAAACATGCATATCAAACAAGGAAGAGGAAGACTAAAAAAGACTTGGTTAGCAACAGTAAAACAAGATAAAATTTATTTAAATATAGATAATGATATAATAGGAGATAGAGCTCAATGGCGTAAAAGGATTCATACAGCCGACCCCACCTAGTGGAAAAAGACTTGGTTGTTGTTGTTATTATTGCTAATTAAGTTTTTTATCTAAATCTTTTTTGTTTGATGTCCACACTTATCATAATTTTATATCGTTTAATTGGAGTATTTATTAACCATCTAAGTATATGTTCGTATTATTTTAAATGTCTCTGGGAGTTTTCTTTGAACAGGTGTAATTTCAACTCTCTTAAATATTTTCATTTTTTATCTTGTCCATCTTATGTACATTCATTTTAACATCTTTATTTTTACAATTTTATCTTCTTTTCATGTGTTTAAGTTATAGTTCAACCTTCAATTCTATATAATAATATTATTAAGAAAAAAAAATGTGAAATATTAATTAATTTCTTTTCTAATTTATTATGAAAATTATTTTTTTCTCCAATTAATATGATATCTTTGATATCGTCTTATACTTTAGGTTTAAGGTATTGAGGGCATTCTAAATTTGGTAGTCGGATAATTTGTCCCTTTAATGTTCTATCCAACGGATGTTCTTATTGTGCTTAGTAGGGGTGAGCAATAATTCAATTAAATCGAATAAAATTTGGTTCAATTAATTTGGTATTTTAATTTTTTTCCTCACAAAATTAATTTTTAATTCAGTTCGATTTTGAATTTAAAATTTCATATTCGGTTAAATCAAAATAAAAAAATTGAATTGGTAATTGATTTTATTATTGTTAAAAAAAATCAATTTTGATTTCGATTTTAATTAAATCTACCATTATTTTAAAAAATTCAATTAATTTAGTTTACCCAAAAGGTCTTATACCAATGGAGACATCTTTCATTTTATAAGTCAATAATCTTTTTTCATCTATTTTTAATGGTAAAATATGATTATTTATAGAATTTTTAAAACTCTTTTGTAAATTTTTTTTAGGCATTTGGTAATAGTAAGATCAAAATTCTCTTGCGAAGTTAAATATTTGGCTGACCATCAAGCACCATATAAAAGGATGCCGAAGAGAAGGGATATCAGCAAGGGACAAACCGGCTGGCTTGTCGTGCCAGGCATGACCTCATGTTATGTGTGTTGGGCAGCCTAAGCCCATTCGTAGCTCAAGCCAGGGAAGCCGCGACTGACTCACTCGGAGTTGGGCTATGCCTGGCCGCACCACTTGCCACCTCTATCTCTAAGAATCCTATTTTAACATAAAAAGTTGTTTGGAATAACTTCTCCCCGGAGGAAATTAAGAACCATTGGAAAATTGGTCTCCTACAGTTTCTGTATCGAAGATACAGTGTTGAGTATTCGGTATCCATGCATCTAAACATGATGTAGCGGGAGATAATCCGTCTGGATTAGCCACCTTCTTTCGCCCTGGTGCGAGGTAGATTTCCCCTCGTGGACCCTGCCCAGCTAATGCTTGCATACGGGAACTCCCGCGGAAAACTCCCAGTCGAACTGACTTTCTCTGATCTCAATCTTCGACAATTCCTGACAGCCGTAGCCGACCACACCGATGGCCGGCTAATGCTTGCGCTGACTTAACTGTCGGAGGGGTCATGCCGACCACACTGATGGCCGCTGACATGTTTTGATTCACAGAACTTTTGACGCTCGATCGGCCGAAGAACGGACACATCCACAGCTGCAAAGAAAAGAAGAGGGGTCCGAGTGTGCTAAGAAGAACACCAACACTACATATCACTCTACTATCCAATCAAATCGACTTATAGTAATAGTTTCATACGATATGAAACAGCATGATAATAATGAACATATCGACACTGGTAAGTTGCAAGTGTGTGATAGGTATCAAACAACATTTATTGATATCATTAACACAAACGCAAGATCTCAATTAGAAAACAAAAATGTAACGGCGCCATTTGTCTGAAGAGAGCATGAATACGAAGCATATGGCGAAAAACCATATTCTTCTATTAGCAAAAGAATATTACAACCTTGTAGGAAAGCAAGCCCTAAAATGAAGCCAGATGACTGGTGCAAAAATTAAGCCAATAATCTATACCACGAAAATTCTATGACCCGGACGAGCTCCGATCAATTCTCTGGGCACCTAATTTTGCTGTAGCTGGTTTTGTGCCTCTACCTCTGCCCAGAGACAAAGGTTTTGCTCTGGTAGTCGGAGGTGGAGCAGCAATAGCCGCCCACGGATCATTGTCATCTAAAGAAGCTGTTGTCTTCTTATTCAGAGGTTTTGAAGTTGATTTGGGTGGTGCCGCTGCTATAGAACCCCACAAATCGTCGTCCTGCTGTGCAGCTGGTTTTGTATTTAGAGAGTTCGATGCAGTCCTTGGTTCTGGAACCGCAACAGCGTCCCATTGATCATCATCTGCTTCTTTTGAAGATTTAATTGCAACTTTGGGTCGTAGGGAACCAGAACCTGAAAATAAAATATACAAAGGCATCCCACTTGTCATCTGAAACAATTGCAAAAAAATTGAAAGTGAAGTCAAAGACTAAGATGGAAAAGAATAGAATAATAATCACAGTATCTCATTAGATATACAGATTTAGCCATATTATTTCAACAATCCTTTCTCTGAGCTGATTTAGTCACCAAGCCAGATGACTTGAATCCACTACACTTCAGTCACCATTAACAGTCTTTTTAATTAGAGAGAAAAGTAGGAAGGAAAAAAGAAAAAGAAGGAACAGACCTCAAATCTTTGTTATAGTTGGAAGGAAAACAAGAGCATAGAAAGAATAAAAATTCTTCCCTTAAAATCGTGTTCAACCCAAAGAAGAGAAGACGAAAAAAGACAACCTTTCAACATTTATTGAGTTATGACTGGTTGGCAAAATCAGTTAGCAAAGGATCTCTTTTACCTTTGATAGAAGTGGGAAAGGAAAAAGAGAAAAAAAATGCAACAGATCATTATTCTGTGTTGAAAGGGGGAAAAAGGGCATAGAAAGGATGAATTTTTTCCCCTTAAATTCGTCTTCAACCCAAAAGAAGGGAAGATGAAAATGCAATCGCTTTCACATTTACAAACTGATTTATGACTGGTTGGCAAAATAATTTAGCAATTTGATTGGTTAACGTTTGCCAAATGTTTGATAATTTTTTTTAGTCCATCTTTTCCTTTCCCTTCACTTCTCTCTCCTTGAATCTCTTTTCTTACTACCTTCACAGTAAACACAGCCTAATTGAGATGAAAAATCATTTTACATAATAAAAAAGAGATGTCCAGGTTTCATCTTGGTCCTTACCGACCATGACTGAGACATGAATGAAAAAAATCTAATCAAGCATCAACATTGAAAGAAGAATATGTGGCAAGAGCTGAATCATCTTGCAAACCATGTGAATTATGGTCACTTTGAAATTCACAGAAAATCAACTCACTGAGAGTTGATATGACTAAGCATGAAAATCACACACGAAACTCAGAGAAATAGCAACCGAAAGCCAGATGGGATTTTCCCCCTCAAAATTTAATGAAAAATGTAAACAATGCGTACTCTGAGCTTTTTGATGCACTACTGGTCGTTGCTGAGCAGCCTGTATGCTTCCTAGCGAAGGAGATTTTTCTTCCTCAAGTGAGTCAATGTCATCCCATCCTTCTTTGTCACTATCATGGTCCTCATGGAGAAGCTCGCTATCAACTTCTCCCCATCCATCTGTTGATGTTGGGGATGAGGGTCTAAGTTGATCTGAGACATTTGCAAAAGAGCTTACATCTGCAAATAGAAAACATAAGGAAACATTTCAGGTAATAATTTAAAATCAAAGTAGACGAATTTTATCTTATAATGTCACAAAATCATCACGTTCAAATATAGGTATGAGAGCTAAGGAGAAATTAGAATAATTTAATCATATTTCCTCAGCTAATCATAGTTTCAATTGGAACACTCTTTCCCATAGGGTATAATGAAATATCTAAGCAGATATGAAGAACAACTTGTATTTGAAAAAGCAAGTCATTTGGATATGATCAGAGAGAGTACATAATTGAACATGAAAATGTTCACCTAATGGATTAGCTTCACAAAGTTTGTTTGTTCAAAAATAGGAGTTCCCATTTTAATTTATAATTAGCTTAATTGACCCATTTATATATTAACTAATTAATTATCAATAATATGGTAATTAATATATACAGATATAGTAACTAATATATACAAATTTGATAACTTATATATATATATATATATATATATATATATATATAGTACTCCTTCTCAAGTTGGAGCATAGATATTAATCATACCCAACTTGTTACAAAGATAATCAACCTGAACCCCATTTAAAGCTTTTGTAAAGATGCCCCCGAATTGTTCTCCAGTCTTCACATATCTAATAGAAATCAAGTTTTGTTGAATTTTCTTACGAACGAAATGACAATCGATTTCAATGTGCTTAGTTCACTCATGAAATACAGGATTGGATGCAATATGAAGAGTAGCTTGATTATCACACCACAGTTTAGTTAATGTAGGGGATCGGTCGACCAGCTAGAAGGGGGGGTTGGATAGACGGCGCCCCCAAATTGTTCGCTTCCTAGGTATTTGTTAGTGCGCAAGCGGAAATACAATAACAAATACAAATACAAATACAAACATAAACAAGAAAGAAATGCAAACCAATACACATTGATATAACGTGGTTCGGAGATAACTTGCTCCTACTCCATGGCTGTCCGTAAGGTGGACGATCCCTCAATTCATCGGTGGATTAGTCCCCGGAAACTTCGGCTAGCTCAAACCTCCTTGTGGGTGGAGAAACCTCACCACAACACTCACCAAAGACACTTAGACACACGGGAAACCTTGAACACTTAGTGACTACTAATTAGGTTTTAACCAAGTCTAATTTCGTCACCTTGGCCAGTCATCCCATGCTCCTTCTTATAGAGCTTGGAAGAAAACAGCCATGTTGTTTTACCGTTACAGTCGACTGGTGCCAGCCTAATGACACTCCAACGGCTCTTTACCAGTCGACTGGTCCTTGCACCAGTCGACTGGTGCCTGACCGTTCGGGCACAGAAGCTCTCTGTGCTCACCACCAGTCGACTGGTCCCGTACCAGTCGACTGGTACAACCCTAAACTTAGGGTTTCCCATCCCGAGAACATTTCTCTCGCACTCGGACCCTCACGACTCACTTGACTCTTCTTTGCAGCTTTGACCTCTTGCCTTCAAGCCTACTTCCTTTGGCTCTCGTCCTTCGGATGCATTCAAGCCCGCGGCTCGTCCCCAATGTCATCCTTCGCGTATGCCTTGAAGTCGCTTCCCTTGGCCCTTGTCCTTGTTGCTTTGTCCACGGTCCCTTGGATGCTCCATCCTTCACCGGACCCGAAGCCATCAAGCTGAGTCATATGTGTATCCTGCAAACCTCTGCACACTCACATACACATATCAAATAACGAGGGTAATCCTAACTTAAAACCTTTGCCCAAACACCAAAACACATTGTCGCACGGACCATCGGAATTGCTCCAACAATCTCCCTCTTTTTGATGTTTGGCAATACGTTTAAGTTAGGGAAAACATATAGCAAATAAACATGCTAAAAAGAAACAATGGACTTACGTTGCCAAGGCTACACACTTGGACTTATACCATCGAATGGACTTACGTTGCCAAAGCTACACACTTGGACTTACACCGTCGAAACAAAATGCAAACATGCATTGGAAGCTATCACAAGGCTCCCCCTGCACCTGAGCTCCCCAATGAGCTAGGATTTTCCTACAAGGATATTTAAGAACCTATCACAAGGCTCCCCCTACGCAAAGGCACTTAAGGTTTTCCCAACTAAACCTTATTTCTCCCCCTTTGCGTAACATTCAAAAAGCTCTCCAATAATATCCCAATTGTTGAAAACGTATCGTCTAAACTGACCATAAACTCATGTATTTATCTCCCATGGATCTCATGCATCTAAACGAGTTGACATGGTCAAGAACAACGTTGAAAAACAATATCAGGCTGGTATCAGTCGACTGTCCCTTGGTACCAGTCGACTGCTCTTATTGAAATCAACACACAGAAGCATTCTGTGTTCGAAATCTACTGTTACCAGTCGACTAGTATCTGCACCAGTCGACTGGTACCCTATTTCTGCCCATTTCAGCATTTTTGACTCGTTTTCAAAAATGCACCAGAAATTCCACAGACCTCCAAAAATTCCCAAATTTTGTGGAGATGTCTGTTTTACTAGTGTCTACTTGAGAAAAATACATTACAAAATGTATCTATCATCAATCCCAAGATTGACACAAAATTCAAAACTAGCTAAATGGTTCATGTTCAAAGTAAAACCTAAACTCGTATTATAACCCCACGAGTTAGGCCTTTATATAGAAAAGAAGATATACACCAAAAGACTAAAATACCCTTTTACTTATTCTAACACTCCCCCTCAAGCTTGAGAATATAGATTATATATACCAAGCTTGTTACATATGTAGTCAATCCGGGGACCTCTAAGTGATTTAGTGAATATATCTGCTAGCTGATCATTTAAGTTGACAAAGCTAGTAGATATTTCTCCAGATATGACTTTCTCTCTGACAAAGTCAACTTCAATATGCTTTGTTCTCTCATGGAAGACTGGATTTGAGGCAATATGCATAGCGGCTTGGTTGTCACATACGAGTGACATTTGTGTAACCTCTCCAAACCTTAGTTCTTGTAGCAACTGCTTTAACCATATAAGTTCTTGACTAGCAATAGCCATAGCTCGATATTCTGCCTCTGCACTGGATCTTGCCACAACATTCTGTTTTTTTACTTTTCCAAGAAATAAGGTTACCTCCGACAAATATACAAAATCCAGAAGTCGACCTTCTATCAGAGGGAGATCCTGCCCAATCTGCATCAGAATACCCTACGACTTGAGTATGTCCTTTGTCTCCATATAAAAGACCCTTTCCTGGTGCACCCCTGATATATCGAACAATGCGAGTTACTGCATCCCAATGTTCTTTGCATAGAGAGCTAAGAAACTGACTTACTACACTCACTGCAAATGAGATATCCGGACGAGTGACAGTAAGGTAGCTTAGTTTCCCTACCAATCGCCTATACCATTCAGGATCTGAAAGAGGCTCCCCCTGATTTGGTAGGAGCTTGACATTAGGATCCATGGGATTGTCGACTGTCTTTGAGTTTAACATTCCTGTTTCTTCCAGAATATCCATTGCATACTTTCTTTGGGATATAATAATCCCATCTTTAAACTGTGCCACTTCTATCCCTAGAAAGTATTTGAGTTTGCCAAGATTTTTTGTCTGAAAATGTTTAAAAAGATGTTGTTTTACTTGTGAAATTCCAAGATGATCATTACCTGTGATGACAATATCATCAACATAAACCACTACATAGATGCAACCAGTAGATGAGTAGCGATAAAAAACAAAATGATCAGCCTCACTTCGAGTCATGCCAAACTGTTGAATTATGGTACTAAATCTACTGAACCATGCTCTGGGCGACTGCTTGAGACCATATAAAGATTTCCGCAAGCGACATACAAGACCAGAAGACTCCCCCTGAGCAACAAAACACGGAGGTTGCTCCATGTATACTTCCTCGAGCAGGTCACCATGTAAGAATGCATTTTTGATGTCCAACTGATGAAGGGGCCAATGGCGAATTGCAGCAATAGACGGAAAAAGACGCACAGAAGACATCTTGGCAACGGGAGAAAAGGTGTCGCCATAATCCAATCCAAATACCTGAGTATAGCCTTTAGCGACAAGACGAGCCTTAAGTCGATCAACCGTGCCGTCTACACCAACTTTCACCGTAAACACCCATCGACAACCAACCACTGACTTCCCAGGAGGTAGAGGAACGAGATCCCAAGTCCCACTGCTTTGTAGGGCACTCATTTCATCAAGCATAGCCTGTTTCCATCCTGGATGGGCAAAGGCATCACCTGCAGACTTTGGAACAGAAACAGACGACAAGGAAGACAGACAATAATAATAGGATGGGGAAAGGCGATGATAGCTTAAAGAAACATAGTGAGGAGAAGGATTACGAGTGGAACGCATACCCTTTCGAAGTGAAATAGGAACATCGAGTCGGAGACGGGACCGAGGAAACGGCGACTGCTCCAAAGACGTGCCTCACAGCAGGTCGTGGTCGGCGGCAGCGTAACGAGGACGACCGATAAACTCGCAAAGGAGGAGACGAGACGGAGGTGATAGAGGCGCCCGAGGATAAAAGATAGTCACCGTGCGTACGGAGAGGGAGAAACCTCCAAGCGGAAGAACCAAAAAGAAACCGACTCAAAGAACGTGACATCAGCAGAGATGAAGCACCGAAGAGTAGGGAATAACACTGTACCCTTTCGAGATCGTGGGTACCCAAGGAAGACACACTTATGAGACCGAGGAGATAGTTTGTCAATGCCGGGATCAAGAGCACGAGCAAAACAAATAGAACCAAAGACCCGAGGTGGCAGAGGATGAGGATCGATGGATAAAGTACCACGAGGTATTTTATCCCGAGAGTGGACGAAGGCATGCGATCATGAGATAACACGCAGAAGTACGCAGATCACCCCAAAACCGACGAGGGACATGAACGGAGAAGAAGAACCGAGTGGTCTCAAGGAGATGACGATTCTTGCGTTCTGCAACCCTATTCTGTTGAGGGGTATGAGGGCAAGACGTGCGATGGAACACACCATGAGATATCAAGAAGGTACGAAACTAAGTAGACAAATACTCGCGTGCATTATCACTTTGTAAAGTTCGAAGAGAAGTGCCAAATTGAGTTTTTATTTCAAGGAAAAAGGATTCAAAAATAGAAAACAATTCTGAACGATCCTTCATTAGATATAACCATGTACAACGGGAAAAATCGTCTATAAAAGTAACAAAATACCTTGACCCCATTGTAGAAGAAACACGACTCGGACCCCAAACATCAGAATGAACCAAAGCAAAAGGAGACATAGCCCGACTCTCAATACGAGGAGAAAAAGAACTACGAACATGCTTACCTAATTGACACGACGCACAAGATAAAAACTCTAAGTGAGAAAGACGAGGATGTAACTGTTTCAACTTATTAAGACCTGGATGTCCCAACTGAGCATGAATAAGAAGTGGAGATGCCGCCGCCGAACCAACAAAAGAGGGTTGTTGAAGCCGATATAAGTCATGAGATTCACATCCGAAGCCAATCATCCTCCCCGTACTCCGGTCCTGTAAGGAAACAGACGTGTTAGTAAAAGAAATGACACAATCAAGAAATCGAGTAAGTTGACTTATCGACAATAAATTAAAGGGAGCTCCGGGAACATAAAGAACATTATGAATTGAGAGAGATGAAGAAGGATGAACAATACCAATACCCTGGGATTGAGTTTGGGAACCATTGGCCATGGTGACCATCGTAAACTACCGTAAGAGAGAGGAAAAAGGGATTTATTACCAGGATATGATCGGTGGCCCCTAATCAAGAACCCAAGGACCCAAAGAACGAGATATGCCAAAGAAGGAAGTACCATTCTGAATGGTAAAGAAGTGGAACCCAAGCTCGCCGATCCTCAAACCATTTCTGAAAGTCAAGATAGGAAGGTGTCAAGGTCGAATCAAGTGTTAATTGTGGAGTGGAAGCTCAAGGAGCAACAGAACTCCGAATAATCTGAGCAGCGCGAGGAGGACGACCATAGAGACTCCAAGATTTATCAATCGTGTGTCCCGGCCGGTGACAATGATCACACCAAGGACGTCCTTGCAACCCTCACGAGGTGGAGGTCCTTTCGAGAGACCAAAGCTAACGAGTCGGCAGGAATAGAAGGAGACATCGTCAAGACTTTGTGGACACGGAGAAGAGTCGCCGGTATTTTCCATGGTAGCTTCTGAGGGGCCAGATCCGCAGACAAGAGAATAATCTGTGGGCAGACCATATAAAGCCAAAGACATAAAAATTTCTTCCGATTTTCAAGCTCTTCAACAGAATCGGCCGCAGCTGGGAGCAGTTCATTAAAGTCACAAAGAAGGCTAAACCGAACCCGATAAGTCGATATCAATCATTAATTGATTGGGAGGACGGTCAGCGAGATCTTCTGCACTGATAGAGTCGCCGGAAGTGTTCAGAAGAGTTGTTGAGTCAGGTCCAAACAAATTTTACTGTGTTTTGGAGTACCAAGACATTCCTAAGAGACGGACGGTGTCGGCATATCCTCGTGTCAAGGTCGACCGGTCGACCAAGCTCGAGTCTTGGCTCGAGTTTCATGTTCGACAACGCAGCAGCATTTGGGAGATTGTCCGCATTCTCCGATCGTGGTCCGATCAGTCGATGTAAAAGAGGCAGGTCAAGGTCGACGGATACTGATCGAAGTCCTAACCGGGACGTTAGGCAAGAAGGAAGTCCTGAGTGAAGCAGCAAAGGAAGTCCCAGGCGGAAAAAGTGAGCCGTGAAAGTCCCAGTGCAAGCCTGCAATGGGAAGTCCCATGAGCTAGCAGAGGAAAATCCGTGAGCGGCCAGTGAAAGACCCAGTGAAGCCAATCGGGAAAGTCCCGTGAGCGGGCAGAGAAACCAGAGGGTCAAGGTCGACCGACATCCGTGAGAATCCAAGCAGTCAAAGGATCGACACTGCACGAGGAAGAAAAGTCCAAGTAGGTCTTAGGATTGATTGATACTTGGCAAGAAGAGAAAAGTCCAAGTGGGTCAAAGGGATTAACCAGACACTGGGAGAGAGTCCTACCGGTCAAGGTGACCGGATGTTAGTCTTATGTACCAACGCCGTCGATCAGATGTTGGTTTAGAGGGCTTTGGACTTGGTTTGGGCAAAACCAAGCTGGATCGATCACCGATTGATCCAAGAAGATTGAATCGATCCGGTTGATACACATGCTAGATGAGATCACAACTGGATCGATCCTCCGGATCGATCCAGAGACCGATCATCTGGATCGATCCAGAAGATCCGGATCGATCGGCCGATCGATCCGGTGAGTCCTCGCGAACAGAACCGCTCGATCAGTGGATCGATTCAGAGGTCCCAATCGATCGCGATCGATTGGGACGCCGTTGCTGGCGATAGCGCCGGATCGATCCGGATCGATCCAGCGCTTTTCGCGCGAAGCAGCCGCATCCCGATCGATCATCCAAAGCCTCCCGATCGATCGGGAGCATTCCAATCGATCGAGATTCGACCGTTAGCGTCGATGCCGCAGCGTTCATTTCCTTCGGCATATCTTCACCGATTCATTTCAGATCTTCACCGCTTCTTCACAGCTCTTCTCAAGCTCAAGATCGCCAGTTCTTGACTCTTGGAGGTTCTTCCAAGTCAAGAGGCGGATTAAAGCAAGAAGAAGAAACTAGGGTTAGGGTTTTGCCTCATTGTAAGCTCCTTTAGATTTCATTACCTTTCCTTTCTTGTATTGAGTCTTGTAGGGCTTCTCCGCCTTCGTAGTTACCATAAAGGAGAGTTTTATTAGTGGAAGGTGTGTGTGTGTGTGGATCCGACTAGTCACCTCTTGTGAGGTGGATACCAAGTAAACCAACCTTGTTAGCGTTGTGTGGTTTGTTCCGTTGCACGTCATCTCAAGAAACAAGCAACGCCGAGCAACGAGCACGCGACGAGCTATTCACCCCTCTAGCTACTTTTCGTCCCAACAAGTGGTAGCGAGGTCACTGTTCACCGGAATCATCGCCGAAGGGTCAAGCATAACAAGAAGAGCTAGAGGGTGAAGAAGTTGAAAATTCACAAAGTCAAAGAAATTCAAAAGCTCAACTTCTACGATGGCGAGATGGGCTCGGATTCGACACGAGGGTGACTCCACCATACACTTCCACGAGTTTCGATTCTTGGAAATCAAGAATCGAAAATTTTCTTATGATGGAGATAGAGCAATGGTTTGCTCTTATGAAAGGCTTCAAGACTCCAACAAACTCAAAGGGCAAAGTTCTCAAGAGGAGCAAGTGGAGCCAAGAGCAAGTCCAAAGGTGCGAGGCCAACGACAGTGACCAAGCTTTTGGTCAATTTATTGCCAAGCACCATCCTTTGCAAAATTGGAGAATTTGAAGACGAAGGAATTATGGAGTAAATTGGCCAAGCTTCATGAAAAGATCCCTCCACTATACAAGAGCAAGAAGAATCCAGAGGGTGACTCTGAGCAAGACCAAGAGGAGGACTCGGAGGTTGAGAGACGCTCACCTCCCAAGAAGAAGTCCAAGAAGAAGCTTCATCTTCAAGGAGTGCAATGAAGAGAACAAGGAGGGAGCATACCCCTTGTCGTACAAGATGATGAAGCCTCCACCTCTAGGATCGAGGGGAGTGTAGATCAATGAACCCGGAGCAAGAAGAGGCCTCCACATCCGGGTCAGTGAAGAAGAAGAAGATGGTGCCACCTCCAAAATTCAAGAAATATCAAATGGAGGAGCAAGTGTCATCCCTACACAAGAAGGTATAAATGTTTCAATTAAAATAAAATCATATAATATGTTTTGAGTGTAGGAAAGTGGGCACTATAAGAACAAGTGTCCCAACTTGGCCAAGAAGAAGTGAAGTGACACAAAAGGGCAAGGAGAAGCCCAAGGAGACCACCCCGGACAAAGAAGAGCAAGGAGCACATCATGTGTGTCAACAAAAAGGGCATTACCAAGTCAATGCCCAAGGGGAAGAAATGGTCAAGGCTCAAGGAGGCACTAGTCAAGGGGAGCCCAAGGTAAAGAAGAAGGTAACATTTATCGAGCTACCCTTTACATTATGGTAAAAGCATGATAGTTCTAATTTTTATCATTTTAATGCAATTTACCATAAGAATAGAAGCATGAGGGCATTAAGGAAAAGTATGCCCTACATGCCAAGACTACCCAACCTAAGGTTAGGAAGGTAGATACATTGGGCGAAAACACTAAGGATAATAGATCATGCCCAAGAAAAATGCTCATGGATCAAATGAAAAATCAAATACTAAGGACTTAGTGAGGGAAAATCAAGTCTTGAGGTCAAGACTTGATAAATTAGAAAAGACCCTAAAAAGATTGGAAAATATCCTATTAGGGCAAAATGAGCATAACCTAGGTTTAGGGGTACAAAAGCCATCAAATGACCATAGAGGTTTGGGATACAAAACCAAAGCAAAAAATGATGTGCCTAGTTATCATAGGGTTCCATATAGTTATGGAACAAACCCTAAGTCTAGAGGTCAAGTCAAGGATACAAGGGAAGATATCCCTAGAAGTATCTTTGCAACCAAAGTGACTAAGACTTCTAAGAAATCTAAGAAAGTCACTAATAAGGTCACAAGGGAGGCTATCCCTAGAGTTGACCTAGAAAATGTGACCAAGGCTTCTAAGAAGCCCAACAAGGTCACTAGGAAGGTATCTAGGGAAGTTATCCCTAGTGAATACCTAAAGGATCCAAGGAGCACAAATAGGTGTTGGGTTCCTAGGAGCATCTTCTCTACCCCATAGATGGGTTAGAGAGTGTCAACTCCGATTAGAAGGGTAGTTAACCCAACTTAGAGGAAATTGACACTCAAGGAGCATTTTCAAGGTTTTTGTTAACCTTTGAAAATGAAATAGAATTATTATTTACTCTTTGAAAGAGTAAAATGTGCCTAATGGTGGAAAAATTGATTTTATCTTAAAATGACATAAATTGGGAAAACCTAGAGAAATACCAAGTTGAGATTTTGGTATTCTCTTAAAAATTTAAGGCAATCCGGACCTTGATTTATGTGATTACTCTTGAGGAAAAATGGAAAATGCAAACATTTGAGGATATGCTTAATTTTTAAGTGGCATAAACAAATCAAGAGAAATAGAAATGCCAATTTAGGTTTTGGCATTTCTTTGAAGAATTTAGGGCAATCTAGGTTTAACGTTTTAAGTTAAAACAAGTGGTATATTTTGAGTTAGCTAAGTGGTTAAGGATACTTAAAAAGGAAATCTAGGTATATTTTATTTATGCTAAACCTTGCCATGATTGTTTGCCCATCATATGCCATGACATCATGTCTATTTTTGCATTCATGTTTTATTATGAAAAATTCAAAAATACCATGTCATGACATTCATACATCATGTAGTTATAGGATATTTTCTTTTGAAAATTATTTCCTTTTGATGTATGCATTATGTTTTAATTCCTAAATTTAAGGACAAATGGCATTTAACAACACTTATTAACAAGTGACATCCTAGGTGGATGTCTAATATCTCTAAAATGCCTAGATAGATATGCATGATCCCTAGAATAGGGCAAAACCAAATTTTACATCTCACAAAGACCTATAAGATGACTTGTATGTGTTTTGTCCACAATAGATACAAATGAGATGTTAGGATGATGAACAAAACTCAACATGTTGATTTAGTGCATTTCTTTGAGTTTTAAGTTCATCAAAACACATAGTTATGTGTTTTCCCATCATTGGGAAAGCTAATGTACAAGTCATGTGCATTAAGCCCAAGGAACATGGTGGGATATTGGTTTTGAAAATGATTTTTTTTTAAAATAATTTTGGAAAACCTTGGAGAAGGCTATTTTTTGATAGTAATCACCATTGAATAGTTAGACACAAACTTGAAGAAAACACTAAAGTTTTTGCAAGTTCTCAAGTTTGTGTCAATCTTTGAAAATATGATGTATTTTCATAAAAAACTATTTTTCCATGATAAATTATACCCTAAATAATGTCTACACAAATTTATACGATTTTTGGAATTTTGTAGAATTTTAAATTGGTTGCAGAAATCAATTTCAGATTTCAGACTCCAATCGATCGCTGGATCGATTGAGTCTCAATCGATCGTGATCGATCGAGAAGATTTTGTGCGAAGCTCAGATCGATCAGCCAATCGATTCAAGAAGACCGAATCGATCGAGGATCGATTCAGAGGTTCAATCGATTGGAACCCAACCCAATCGATCAAGATGCTGATTTTGGCCGAAAAGCTTATTTTCGGCATTTCAACCTATTTTAGTCTAGGTAACCATTCCAAACCCCGCAAAATACATTTGTATACATAAAATGGTGTTTTTGTGGAAAACAAGGATGGATTGGTTAAGGAAGGCTAAGTTGAAGTTTAGGTTGAGGTTTGTTTCAAATTTTGAATATTTGAACCTCAAAACTTCTAAAATTGGGTTTCCTAAAGTTTTGGGGATTCCAAGTCATTGCAATGACGGAAGTTACCACCATGTATTTAGGGGGAGGACTCTTTAAAGACATGAAAATTATTTTCATGAACTCGAAGGTGGTTAACCTTCATAAGAACACGCTTCGAAGTTGAGCGTTTGAACTTTAAACGGGAGTGGATATCCTCATTGTTCAAGTGGTTTCAGTGGATAATGCTCAAGGACGGGCATTTGCCTACATCGGGGAGTATGTAGGGTTAAGGATAATGGGGTATGGGATCTTCATTATCGTGTTGATCACAACAAGTGAAGTTGTGAACAACGATGAGCAACTCTTCGGGGAGAGTTTTCAACAAGTAAATTTGTTGATGTGTGTCCAAAAATGAGGCATGGTTTGTGTGCCAATAGGGGAGAATGAAGGGTTTAAGTTAGGCTTCATTACCTAGAGGGAGTTGCCCTCTTGGGAGGAGAGAAGGTTTAACTTATGTCTTCATTACCTAAAGAAGGAGGTGCGATGGGATTAGCCTAACTTAAATGTGTATTGTCAAACATCAAAAGGGAGATTGTTGGTGCACATCCCTCGGTCAAGGTCGACTGGTTGACCAAGCTCGAGTCTTGGTTTGAGTTTCATGTTTGACAACGCATGCTGCAGTTTGGGGAGATTGTCAGTGCGATTCCTCCGATCGTGGTCCGATCGGGTTGATGAAAAAGAGGCAAGTAGGTCAAGGTTGACCGGATACTGGTGGAAGTCTAACTGGATGTTAGGCAAGAAGGAAGTCCTAGTGGTGAAGCTAGGCAGGATTGGTGAGTGAAGCCGTGAAAGTCCAGTGGCCAGCAATGGGAAGTCCCTGAGTGGCGGAGGAAAATCGTGAGTGAAGCCGGTGAAAGACCCAGTGAGTGAAGCTAGGCAATTGGGAAAGT
This sequence comes from Zingiber officinale, assembly GCF_018446385.1. Taxonomy (NCBI): domain Eukaryota; kingdom Viridiplantae; phylum Streptophyta; class Magnoliopsida; order Zingiberales; family Zingiberaceae; genus Zingiber; species Zingiber officinale. The sequence goes on along the minus strand of NC_056006.1, from coordinate 16,779,850 downwards.
CCCGTGAGTGGCCAGCAGAGAAACCGAGAGGTCGAGGTTGACTGACATCCGTGAGAATCCAAGTAGTCGAAGGATCGACGGATACTGCACGTGAGGAAGAAAAGTCAAGTAGGTCTTGGGATGGCCGGATACTGGCAAGAAGAGAAAGTCCAAGTGGGTCAAGGATGACTGGACTTGGTGAGAGAGTCCTAGCCGGTCGAGGGTGACCGGATGCTAGGTCTTATGTACCAACAAGTCGTGGTTGACTAGATGTTGGTTTGGGGCTTGGACTTGGTTTGGGCAAAACCAAGATCTGGATCGATCCGTGATCGATCCAGCAGATTTGGATTGATCAGCCGATACCTCGATCGATCGGTGGATCGATCCAGAAGATCTGATCGATCGGCCGATCGATCCGGTGAGTCCTCGCGAACAGAACCGCTCTGGATCGCGATCGATTTCGTCCCAATCGATCGGTGGATCGATTGAGGACTTCGCTTCGCGAATAGCCGATCGATCCGTGGATCGATCCAGCGTTTCCAGAGCACGAGGCGCCCTGGATGGATCGATCCAAAGCCTCCGATCGATCGGGAGCATTCCAATCGATCGGGATTCGACCGTTGCGTCGATTTAGGCGTTCATTTCCATCGGCATATCTTCACCGATTCATTTCAGATCTTCACCGCCTTCACAGCTCTTCTCAAGCTCAAGATCGCCAGTTCTTGAAGGCTCTTGGAGGTTCTTCCAAGTCAAGAGGCGGATTAAAGCAAGAAGAAGAAACTAGGGTTAGGGTTTTTGCTCTCATTGTAAGCTTGTAAGCTTGTATTTCATTACCTTTCCCTTTCTTCTTGTATTGAGTCTTGTAGGGCTTCTCCGCCCTTGGTAGTTACCATAAAGGAGAGTTTTATTAGTGGAGGGTGTGTGTGTAGGTGTGGATCTTTGGACTAGTCACCTCTTGTGAGGTGGATACCAAGTAAACCAACCTTGTTAGCGTTGTGTGGTTTGTTTCTGTATTTTCCGCTGTGCATCTTTGAAGAAACAAGCAACGCCGAGCAACGAGCACTCGACGAGCTATTCACCCCTCCTCTAGCTATTTTTCGGTCCCAACAGATGGATGGTGGCTCGGATAATACAACATAACTGAGCGTCGACCTTCTTCCACAGAGGACGATCGACGTCTTGAACATCTTCTTCAGTTTGAGTGAGATGTGTCTCATAACCCTGTCAACAAGCCAAAGCTCAATGTGAGATGCACAAGAGATATAATTTTTACCATCCAACTGCTCGGAAGAGAGAGGTGCAGTGATATGGTTAGTAAAGATTGAGGTATCTGGTTTTGGGACACTAGATGTAGCCATGAATAGAACTGTGAACCCGGCTGTTGGAATATACGAAGTGAGGAGAAACAGAAACTGATATTAGTAGCTAATTTGGAGCAGATATGCGGATATAAAGAGTGCTGTTAGGTTTGCTGGCACAGAGGAAATCAGCTGGAGTTGGATTCCAGCCGGTGTGCCGGCACTTAGGAAGCAGGAGGCTGTAGACACTTGGGAAGCAGGAGGCTGCAGGTGTGCCGGCACTTAGGAAGCAGGAGGCTGCAGGCACTTGGGAAGCAGGAGGCTGCAGGACGCCAGGCCGAGGAACCACGCATGGAATGTCACCTAATAGCTGAGTCGTGAGCACAATAACGAGCGCGCAGAGGAAACTCAAGATCACGATCGCAAAGAGGCGGAAGGAGATCAAGATCGCAGCGACGGTAGCAGTGACGTGGAGGAAGACCACGTCGCTGGCTAAGGGATCCTCAGCGACTCGGCCACCAGAGGTATTCAGAATAGCCATACCTGAGAAGAGGGCGTGGTCAACAGCGCAGGCGCGCCCGAGGGCCGGGTCGATGTTCTCCTCGTCCTCCTCAACGCGGCTAACTCCACCAACGAGGGCAGCAACAGAGGCGGAGGTGGAGTCGGAGTCAGAGGCGGCGGCAAATCCAATCCAGAGGAGGACGCGACGGGAAAGGCCGTTCTGGAGGATTGAAGAACCCGGATCTTGAAGGAAACCGAAGGAGAAGGGGCCAGGATCGACCTCCACGCGGGTTCGGTGTCGAGGGCGATCGTCTCTCAAAAGGGGGGAACGAGGAATTCGGCGCGGGGAAGGAGGCGGCGCGCGAGAGAACAGAAATTCGGCGCGGGGAAGAGAAAAAAAAATTAGGGTTTTGGCTTTGATACCATGTTCAAAGTAAAACCTAAAATCTCGTATTATAACCCCACGAGTTAGGCCTTTATATAGAAAAGAAGATATACACTAAAAGACTAAAATACCCTTTTACTTATTCTAACAGTTCAATTGAACCTTGACCTAAAGTCCTAATTTTAGCTTCCTCTTGATGTATTTGCCCATACCAACCCATAATGCATCCCTAGCATTGGTTTATATGACATCTATATATCTAAAACCAATTATCATGTTATATGACCCCAAATGTCATATTTCTTGCATGACACATAAACCATGTGTGCCAAATCCCTAAGGTTGAGACTCAAATCCGTCTCTAAACATTTTGACACATTCCATAACCCATCTAGAATCCTAAGTAAGACCCACTTGAGATCCATTTGCCATGGGTCTCAAATTGACTCTTTGAGCTCCTCCTAAAGCTCTTAACCTTAGTCACCTCCCTAGGTGACTCATTCACAATTGCTAGGCCATATCGGTGCATCTCCGGTGACACTTGACCTACAAACCTAACCTTCTTAACCTTGGACACCTTGTCCTTGGTTAACTTCTCCTTACTTTTAAATGACTTTCCCTTGCCATTTATTGGTTTCTCCTTGCTATAATCATATGTAACCCTAGCATATGACTTTCCCTTAGCCTTGGAGACATTAGATCAGTATCCCAAACCCGATCTATTGTTGTTGGGTCTTTGGCTACCCAACACCATATCTAAATCCTTATATCCAACATTGAATCTTTCTAGGGTTTTCTCTAACTTATCAAGGTTTGCCTTCAAAGCTTGATTTTCCCTTTCTAGGTTCCTAAACCTAGAGTCAACATGTCCACCATGGACATTCCTAGACCTACCCTTCCTAGGCATATGTCTCCCCTTCTAGGAATTAATGCTTTGGTTCTCCTTAGGTCTACCATTTCTAGGTTTATCATGCACGGGTTTCCTAGGGTTTTGATCTATATTAACCCTATTCCTATCATGATATCTAAAATCAAAATTTTGCATGGGTAAATAATAAGAATTATTCCTAGCATGCATGAGATTATAAGAATTTAAATTTGAATTACACTTCAAATTAGGGTATACCTCCCTCACCCTTGAAGCTCCCCCTTGATTTGAGCTCCTCTTCTTCTTCTCCCATTCTTTAGATGCTCCAACTTCTTGAGTTCTCTCTTCCTTGGGCATTTGGTGTGGTAGTGACCCCGCTCATCACACGTGAAGCACATTAAGTGCTTCTTCTCCCTACAACTCAAATTAGATTCTAAAGGAATTGATTTGAGTTTAGGAGATACCTCTTTCTTACCCATTGGACACCTACTCTTGTAGTATCCCTTGTCATTGCATCCGAAGCAAATGATATGGTCCTTTGACTTGACTTCGGTGGAGACGCTCACTAAGTTGACCTCCAAGACCTCTTCTTCATCCGTCTTGGATTCTTCTTCATCCATCTAACGACACTCCAACGGCTCTTTACCAGTCGACTGGTCCTTGCACCAGTCGACTGGTGCTTGGCCGTTCGGGCACAGAAGCTCTCTGTGCTCACCACCAGTCGACTGGTCCAGTACCAATCGACTGGTACAACCCTAAACTTAGGGTTTCCCTCCCGAGTACATTTCTCTCGCACTCGGACCCTCACGACTCACTTGACTCTTCTTTGCAGCTTTGACCTCTTGCCTTCAAGCCTACTTCCTTTGGCTCTCATCCCTCGGATGCATTCAAGCCCGCGGCTCGTCCCCAATGTCATCCTTCGCGTATGCCTCGAAGTCACTTCCCTCGGCCCTTGTCCTTGTTGCCTTGTCCACGGTCCCTTGGATGCTTCATCCTTCACCGGACCCGAAGCCATCAAGCTGAGTCATATGTGTATCCTGCAAACCTGCACACTCACATACACATAACAAATAACGAGGGTAATCCTAACTTAAACCCTTTGTCCAAATACCAAAACACATGGTCGCACAGACCATCGGGATTACTCCAACAGTTGATACTGAAATTTTAAGTCCTTCAGTGTAGAGTTGATATATCCATATTGTCTCTGTCTAAACACCAAAACACATGGTCGCACAGACCATCGGGATTGCTCCAACAGTTGGTACTGAAATTTTAAGTCCTTCAGTGTAGAGTTGATATATCCATATTGTCTTACACAAACTGTGTCATAGTCCTGTATTATGACTCTGCACTAGATCGTGACACAATGTTTTGTTTCTTGCTCTTCCATGAAACTAAATTTCCTCCAACAAAGATACAATAACCTGAAGTAGATCTTCTATCCATTTTAGAACCTTCCCAATCTACATCTGAAAAACATTCAATATGAGTGCGACCATGATTTTTTATATACAATACCCCTTCCGGGTGATCCCTTCAAGTAACACAAAATTTGCTCTAATGTTGTCCAATGATGAATGGTTGGAGATGACATAAACTGACTAACAATACTGACTGAATATGCAATATCTGGATGAGTTACACTAAGGTAATTCAACTTCCCAACTAACCTTCAATATCTCTCTAATGCTACCCAATGATGAATGGCTGGAGATGACATAAACTGACTGATAACGCTGACTCAATATGCAATATTTGGACAAATTACGATAAGGTAATTCAACTTCCCAACCAATCTTCGATATCTCTCAGGATGTTTAAATAGTTCCATCTCCTGTGAGATGCATGTTCTGAGTCATTGGAGTACTATAAGACTTCGCCCCTAATTTTCCCGTCTTAGTTAATAAGTCGAAGAGAGATAGAAATATACCTTTTTTACTCATAACTTCAACTCCCAAGAAATACTTTAGCACTCGCAAATCGTTTATATGAAACTGAGTATGAATGAAAGATTTAAGAGATGAGATTCCAGTAGTATCACTTCCAGTGATAACAATATCATCTACATATACAACAAATAGAATGATACTAGTTCCTGACTGCTTGTAGAACACAGAATGATCAGACTTGCTTTTCTTCATATCAATTTTTTCAACAATCTTACTAAATTTTCCAAGCCAAGCATGAGAACTTTGTTTCAAAACATATAAAGATTTTTGAATACGACAAACTTGCCCTGACTCCCCTGAGCAAGAAACCAGGAGGTTGCTCCATATACATCTCCTGAAGATCACCATGAAGAAAAACATTCTAGATATCAAGTTGATGTAAAGACCAATGATAAGTAGCGACCATCGAAATAAATAATCGAACAAATGTCAACTTTGCAACAGGAGAAAAAGTATTAGAATAATCCACCCCTAGATCTGAGCATAGCTTTTAGCGACAAGACGAACTTTTAATTGGCACCTGACCCATCCGGATTAACTTTAACTGTAAATACCCATTTGCATCCAATAGCTTGTTTCCCTAAAGGTAAATCAACCAAGTCCCAAGTGTCATTGTTATCTAAAGCATTCATCTCCTCTATCATTGCTTCTTTTCAACCAAGATGAGATATGACCTCATGTACAATCTTAGGAATAGAGATAGAATCAAGTGAAGTAATAAAAGAACAAGAGGAAGAAGACAAGCCGTTATAAGAAGCAAAAGAAGTAGGATAAGAACACTGTTGTTTACCTTTACGTAATGCAATAGGAAGATCATCGCTCGGGACTGGATCTGATGACGAAGTAGTAGGTGCAGGATATGAATCTAGAGGGTGACGCCTGGAGTAGTTTTGAATAATAGGAGGTTTGACAGGAGCCGATTCTGGAACAAGTGTGGAGGATGTGATATACTACACCAATAAATCATCATCCTCCCTTTGATGAGTCGGAATAGGTGAGGATGGGAAATAAAGTGTGCCTTCCAAGAAGGTAACATCAATTGAGATAAGATATTTGTTAATACTGGGGCAATAACACTTAAAACCTTTCTGAAGATGAGAATAACCAAGGAAGATACATTTCAAAGACTTGGGATCTAATTTAGTGACATGTGGACGAACATCCCGAACAAAGCAAGCACTACCAAATATCCTAAGATTAATAGGAAACGACTTATTGGGAAAAAGGATGTTGTAAGGGATCTCACCATGAAAAACAAGAGTATGATATACGGTCAATGAGAAAACATGTTATAGAAACTGCATCAGCCCAAAAAAGTTTGGGAACATTCATTTGAAATAAAAGGGTCTGTGCAGTTTCAAGAAGATGTCTATTTTTACATTCAGCTACACCATTTTGGGATAGAGTGTCAACACAAGAGGTTTCATGAAACATGTCATTCAAACTCATATACGACTGGAATAAACTGGACAAATACTCCTTAGTATTATCACTTCGCAAAGTACGGATGGATGTATTGAACTGAGTTTTAATCTCAGCACAAAAAGCACAAAATAGAGAAAATAACTCAGAACGATTTTTTATTAAATATAACAAAGTTACACGAGAATAATCATCGATAAAAGTAACAAAATACCTAAAACTAGATTTAGATAAAATAGGACAAGGGCCCCAAATATCGGAATGAACTAATTCAAAAAGGGTAGTAGCACGCTTACTTACTCTAGGACTCGAACTAAGATAGTGATGTTTTGCAAACTAACACGAATCACAATCTAATGAAGACACCTTGTCATATGGTGGACAAAGCTTTTTGAGCAAAGATAGAGATGGATGTCCCAACCTACAATGATCCTCGAATGGAGAAGTGACACTTGAGCAAGCAAAAGAATTTGGGAGCGATGTATCAAGAATGTAAAGACCTCCAGACTCATGTCCTCTACCAATAATCTTCTTCGTCAAAAAATCATGAAATAAGCAATGATTAGGAAAGCATTGGTTAGAGGACTTCAACCCATATCTCCAATGGTCACATGTGCAATAAACTTGATCGAACTTTAGTGAATAAGCGTTGGATGGAGGCTGAGTTATAGAATTTTGCTAGCTTCACACCTCCGGCTTGTCTATCAGATCATTTGGCATGCACCGTCTCCATTCTGAACAGCGACGTTCAAATTCTTAAGCCTTTCAAGTTTTTTTAATATGTGGGCCAAGCATAGCACCTTCTCAGAGCTGGTTAAAACCAAGTGGACAGCCTACAAGCAACAAATTGGCCAAGGAACAATGCAGTACATAATTGTGCAGTTCTGAAACTTCTGAAATCAGATTTGAGAACTTTGTGCATTTTCACCACATTTCAGCATGAGCAGCAGTTGCACGACTGAGATTGGAGGAGGCCCAAGAAGCTGGACTATCCTGTGGCACTATGGATGTCAATTACAAAGAAATTCAACAGGCTGCATTTCGTTTAAATGCTGCTGAACACAATTTCTGCCTGCAACGTGCCAAGCTAGGATATTTCAAACAGATCGTAACTCCTCTTTTTTTTTCATGCGCTTGTAAAAAGGAATAACAAATGCAATGAAATCACAGCAGTGGAGAGGGAGGATGGCAATCTTACTGAATCATTTGGAGAGGTTGTTGGAGTATTTACTAATTATTTTCAAAACCGACTTGACACACGGATGGGTAGGACTGAATTCCCAACATCTTGCTTGCAGTTTGGTGAGGTGGTTATTCAAAAGGCGCAGCATGACCAGCTAATCCAGTTTCCCACAGCTGAGGAGACAAAGGAGGCGCTCTTTGACATAGGAGATCAGCATGCCCCAATTCAGATGGCTATGGGTCTTGGTTTTTTAAGCAATCTTGGGACACTGTTGGAAGAGATTTTTCTAATGCAGGAGATAATAAGAAGACTTCGGGACTAGAGAAATAAATGTATTTTTGAGGATGAACAATTGAATATTGAGAGGATTTTCAGGAGTGTGAGTATATATGCAGGTCTTTAGAGGTGTTCTATGATCTGATGTAATGTCAGACATAAGTATCCACTATAGACCATTTTTCGTACTCTTAATCTATGATATGATATTTTTCTTATAAAAAAAAAAAATGGCATTGTTTGTTCCTCAAGTTATTAAAACATTTTTTACCATAATAATAGCAATTAGGATAACACAAGTACTTAGGGATTTCTATTTGGTTCAAATCAAACCAGTTGAATCAAACTAAGGGGGCGTTTGGTACGCGCGTTTTCCATTTTCATTTTCTGGAAAACGCGCATTTTCTAGAAAATGGTGTTTGGTTTGTGTTTTCCGCGCGCGTTTTCTAAAAAATTGGCTATCGTTTTCTAGAAAAACAGAGAATGACAAAAAGTCGTTTTCTGTTTTCTAGAAAACGCGCGTTTTCCAGAAAATGAAAATGAAAACGGTGCAAACCAAACGCACCCTAAGATTTTCTTTTGTTAATTTTTCTAACATTGAAGAACCAAACTGAACTAGCATGTCGACTCAATTGCAACTGAACCAAAAGTCTTGGTTTAGTTCAGTTGAACCAAATTTGCAATTAAACATTGTGTTTTTTTGAATTTTAATATGAAATTACAAATGTTTATGAGCCAAAAAATTTATTCCAAATAATAAGTATCAAATTAACATATCGTGTCATTTTCACAATAAAGTTTAGAAACCTTGAGTTGTTTAAATTATAACTCCATGATGAATGACGGTTTTCCAATAACCTAACTGAAACCAAAACAAAACTTTAAAATGCTTCAATTAATCAGAACTCAAAGAAAAATACTTGGTAGAGAATCAAACCAACCAAAAATAGCTTTTTGGTTTGGATCAGTTTTTCAGTTTGAATGGAAGATCCACTAATTATTTCCAACAAAACTAAGATATTAAAAAAACAAGGGTTAAGCAATTATAGAACCAAGGTAAAATAGATAACTGAAACATACCAGAGCTACTATTTGAAGTTACCAGAACCGGTGTTGTACTGGCATTTGCCAATGCAAGGGAACCATGTTCAGAGGCTTTTCCTTTTGATGCTAAGGAACTCATAGCCCACCTGCATAAGTTTGTTCGAAATAATTGTCTTGGTAGAAGAATACTTGCATACCAGAAGAGAATATATGATTGATATAATAAACATCACATGCTGGTACCCATGTTACTTATGCATGCCTCCTGATAATAGAAATCGCTTATGGTGCAAGTAAAAATGGGAATGAGGATAAGAATAGTCATAAGCTTGCTTTGCGCCACATTGGCACTGCATGATCATTAGACAGATTACATACTAATAAGACGCTTCTCCAGTTTATTTGTGTTGTATGGTAGTATAACAAAATGAGAAAGATCTATTTCAATCAAAAGGCGACTCCCAAATACCTCAAGTCTGTGAAAAATGTTTAACCTTATAGCACATCTTGTTCAAGAAAACAATCTCTTTATTTTATAAATAGACAAGAAAACAGTCATGATTTCAGAGAATAATCTAGGACCAGTAACTCACCCCAGTAAACTAGAATTGCCGCTCGCTGAAGGTATTCCAGAAAGTCCACTCTCATTTGTTTCTCCAGTGACAAGCTACATAAAAGAAAAGACAGAATAAAGCTGAAGTTTAACATCGATACAAAGGACCAACTTATTGCTTAAAACATTAACTCTCATCATGCCTGTTGATGCATAAAAAATCCTTTTATAATAATGTACATGCAATGAAAGGTGCAACTTCAAAAAGAAATAGGATGCAAATAGTGAAAACAATCCATGCCATGATCCTCCCCGGTGTAATAGAAACCCCATGCACATGGAAAATAGATCCATGTACCAAGACTCTGCCTGTGACAAATAGATAATCATTAACACGTACAAACCTAAGCTAGATGTTATTTGTACATATCTTGTTGAAAATTTACTAAAAAAGGATGTTCGTGCAAGGTGCAAGTAAGAAAGACAGAAATTTATCTATCATTTAGTGCTCACCATTAATGTTATTTTGACTGTAAAACTTGATCAACCACATCATGCATTAATTGAACCAACTAGGTATATTGTGACTTCGAGTAAGTTAAAAACATTTAAATGGAAGAAAAGGCCACTTAGCATTAGCAACACATTCATGAGAACCAAAAAACTCAATTTTAAGAGTTTTTCCCACCAACACACCTTTTCATGATGTTGCTTTGCAATAAGCATAAACTGATCAATAGCTTCAAATGCCTTTGTCCTCGCCTCACTGAAGCAAACAAAACAATTAAAGTAAAGAAAAAACAGCAAGTTTTTTCTGTATTAACTATTTTGCTTTCATGTAGATTCAGCAGTTGGTGAACATTGTTGTATTAATGGTTTTTCCTGTATGTAGAAGATGGGAAAAAACAGTAAGCATATCAATAATTGGGCCAAACTGAGGCATATTCCCTACTAACCAGTAAAATTACTAAAGAGGTCCCAGGTTGTTTTTTTTTTCCAAAACAAGATTCCCTCCCCCACTTAACGAATGAAAAATCCTCCTCTTCTTCCTCTTCCTTCCCGCAACTGCCGCTCTTCTTCTTCTTCCTCCCTCTTGCTCTATCGCTCCTTGTCACACCATCATCGGTCTCATTGCTGCCAGTGGAGGATCTCTGGGCGGTTGGCTCAGAGTTGTAGATGGAGACGGAAACTGAGACCGGACAGATGGAGTTAGAGCGGTTGGAGATGAGAGAGCAGAGGGAGACAAGTGGCAAAGACACCAGCAGCAAGAGCACTAGAGCAGGAAGGAGGAAGTGGAAGAGGACGAAGAAGATGAAGGGATTTTCGTCTATTCAGTGAAGGAGGTAGCCTTGTTTGGGAAAAAAATCAACTTGGAGGCTCTCTTTAGGAAGTAGGGAGTACTCTCCTAGGTTAGTTTCTCTAGGCTCCATCTGTCCAGTTATTAAGAAAATAATTAATTTCATACATTTATATTTCTAACAATACTAATACTAGTTGTAGTAACCTTGTATCAAAACACAAAATCATATGAATCCATCTTTGAACAGTCCTAAGTAGCATTTATGAATATTACACCCATAATGATTTATCGAGCATGACAAGTATAATGATGGATCATATTAGTGGTTAAGGTCTCTGCAATTGGAAGACATGAATTGGTTATATATGTCATGCTTCAGGTTTGGCAGATACAAATTTTAAACTTAAATCTCAGACCAATACACTCACATATTAGACTATTTTACACCATTTCCCTTTTCACTATCTCAGGTTATCGTTCTTTGAGAAACTTTGATAACCAAAATATATAATGATCATAACTAGAGGTAGTACCCAAAGACACTAATGAACAAACAAACTGAGTCCATGCAGTTTGCAAAAAAGCATGGAAATCTGCACAAAAAAGTGCTAATGCGCTCACCCATCTGGATCAATTGTTAGGACAACCAAATTAGGAAGTATTCGTGTAGCAATCTCTGTCATGTCATAGTATGAAACAGTTGCACTCAAAGCCATGATTCCTGTCACATACAAGCAAGTATAAGATTGCATATGGACAATTGCAAGTGCATCCATCTTCAGGGTTAAATAATGCAATAATCTAGTTAAAAAAACAATAAATTCTAGAATAACTAAGACAGAAAGGTACTAAGATACAGACATAAACCTCTGTAAAAGTTCACATGCCTGCAGCACGAGCTGGAGAAAAAGTATCCCTCAAAGCACGAACAGTAAATGCATTAATTAGCACTCTCTTTCTTGTCTGCATGAGGCATGGCACTTTTAGTATCCATTGTTAATGAACCTATAAGCACAAGATATTGCACATACTCGTTGGTATGTAAATTTAATAAGCATAATGGATTCTAAAACTCTCTAAAGTCATTTTCATTTAAACAGAATGTGACACATTTTGATGCAGACTTAACAACTAAAGGAGAACAGGTTAAAAGAAAACAAAATGAAATTAAGACAAACCGCATCATTTAGGTAGCTAGCAATATTTCCCAGAAGGATTGTAGTATTTGTTCGAATAGCAGGTTCTTCATCCACCTGCCAACAATATAATCCATGTAGTTAATTCAGATTATCAAGCAAAAAAATCTTCAGCTAAACTCCATTTGCCATGATGCTACATGTGAGAGAAAATATAATTCTAGATCCTAAAGACATTCAAAGATTCCTTTAACTTAAACATACCTGTAATTTGGATAGATACTTCAACAAAGATCCTGACATTGTACGCTGAGACAACTGCAATCAGATTAATGATTTATAGGTCAGGGACAATCAAACTGTCAAACTGATAGGACAACATGAAATGATCTGTTGTTCAGAAAATTTTATCAATATAAAAAATCAAACCATCATAATTTATGAAGTGAACTGCAATAAAAGAAAGGGTCCAATTTCTTATAACCTGAAATTTTGTAAATTAATTTTTTTGGCGGAGTATAAATGAAAAACTGAGCACGTGCAATAGAAACGTCAATCCAGAACCATATGTGCATCCATCAGAAGAATAACATGATTCAACTTCTGGTGCTTGATGAAGTACTGCACGCAATAACTAGACAAATAAATCGGGCAATATCACTATTGTTTTCAATTTTTTTTTGTTTGTTTGTTTCATAGTCAGATCATCTCCAACCTTTAGCCATACTTCAGAAACTTAGTAAGACAGACTACCTAAACACAGCCCTCCTTCAGGCTCCCCTAGCCAACCATCTCAACACCACTGTAAGCAGTCATGTAAATTTTTGTATTTCTCAATTTTTACAAGAAATAACTAATAAGTTAAGTTCATCAATAAGTTCTAATTTCTCGCTTTCTATTATTATTACTTCCATTAACCAGGGGTCTGCAGGCTCCTTGTTTTTTGGTCGGCTAGTATCTTAATCATATATTCCTTGAGTTCATTAATTTTTCTTATGGCCTCTCCAGTCCCTCACTTCCAAGTCTTTATAAATGAACACGAGTAACGTGAAGCAAAAAAGATAATTGGTTTTCCTTTAGCTTACAACTTCAACCCTGTCATTATGTTATTATCTAGAGTTTAATATGGTCTAAATGACAGAAAATAATAATCATAATAATAAATAATTATAAAAAACTAGCTTCATGCATAAAGTTGAATGGAGGGACAAGATTCATATAGCCAACCCAATAGTTGGGACAAAGTATTCAGTTACAAGTTGGGGCAAAGTATTCAGTTACTAGTTAGGACAAACCCAGTTGACTATCATATGCTTGAAATAAAAATTATTAATTGTTTGACTGGATTTATATGAGCTTCTATTACCAAAGGAGCAACAATGTTGAGCTCGGGCAATCAAGGTTGATTTAGGATTGGACCTTGGGGGTGAATGGTTGTGTATTTATTTGGTTAATGATGAATGCTAGCAGGTATTGGGTGATTCAATTTCAATGGGAGTATTGTGATTGGACGTAGGATCCTTGGCCATTCTCAGATTTGAGGTTAGGGCAAAATCTTTTACAACTTTCAGACTGTTGAGCATCCAGTCATACCCTTGTTGAAAGAGAGCTGACACTATAAGGTAGCATTGGGAGAAAACCTAATTTGTGATCTACTATCACTCAATATTTTATCATTGTGGCATATATAAGTTCATTGTGGCAAGACAGTCATGCACTTATGTCTGCGAGACTGAATTTTTGTTTTGTTTTGTTGATCATGCACTCACATAGATAGGTTACATTTTGGTTACACTGTAATGCATATGTTAGAGTTAGTCATCACTTTATCATTAGTGTTATTGTTAGAATTTCTATTTTCTACTAATTACAAGGTTACATTAATTGTATTTTCTTTGCAACTGTTGGTAGTTCGACAACCACATTCAGCTTGATGAGCAGGCTAGATATATTTTGAAAATCTATTACAAATTGGCTGAGTTGGATCACGATTGGTAAAATCTGATTCAATTTGTTGAGACCTTACAAAAACTCACATATTACCAAGAGAATTTGAAGTAAAGACCAAGGCAACATACAAAATTAGCAAGAATAGGTAGGAATCAACAGAAATAAAAAAAAAAATCAATAGAAAAAGGGGCAGAGAAGGTAGAAGCAATGAGGTTAGGTGAAGGACAAGCAAGGCAGAGAAGACTTCTCTGAGTAGCGGGCTTTCAAGGGTCATATACTGACCTTACAGTTGGACTGGAGCTTGTAAGCTTTGGAGAATGATAAATGATGAAAGAGGGAAGACACACCTAAGCCTTCCTCTTCCTAACATGCATGCACCACTGTTGGCAGGTGGGGTTGGTCAAGCCAGTAAACTAAAATTCAGGTGTAGGCTTTAATAAATTAGTAGTATGTTTACATCTATAAATTAGCTCTCTAGTAATTATAAATTGCTTAATAGGTGACAACTTGATACCCCCAATTCTTAATAAGAAAATCTAACAATTAATAATAAATTTAATAATTATATTTTAATCTAGTTTAATATAATTAGATAACTTCACTATTATTCTGATGCACAAATATGATTATATTATGAACTGATAGTTTAATTTTTAAATAATAGTTTGATACAATACTCCTAACACCCAATATAACTTTATGCTTATTCATTAACAAATTGGAAATTATTCTTTCATTTTATAATTTATAATTTATAATTTATAATTTAGCATCTTTATAATAATAAATATAACTAGATTAACTATTAGATAAATACTCTAAACTAATTAATATTAGTGTAGCATTTTGGTCATTAATAATGTCTAATCATTGTATCTTCTAGTTTAATATAATTAGAAAAAAATCTTATGCCATTAATCAAATTATTAATTGTATGAAAAATAATATAATAACAACATTTTGTAATATAAATAATTAAATATTTTTTTGACAATTATATATGAATATTCTCAAAGAATTTCTGTTTAATAATAATCATATTATAAACCAAAATTTAATAAGCCTATCAATTGCTGCAAGTGATAACGTGTTTAATTTCATATGAAATTTCCATTAAGTAATGACATAAAAAAGGGAGATAGGATTTTAATATCTTTGAAAAATGACAAAGGCAAATAAGATGAAGTTTAATGAGAAACCATTAAAATTCTATTTATCTATCAAAAACCAATTTTTGGTCAGAATTTAGGAAGAAGTTGTATTTTCTTTGATTAGGTGAAATGTGATATTTATGTTTCTTAACTTCTTATATCACTAAAGCATTCTTAACATTTAATGAAGCATAATGTTTCGGGTTTTATGTTTTTAAACTTTCATTTTTTTTCTTATACATTGAAGAAGTTACATTGTTATTATTTTTGAATTTTTACTACCAATTCAGATCATATCAATGCTCGCTGTCAGATAGACTGCCACTAGATATTTTGATTAGTTGATTCAGATATCAATTATGCAAACTATAGAGTAGGTTGCATTGATGATATTCGTATTGACTTTCTACATTTATACTTTAGTTTGATTATCTTGACTCTAATTTTAAGAGCATAGTTGTCAAGATCGAATGACACTAATATTGATCACCCAAGTTGAAAAAGTATTGGCAAAGCCTGATAATGATAATAATATGACTAGCAATATTGTGATATTATACTGTGTATTACTAATTTTTCTAAATTAATTCTATGTTTATTATTTATAAACTCTGCGCATGACGATCGGTCATGGCCGGTCCCAAGCCTGGATAAAGGAGAAGGGTTGCGTTAGGTTGCCAGCCAGCGTCAAACTATGGCAAATATTCAATGAATGAATCCATTAAACTATTGTGCTAATGCTAGGTTGTTCCTCGGAAGGAACGTGTTGCAGGGTCCGACTGTAACGTCTCGGCAAGGACC
This sequence comes from Zingiber officinale, assembly GCF_018446385.1. Classification (NCBI taxonomy): domain Eukaryota; kingdom Viridiplantae; phylum Streptophyta; class Magnoliopsida; order Zingiberales; family Zingiberaceae; genus Zingiber; species Zingiber officinale. The sequence continues at coordinate 16,764,051 of NC_056006.1, read as the reverse complement.
GCTACATCTCCAGAACTCGGGTGTAGTGCTAAATATGCAAGAGTTCACGTTACAGGGTTCGCAAGGACCGCTACATCTCCATGAGAACTTGGGTGTAGTGTTAAATAGGCAAGAGTTCTCACACAATAGGTTGGATAAGAACAAATATGATAGGAAACCTAATAATCTAAGATTTGAAACATGGAACATAGGAACTCTCACTGGTAAATCAATGGAGGTAGTAGATATGATGATTAGGAGAAGAATTAGTATTTTGTGTGTACAAGAGACAAAATGGGCAGGCGAGAAGGCAAAGATGATAGAGAACTCGGGTTTTAAGTTATGGTACACTGGAAAGAGTAAAGCAAGAAATGGAGTGGATATTATTGTAGATAGTTTGTTAAAGGATGAAGTTGTAGGAGTAGTTAGAAAAGGGGATAGAATTATAGCCCTTAAGATAATAGTGGCGAAAGAAACTATGAACACAATTAGCGTATATGCACCACAAATAGGATTAGATAAAACTACCAAATCAAAGTTTTGGGAGGACTTAGATGAAATATTACAAAATATTCCACCATATGAAATGATTTTAATAGGAGGTGATCTAAATGGACATGTCGGAGTGAAAAATGAGGAATATAAGAGAGTGCATGGGAATTATGGGTTTGGAACGAGGAATGAGGAAGGGAAAACTATATTAAATTTTGCAATAGTATATGACCTTATATTAGCTAATACGTTTTTTAAGAAAAGAGAAGAACACTTAGTCACATTCAAAAGTGGGAATAATAAATCGCAAATTGACTTTCTTATGGTTAAGAAGAAGGATAGAAAGATTTGTAAAGATTGCAAAGTCATCCATGGAGAGAGCTTAACTACCCAACATAGGATAGTAGTGTTGGATATACGCCTCAAACATAATATCAATATAAAGAAAATATACACAATTCCTAGAATTAAGTGGTGGAAGTTAAAGGATGAGAAGCAAAATATATTTAAGGAGAAGGTAGAAGTACAAGCATTAGGTGAAATATACGATGACTCTAATACAACATGGGATAAGATGATATCAAAGTTGAAAATAGTAGCTAAGAGTGTACTCAGGTGAGTCAAAGGGGCATGCACCACTAAGTAAAGATTCTTGGTGGTGGAATGAGAAAGTACAAGAGAAAGTGAAGGAAAAACGAGTAGCTTATAAGGAATTATATATTTGTAAGAACGAGGAAAACTTAAAAAAATATACAATAGCTAAGAAAGAAGCTAAGAAACTAATGAGTGAAGCAAAAAAATGAAACTTTTGAACGGTTATATCAAAAATTGGATACAAAAGAAGGGGAAAGAGACATTTATAGAATAGCTAAAGTGAGAAAAAAGAAAACAAAAGATCTTAGCCAAATAAAATGTATTAAAGATGAATGTAATAGGGTATTAGTAAATGATGGAGAAATAAAAGAGCGGTAGAAGAAGTATTTTCATCAACTTTTTAATGAAGGTTTAGGTGACCAACTTAACTTAGGTAATTTAAGTAGGTAGCATAGAAATTTTAATTTTTATCATAGAATTCAAACTTCAGAAGTAAAACAAACTTTAAATGAGATGCACAATAGAAAAGCCGTTGGACCAGATGATATTCCGATAGAGGTATGGAAGTGTTTAGGGAAACAAGGTATTGAATGACTTACAAAATTATTTAACATGATATTGAAAACGAAAAAAATGTCTGATCAATGGAGGATAAATACTCTAGTTCCCTTATATAAGAAAAAGGGAGACATACAAAATTGTACAAACTATAAGGGTATTAAACTAATGAGTCATACTATGAAACTTTGGGAAAAATTAATAGAAAAAAGATTAAGGAAGGAGACCACAGTGACAGAAAAGGTCGACAATAGAAGCTATACATCTTCTTAGACAATTAATTGAAAAATATCGGGAGCAAAAACAAAATCTACACATGGTATTCATTGACTTAGAAAAAGCTTATGATGGAGTCCCAAGAGAAATTATATGGAGAATTTTAGAAAAGAGAGGTGTTAGGATAACATATATTAAACTAATTAAGGATATGTATAAGGATGTAACGACTAGAGTAAAGACTTCAGGCGGAGTAACTGAAGTATTTCCAATAAAGATAGGGTTACATCAAGGATCAGCTTTAAGTCCCTATCTTTTTACATTAATTATGGACGAACTCACTGCGCACATTCAAAATACAGTACCGTGGTGCATATTGTTTGCAGATGATATTATTTTGGTAGATGAAACACGTGAAGGAGTAAATACTAAACTAAAATCTTGGAGGGAAATACTAGAAGGGAAAGGTTTTAAGCTTAGTAGATTAAAGATAGAATATATGGAATTTAAGTTTAGCAATATTAGAAGTAATGAAACAATTGTTAAGATCGGAAAGGACGAGTTGCCCGGAACCGACAGATTTAAATATTTAGGATCATTTTTACAAAATGATGGAGGGATTGAGAGAGATGTCTTACATAAAATACAAGCAGGATGTGTGAAATGGAGGGGAGCGTCGAGTGTTTTATGTGACCGTAAAGTACCTCTTAAACTTAAAGGTAAGTTCTATAAAACCGCAGTTAGACCTGCTATATTATATGGAGCTGAATGTTGGGCTATGACTCGAGCACATGAGTAGAAGATGAGAGTTGCAGAGATGAGGATGTTAAGGTGGATGTGTGGGCATACTAGGATGGATAAAATAAGAAATGAGAGCATTAGAGAGAAAGTTGGAGTTGCATCTATTGAGGAAAAACTCAGAGAGATACGTTTAAGATGGTACGGACATGTACTAGACGACCAATAAATGTTCCAGTTAGACGATGTGAGACTATGATAAACATACATATCAAACGAGGAAGAGAAAGACCAAAAAAGACTTGGTTAGCAACAATAAAACAAGATAAAATTTATTTAAATATAGATGATGATATAATAGGAGATAGAGCTCAATGGCGTAAAAGGATTCATACAGCCGACCCCACCTAGTGGGAAAATGCTTGGTTGTTATTGTTGGTGTTTATTTATAATATATGTTGTTAATTATATGATATTTGATAAAACATAATGAATCTTTTTATTATCATGAAATATAATTTGTCATCTCATATATGGAAGTATCTTTTTTTTTGTTCTTAAAGATTCCAATCTCATTGATCCTACTGATCTGATATGACCACTATATTTAATAGGGCAAGGGTTCGAATCTCAATAAAACTGAGGAAAAAAAGACCTATCTGTATTGGCTAACTATAGCTTCCTGATTTATACCTCCTCACATATGGTCATGGGGTCAACCGTATGGGGCCGCTGGGTGGTAGATTCCACATATATATATATATATATCCATTCAATCACAACGCGATACCGATTTTGACAAATATGTTCAAGATGAGCAAATGTTGAAATGAAGGCACTAGATTTTCAAATGCTAATGAGTTTATCTAATAAAGCTACTATTGTTTCCATTATGTTTTTTCTAAAAACCAGTTTAATAGTTTTTCATTAAGATTATGCAGATCTAGATGATGCCTATAGGTAGTAGATTAGATGAGGTGTCAATCAACATCAGCAACATGTCATGCTGTGCCTACAAAAGGTATACTCTAGTTTGCTAACCATAAGAAAAAGATTATCCTGAATGAAATATGAGTCATTAGGGGAATGTTTTTATATCTAAACCAAAATATTAGCTACAAACAAAAATAATCTGAAGTAAACAATAATGCACACTATGAGGAATAACAACACATGAAATTTTAGCATACAAGAATACCATATTTTATGTAAGAACTTAGTAGACCCAACTTCCAAAGATACCAAAACAAAGTTAAAGGGGATGAAGGATAACTTCTGTCCACACCTTTGGCGCCAAAACTAGCATAGACTTCAATGTCAATTCACGTAGGAGTGCAGAGGTATCAGCAAAACCATTAGCAACATGAGGGAAAACCTATTAAGTACAACCACAATTAATTAGCATATACATACTGTTTAGAAAATTCCTTTCCATTAGAAAAAAAATCAAAACTTTCTTTGAGATAAAATGGACATTGATCTTGGAAACATACTTGCTCATCAACAATCTGAGAGGACAATGACTCTCCAAATTGATCTATGTGTTGCAGAAGTGCAACTCGAATGGCTCTATCATTTGAGGAAAACAACTTCACAATAGCTGGTAATACCTGCATTACAGTGGAAATTTAACAATGTATTTTAATTGAAGAATGATGGTGAAACAAAATAAAATAAGATTGGCAGATTTACCTTGATATTGAACTCTTTAGCTGAAAGCCATGAACCCATTTTCAGCAATGCAGTTAAGGCAGGAGCAGCAGCTGAACCAAATTCCAACGCAGAAGACAACAGCGGAAGCAACTAGAGTAGAAAACCAAAAGATAAGGTTAGCCTTTTGCAGATATCTTAAAGTGTTCAACGTAAAAGACACTGTAAAGTGTAAACAAATGACAGTGCAGATTTCAGAAACCTTCTTCAGCACAATCTGGCGAGGAAGCTGTTCTGCTAGGTTAGGAAGCTTGCGGAAAAAGGAATCTTTCTCAACACTGTCTTTTAAGTTTAAGATCTCCATGAACTGAATAGTCTCCACCAACTTATTATGAAAATATTCTAATAAGAAAGAATTATTGGGTCAGACTGAGTCCTTTTCCCTTTTAAAGAGGCAGATTTTAAATAAAATATTTAAAAGATCATAATAGAATGAATGAGTGAATCATTGAAATAACAGATTTTACAAGCGAGTGGAGGTTGTTAGTGATAATAAAAAATATAAAAGCTTATTTATAAGGATGACAACAGTTACTTTTCTCTTACAGATCCCATGAAAGTTGCACGTTTTCCCAAATGCCTGAGACTAATGCCTCCAGATTGGGGCTGATGATTGCAATTTTTGCAAATCTGAAACAGCCAAGTATACAATCTGAGTCCCTGCCTATGACTTACAGAAAAACCTTCTAGACCAAAAGGTTTTGTTACAAGAGACTTTGTTAGAACATCAAATTTAGGAAAACAATTTCGAAAAGATCATGCATGATGAGGAAAATGAGTATCTATAACATGCATTCACATTATTTGAAAAACAAAAAAATCCAAAAAAATGTCAAAAACATAAGTAGAATATCTAAATTTTTTCTAGCCAGCTACCTATAATTTTTCAAGTTCTTGCTGCCACAAAGTGGATTACCCAAGAACAATTTCTTGCCAATCATGTCATCTGAATTTATATTTCATAATTAACTACATACATGATACAACGAATTTAAAAATTACATAAAAATAAATATACAATATTATTTTCAAAAATCAACCTACAAAAAGTCTTATTGAGTACAGGTTCATATCACTTGAAAATTAGAAAGTTAACGTGCTTATCAAATATAGTGAAAATAAAAATGAAATAAGAAACTGTAAAATGCATTCATTCGGATTATATATACGAATTTTTATTTGCCAAACTATTGGCAACTTTTTACTTATTATCATTTCTCTCCTGCAGTTGAAAACAATTTCTGGCCAACCATTTTCACACTATCAATTTTTTATTTGAACAAGGTTAGCATTTATATTGTGAATACCGGTTTGAAAAAAAACATTAAAAATTGTTTGTAAATTTGTTCTATTTGCTTAAATATTAATAATTTTATGTTGAAGTTTTCAAACATGTCAATAATGTTTTTCTCATTTTGATTTGATATGTTCTTGAAGCATTTTCAATGGAGGGGTAAGTTAGCTATTGTAGATTAGTTTTCTTTGAAACATGTAGTCTATTTTAGCATATCTTTAACTAAAGTTCTTTATAGGAAGATATGAATATGAAGATTAAAAAAGTATAAGGTAATATAACCTAGTCAATTGTTGTAACTAATATGGTTAGATAGTAAATGAAAAAATTAGTTGGCAAGAAAATTTCAGGAAAAAACAGTGCAAGAAAAAGAAGCTGAACAAAACATGGAAAAAAAAATTTCAAATAGCTTGAAAATTGGCATTTACCATTTGCCACCCTAAGAAATGTTAAATAAAGTACATGTGCACTATCAAAAATGTCAGAATTCTGTTTAGATTTGAATAAATTACATCAGAGAGGGCAGGATGAGACATGAATAAGAAAGAGACCCATCCTGCAGCTGTTGGTATCTAACATATACAAAAACTATATTTTGGTGATCCTATGCTCTTTAAGGAGTTATAAAAGTGAATCCCTCTAGTATGGAAGCTTCTATTTAAGCATTGAATTTTAGATTTAGTAGATGTTAATCCCAAAAGACAAGTTCATATAAATTAGAAAAGAACTCACCACTGTTGTCAATAAGCTTTGATGGATTCAGTCTGCGAGATGGTGTGGAACTCAAAAGCCTCTGGTAATCTGGAAGCAGAGACTATGGGATGAAAATGAAAAAACACGCATGTTATAGTGGTCTTTTAATAGTAGCTTAGCATTCAAATATAAAGAACAACAAATAACCTTTTCTAGTTGTTTAGTAAACCTTCGTTCGTACAAAGGTGTGATAGATTTAAGTAAAAATATTAAACAATCAACGTTTTCAAAATTACAATGCAACAAATAACAAGTTATCAATGCTAACCTTTGGAATGAAAGAGGTGTTCCGAAGTTCCTCTGTTTTGGATAATTTCATCCCAGAAAAAATCTCATAAATCAAACACCCTGGACAAGGGATGATAAGTTACCATACAAAAATTCCACCAAGCTAACCAAACTTAAATTGAATGCAGATCCATAGAATATGCACTAACAAAATAGACGATTGCAAATGGAACTTCAGACACTAAACATCGGACAAGCATTAACAATAACATATCAGTATTTCCCAAGTGAACATATGCATTGATAATATAACCATAAACTTGCTGGTATTTCAATTTAGGTCACTAACCGATGTAATGGACATGGTTTTCTGATGATGTTGGGAGGTGGGAGAGGTAAATGCCACGATACCAACAAAGATTGTAATTTCACTCATTGATAATAAGCATCACACAGGAATGAAAGCTACATGGATGTCAATACAATCAAATCAATCAACTATAATTTTTTAGTTGAGCCTTGACTTCAAATTACATCAAGAACTCTTGACGTTACAAGTATATAGCCAATTCATTCACATGCTAAATTAAACTTTCTAATTTTACAATTAAGTCATTTGAATAGGCAGATCCTAAAACCCAGAAGATTATTACCCCAGGGTTCTTCAGTTCCATTTTAAATGCGCTTAGATATACTTAAATGACTCCACCTAGTAGGATAAGGTTTGGTTGTTGTTAGATATACTTAGATACATGTGCTTCATTAGCTATCAGCTTCATTTATCTACCCTACTATCATGATCCTACTTTCAACTGAATCAAAGTGGATATTCCATTTAGCTTCCATGACCTGAGATCTAAATCAGAAATGTTCCAATAGCAACTAAATTAAGGCTTTAAGGTAAGCGTTTAGATGTATGGTTTAAGCACTCATAGTATAATTGTCATCAATTAAGAACAGATACATGCTAGCTTGTATCAACAAAACAAATGATGTCTTCCGTCTGCTAATAGCTAGTGCCAAAAGGGTAATATCCTGAATATTGTTGCATGATGTGCATAGATTTCATACACTTTTATGCAGACTTTGACACACATTGATTTGTTTTCTTTGAGTATGTTCTATGCCATTACACTCCTCTTTATCATATTTTCAGCATAATTACTCTTTTTATTGGAGATCTGCTCGTGCTAGTTTTGTTGTTGACAGGATGCAATTCCAGAGCGAACGGAGTTAAGACATGCTGTGGAACAACCCTAGAAGAAGAACAAAGCCTGGCTATGCTCCCTGGCATGGCCGTGTCTACCCACCTATGGGCAAGCAGAGCTCGGAAGTGCCAAAAGGCACAATCGCGCCCCTCACCAGAGTTTATCCCAATCCTAGTTGTATGGTTTCACACAGTCGTGTCCTCCAGAGTTAAGTCCCAACCGTGTGGTTTTACACGATCGTGTCTCCCGTCTAGAGGCCAATCAAGCCCAGACCATGTGAAAGCACACGACCGTGTGCTTCTTCCAGAGGTTCTTCAAGCTCTAGTCGTGCCAAAAGGCACGGCCGTGACACGACCCATGCCTAGGTTGTGCCCTACTCTATAAAAGGAGAGTTTTCCCCCTTTTCAAGGGGAGGAAGGTCTTCCCTTTGGGAGGATCGAACTTGGTCCAGATATGTTGATTCTTCGCACTTTGATTGACGATCCAAAACCGTTTTCGCCCTCTCCTTCATCTCCGAAAGCATAGGATTGGATCCGAAGACCTCTCATCGACTTGGTTAAGCTTTTCTTCCTCTTCTTCTTAGATTTGGTTTTTAAGCTTGCAATTTCAACGTCTTTGGATTCATCTCCTTTTGTTATGAAGTAGGTTCCCTTGTTCTCGGATTAAGGGAGTAGTTATGATGTGTAATTTATGTATACTCTTTGAATTCGCCAATTTCCTATCCGTATGACATGTTTATGCCTTGTATCTATTTGATTGAATTTGTGTGTGAAGTATTTGTGCTAGATCTCATGTTTAATTGAATGATTGTATTGATTTGTTTGTCCCGTAAAGGGGATGCTCTAGATCGCATGACCGGAGGCCCTAGTGACAAGGGTATCCTTTTAACCGGACATCTAGAGTATTGTCTTGAGAGGGAGGATCATTCTCTACAAGGAAGCATTGAATTAGGCTTAATGGGCTATTTCTAATCCTATGTTAGTAGGTATCTTGTGTACCCTAGTGAACGTATGACCGGGGGCCCTAGTGAGAAGGGTATCCCTTCAACCAGACTTTCTAGATAACCACATCTACTTAGTAGCATTGGATACAAATAAAGATAGCACATTGGCACGATCATTACGGGATAGTGTCGGTATTAAGCTAGGCTTCCTATATGCGCATAAGGATAGAGGATGAGATATGAGCAATTATTAGTACGTTAATTAGCGTCACAACGAAACTGAACTCCTAGAGCGCTCCCCTAGACCAAGTTTCCCCAACCCTCTTTTCTTACTCTCTCTATTCTCTTACTTCTCTCTTACTTTAAGTGTGTAAATTCACAACTCTCGATCGTTTAACTAATTCGCTGTGCTAAGTCTCTAGTGATTATACCCAATCCCTGTGGGTTCGATATCTTTTATCACATAGTCATGCACTTACGGTAGCGTAACAAGTTTTTGGCGTCGTTGCCGGGGATTATGAGTATAACATTAGTTGACAAACACTTGATTTAGTCTAAGCATTGCTTTCTTTCCTTTTTGTAAATATTTCTACATTTTCTTTTTGGTATATACCTTGCATTTTCCTATTTTAATTTCTGCAATTTCTTTACTGCACTTTAATTCTGCATCTTGATTTTTGTTTTTAATTTCTCCATTTGTTATTCTGCAATTTAATTTTTGCATCTCGATTTGATTAAGTCTTGCTCTTGCATGAATAGATCTAACCCTGCGGGAGATTTATTACCTCTTGATCCGTAGATCGATAGGACTTTCCGAAGAAGAAGAAACTTACAGAAGTAACAAGAACAAGCAAAAACGGAGATGACAAACAAACCTCTTAAAGATTACGCAGCACCTTATGCTCGAGGACTTCGGTCTAGCATTACAAGACCGTTTATCGAAGCCAATAATTTTGAGATAAAATCTGTCATAATTACTATGGTGCAACAACATCAGTTTGGAGGACCGCACGAGGATCCCAATCAGCACCTAGAGGTTTTCTATGAAATATATGGAACCATAAAAATAAATGGAGTACCAGCTGAAGTGGTTAGACTTCTCTTATTCGGCTTTTCTTTAAGGGATAGAGTTAAACTGTGGCTCTCTTCACTACTGCCAACAACATTACATCTCGGGAACAATGTGAGCAATTATTCCTTGATAAATTCTACCCACCAAGCAAGACAGCGCATATACGGAATTTAATTGCTAGCTTCAGACAGTTTGACACCGAATCTCTCTATGAAGCATGGGATAAATTCAAAAATATGCTCAGATTATGCCCACACCATGACTAGGAAAAATGGTTTGTGATCCACACATTCTATAATGGAATCAATTATCATATAAAGGTATCACGACTTTGCGGTCAGAGGAGCACTTATAAACAAGAGTCTTGATGAAGCCGAAGAAATAATTAAAAGTGTACCTATTAACCATCATCAATGGGCTTCAGAAAAAAGTGGAAGTTCTTTCCCTGGAAATCCAATTAAGGTACCTAGTAAATATGACGTTAATGCTTTAAGTCTAATATCAGCAAAAATAGATGTCTTAACAAAGAAGCTTGAGTCCATAGGGACCAACATGATGAACACAATTGTAGGAGTATCGAATCATGTGGAAGCACAAAACTGTAGTATCGAGACGCGCTAGAGGAGAGGTGAATAGCGCTCGTTTATAATCAATCGGAGTAAAGGCGGTGGAATAAAGACAGAAAGAGAAAAACAATCCAATCGCTAACACAACCAAGAATTACTTGGTTCAGCGCCTGTGACGACTCCTACTCCAAGGCTCGCAAGTGAGAGTGCTTTCAATGGGCAATCACTAATCAATCGTAAAGAGTATAAGTATAATTTCGAATGATTACAAGTAATTTGAACAATAAAAATACAGACGACTTTGGAGAATGAAATCTTCAGCATAGTCATCATCGGAGCAACTTTCAGGCGTTGCGGAAGCTTTTTCTAAGCAATGCGCAAGAGAAGAACTTTTTTGGATTAATGTTTTTGAGCCACTGGTCGAAGCCTCTTTTTATAGCCCATTCCGGGTGCTTAGAACCCCTCCGGTTGCCTAGACCCTTGACGTGGATTCGGTCAGTCGTCGCACTCCAACTCATCTTCGAGATAACTTTTCTGGTCCGAGCGCTCGGACCGCCCGGGTGCCTACGGCACCCGGACCAGCTCCGAGCGCCCGGACTCCCCTTTTTCGCACTTCTCTTTCCTGCAAAAAAGAGTTAGTTCAGGCAAATAATATGTAAAGAATGCAAGATTTGACAGCCTTCGGATTGTCCAGTCCTGACTTTGAGTTTCGCTCTAGGTCGGACAATGTCTACTGTTCCTCTTCAGAGAACACGTCCTCACCTACTCCTCTCAGGAGAAATTACCTTTTGCCAGAACGATCCTCTAGACCATATGGACTTTTTCTCAGTTTGTGAGACTTAAGGACTTTAAGCTGAATGTCGGATCCACGACCCGTCCAGTCTTCCACCTGGTGTCCACGACCCCCAAGATTTTCACCTAGAGTCCTCGATTTTAGGATTTTACCCAAAGTCCTCGACCAGCCAATACTTCGCCCAGTCCCCTAAACCAGAACTTCATTGCCTAACTGCAACTAGAACTTTCTACTTGTCTAACCGCAGCTAGAACTTTCCTTTACCTAAGATCGCTTAAGACTTTCTTGCACACTTAGTTCAACTTGTTAGACAACAAGACAACTTAACTTTGAACTCCTTTGTCATTATCAAAGCACAGGTTCAATCGTCTGTGCTCCCTGCACTAACAGAAACATGCTCAAGAAGTTTGCCCACTTGGAGCTATTTTTGTTCAATTAGCTCAAATTGAACAATGTGACGCTATTGACAACTTCAACACACGACAGAATAACTCATACTCTAATACATATAATCTGGGTTGAAAGAATCACCCCAACTTCTCCTAAAAAATAACCAAGATCAAGGCAACCCATTGGGCAATGTCAAAGTTATCAACCGGGACAACAACAGAGTTATCCACCGCAAGAAACACAACCCAACTATTAACCCTTCCGAACAAATAAATTTCTTGAGGAGATTCTAGCTACACAATTGGAGATCAAAAATGACATCAAGCAACTTAATCAAAGTTTAAAAAAAAAATCTAAAAAAACATTTGAAAATGCTTGATAGTTAGGTGGCACAGACAGCTTCATCCCTCAAGAGCACCCGGGGTTTTTCGGGAAAGCTAGATGTAAATCCTGTTGAGCATTGTAATAGAATCGAGCTTCGAAACGGGTGAACCTTGGGAGATCCCCAAGTGACTACTTCTAAGAAAGGAATTAACACTCATGGAGAGCCCTCTCCTTCTTCATCTCACTTAGGTGGCACTCAAGAAAAGGAGGAGAGTACTGTTCAGGTTGAAGAGCTTCCTCCACCAATAATCCAAAGTCAAGCAATTCTTTACACCCACAGACTTGCCAACATCAAGAAGGACAAAGAATTTGGTAATTTTTTTTTTTGAGAAAATCAAAGAACTCTACATCGAAATTTCTTTGATAGATGCATTGTATCAAATGCCGAAATTTGCTAAATTTCTGAAAGAAATCATGTCTAACAAAAGAAAGAAGGCTATGAGACCGTGGCATTGACCGAGGAGTGCAGTGCTCTATTGTTGGACACCGTACCTCCAAAGCTCCAAGATCAGGAAGTTTTTCGATTCTTTGCAAGATAGGAACTGTAGTCAATGATAAAGCATTTTGTGATTTGGGAGCTAGTATTAGCCTCATTCCTTTTTCAATTTGTAATAAGCTGGGTCTCAAAAAAACTTTAAGTTAACCACTATGACATTGCAACTTGTGGACCAATTTTGTAGATACCCAATGGGTATCATTGAAGATGTGCCAGTGGAGGTGGGGGACTACATCATCTCCACCGACTTTGTCGTGTTAGACACGGAAGAAGATCTAAAGATCCCAATAATTCTGGGAAGGTCATTCTTCGCCACTGCAGGAACTTTAATTGATGTGAAAAATCATAAATTATCCTTGGTGATAGGTGAGGAAATGCTAGAATTTGACTTGTCTAAAAAGCAGTTGTAACAGATTGGATGAATTCTAACAAGATGCAATGATGTTTCACCCACACAGGAGGCTGCCGGATGTTTGTCCCTAGTCCAACAAATAATGAAACGAGGCCCCCAACTAAAAAAATGAAAAATACATCTGTCCGACGAGAGCAAAGATGATGGAAAAACAAGAAATGTCCATCATTGGAGGGGAAAACCATCCCTCTAAGGGCATAGCTCTGAGTTAGAATGAGACAAGGCCCAGTTAAAGACCTAAAACAAGCGCTGCTTGGAAGGCAACCCAAAAATTTCTTTTTCATTTGTCTTAATTTTTCTTTTTCATCGAGTCTAATGCACTTTTTTAATTTTATTTTCAGGTTTATTGTGACCTCCACGAGCTAGCCATGACCCTCCCATGGGCGTGGAAGCACCCTTAAAGACGGAAAGGAGGAATGTCGTAGAGAAACTAGACGAAGCACACACCTCACGACATGACCGTGTCATTTAACACGGTCGTGCCTTCTCTCCTAAGAAGACACTGGTCGTGCCATTTGACATGGCCGTGCAAGACTGTGGGCATTCAAGCTACGGTCGTGTCATTTGACACAGTCGTGTAAATTTAGCCGAGAAGGTTCAAGGTGATCATATCATTTGACACGACCTTGTGATACTGGCAGAGGGTGTTCATGTTGCGGCCATGTCATTTGACTAACCAAGCTCAACACGGCTTGGCTTGGTCGTGCCTATAAGGTACGACCGTATTTCCTCTTTCCTCATCCCTAAGTAAGATTCCACAACCTTCTTCTCCCTCAGTGTCTCCATCTCGAATTTCTTCTCCAAGACCTCCTTATGTCTAAGATCTCTTCTTTCTAAGACCTAGATCTAGATTTAAGAGCTCTCCTCTTCCTTTTTTCTCCCAGAGCTCCACTCCTCTTCAAGATCTTCTCCTCTCTCTCTCTCTCTCTCTCAAGATCCCTCTTTCCTTCTTTAAGAACACACTCTTTTGTCTTCAATAATCGCTCTCCCCTACTTTTCTTTCAACCATGTCTAACATTTTGAAGAGGATTTGACGTGGAAGTGGAGGATCAAGTGGAGGAAATGACCCGGGGAAAAACAAAGGCAAAGGGAAGGCTTCTTCCAAGGACAAAAACAAATAGATTGCACGTGACAAAGGTAACGACAATAAATTTGGTATTATCTTTCGAAATAATGAACAAAAAGCTAGATTTGACTTTCTCGTTACTCGCAAATTGGATTGCACTAGATATTTAGATCCTACTACTATGGAAGTATGAGGGATTAAGGATGATATAGACTGGTTAATTAGTGCTTTCGATTGGAATGACATGACGTACTCACACCAACTTATCCCCACATTACCCTAGAGTTTTTGAGTTCACTAACTTTGTCAGATTATGATGGTAAAATCTGGTTTCAGTTAATGAATCAAGATTTTTGGTGGACTCTATATGACTTTAACAATTGCTTCGGCCTACCTAAGGGGGATCTCACAGATTCGCATATAATTTCAATAGCAATATTTTTTAGAATTCAATTACTAGTTTAAATAAACCCTACGACCCCTCTCGATCTAAAGCTTCAAGCATGCAAAACACCATATTTCGATACCTCCACCGGGGAATAAGTAAAATCATTTTCGATAGACGAGAAAGTGACAGGGTGGTTAGAAAGGCGAAGCTTTACTTGTTTTGAGCGATGTTAAATAAAATTGACTTTGACTCAGGGTTCTACTTTTTACAAACTCTTATAAAATCTGGGAAGACAACTACGGGATCAATAGTCCTTGGCAGGTTGATTACCCAAATAGATTTAAATTTATAATGCGAACTCTATGGTTTGAATGTTATTCATGGCAATTCCAAAATTGATATTGATACTTGCCTTGCTATGAGAATGATCTGTCGGGATGAGAACGACTTTGCCTTTCCTAAGAAGGATGGATTCCCACTCCCTCTACCCAATCCCGAACGAACCACAGTTCGCAACCCCGGGAAACTGGATTATTAGGGACATTGCTCCTAAGTTTGCCTCCACTCTGCACTCTAAACCCTTGTCTTCTAGAAACTCGAAGCCGACAGGCCATCCAGATCTAGCTATGCATTCATTTTCTGATGGCACAGGTCCCTTTAGATTCGATTTTTCAGATTTTCGGGTTTCTTTGGATTCTCTTCATGAGAAGCAAAGTGCCCAACAACAAATGTTGGAGAGTCACTTTCAAATGTTTGACAACTAATTCCAAGATATTCGTGATCATTTTTAATTCACGAGGAACTTCCAAAGATAATTGACTAAATTTATGTCTGACTATACCAATGATCAGGAAAGAATGGAGGACTTTAGGTGTTCTATAGACATTACCAGATAGCGGGTAGCCACTCTTTTCCAGTACCACGAGCATATTAGTCATCTTCCTGGAGTGCCTAGATTCCCTCCTCGGCCACACTCTCCTCGTTTTATAGTTTACCTCCTTACCCCTACCCTCCACCACAAGGTCCTCCACCTCCCCCTCCTCCACCATATTGATTTTATCGGGACGATGAAAAGTTTAAGTCTGGGGAGTTATACATAGACTTAGTTTCTTGACTTTTTAGTTCATTTCAGTTGTATGTTGTTTGTTTTCATGTTAGTTTCCAATTTGAATGCAATTTTCTTCATTTTCTTTGATCTTCAGTTGCTTTGATTGTTTGGCTTGTTTAGAATAGTTGTCTCTGAGGCACTTGAGAACATCAATCTTACCCTTTGACTTGTCCAATAGCAAAATTGTTAACACATTCATTTCTTGATTCATGTTGTTGTGAGGAATAGTGCTAGTATGTTTAGTGAACTTCTTTTCTCTATCTCTGGTAGCACGAAGTAAGCAATATGTTGTATCGAGAAAAATTTGAGTTGTGGCCTAATTTTAAGGATCTCATTTCACTTGCCTAAGTTTGAATAATAGATAACTCTGAGATTAGTCATGATTTATCAAACTTGTTTAGTACTTGGGTTTTTATAGTGATTTCTTAGACTACATCTTGGTTACTGGATGATGCTCGTGTCATTTAAGCTTGTTTGGAAAAATCAAAATATCCCTACATTTGTTAGGGCTACATCTAAAGCACCAAAAAAAAATGAATGAAATTCAAGTATTGTAGAATGCAATTACTTTGAGAAGAAAAAAAAAACAGAATAAGAGATATAAAAAAATAGTTTCACAAGTGAAAACTAGCAAATTACCCCTTTAAGACCTAGTTAAGTTACTGAGGAAATAAATACTATTTCTCTTGATATTGGGCACACCTTTGAGACCTTGGGTAGATTACAAAAGATGAACCAAGCGTGGGAACATAAGGAATTCAGTTAGATAACGACTTGACTATGATTAGAGATTGAAACTTGAAAACGTTAGGTCACTCATTGCACTGCGCATGAGGACTTACATTTAGGCCACATTTGGGTTACTCCATGATCATGCTCACCAATGAAACTAGTTGACAAAGTTAGAATGTCTCACTAGAGATTATAATGCACTATATTAGCACATGAATTTGGATTGTGGAATTTTACTTAAGGACAAGCAAAGTTTTAAGTCTGGGGGTGTGATATGAGTAGATTTCATACACTTTTATGCATACTTTGACGCACATTCATTTGTTTTCATTGAGTATGTTCTATGTCATTACACTCATTTTTTATCATATTTTCATCATAATTACTCTGTTTGTCGGAGATCTGCTCGTGCTCGTTTTGTTGTTGATAGGATGTAATTCCAGAGTTAAGACGTGTTGTGGAACAACCCTAGAATAAAAAAAGAGCCCGGTCGTGCCCCTGGCATGGTCGTGTCTCCCCACCCGTGGGCAAGCAGAGCTCGATCGTGCTCCTTCACCAGAGCTCAATCAAGTCCCAGTCGTGCGGTTTCACATGGTCGTGTCCTCCAAACAGAGCTTGGTCAAGTCCTGGCTATGTAGTTTCACATGGTCGTGTCTCTCGTCCAGAGATCAATCAAACCCAAGCCGTGTGAAAGCACACAGCCGTATACTACTTCCAGAGGCTCTTCAAGTGCTGGTCGTGCTAAAAGGCAAGGTCGTGACACAACCCGTGCCCGGGTCGTGCCCTGCTCTATAAAAGGAGAGTTCTTCCCCTTTTCAAGAGGAGAAAGGTCTTCCCTTTGGGAGGACTGAACTTAATCTAGATCTATTGATTCTTCGCACTCTGATTGACGATCTGAAGATGTTTTCGCCCTCTCCTTCATCTCTAGAAGAATAAGATTAGATCCGAAGACCTCTTGTCGTCTTGGCTAAGCTTTTATTCCTCTTCTTCTTAGATTTGGTTTTTAAGCTTGCAATTTCAATGTCTTTGGATTCATCTCCTCTTGTTATGGAGTAGATTCTCTTGTTCTAGGATTAAGGGAGTAGTTATGAAGTGTAATTGATGTATACTCTTTGAATTCGCCAATTTCCTATCCGTGTGACATGTTTATGCCTTGTATCTATTTGATTGAATTTATGTGTGAAGTATTTGTGCTAGATCTCATGTTTGAATGAATGATTGTATTGATTTGTTCGCCTTGTAAAGGAGATGCTCTAAATCGTATAACTAGGGGTCCTAGTGACAAGGGTATCCCTTTAACCAAATATCTAGAATATTGCCTCGAAAGGGAGAACCATTCTCTATAAGGAAGCATTGAATTAGGCTTAATGGGCTATTTTTAATCCTATATTAGAAGGTGTCTTGTGTATCCTAGTGAACGTATGACCGGGGAGCCTAGCGACAAGGGTATCCCTTCAACCAGACTTCCTAGGTAACCACATCTACTTAGTAGCATTGGATATCAATAGACCAGCAGAACCGTCGAGGGGCAGTGTTGGTATTGAGTTAGACTTCCTACATGTGCATAAAGATAGAGGATTAAATATGGGCAATTCTTAGTATGTTAATTAGCATCACAACTAAACCGAACTCTTAGAATGCTCCCCTATACCAAGTTTCTCCAACCAACTCTCTTTTCTTACTCTCTCTTCTCTTACTTCTCCCTTTAAGTGTGTAAATTCACAACTCTTGATCATTTAGCTAATTCGTTGTGCTAAGTCTCTAGTGCTTATGCCCAATCCATGTGAGTTCGATATTTTTTATTACTGACGATGTAGACGTGCACTTGCAGTAGCATAATAATGCATTCTATGCATTATGCTAACAATGAATCCATAGTTCATTAATGGTAGGTACATAAAAACGGCATTATGAAGTAAGTTTTCAGAAAGCCTTTCTTTAATCAAACACTCCATAGTTTCTAGAAGTACATCAATGAGATCATTCAGCATGCACAGGGAAAAAAAATAGAAACGTTTTTAGTTGTAAACTTCACTCACCCATTCCCCATGAGTCAATAGCCCAAGGAGGTGACTTCCTAATAGTTGTCCAATCTGACTTTGCCAACTCCATTGACTTATACTGTGATCCAACCAGCCATTCATATTGCTGCATTGTAAGGATAAGATGTATGAAATACTATACTTTACTGTAATTATACAGGAGCACAAAATGTCATTATGGAAAGAAAATAATGCAGAAAAATATGATTTCAGATGCATTATTTTGGTGTAAACAGATATAAGAGAGATTCTTGATTCCATGAAGACTAACCCGTAAAGAAGAACTTTTAATCTTTTGTAATCATGCAGTGAAAAATTAGAAATACTCTTCATCCAAACATCATTTCTTATCAAACATAATACAAAGTACTATATATCACATAATGACCATTTATTATCCAACACTAAATAGGAAGAGGAAGGGCCAGTGACAAAATGACCTTTTCATCCTTTTCAAAAGTTGTTGTCTGAAAGCATGGGCTTGCTTTTCAAGGATCGACGCTAAGTTTATATCTTTTTACACTAGTCATGGACTCACTAAACATATCCAAGACATGTTAGCATGGTGCATGTTGTTTATAGATGACATTCTTCTAACCAATGACACGTGAAGGAGTAAATGTTAAGTTTGAATCTTGGCGGAAAAAGTAAAAGGTTTTAAGTTTAGTCGAGTAAAGACCAACTATAAGGAATTTAAGTTTAGTAGCATTAGACGTAAGAAGAAAATTGTTAAAATATGAGATGACGAATTCATATAACTGAGAGCTTTAAATATCTAGAATCGTTTTTGCAAAAGGATGAAGGAATTGATAGAGATGTTTTTCATAGAATATATGTAGCATGGTTGAAATAGAGAAGGGTGTCAGGTGTTCTTTATAATCGTAAGCTACCTCTAAAGCTCAAAGATAAGTTTTATAAAATGACGATTAAACCTGCTATATTATATGGAGCTGAATGTCAGGATATGAATCGAGCACACAAGTAGAAGATGAGAGTCGCAAAATGAAGATGTTAATGAGGATGTGCGGACATACGAGGATGGATATGATAAGAAATGAGAATATTAAATAAAAAATTAAGATTGTACCTATTGAGTGAAACTCCAAAAGACACGTTTAAGATGATATGAACATTACTTAGGTTATGAATTGAGAAAAGAAGAAGAAGATGATGAGAGTTGCATAGATGAAGATGTTAAAATGGATGTGCATAAATAGATAAGAAATGAAACTATTAGATAGAAAGTCGGAATTGCAGCTATTGAGAGAAAATTCCCAGAGACATATCTAAGATGGTAAAGATATATACTTAGACGACCAATAAATGTCCCAATTAGGCGAAATGAGACCATAATAAATACACATAATAAGCAAAGAAGAGAGAGGCCAAAGAAGATTTGGTTAGCAACGATAAAACATGATAAAGTTCATTTAACTGTAAATGAGAATATAATAGGGAATTGAACCCAATGAGACAAAAAGATCTATATAGCCGACCCCACTTAGTAGTATAAAGACATGGTTGTTGTTGTATGTGTGTGTGTATATATACACACTCAAGTGTTAGTAAGTTCATATGATTTTATTATCTTCTATGAATTATTTTATTATTTATTAACTATATTAATAAATATGATTTTATTTTTAAATTCAATTATTAATAATTGGATATGTAATAACATGTAATGGAATATGTGTATTGACATATAATATATATTCTTTGTAAGAATTTATAATCTTCTTTGCAATCTGTTTTGTGAAATAATTTGATTATGTCTTTCTCATTTTTGTTTTTTTTTTTTCAATTTCATTGATTCTACTGAGCCAATGAAATAGTTTACACCATTTGATCGTGATTCCGATACTGAATCAGACAACAATGCACCCAACCTTTACTCCTAATGCATCATGAGCATTATCAAAAAGGTTGCAGATTCAAACATAGTCCAATGGAACTCTGAGGGGCTCTCCTAGACAAATTGATATGAGTCAATTTGTCTAAACATAATTGTACATAAATCCTAAATGAAAGGCATTAAAATAGACAAATCTTGAAAACTTCATGTTTTTGATGTAATTGGGTTGAGTCAATCATTAATTTCTCTAATTTTGTCACAATTCATGAAAATACCTAGGACAAACATAATGAACTCAAGAAACAGGACCTAAGTTGTGAAAAAAAAATGTCTTGATTACAAACAAATTTTTTGGTTCAGAATGCTTCCAAGTTCCAAGTCCAAGTTGTAAATGCTTCAGGTTGCTATCATATCTCTTGATGCCTATCAAACTGACATCTGAAGTAAACTACTAACAACTTGATCAAAGAACCTAATTCATCTCCCTTATGAGTGCACTTAAAGTATTTGAAAATACCAAGGGCATGACCAGTCATTCATATGGCTTATCTTGTGTTTTAAAAATGATCTTGTATTCATCAAGAATCCTAATCTGATTTAGTGATTTGCAAGAAATCGTATCTACGTATCCTAATTCTGATTTAGTGACCTACATTGAAGAAATCATAATGTAATCCTATTAACAAATCTAACACGTCATCTACTCTGGGAATAGAAACCTAATAGTTGTCTTGTTTGTAACACAATGGTCAACAAACATTCTTTGTAAACCATTCTTTTTTTCAAGGTTAAAAATGTCAAAAAATGCTAGGACTCAAACTTTCCCTAATAGTCTTAAACTTACCAATTCATTTTATCTTGTTCATTTCTGTTCATGTGGTAGTTTAGGTGTGATAATTGGGAACTCAGAATAAGATGGATTGTGTTTAAACAATTCATAAAGTAGAAAATTATTAACAGTTCTACAGAAGATAAGTCCTGAATAACTTCAAAAGTTCCTTGATCTCAGTAAATGGCAACAAGTGAGAACTATAGGAGTCAACTTTTATCTCCTAGACTACTAAGACTAACATCACTCTTGAACTTCTCGCTTCCATCTCGAACTATGTACAGAGATGAAGAGATTGCTTCAATAGTAATTAATGTAACTTGTCCGTTTGTGGTCCAGGATTTGTTTTAGTTTGGTACTTTAGTTTAGCTTGGCATGATTGGACTTTGATACTTTGCCTGAGTCTGAAAACAAGGATTTTCGGACTATCTGGGTTGGCGGGATTAAGCTTTGATATTTGCCCGAGTTTGGCAGGTTTAAGCTTTAATATTTCCCATGTCTTTTGCTTCAAAAAAACATTTCCCGTACAAAGATCACTTTCTGTAATCTACAAGGACTAGATGTCATTATAGACCATAAAACCTCACACAAAAACAGGCCTAAATCTAATTTATGTCAGATGGATCCGTTCTTGCAAATGAACTTTGCAAATACTTCAATTTGTATAACTCCAACGATAATCTACCTAAGATCACTTCTCTTGTGAAAATGCTTTAGTTTAACTATAATAAGAATAAATATGCTAAATAGTTGTTGTAGACATGATTTTCAAGTTTGTTGTACAAACTAGCATGTTCCAAGATCAACTAATAATTTATAACTAAAGAAAATCATCGGAAATAGAATCTAGTGAAAAAGGTAGGATTCAAATACCAGCATTGCACTGTTAGAAACTTCGCTGCTCCCATCAAATTCTGATAGCACATCAAGGGCATGTAGCTTCCAGTCTAAAGTTGGAGTCACCACAACACTGGCCATGCACACATTACCATGAACCTGGAATAAAATAAGTATATCAAGAAAATCATTAGTATCATGATCTCACAGTTTTGTAAAAGAAACAGCATTGTCCAATACATAGATCATAATGTCAGGAGTCCAGATTCAAGTGTATATATTTTACTAATTTTACAAGACATAAGGACCAGTGCACCAGAAATTTGAAGAGCAACTTTCCTGCTCATCCTAGATTGATTCACAATAAAGAATCTTTCTGCATAGTCAATGGAGCACTTAATAAAATATTCTCTTCTTCTGGGGAAAAAACTTGATAACCAAGCATAAAATAAATGGTAAAAAAAACTTATGTTGTTTACCACATAAGAACACAATGGTGTTTTTTAGTTTTCACAAACTTTCTAAGTTTATGAATAATAGCTCATAATCCATCACAAGAAGATAACTGTGTCGATTACAAATAATTAGCAGCTACATTTTCTCATGGTAATGAAGACAGCCCTGAAATATCTTGAAAAAAAATCATATGGAACAAACTTGTAAACAATAAGCATGGAATGCAAAGAATTTGACAGAGAAGAAAGCAGCGGAATGATCAATTATAGCAATTTAGATAAGAAAATAATAGAATTATGTCTTGAGATTCAAGCTTAAAATAGACTGAATTTCTCAGGTCTAAGATGTAAGAGACTACGTACAAGCTTACAATCATTATTCAGAAAGCTCACAGCTTTAGATATCTGATGTAGACCCCATGCAAAATATTCATCCCTGCATGAAAAGACTTTCAGGTGAAGAAAAAAGGGAAGAAAAACAAGATGTATACCCATGCGAAATACTCACCCCTGCATGAAAAGGCTTTCAGGTGAAGAAAAAAGGGAAGAAAAACAACATAACTTGGTAAAAACACAAAGTTCAATGGCACCAAAGACAAAGTCATAAGACAAAAATTCAGATGGCTAAATTCACTTGAAAGGTAAGAAAATAATACTCTCTTAAACCTCAATTTTATAAATCTCATCCTTCTAATGCATCAAAACTCAAATAGGTAAATTCTAGATATGGAAAGGAAAATTACCCTTTTTATAATGCATCTCAATTTCAATTCCAGTGGTAGTCCGGTCACATATCAATACATGATATTGTTTGGAACTAATTTGACTGTGTGGACTTATTTTTTGCAAATCCAACTCAAATTGATTTGAAATTTTATATATACTAGTGATCGTGCACACGCGTCGCGTGTGTAATATAATACATTGAAATCATATTGACCCTTTATAATGAAATTATATTAATTAAAGCATTTTAGTATTAAAATACTAAAGTAGAGTCATTAGTAGAGTTATTAGGGTAAAGTACCCGACTTTTGAAAATCTGAATTATTTGGGTCTTTGAAAATCCGAAGTGTTTGGATTTTCGAGCGTCACCCTTATGGCTTCCCTATGAAAAAAATTAATTTAATTTAATATTATACTTATCTTAGCAAAAAAAATTAAGAAAAGTATATTTTTTAACATTGTCGGCCTAAAATATTTATAGAAGCTTCTTTGATCATAGTGTTGTCAATTCTAAGATGTGAGACTAAAGAAAACTATATTTTTTTATATAAAACAACTAGAGAAAATTAATGATGAGAAAAATTCATAATAATATGCTGCAGCTGAGTCTCGAACTCTAGATCACTGATTGTTTCGCTTGTGAAATTACTAATAAATCTTGGAATTATTTTTAGTGTGAATAGAAAAAAGGATATTAACGTAAATTCATTTTAGACTTCACCAAAGTTAGTTAATAAAGGGGGGAGATTTTTAATAAAATAGTAAGATATATATATGATATATATTTCATTCTGCATATAGTACATAACAAGGTTAAGTTTTAGGTTTTCAAGTTTTCCTATAAATACCTAATAGGCGAAAATGTTAATCTGGAACTGAATATCACATTTCAGAAGGCATAAACCAACTTGAAATTTTATTTTAAAACCCTGAAAAATGCACATTGAATTTTCATTTGAATTTGAGTCATCAATTTTCTACCAAACATTTTTGCATTGTGGGTACAAAACTTCCTATCACCATATTGAGCTTCCTATTGCCTTTATTAAATTTTATATCATTACTATGGAGCTTCATAGCCCATGTATTTTGATCACTTTTATGGAGCTTCACAAACCATTATCATCACTTATCGAGCAACACACAAAAATGTCAAGTATCATTTATGTTGCTCAGATACCAATCTCATGGCAAAGTTGGAACCAGCAGTCGTAATCCATGAGATAATTGGTTGCAATCAATCAGGCATATACATCAAAGGATATTCATTAACAAAGCAGTGATGGTCCATGCATGACTTCTATAGTTACAAATACAAGCATTATTTATCAACCAAGTAACACATTTTTAAAAAAAGGTGTATCCTGAAGTAATGTGTTGACAACACTACATGCAAAAACTCATAGTCAATGTGAAAAGAAAAAAAATCTCACAAAAAAAGTCATGATGGCCTGATTATTTTTGGTCGGTACATAAATCTTTACCATCTAGTATTCTTATAGGAGGCAACAAATAGATAGATGTAAGTAATATATGCAATAAGTAGTCCACTTATAATCATTTTGTTGCTTCGAATAGCTTATAAGTTATATGTTCTTGTAGTAGTACTTCCGAGAACTACTAGCAACCTATTTTTAAAATTAATCAATCGATCTTACTGATGTAATATAGACAAAACTTAAGTTTTTTGATAGTCCAAAATTGATACTGATTTTAATAATCATGCTTGAATAGGTCATGTGTCATAGTTGCAACTTGGAAGTAACATAAAAAATTACTAAAATATCACACACGAAAACTGTCAAATAAAGAAATGCAGGAATAAAACAAATTTTTTAGGACCTAAGTCAATATATTATTTATTCTATTGAAAAATCAAAATTGTACAAAAAAATATTTATTAATTTTCTAGATTCAAGTAAGTGATATTAGTATTTAGTAAAAATAATGTGTATCTTATTGAATATGCATTATTAGGTTATTGTCAACAACCAAGTCTTATCCGACTAGGTGGGGTCGACTATATGAATTCTTCTACGCCATTGAGCTCTATCCCCTACTATATCATTATTTATATTTAAATAAATTTTATCTTATTTTATAATTGTAACCATGTCTTTTATGATCTTCCTTATCCTTGTTAGATGTGCACATTTGTTATAATTTCACATCGCTTAATTGGAACATTTATTAGTTAAGTACATATCCATACCATTTTAAACATATTTTCAAGAGTTTTCCCTCAATAGGTGCAATATCGACTTTTTCTCTAATATTTTCATTTCTTATCATGTCCATCCTTGTATGTACACACATCCACCTTAATATCCTCATCTCTGCAACTCTAATTTTTTACTCATGTGCTCGAGTTGTAGCCCAATATTCAGCTCCATATAGCATAAGATGTCTAACCATTATTTTTTACAAAATATTCAGCTCCATATAGCATAAGATGTCTAACCATTATTTTGTAAAACTTTCCTTTATTTCTTAGACGTACTTTACGATCACAAGGAACACATGAACTTGCCTTCATTTCAACCATCTTGTTTCTATTTTATGTAAGACATCTCTCAATCCCTCTATCCTTTTGCAAAAATGGTCATAAGTACTTAAAACTCTCATTTTTAGATAACTCGCCATCTTCTATCTTAACAATTATCTTATTATTAGGTTATTGTTAAAAAGAATAAAGTTGTATTAAGTTGATTATAGAACAGGCCATTAGAAGAAAATATTGCCTCAAAAAAAGAGTTACCTACTAGCCAAGAGAGTATAGTAGCAGAATCTAAATAGGTATATTTGCATAAATATTTCGTGTCAACAACAATATTTTCAGACAACCCATCAGAAAAATCACTTACCTCTGTGTACCATTTAAATTTAATTCCTTGATCTTTTCTAAGAGAGGCATAACTGGCTCTGTCACAATGTAAATAGTATGTTTCATAGTAGATCCATCTGAAACCTCAGCCTCAGTGCTGTGTAGGAAGGATAGTATATTCGGATGCCTAACCTGAAAGAAACCACATAAACTTTGCGAACTATAACTCGAATGTGTGCAAAGAGTGCATGAAAAATGATTATGGAGAACATGACATTGACACATTCAATTGACATGACAGAAATATGGCAAAAAAAAAAAAAATAGTCCAATCAAATTAAAGTGAAAACATGATGCCATGAATTGCAGCAGAGTAATTTTCAGCAAAACAGTATTATGCAAAAAGGAAGAAGTAATTCAAGTGAACAAGGAGAAGTTTCAGAAAAGGAACTAAGAATTCCCATCTAAGAATTCTCATCCTTTATACGTAAGAAAAGTGAAACATATTATATCATTCTGATCAAAAGAAAAAGGATTTGCAACATAAATCTACAAGTGGAAGCTTCATATAAGTGCATACTGTCCGCAAGCGTTTAACACCATTACGACCTGCTACCAAGTGACCATCTTGACTACTGCTTCCTGAAAGAAGAAAAATTGATACTGCCGATCCATCTTCCTGGAAACACAACCAACAAAGCTATGAACCAACAAAGCCAGAAGGAAAACTAACAAATTTTAGAATGGGACATA
This sequence comes from Zingiber officinale, assembly GCF_018446385.1. Classification (NCBI taxonomy): domain Eukaryota; kingdom Viridiplantae; phylum Streptophyta; class Magnoliopsida; order Zingiberales; family Zingiberaceae; genus Zingiber; species Zingiber officinale. The sequence goes on along the minus strand of NC_056006.1, from coordinate 16,737,610 downwards.
AATACTATAACAAAAACAAATTGAAAACAAACAGTTAACAGAGAATGTTTTGATGGTTTTTCTATGCTAACAAAATAGGAACAATGAGGGTAAGAATCGATACTGCTTTCCTAATTCGAGTTGTCTTCTCTGCAAAATCGTTAAAGTGACAGCATGGCAGGGCTCAAAATACAAAGTGTTACTGACCTAAAAAGCCTTACAAACTTAGGTAACTTCAACTAGACTAAGGACACAATCAACAAATACAAGGTTTGAGATGGTAGGCATAGCCTTATCCTTGCAAGAAATTAGTCAAGAAGCTTTTTCTTTGATGTGGGTATGTTTTTTATGCTAGTGATGTATTAATTAGTAGTGCTAAATATGAGTACATAATGTGAATTAGCTTGTTGTGATTTAACCTATCATAACCAAAAGAAAATGAGTAAAGGCAAGTTAGTCAATTGTCGTTGATAGGATTCTAGTATACTCCAAGTAGGTTGTACAAAATACTACACATAAATATGTCCTAGATTTTTTCTTGATGAAGAGGAAGGGTGCTTGTACTGTGCTGAAGGATGGAAACAAGCAAGAATTTCATCGGCACATGGAGGCAATATGGAAACATATATACCGGTACATATATCGCCCATATCAGAGAAATATTCATTTTTGTTAACTAATATTGACAAAAAACAAAAAAAAAATGTATATGTTTACATCTACATTATAAGATATCAAACTAATCAACAAGCAATTCGTACATTTATAAAATGTATACATAATAACGTAAACTATCAACTAATTAATCTTAGCAATCCATAATTCCATGTTAAAATATTTACACAAACTAAGCAATCCAATACCATAAGAAACAAAATATAGTTAAATACATTTTAATCAACATAAGCAATTGATACAATAGCTTTTTGTTAGTTTCGATCAAATCAATGGTAACTTGGATTTGAACTTACTAAAGATTGGTTTAGATCGTAAAACCTTTATGTGTCCTTCATAAGGTTCGTTTTGTAGTTTTGCTACTCACGGTTAGCTGGGAAGTGTTTAGTGCATATGTAATGTTTCGTTTTTCTCTAAATACAATGTATTTCATCTTTTCTCCAATTGTTTCTGCTATTTACTCAGATTGTTTACATCGGGTTTCTCAGTTACAATGTTATACAATAAGATACACGTTTACTAAACTTGTTCTAGAATTTTTATTACTTAGTGCAAAAGATTGGCCATCTATTTAAATTTAGACACTAATATCCTATTTCATAAACGGAAGTACGAGAGGAAGAGAAGAGAAGTGATCAACTCCATTAGATTCACCCAAAGCGCAAAACTTAAAAGGAAAATGAATAAAATAATACATTATTCCAGAAGATAATAGATCAAACAATTTTAACCTCCTCCCAGTCCCAGATCGTAACCAAACAGTTCCCAATTAAACTACGAAGGTAAATAATCAGCAAGAGCAGCTAAATGGCATCAAGATAGGAATTCGAAGAGCAGAGTCGACAAAATTAAATACGGAACCTTGGAAGTGCCGCGAGAGTGAGTCCATGAGCCCCAGGAGGAGGGGTAGGGCTCACCGATGTTGTAGGGAAGATCCTTGATGCCCGTCCCAGATCCGCCCACCACTCCCTTCAAAAACTTGAACATCTCCTCCTCCTCCTCTCTCCTCGATTGAGACGCTGAAAGGGAAGGAGAAGTAAAGACTACGGGATCTGACTGAGTAGGAGCACCAGATGGCGCAAGGAGTTATACCATGCGGACAGTCCTATAGTTTGGCCCTTTGAGTATTCAACAATTTTATTTTCTTCAATCGATTAATTCTGATGTTTGTTTAATTGATCTATCAAATAAATCTATAATATCAACATTTATAAATAAATTGACTTTTAAAATATCATGCAATTTATAATTCAGTTTTAATTCTTTTATTGTTCCTCTAAATATTTTTATTATTAATTATAATTTTATTTATAATATATTAGAAGAGGCAAACACATGACTAACTTTAATATATTAAGAAGGGCCAAGCCAAATACATTCATATGTTAATGGTCTTTAGTTTTCAAATTTTCAAAAAGAATGTGAAAGAAATGCATTTGAGGTCTTTTGGTGATTAAAAATTTAAAATAATATTCTATCTGTGCCCCCTACTTGTTGATTTTGATCACTAAAATATCATCAAAATATTTTAAAAGTTTTACAAATATACAGAAAATTATAAGAATATTTTGGGAATAGAGTGTCTTTAGTAAATTCGTTTTCTTTTTGTAAATATAAAACCTTAAGTGATACATTTGATATAACGGCATATGTTGTTGGAGCACAGGATGATTTTGTTAATGTCTAGTATGATCGATTTCAAGATAAATCATGAGATATTTTATTCTAATTCAACATTCCTTTGTATGAAGAGATTAGACACCTAATAAGATTTTTAATATTTATTAAAAATTAATTTCAAAATTTATTAGAATAAATATACATATAGATTAACTGCGCGAACTCATAAAACGGTATAATAGCATGTGTACAATAAGATGCGTAGATGACTTCGAAGTGCCTCTCTAAAGTTTAATAGTTGTTTTTAAATATCCCCTAAGTTTCAATATATTTTCAAAGTACGCATTCAATTTTATAGATTTTTCAAAAAACAAAAAAAAAGGACGTATCGAGTTTTTTTTTTATTAAAAGCACACTTCATTCTTCCTGCTATTTCAATCATAAATTAAAGTAAAAAAAATTATTAAATCAAATCAAACTGAAGTGAGTCAAGAAAATAAAAATCAAAATTTAATTATTTCATAAAAAAATGTCATTAAACTCTCTTAAATTTCTTCATATTTTTATTTTTAAATTTGGACTTTACTAAAAAAATTTAAAATACAAAAAAGGTTAATAAAAATTTTAAAAATCTTTAATATTTTTTTTATTTAATATCTAACTACAAGAAAATAAGTAAAAGTGAAATAAAATTAGGAGACCATTGTTAATTTTATTATTTAATTTTTTTATTAATTTTCTTTTTGTATTTTTAAAAATTTTAAAGTTTCAAAAGTAAAAATAAAAATATAGATAAATTTAGGAGATGATTATGAATTTCGTAATGTAATTTTTTTAAAAAAATAATTTTTTTAGTGTCATTAAACTCTGTGATGAAATAATAAATTTTTTTCTTAATTCGGTTCGATTCAATTTAGGATTGATACTAATATTTTTTATATTTTTGAGGGCTCTATTAGAATTTTTTAGTGTTTTTACCAAAATCAATCTTTGTTGTTGGTTAATTATTGAATCTAGATGAGTTTGGGAATTTATAGAAGTTGGTTGAGTTGATTTAGAGTTATTTTTCGGTATTTTCTGGGTTTATATTTTAAGAGACTAGATCAAAAGAGGATATCTCATTTTTCTACTTAATACATAATATGTTTACTTCTAGCGATCCTCACCTGTAAAGAATCTGATAGTTGAACCATTGCTCCGACTATCTTCAAATTTTTCAGTTGATTGTCTTTCTTACTTAGCCTACGCAAAACTTATCTAGTCCAGATTTTATTCATTCCTTTATATAGTTGCTATTCACATAAAGGCCACTTAGATAAGTACTGAGTAAATTTTATAAGATTAAGTTTTTCGGAAATAAAAACAACAAGGAAGAGCTTTCTCTGACCTAGTAGAATGACTTAGTTCTTCATAAAAAAACTTGTATTGAAATATGTAGAAACCGTAGACAATTACAAACCTTATTTAGACCATAGATACTTATAAGTTTACATAGATACACAAGTAAACTTACAGAAATCTAAAGCACACTTGTATACTTGTACCTACTCACTAAGTGCTTTCATCATACTCCATTAGAGTGTTATCCAGATTTTATTTACCTACAGAATCCAAGATCATGCCAGAAAAATCAGTACTTATATATATACTCCTTTAGAAAATCTAGAAAACGCCCTTGAAAAATGCTCCCTAAGTGTTCACCAAATGTCACTAGGACATTCTATTATCAAAATGCCTAGTCCCACTAAATAAATGAATAATTTGTTGGATCAATTAGTGTATCCTTAGATTTTGATATTTAGACAAAGAGTTTAAGTTGGGATTTGTATCTATATTTGATATGTGTTATTGAGTGTGTAGATGACAGGTGCAAAGAAAACTCCACGTATAATCTTGGCAAAGGTGAAGTCTAAGCATGGGAATTTTGGCGGTGTAAGTTTAAGCTTGAGACTTGGTTATGTAAGTCTAAGTGTGATTTGGTAAAAGAAGACCCGACAACAAGGACAAGGCTGAAGGAATCTCTTGAAGGAAAAGTGTGAAGGATGAGGAAGTATCTGAGGGACGCAAGGCTGATGGAGAAATCTAGAAAGTAAGGTCAAGGCTGTATTTGCAAAGAAAGACCCGACAACAAGGACAAGGCTGAAGGAATCTCTTGAAGGAAAAGTGTGAAGGATGAGAAAGTATCTGAGAGACGCAAGGCTGATGGAGAAAGCTAGAAGGCAAGGTCAAATCTGTATTGGCAAAGGAAGACCCAACAATAAGGACAAGGCTGAAGGAAACTCTTGAAGACAAGGCATGAAGAATGGAGAAGCATCTGAGGGGCGCAAGGCTGATGGAGGAGGTTAGAAGGCAAGGTCAAGGTTATGCGGGCGAAGACGAGTGCATGAGTGATTATACTCAGAAATAAAATTCTGAGTTAGGGTTTACCAGTAGACTGGTATATGTCCTAGTCGACTGGTGGTTGAGAACCAGTAAAATTAGAATGGAATTTCGGGGCTTATGGTTCTAGGGTTACTAGTTGACTGGTAATTTTACCAGTTGACTGGACCAGTTGATTGGGAGCGAGCAGAATGCTTCTGTTCACTCAACCCATGTGGTTCAGTCGACTGATTTATGTTAGAGCAGTTGACTAGAATCAAGTTGTTAGGTTGTAACGATATAATTCCACATAAATCAGTCAACTGGTAAGTATGACAGTCGACTGGTGGCGAAAACATGACTTGAGTGTTTCCTCCCGAGCTCTATATAATGGAGCTTGGAATGACTGACTTAGGTAACGAAAATAGACTTGGTTAAAGCTCATTAGAGTCTCCAAAGCTTTCAATATGATCCTTGTGTGTGATTAAGAGATTATGGCAAGGTTTCTGTAGGATCAAAAATGCTAGAGGGAGGTGAATAACACTCATGACTTTTTCACATTTTCAGAAAACACAGAACAAACGCAATGGAAATGAAAGAACAAAGGCCCAAAAAACACAAACCAATACTAACACTATTAGTTTTACTTAGTTTGGAGTCTGTGATGACTCATACTTCAAGGCCCGCAATCAAAGATTGCTTTCGATGGACAATTCACTAATAATACAGAGAATTACAAAGACAAGTACAAGTACAATGGAATTATAGATTAAGTACTATAAATGAAAATTATACCGACGACTTAGAGAGTTGGAGTTGCAAACTTTCGGTCGTCAAAGCATCGTTACAACTTTGTAGACTTGTCTTTAGAGCAGCGCACAAGAGAGAGATTGCGAGAGTTGATATTCGAAGCAGCTAGTCGAACCCTCTTTTTATAGCCAAGTAGAACTTGATCTTATCCACTGATCTTGGGATCACTGTTTGACTCAACATTGATCGGTTGACCGATCCTTCTGAATCGTCCCTGATTCTCGTCCAGATGTTGCTGCTTCAGATAAAAGTATTTGTTCGATCTACTGATCCAACTGTTCGATCAACCGAACCTTCTATGCTCCATGTCTTATCTGGTTTGATCAACCCGCTGTTTATCCACTGTTCGGTTGACTGAATTGAATGTTCAGTCGACCTATCCCTTGGTCAAAACTTCATCGTGAGCTAATTTGATCTCTGGGGTTTGGTCGACTGATCCTGACGTTCGGTTGACCGAACAAGGTAAAAACCTTAATCTATAAAATGTTAGTCTTCCAGTAAAACAAAGATAGAATAATAGGCAAGCAAGTTATTTTGACAGTCTCTAAACTGTTTGGTCCTGACTTTGAGTTTCATCGAAACTCTAGGTCAGACCGACACCTACTTTAGTTATATTTAGAAAAGATACTTAGCTTTATGAAAAAAAAATACTTAAATTTTTGCAAAACTTAGCCTTTTTTTAAAAAAAAAATGACTTGAATTTTTTTAAAAAAATACTTAGCTTTTGCAAATGCTAAAAATACTTAAATTTTAACCTCCTTTTTCTCTCTTCCTTAATTAATGTCTTAAAAGAAATTTAAATAAATTGTTTAAATTTGAGGGGACAATTAACTTTAAAATTAGGTAAAATTAATGGCCTCATTATCATCCCTAGAGTTAGAACAATTTTTTTAAAACATATTTAAAATAATTATCTATTTTTCTAATTTTCTATCTCACCCTTTCTAAGTTATCAAATATGTTAAATTTATTAGTTTGTATGAGATGAAGTTAAGTTAATCAAAACTTTTATTTATTAATAACAAATTAAGTTGAGAAATTAATTAAAAATATAAATTAAGTTTCAAAAAATAATTAGATTTAAAATTCTAAAACTTATTAAGATTTTATAATTAATTTAATTTGATAAATATTAATTAAGATTTAAAGATTAATTAAGATTTTAAGATTAATTTAAGTTTGAAAAATATTAAGTTTTAAATGTTGGATCACTTCGGGAGTTAGGGGTGAATAGCTCGTCATGCTCATTCCCTTGCTTTGTAGATGATGATGTTACAGTGGAAAATTTCACAACAAGCTCACAACACTAACATCAAGATTTACTTGGTATCTACCTTAAGAAGAGGTGACTAATCTAAGAATCCACACACACAAGCACTATCCACTATAAAAAACACTCATTCTCGGTAACTACCAGAGGTGGAGAAACCTCGTACAAATTCACACAAGCATACAACTTGAAACAAGAAGTAAAAGTAAACAATACAATGAATAACCTCTCTTGTTCGATCTCGTGTAGCTTGTAGATGTCTCTTGACTCTTGGAAGTGCAACAACACTTGTCCCTAAGATACTCCAAGAATTGGCGGAAGACTCGTGAGCTCGATCGAGAAGAATCGAGAGAGATCTTAGTGTTAGCGCTGCCTCATTTGAACTCGTTGTCATCTTTATATTCCACGATCTAGAGCTCCCAATCGATTAAGATTCCTCCCAATCAATTTCCACGCCAGATCCCAACGATCCTAACCATCTAAAACTTATATCCTGTGCAACGGTCATATCCCAATCAATTGACCAATCGATTGGGGAGGTTTGAATCGATCGACCAATCGATTTAGAGCGTCTCTGTGCTCTCACTAGAAAAAGCCCTGAATCGATTGACCGATCGATTCAATCTTCCTCGTATTCCTGCGAGAAATCCAGCCCTAATTGATCAACTGATCGATTGGTGTGGCTCAATCGATCTGCTGATCGATTGGGAACCTTTCTGTGCTCACGAGAAGGTCTCCCTATTGATCGGCTGATCAATTGGGCTCTGGTTCAATCGATCACTTGATCAATTGACCAACCCTAACTTGTCTAACTCAAGTCTAAGGTTCCTAAACTCAACATCTAGTCAACCTTGACATGTTGAGACTCCTCCTTGCCTAACATCCGATCAACCTTGACCTGATGGGACTTCTTCACCAAGTGTTCGTTCAATCCCTTGACCCACTTAGACTTTTCTCCTTGTGTCAAGTATCTAGTCGATCCTTTGACCTACTTGGACTTCCAATCACCAGATGTCCGGTCATCCTTGACCCACCTGGATTTCCATTGTCTGGCTTCACTCACCAGGACATTCTTACTGCCTAGCTTCACTCACTTGGGCTTTCACCTCGTTTCACTCACTAGGATTTTCATCTGCCTAGCTTCACTCACTAGGATTTTCTCACTGCCTGGTTTCACTCACCAGGGCTTTCTTTCTGCCTGACTTCACTTACCAGGGCTTTTACCTAGCTTCACTCATTAGGATTTTCCTTCTGCCTGGTTTCACTCACCAGGACTTTCAACACCAAGTGTCCGGTCAACATTGACCCACTTGGATATCCCTCTTTTGCCAACCTTTCTGTTAGACTTATCCTTGCCTAATCTTCAGTTAGGACTTTTCCAGTCAAGTATCTGGTCAACCTTGACCAATCTCCCCAAACGGACGATTGCTCCTGTAATATCCATACATTATCAAAACAATCTTCATATATTGTCAAATATCAAAACACACACATTATGACTCAAGCTTGAGCTAATTCAAGTTTAATCAACCTAGTCAACCTTAACATAGGGGAATTGCACCAACATTAAAAATTTGGAAATTAATTAGGATTTTGAAAAAGTAATTGAAAAATTACTAACTTTGAAAATATAATTAGAATTTTGAAAAATTATTAAGTTTTGAAAATTAATTTTAAAGTTAAAAAAATTAATTAAATATATGTAAATTAATTTAAGTTTTAAAATTAATTAAGTTTTTGAAATTAATTAATATTTTATAATTAATTAAGATTTTGAAATTAATTAGATTTTGAAATTAATTTAAGTTTGAAAAGTATTAATTAGATTTGAAAAATTATTAACATTTGAAAATTAAAATTTAAATTTAATTTAGTTTTTAAAATTAATTTATCTTTGAAATTAAGTTTTGAAATTAATTTAAGTTTTGTAATTAATTAAGTTTTGAAATTAATTTAAGTTTTGTAATTAATTAAGTTTTGAAATTGAGTTTTGAGTTTTTGAAATTAATTTAGGTTTTGAAATTTATTTAAGTTTTGAACTAATTTATGTTTAATTTAGGTTTGATTAACTTTGAATTGAGTTTGTTTAAGTTTGATTTAATTTGGGTTTGATTTGAATTTGATTAAGTTTGATTTAATTTGGGTTTGATTAAAATAATTCTTAATTTAAACATAAATCCATCTTACCCTTTTCTAGATTTTTAAATAGGAATCTTATAGATTTTATGAATTGGTTAATTTTTTATCTTTAATTTAAATTGAATTCTATGGATTGATTTATATTTGAGTTAGACTTAGGTTTGACAGTTAGTCGATTAAATATCCATTTTGCTAATCGACTTCCAAGCTGTGGCGAGGTACGAGACCTTCTTAGGTATTGGAGCAACATCCACTTCTAGAGAAAGTCTTTTAAAGAAATTGAACATTTAACTTTCTTTCTCATAATCCTTGGTCTAACCAATCAAATATCGATCAAGCCTAAGTTCTTATGTATCATAATCTAAGCATAAATAAAGAAAGCAGTAAATCAAACATCATGAAATTTTATTTAATAATAAAAATGGTCTTTTTATTAGCTTCCCTATATCATAACCTCAATAAGGTCTATCAAGGTAATTGATTTGATCCTTGAGGATCCAATATTGATGAAGTCCAGCTTGATTAATCAAGTTATACTTAGGGACCTATGCTTAGAGCCTTAGACTACTTTTCTATTGGTTCGATTAACTAGAGATAGATAAGATCTAAATTTTTGTTTAGTCTTATATCCAAGTTCGGATCGATTATATACAGCTCTTTGTTTTCTAAGGATCAGATTAAGATTCTTGGAACCTAAAGTGAACAATTCCAATGTGTCTTTGAGTTCCATGACTTGACTTTTCAAATTGAAATTTTCTTTCTCAAGTTGTTGGACTTGAGTTGAAATTCTAGAATGAACAGGTTAAGTCAAGGGACTTAGGTTAGTCACTTTCTTAAGGGTTGTTACCTCTTTTTGAAGTGACTTGACCTAGATTTTAGATTTGACTAGTTTTCTAGATAGATAAGAAATTAAGTTCTGTAATCTAACTATTGAAGAACTTACAGTGGAATTGTGTTCTGAGCCGGATTCGGATTCGTTGCTTTGCTCAGACTCAACTTTAAATTCAGTCTCAACAATGTGAACTTGTACTGGTAGTGTCAATAAACTTGGTTGAGTTTGTTCTTCGTCTGACTCTTTCAATGACTCAGACCACGTTGCCTTCAATGCCTTCCTTCTTCCTTGCTTCATGTTTGAACACTCCAACTTGTAGTATCCTTTCTTATTGCACCCATAGCAGGTTACTTTAGACTTAGGCTTCGTAGTTTGATTCGTACACATTTGGTTGCCCTTTGATTTGATCATCCTCTTCTTCTTTAGCATTTTCCAAACTAAGTTGACTAGTTTGGAGGTGAACTCCTCATCATTTTCAAAATCTAATTCGTGATCGGGTTCGATTCGGTGCTTGGTTTTTGGTTTCCTTGTTCTACTTGTACTTGCAACTAAAGCAATACCTTTCTCAACTGACAGTGCATTAGTTTGTTTATGCAATTTGAATTCAAAAAATAGCTCATCTAATCTAATTAAGGAAAGATCGTTAGATACTTTGTAAGTATTTACTATCGATGCCCACGAGGTATTCCTTGGAAATACGTTTAATGTGTACCTTATTATGTCACGATTCTACATTTTTTGTCTGATTGTGTGGAGGTCATCGAGCATATCTTAGATCTGAGCATGTAATTGGCTCACCGATTCACCATCCTGCATTTTAATATTATACAATTTATTTAAAATAAGGTCGCGTTTACTTACTTCTACATCGGAGGTCCCCTCGTGCAACTTGATCAGTTTTTCCCACAAATCCTTTACACTTGTGAACGAACCAACTCGGTTCAGTTTCTCTTTGGTTAGTCTACACTATAGGGTCTTAGTAGCTTTAGCGTCATCCTTGATTTTCTTCATTAGGTGCAGATACCAGTTGTTGCATGTCACCATTTTTCCAGTTTCGTCGAGTGGTAGTACAAATCCCTTTTGGATGATTGTCCACATTTCAACTTACGTCTTCAAGTGGTACTCCATCCGGCTTTTCTAGTAATCGAAGTCCTTACCAAAAAAAAGAGGTGGACGAGCAGTGTTGTAGACTTCTTGGTGGGCCATTAGAAGAAATTCTCATACACACAAAAACAGTGACGAATGTTCCAAGACTTAGTCTTGGATTAGTAGTGCATGATAAAAAGAAAACTAAAGAACTCGAGTGGTGTTGTACCAACTTTGAGAATAAAAAAGAACTCGATTGCAAAAAAAAAATCTGATCGGAAGGGGTGATAACAGCGATTTTGATCGACTCTGAAAATCTCAAAATGCAAAATCGAAAAAATGCATAAGAATATTTTCAATAGTGAAAAAGCATAAAAACTTTTTTGCTCAAACGGTGGTTTCACGAATTCAAAGCGACCACGCTCTGATACCAATTGTAGGATTGAAAGCACTAGAGGGGGGGGTGAATAGCGTTCGTGGCTTTTTCATGTTTTCGGAAAACACAGAACAAACATAGCGGAAATGAAAGAACAATACTAACACTGTTGGTTTTACTTGGTTCGGAGCCTGTAATGACTCTTACTCTAAGGCTCACGATCAACAATCACTTTCGATGAGCAATTCACTAATAATAAGGAGAATTACACAGACAAGTACAATTACAATGGAATTATAGATTAAGTACTATAAATGAAAATTATACCGACAACTTAGAGAGTTGGAGTTGCGAGCTTTCGGTCATCGGAGCAGCGTTACGGCTTAGTAGACTTGTCCTTGGAGTAGAGCGTAAGAGAGAGATTACGAGAGTTGATATTTGAAGTAGTTGGTCGAACCCTCTTTTTATAGCCAAGTTGAACCTGATCTAATCCACTAATCTCGAGATCACTGTTTGACTTGACATTGATCAATTGACCGATCCTCCCTGATTGGTCAACTGATCCTTCTGAATCGGCCCTGCTTCCTGTCCAGATGTTGCCACTTCAGATAAAAGTCTTCATTTGTTTAACCGATCTAGCCGTTCGGTCAACCGAACCTTCGATGCTCCCCGGCTTATCTTGTCCTATCAACCCACTGTTTATCCATTGTTTGGTAGACTGAACCGGATGTTCGATCAACCGATCCCTTGGTCAAAACTTCATCATGAGCCAATCTGATCTCTAGAGTTCGGTCGACTAATTCGAACTGTCGGTCGACCGAACAAGGTAAAAATCTTAACCTATAAAATGTTAGTATTCCTGTCAAATAGGGTTAGAATAATAAATAAGTAAGGTCTTTTGATAGTCTCTAGACTATCTGGTCATGACTTTGAGTTTTACTGAAACTCTAGGTTGGACTGATGCCTACTGTTTCCTCTTTGAGGAAAGTATCCTCACCTACTTCTCTTAAGAGAGATTATCTTTTGCCAGACAGGTCCTCCATATCGTTTAGACTTTTGTTCAGTGTCTGAGACATCAGTACTTTCCGCTGGACGTATGATTCCCAACCCGTCCAGTCTTCTGCCTAGTGTCCACGACCCCCATGACTTTCATCTACCATCTTCGACCCTAGGATTGCACCCAAACATCATTGACCCGCTAAGACTTTGCCCAGTCTCTCGGACCAGGACTTCGTTGTCTAACAGTAGCTAAGACTTTTCCACCTTTTGCCTAGCCTCAACTAGGACCTTCATTTTACCTAAGATCCTTAGAACTTTCCTGCACACTCAGTTAAACTTGTTAGAATAACAAAACATCTTAACTTTGAACTCTTTGCCATAATCAAAACTTAGGTTTGATCATCTAGTGTTTCCTGCACCAATAGTTTCTTCATCAAGAAGGAGGCTTGAGCTAGCCAGAGTTCTGAGACTAATCCACCTACGAATTAAGGGATCGTCCACCTCACAAACACGTCGTGAAGTAGGAACATCATCTCCAAACCATGTTAAATCAACGTATAAACGGTTTGATTATTTTCTTTCATGATTTTAGTATTTAGTTTTTGTATTCATATTAGTTCTGTATTTTCGTTGTGTACTAACAAATACTCAAGAAGTGAATGAAGTGGGTGATCGTCTATTCACCCCCCCCCCCCTCTAGTCGATGATCAAGGTTCAAATAATTGGTATTAGAGCGAGGAATTCTTTTGAAAGACTAACTACCGAAAGGAGCAAGCGCTAGAGGAAGAAAATGATAATTCTTTAAAATCGTTCGATACCAAAAAGTGGTATCGCAATGGAGTCAGAAGGAGCACTAGGATGGGACATCCAAATTCCATCTCTATATGAGCAAAGAGATTTCGAGTATTGGAGGAAGCGCTTAAAAACATGGTTCCAAAATGAATTGAACCATTGGATAGCGTTGGAGGAAACTTTTGAAGCTTCAATGGATAAGAAGGGAAAGCATCTCCAACAACGGTATTAGACCAAGAAGCAAAGGGAATAATCGAAGGTAAACATGGATGTAATAAAAATTTTGATAAATTTATTACAACCTAATGTGTTATCTTGTGTAGGTGAGTACAAGTGTGCTCATAAGCTATGGAGCAAAGTGATTGCTCTTCAAAAAAACCCTACACAAATCCAATAAGTGGAGGAGCTCAAGGAGTAGAGTTTATCAGTCCAAGAGGAGGAGAAAGACCAATCAGATATTGAAACGTACCCAACATCCAAAGAGGAGGAAGAAGTGGAATCATCCACATCTTCGAGGAAAGAAGTGGAATCGTCCACATCTTAAAGGGAGGAAGAAGAGTCTAAGACAAGAGAACAAGAAGTCTTAGAAGCGCAACTCTCAACTGCCTCTATCGAGACGAGTGGGAAGAACCACATCAAGTGTTTTGAGTGTGGTAAAATATGTCACTACAAGAGTAGATGTCCTTCACTCAAAAAGGAAAAAGATGTAACTTCTAAACTCAATTCAATTCATTTAGAATCTAATTTGAGTTGTAGGAAGAAGAATGAGAAGATGCACATAGTGTGCTTCATATGTGGTGAGCGGGGACACTACCACTAGGGCTGTAAACAAGCTGAGCTGAGCTGAGCTTTGGGGTGTTCAATCTTGTTTGATAAGGTAACCAAGCCGAGTCGAGCTGAGTCGAGCCGAGCCGAGCCGAGCCGAGCATAAAATGAACCAAGCTTTTGAAATGAGTGTTCAAGCTTGGCTTGGTTTATTTTTTATGAGCTTGAGTTTGTTTGAAGCTTGGCTTGAGCTTGGTTCATTTAGATGTTATCAAGCTCTTAATCCAAGCTTGGCTTGAGCTTGGTTCAAGCTTGGCTTGAGCTTGATTCGAGCTTAATTCATTTAGATGTTATCAAGATCTCAATTGAAGCTTATTTGATTGTTTGAAACTTTTAGTTGTTTGATTGATTATTGAACTTGATAATTTAAATTTATTTATTTTATTTTATTTTATTGCTTATTTAGCATATTAAAAAGAGTTTTATTAATGAATATGGTTCGTGAATATTGTTCATGAATGTTGTTCATGAACATTGTTCACGAACGTTGTTCACGAATGTTAACGAGCTGAACACATATGTGTTTAAGCTTGTTTGTTTAGTTTAACGAACTATTCAAGCTTATTTATTTAATTAATTTTATGTATATTGAACGAACATAAACAAGCTCTTATCAAGCCGAACACCAAACTTATTCACGAATGCTTGGTTCATTTACAACCATAACTACCACACAAAATGCCTAAGGAGGGGAGAGCTCATGAAGATGGAGAAATTGAAATAATGGAGGAGAAACAAGCCATGTGGACGCTCGTGTCATGAGGGAGCTCCAAAAATAAAGGGGAAGATAAACCCTAATTTGAAGTTTAATTCAAATTTAAATTCCTCTATGCATGTTAGAAATAATGTTGTTTATTTGCCCATGCATAATTATAGTTTTAGATATAATGATAGGAATAGGGTTAACATAGTTGATAACCCTAGGAAATCAAATTTAAAAGTTAGACCTAACAAAAATAATCCACTTTACCTAAGGAGAGAAAGTTAGTGGAAAATCTAGGCATTAATCCCGAAGGAGAGGTACATGTCTAGGAAGGTGAGTAGGTCTAAGAATGTCCATGTAAGACAAGCCAATTTAGGGTTAGAAACCTAGAATTGAAAAATCAAGCCTCAAGGGAAAAGTTTGATAGGATAGAAAAATTCCTAGATAGATTCATTGTTAGATCTAAAGGACTTGATAAGATTTTGGGTAGTCAAAAATTCAAAAGTGATAGATCGGGTTTAGAATACCCATCATCATCCCCTAAGGCCAAAGAAAGGACACATGTATTGATTGCATGTGCTAATGGCAAGGGAGAAATCTCCAACGTCAAAGAAAAGATATATACAAGAGTTGCATATAACTATGGCAAGGAGAAGAAAACCAAGGATAAATCATCCAAGGTTAAAGACAAGGAAAAAACAACCAAAGACAAGGTGTCTAAGATTAAGAGAGTAAAGTGGTTAGGTCAATTGTCACCCGAGATGCATCATAGTAGTTTAGCCATAATAGATGAGTTACCTAGAAAAGTGGTTAGGGTTAAGAGCTTTAGGAGGAGTTCAAAAAGCCAATTTGAGACTCATAGTCAATGGATCTCATGTGGACATTGCTTGGGATTCTAGATGCACTCCAAGCCAACACCGAGTTCCTCTCCCGATCTTGCTGACATCGAGCTCCTCTCTTTCGATCCAGCTGTTGTCCGTGGGAGAGCAAGCTTCACCTCTCCCTAGCTGATCGATCCATGGCCAGCCCCCGTCGATTTTTTGGCTCCTGTGAACGTAGGATATCCAGATACAAGAGTTGCATCTGCAAATGGACTCCTGGCCGATGCTGATCTCCCTACTTCCTGTGCCCTCGTCGCCAGGTATTCTGCAATCTCCTGAAAATATCAAAAAGCATATATCATCGTAAATATATGAAAAGTTGAACACGAAAAGTTTCTTATTTTTGTAAGTTCATTAATTGTTAGGATCTGACCCTTGGCTTCAGACTTGCTTGCAGATATTTTGACACAATGGCTACTATTTCTTGGTTATATAGATTGTCGAATAGGCCATCGGTTGCAATCACAATAACATCGCTTTCACACAAGCCAATTTTGTAGGTCTACAAGTCAAGAAGATGAAACCAATGGATTAGGATTTAGGATTCATGGTTGATGGTAGTTGAAAGGGGAAGAAAGAAATTATTACCTCGATGTACTTTGAAGGATCTTCTCCCCTCTCAATCTGCAAAGGGAAGTTGAAACCATAAACCATTGGAGTGGATTTTCTGAAAACAGTGCCATTTCTTATCAAAATGAATCCAGAATCTCCAATGTTGGCAACATGAAGAACCTATATAACATATATATAATTGAATGTTAAAAGAGTTTCTCATGTTGATCCTGATCGATACCAAATTTTTGTTCAACAGATTTTATCAGATTACTTGTATACAGATGTACTTCCAAAAAGAGAATGGCCTTTGTCTAGACTTGAATGTGGTAATGCATTGATCCTATAGACCTGTCTACTTTGATGTTCATAACTTGATCTATACCTTACCATCTATAAATCCATTGTATATGATGGCTGCATTTCAGTCGGTTGTTAAATATAACTATGTTTTTCTCTTTAGTTTAGATGTTAATTATCTTGCATTTGATTGAATGGGTGTCTAAAATAAACTCTTAAAGCAGAACTGTTGTTTCTTCCCATAATCTCAGTTTATCATTGCTTACAAACTATAATTTTTGTTGGAACCAATGCAAACTTGGATAAATGATGAATATATACTAGCATCTTATATCATGGAATAATGTCTGTTGGGCATGGCTTCCCATCCTTGTTGAATTATGTGGCATAAAGAGATGAATCAGGACATGTCACAAGAGGCTAGCTGTAACCAAGAATTGAGGAGTCTACCAGATGATATAAGGGAGATCCACTACCTACGGGCGTTAGCAATAATAAATTGCAATAAATTGGATGCTTTGCCAATTTGGCTCGTACAGAAATTAAGTTTGGAGTCCTTGTGGATATCTAGTTACCCTGCGTTGTCATCCATTCCGGAGGGATTAAAAGTCGAGGGGCGACTGAGAAATCTGATTGTTGAAGCTTGTCCCAAACTGAGCCAGGTATTATTCTAGTCTCCAAAAAAATTTCACAATATATACCTGTCAAATGAGTTTTGTAATACTATTGTTATTATTTTTACTTTGAATTGAATTCAATCAATCCTGTTAAACACCCTTTCCTACTTAAGTTTGAAGTAAATGTCTATGTGTGCTGTTGGATCGAGACATGCTAGAGGGGGGGGGTGTAGGGTGAATAGCGCTTGCGGCTATTTCGTTCGTATCGGAATCGTAAAAAGCGTAAGAGTTAATGCAGCGGAATAAAAATCAACACACAAAGACGCAAGAGATTTTTACTTCGTTCGGAGCCTAAGGCGACTCCTACTCGAAGGCCCGCGATCCTTGATCGCTTCCGGTGGGCAACAACTATAAGCTCGATTATTACAAACTAAGTATTACAAGAAATGCGATAAAAGAAATCTATACCGACGACGAAAAGAGAAATCTTGGAGCTCTGGGTCGTCGGAGACTTGTAGCAGCACTTCCGAGAGTCTTTCGGAGCAGCACGTTGAAGAGAGAAGACTTGGAATTCGTTGGTTTGAGCTGCTGGTCGAACCCCCTTTATAAATAGTGTTTAAGGCGCCTTAAACAAGCTCCAAGGCACCTTAAATGAGAATTTTATCCCGATTTGCTCGCTGCGATAACCCTTTGACTGCCGCGACCTGAAGGCGCCTTCAAACCCTTCAAGGCGCCTCCAAGCTATCTAAGGCGCCTTCAACCCATCCAAGGCGCCTTAAGCCTGCTCCTCGCGCCAGCTCAGGATTTTGAACCCGAGGCGCCTCCAAGCCTCATGGAGGCGCCTCGGACACTGTTCATCCGAGGCAAATTTTCGTTATTTTGTACCTGCAAGACATGTTAGTCCCAAACAACATCCTGCAACACAAAGTTAGCACAAAATAATAGTATGGATAATAAAGAATGTTTAAGACAGTCTCCGGACTATCCGGGTCTGACTTCGGATTTCCGACCAGAAACCCTAGGTCGACCCGACGCCTACTGTTCCCTTTACGGGGAACGCGTCCTCACCTGTTGCCAGTGCGATCCTCCAGATCGACTGGACTTTTGCTCATCACTCGACGCTTCTGGACTTTCTGCTGGACATCCGCTTCCTGGCTAGTCCAGTCTTTCACTTGGTTCGCGACACCAGGACTTTCCACCTAGGGTTACCACCCCCTAGGACTTTTTGCCTGAAGTCATCGACCTGCCAAGACTTTCCGCATAGGGTTACCACCTCCTATGACCTAGGGTTACCACCCCCTAGGGTTTTTCCCTTTGCCTAACCGCAGCTAGGACTTTCCTGAAATCCTCAAGTAGACTTGTTAGAATACAAAACACCTTAACTTTGAATCCTTTGCCATTATCAAAACATGAGTTCGATCGCCGGATGCTTCCCGCACCAACAATCTCCTCCTTTTTGATTATGGCAACTCAAATTCAAAGTTAAGTAAACAAATGAATAGATAACCATTTTTAACACAGGCAAATTTGCTAAGTATAGATGAACACATTAACCAAAGCTAACCAAAGCAAGTTTGCTAAAATAAACTATATGCTCCCCCTTAACTGATGCTCCCCCTTTTTTATTAATTTAAATTTGAATTTTACATTTGTATGTTTGCTACTCTCCCCTTTTGCCATATATCAAAAAATAATAGACTTTTGAATAACTAGATACTTAACATTCATTTCTTATTTATAGTTAAGTGAAAAGATGTATCTTTTTGATAGATTTTAAAGTCTAGGAGAAATGTTTTTTTTAAAAAAAAAAAAAACTTAACATTCATCTCTGAGGGTAATAACTTAAGTTTTTAAAAAAACTGCAGGAATTTACAATGTTAGATTTCAAAGTTAGCTAGGCTCAATAAAGATTTGGACATTAAGATTGTAACTTAGCTTAGCTCTTTAAAAGTATTGAATTTGAAAACTTAGGTTAATAGTAAACTTAAGTTTGAACAATATTTAAATTTGGTTTAGGTTATTCATTCAAATTCAGTTGGTCCTTACGTCCAAGTATGAGTCATATTGATTAACTTACTAGGTATCAAAGCTCTAAAAAAACATGCTTAAGCAGAAAACTGAATGTCCTTTTACCAACTGTCTAACCTTTAGCTACTTGCTGACTGCCTATAGGGCAACAGTTTTCACATGGTTAGTCAAGTCAAGTTGATTTGGTCCAGTTAGATTTGACTAGAGCTGGAAGACTCAACTTGATTAATGTATATTGCGTATTTAACGCCCAGACTCATATCGATGCACAGATATAAGCATTCTTGAGTCCAGGCTGTACCCTATGCATAGTCCAGGCTGTACCCTATGCATCTCACGCCGTTCTATGTTTTTCAATCACAATCAAGGTAGACCTAGGTGTTTGTGAGATGCTCTGGCTTAATTCTAGGGGAACATGATTTCTAGGGGAAATGCTTAGGCTAATTCCAGAATTTTGAAAAATCTAGGAAATTAGGAATTTTGAAAATTATTTTTCCTAGATTTTGAGAAATGATAAGTAAACCCAGAATTTGTGAAACTGACTAAGCATGCAAGTAAGTACATAACCCTTCAAGGAAGTCTAACAACATGAATAGGTAGTGAAGTGAGGGTGTTCATAGTACAATGCATAAAATAGTCATATCAAATAGCAGGATCATCCACGCGAGAAGCATCAGCTGGAAGGTCATCAGCGGAAGGTGGTGAATGGGGCTGCTCGGGTGCTGGCTGACCTATACGTCGTATCTCGTCACGAAGGGACGTAAATCCGGCAGCCATCTCGGATCGAATAGAGAGAACTATCCGTCGTGTCTGGATGGACTCGACCTCGAGTCGAGCAAGCCTGTCCTCGACGGAGAGTGATGTAGAGGTTGAAGGTCCAGCTGAGGTGGATGGTCTGGCAGACGGGGAAGGATATGAAAAAAGAGCCTCAGCTAAGAAATCAGCCCACTCCTCTCCCTCGCCTAGTATATCCTCGGCTGCTGGAGCGATAGGGGCAGCTGCTGGCTGTGGTCGTCCTGTCCAGGCTAGAACTCCATCAGTTGTGATATCAGCACCGGCTAGTCTACAACTACGGGATCCTAGCTCGTCATATATAGTAAGAGGAATGACTGTTCCCCTGGTCACATCTATACCCTCTATGGTCGAAAAGAAGCGTGTCAGAATATGACAATAGGGCATGTGTACTATCTTGGAGGTGACTGTCCCAGATGCACAGATAATGTTCTGAAACATATGCAGGGCTATATCGATATCTAATCGATGACACAGGGCGTACAAGAAAAATGAGTAGGAAGGTCTCATCTTCGGGACATCCCGAGATGAGATCGGCAGAATACATGCTGTCAGGACCCTATACATCACGTAGTCCTGAACCCGAAGAGAGACTGACTTGGACTCAGTCAGGCCAGCAGGTCTCTCTTCCCCGAAGAAATACGTATAGATGGTATCTAACGTAATGTGGGAGTAAGGATCTCTAAATGGCAGATCCCTACTGGGGTAGCATAAGAAGGTAGACTCTGAAACCCTAAGTCCTAGGGTGGTGCGTAAAAAGGTGGGAGTAAGCTCAATGTCAACGCCAGCAACTCTGGTGGAGTACCTATTATCATCAACCCTCTCAAGGTTGTGATAAAACTTTGCACATAACTCCTGGTTTACTGTATCAGTGCAGTAAACCAATTGGTCCAGTTGATAGTGCTCAATCATTTGGATAGATGGCTGACAAAACTGGGTATAAAAGGTCCTATTTATATATCTAGGTTTGATAGGTTCAAAAATGTAATTAGCAAAGGTATCCCTAAGATGTATAGTAGGGAATCTGATATATGCTGATGGAAGTCTAGCTGGATTAGGATCAACGTGTCGGCGCTTCCTATTTTCAACGATTTTCCCAAAAATTGACAGAAATAAGCAGAAATATTACGTAGAACATGAACGGGAAGGATTGAGATTATACCTAGAAGGCATTGCCAAGTGTTGAGGGAAGATTAAACAGGTTGAAGGCGCCTTGGTTGCTTGAATCCGCACGCGGAAGATGTTTTTGGCGTCGGTAGAAAAACGAACAAAAAGAATCTGTTCGTTTTCTAAAGCTGGGAATTGAAGGCGCCTTAAGTGTGTTTAAGGCGCCTTGAGTAGGTTTAGAAGGCGCCTCGGATCGATCCGAGGCGCCTTAAGGTGATGCGGCGGGAACTTTCCCGCCGCTCTTGGAGGCGCATTCCAGTAAGGATTTTTAAAAAATTTTAAATTAATGGATTTTGTAAGATAATTTTGAAATTTAGATTTTAAAATGATTTTTTGAATTTTAAGTTTTAAAATAATTTTTTGAATTTTAAGTTTTAAAATAATTTTCAATTTTAGTTTTAAAATAATTTTGAAATTTAAGTTTTTTTTAAAAATAATTTTGAAATTTAAGTTTTTTTTTTAAATAATTTTGAAATTTAAGTTTTTAAAATAATTTTGAAATTTAAGTTTTTAAAGTAATTTTGAAATTTAAGTTTTTAAAATAATTTTGAAATTTAAGTTTTTAAAATAATTTTGAAATTTAAGTTTTTAAAATAATTTTGAAATTTAAGTAATTAAAATAATTTTGAAATTTAAGTTTTTAAAATAATTTTGAAATTTAAGTTTTTAAAATAATTTTGAAATTTAAGTTTTTAAAATAATTTTGAAATTTAAGTTTTTAAAATAATTTTCAAATTTAAGTTTTTAAAATAATTTTGAAATTTAAGTTTTTAAAATAATTTTAAAATTTAAGTTTTTAAAATAATTTTGAAATTTAAGTTTTTGAAATAATTTTGAAATTTAAAATAATTTTGAAATTTAAGTTTTTAAAATAATTTTGAAATTTAAGTTTTTGAAATAATTTTGAAATTTAAGTTTTTAAAATAATTTTAAGTTTTTAAAATAACTTTGAAATTTAAGTTTTTAAAATAATTTTGAAATTTAAGTTTTTAAAATAATTTTGAAATTTAGGTTTTTAAAATAATTTTGAAATTTAAGTTTTTAAAATAATTTTGAAATTTAAGTTTTTAAAATAATTTTGAAATTTAAGTTTTTAAAATAATTTTGAAATTTAAGTTTTTAAAATAATTTTGAAATTTTTTAATTTTTTAAAATAATTTTAAAATTTAAGTTTTTTTAAAATAATTTTGAAATTTAAAATAATTTTGAAATTTTTGAGTTTTTAAAACAATTTTGAAATTTAAGTTTTTAAAACAATTTTGAAATTTTTTAAGTTTTTAAAATAATTTTGAAATTTAAGTTTTTAAAATAATTTTGAAATTTAAGTTTTAAAATAATTTTGAAATTTAAGTTTTTAAAATAATTTTGAAATTTAAGTTTTTAAAATAATTTTGAAATTTAAGTTTTTTTAAAATAATTTTGAAATTTAAAATAATTTTGAAATTTTTGAGTTTTTAAAACAATTTTGAAATTTAAGTTTTTAAAACAATTTTGAAATTTAAGTTTTAAAATAATTTTGAAATTTAAGTTTTTAAAATAATTTTGAAATTTAAGTTTTTAAAATAATTTTGAAATTTAAAATAATTTTGAAATTTTTGAGTTTTTAAAATAATTTTGAAATTTAAGTTTTTAAAACAATTTTGAAATTTTTTAAGTTTTTAAAATAATTTTGAAATTTAAGTTTTTTTTAAAATAATTTTGAAATTTAAGTTTTTAAAATAATTTTGAAATTTACGTTTTAAAAGAATTTTGAAATTTAATTTTTTTAAAATAAGTTTGAAATTTAAGTTTTTTAAAATAATTTTGAAATTTAAGTTTTTAAAATATTTTATATTAATTTCTTAGTAATCTCACCCGATCTAAATTGTCAATCAGGGAATCCTATAATTGTTGTGAGATGAATTATTGTTGAAATTAAGGGTCTGGTTTAACTTTGTGTTAGATTCAGGTTTAACTTTGGGTTCAACAAGTAAGCATTGTTTGGATAAACTTCTGGGCTATGATGAGTCACAAGGAGTTCATTAAAGTAACTGTAACGACCCGCCTTCTACTACTAGGCTGTAAGGTCGAATCGCTACAGTTATGCTGTGCTATACTGTGCGGAAAGCTGGGCTAATTAAAATTTTACTAATCATCTGATTAATGTTAACTCTGACACTAACATTCCGGGTGTACCTTGGAGTTGTACACCGGCTAGGGGAGGTATTTTCAACTGGTAACCCCCCTCCAGATCGATCCACAGACCGATCTGCTGATACTGGTACGTTCACAAGGCCCTGGATCGGTCGGTTGTCCGATCCCGAAGCTACATCGCTCCTGTACGCACCTGGATCGGTCTGCAGACCGATCCAGGTGTGGCCTGATCGGTCTCTACGACCGATCCAGGAATGTCTGGATCGGTCGGCTGACCGATCCAGTGACACGGCCAGGCCCTGATCGGTCTGGAGACCGATCAGGGTCTGATTTCACCCGGGGAATCTGATTTCAGCACTTTGGCGTGCCAAAACCCCACACAACATCTAACTAATGCATCATAAACTATTCTAACAACATGTAATAACATTTTAACGACATAAACTAGAAATCTAACTTAACATAGGGCATAGTTTAGGAATTCATGGCAACACACAACTAAAAGTGCTTAGAACATGAAACCAAAACCAATAAATAAAATGCTGAAGTAAATGCTAAAAGTCTAATGCTCAATTTGCTACGTCCCCTAAGGACCTTTGATTCCAGTTCCATACACACCCACCATCTTTGCATTGCCCTCCAGCTTCCTCTGCTAGTCCATTTTCCTTTTACCTGTATCTGCAGTATAAGGAAAATAGTATCTATAAGCCAAAAAGCTTAGTAAGAAACCATCTACCTCACAAAATCATGCATTCGATGCAGTATGCTTTTAAATCATGCTATTTGAAAATATGCACTGAACTTACTAAGACATGGTATACAGAAATCATAAGGCATAACATATAAGCATGGCATAAACACTGAATCATGACAAAGCAACCAAATAAACACTGAACTGAATATAGGCTAAACTAACTGAAACTAAATCTGTAACTGGAAACAAACTCAACTAGCATAATTGATTTTGAGTTTTGAAATCTAATACATAATAAGTGAAAATACATAATCATGTTGTTTGGGCCCGGCAACTGTACTTGCTGTGCGCGCATCCCTACTAGACCCGGGGTTGCAAGTCCCGAATTTAGCAGGGTTGTCTAGGCTATCTGAACCTAGGGACGACTGTGGGAGTCCAACCCAATGGATATCTAATCTAGTACAGTGCCACTGAAAATAAAATACTGATATCTATAGCTAACTGATATAACATGTTGTTTCTAGGTTATCTGAACCTAGAGCTAGGTTGTCTGAACCTAGAGGCGACTGTGGGAGCCCACCCATTGGACCGTAGTCCCATACAGCTAAAATAAATTGATTTACTGTTTTAAACGCTTCTAATGCATTTAACTGTAGTATTAAAATGCCTAGGTTGCATTTTTACGGTTCTAGTTATTTTATCGAACACTTAGTGTGCCCCAACTCTCCTCTTTATTAGGGAGACCACCTTTAGGCACCCGACAACGTCTACAACCCCAACTGAAGAGGGTAGGCTAAAGGTGCTCAACTAAATCCCTAAATCTGAGAGGAGGGTTAAAACACCCTACATGTCAACAAAATCTGCATATTACTAATCTAGTGCATAGAAAATCCAAACGGAGCTATTATACTGCAGGTGAGGGGTTTCTTACCTCTTGATCGTAATTTCTTACGATTCTATTCGCTAGAGTTCCGGTGGAGGTGATCCTCTCGACGATCCGATCACGTCTTCGCGTTCCTCTCGCGGAGAAGAACCTCTTTCATGTTGGAGTCGTCGCCGGAAGGTGAACCGATGGACCTTGGGCTTGGTGTGCCGTGCATGAGGAAGAGGAGAAGAAGAGGGGCGCCGGCGTGAGGGTTTGAGAGGGGAAGGTGCCGAACCAAAATAAAAATAACCCAACTCCAACTTACGTTTATTATTTATATTAAGTGGTTTAATGAACCCAACTCTAATATAAATATATTTGGTTCTCCTTTCTTTCAGCACAGCCCTGCTGGGTTCACCGGTTACTAAACTTATCCGTAAACCATAGGTCTCGGGTTCGATTCCCGCCTAAGCTATTTTACGGTTCTAATTATTTTTGCTACTTCCGCTACTCGGAAAATTCCGGAAAAATATCTAAAAATTCCAGAAAAATCATACTATATTTCTAAAACAGTTTTGAGAATTTTCGGGCTTTACAGTAACCATGCCTTCAAGGTTTTCCAAATAGTCCTACCCATTGAACTTAATATTAAACCTTGGTCTAACTAGTTGGGATCCATTTAAGGGTAGCTTCGGTCAGTTCCACTTGGCCAAATGCACCAGGTCGAAGCCATATCTTCCTAGACATGCGATGCCCAAGTTTCCCTAACGTACTATCATCCAAAAACTTCACCGGTATTGTGGTTCAAGTTAAACTTAGCCTGTTTTTAAACTAGCTTTAATTACCCTGCCGGGTAATCTACTCTTGTTTTACCCATTTCGGGTAAATTAGGTTCAGTTACCCTGTAGGGTAGTTCAGTTGGAGGTGCCAGCTAGTTTGGATCCGTCATCTATAATTTAATTTTGAATTTTTAATTTGATTTAGAATTTAGAATTTATAATTTAATTTCGAATTTTAATTTGATTTTGAATTTTAAATTTAGAATTTATAATTTAATTTTGAATTTTAATTTGATTTTGAATTTTAAATTTTTAAGATCGTTTTCTTTTAGCTTTCCCTGGATCATAGCCTTGATATTGTTTATCGAGGTAGTGTATTTGATCCTTCAGAATCCAGTATTGGCCAAATCCAACTTGATTGATCAATTTGGACTTGGGGACCCATGCTTGGACTGATTTACTACTTTGTTTGTTTATTAAGGATAAATAAGATCTATATTTCTTTTTACTTTTATATCCCAGCCCAGTTTTGTTGTAGACGGCTCTTTGTGTCCCAAGAATTAGGTCCAAATTCTTGGATCCTAGAGAAAATCGTTCTAAAGTCTTTTTTAAATCCTTTACCTGATTTTTCAAACTAGAATTTTCTTCCTCAAGCTTTTGAACTTGAGTTGAATTTCCAGTTTGAACTTGATCATGTAAGGAATTAGTGTTTGTCACTTCTTTAAGGACAACTACTTCCTTTAGAAGTGATTTAATCCTATGGTTTGACTTAGCTAGTTTGCGAAGTAAGTAATTAACTAAATTATTAAGCCTTGGAATACTCACAGTGAAGTCTGGCCCTTCTGAAACGGATGCGGATCCGTGGCTTTGCTCGGACTCGGCTTCTGACTCACTCTCGCTCTCGATAATCTGGTCCTGGGCCATCAGTGGGAGTAGACTTGTTTGATCAAGTTCATCGTCGTCGTCCTCCGAAGAAGATTCGTCCCAGGTTGCCTTCAGGGCCTTCTTTCTTCTTTGCTTTTTGGCCTCCTTTTGGTTGGGACAGTTGGCTTTGATATGCCTCTTCTGGTTGCACCCGTAACAAGTGACTTCGAACTTTACCTTTGAGTTCGGTTGGGCCTCCTTGGATTGAACTGTCTTCTTCAGATCTTTCTTGTTGAAGCCCTTCTTCTTCTTGTAGAGCTTCTTCACAAGATTCACGAGTTCGCTGGTCAGTTCATCTTCTGAATCTTCTGAGTCGGGTTCCTCTTCTGATTCCGATTCAATTTTTCGCCGTACTCTTGATTCCCGTGTTCGACTCGTACCTGCAACCACAGCAATACCCTTCTCGGATGGCTGTGCATTAGTTTGTTCATGAAGTTCAAATTCAGAAAATAACTCGTCTAACTTTAAAGAAGATAAGTCTTTGGAGACTTTGTAGGCATCTACCATTGATGCCCACAATGTACTCCTTGGAAACGAATTTAATGCGTACCTTATGACGTCCCGATTTTCGACTCTCTGTCTAATTGCATGAAGAGAGTTGAGAATGTCCTGGATGCGCGCGTGAAGCTGGCTCGCCGTCTCACCTTCCTGCATTTTTAAATTATACAATTTATTAAATGATAAATCTCTTTTACTTACTTTTGTGTCGGTGGTGCCCTCGTGGAGTTCGATCAGCTTCTCCCAGAGTTCCTTTACGGTTGAAAAGGGACCGACTCTGTTGAGCTCCTCCTTGGTAAGACCGCACTGGATGGTGCAGGTAGCTTTGGCGTCGGCTTCCACCTTTTTGATAAAGGCTGGCTCCCAGTTCTCACAGGATGTAGGCTTACCGTCTGTATCAGTTGGTAGTTGTAGTCCTGTCTTGACTATCATCCAGGTGTCGAACTGGATCTTCAGATATATCTCTATTCGCTCCTTCCAATATCTGAAGTCTTCTCCGGAAAATAGTGGGGGACGAACAGTGCTATATCCTTCTTGTTGAGTCATTTAGACCTAAACAAATAAAAACAAAAAGATCTATTCCAAGACTGAGTCTTGGATTAGTAGTGCGGGAGGAAGAAGAAAAAATAACGAGCTCAAGTGGTATTGACCAACTTAGAGCAACACTGATTAGAAAAGAATTAGAATTTTAGCTAATTAGCTAATTTCTAATTGACTCTGAAACAAAATACCACGAAAAAAACTGTTTTGAATGGTGGTTGCACCAATTCAAAACAACCTCGCTCTAATACCAATTGTTGGATCGAGACATGCTAGAGGGGGGTGAATAGTGCTCGCGGCTATTTCGTTCGTATCGGAATCGTAAAAAGCGTAAGAGTTAATACAGCGGAATAAAAATCAACACACAAAGACGCAAGAGATTTTTACTTCGTTCGGAGCCTAAGGCGACTCCTACTCGAAGGCCCGCGATCCTTGATCGCTTCCGGTGGGCAACAACTATAAGCTCGATTATTACAAACTAAGTATTACAAGAAATGCGATAAAAGAAATCTATACCGACGACGAAAAGAGAAATCTTGGAGCTCTGGGTCGTCGGAGACTTGTAGCAGCACTTCCGGGAGTCTTTCGGAGCAGCACGTTGAAGAGAGAAGACTTGGAATTCGTTGGTTTGAGCTGCTGGTCGAACCCCTTTTATAAATAGTGTTTAAGGCGCCTTAAACAAGCTCCAAGGCGCCTTAAATGAGAATTTTATCCCGATTTGCTCGCTGCGATAACCCTTTGACTGCCGCGACCTGAAGGCGCCTTCAAACCCTTTAAGGCACCTCCAAGCTGTCTAAGGCACCTTCAACCCATCCAAGGCGCCTTAAGCCTGCTCCTCGCGCCAGCTCAGGATTTTGAACCCGAGGCGCCTCCAAGCCTCATGGAGGCGCCTCGGACACTGTTCATCCGAGGCAAATCTTCGTTATTTTGTACCTGCAAAACATGTTAGTCCCAAACAACATCCTGCAACACAAAGTTAGCACAAAATAACAGTATGGATAATAAAGAATGTTTAAGACAGTCTCCGGACTATCCGGGTCTGACTTCGGATTTTCGACCGGAAACCCTAGGTCGACCCGACACCTACTGTTCCCTTTACAGGGAATGCGCCTCACCTACTCCACTCATGAGATTTACCTGTTGCCAGTGCGATCCTCCAGATCGACTGAACTTTTGCTCAGCACTCGACGCTTCCGGACTTTCTGCTGGACATCCGCTTCCCGGCTAGTCCAGTCTTTCACCTGGTTCGCGACACTAGGACTTTCCACCTAGGGTTACCACCCCCTAGGACTTTTTGCCTGAAGTCATCGACCTGCCAAGACTTTCCGCATAGGGTTACCACCCCCTATGACCTAGGGTTACCACCCCCTAGGGTTACCACCCCCTAGGGTTTTTCCCTTTGCCTAACCGCAGCTAGGACTTTCCTGAAATCCTCAAGTAGACTTGTTAGAATATAAAACACCTTAACTTTGAATCCTTTGCCATTATCAAAACATGAGTTCGATCGTCGGATGCTTCCCGCACCAACATGTGCTTTGATTCACAAATATTCTGCATAAGAGGCATCTTACTTAACCACATAAATATTCATGTCTCTTAAACTATTCTTCTTCTCCTCTACTTATTCCTGTTTGTTTTTAATTTGTTTTCATTGTGTAAAAACTCCTTTATTAGGCACGTAAGAATAGTTCTTTTTAAAAATATAATGTAGATGTATTTAGCTAAATTTGTCGATACATTTAATGGATTGAAACTTCATAATACAATAGCTAAAAATGAATACTATTGTGCAAGAAAAGTTATTGGTAATTTCACTAATTTAATTTGTTCGCAGGAGTACATGACAGATGAGAAATATCTTTTTCTTCTTGGGCAGCGTTAGCCATGTCGTGACTTTTCAAACTCATTGCATAATTGGAAGGTTAGATAAAAGCTATCAGTCAAAGTCACTCACTTCAATAGCTGGGTGCCTACTTCTGTCACAACTCCGCAGGCTGGTTTAATCACCCACGCATATTCTATGCTTGCAGTTAATGTATTTGTTCTTTGGTCTTATTTCTAAAGTCCATTTCTTCCTCTTAGGAACATCATGTGTTGACAAGTAATGGCCCTATTAATATTTCAGTTTCTGTACATGGTGATCTAGAAAAGCTTACACTTCTTACTTCTCCAAATCTAGAATTAAATCGTAAGTTAGATTAAATTACAGTTACTTTATCATTTCTTAGTTTTTTTACTTAACTTACATTTGCAATATTTGCATCTCGATTCATTCGATTATGTTCACTTTGTATTCAACATGAAGTTAAAAGGTGTTTTGTACATATTAAAGACTCTTTGGTGGTTTTTTTAGTTTCAATCTACTGATCTTTTTAGCATCTTTATCCTGCTATAATGTTATTCTTTAAGATTATGTTGCATTGATTTCTAAAAGCCGCATGACATCTCTCTACTCTGCCTTCAAAACTAACGATTTATGTTGTTTCAGGTAATTACTGCAGCCATTCCTACTATAGTTGGTGGAAACCTTAACGTGTTCATGACTTTAAAATAGTATATTCCAGATTTTCTTAAGGTGAGGACACAAATTTAATGAGAAATATACTTTATAAGATGTTAACATCTAAATTGGTATCCTATGCATCAGCTTGATGATGTAATAGATCTTGAGATTCCAAGAGGAAGAAATAGACTTGTTTCTTTAAATGGTGAAACTTAAATTAAAGATTAGAAAGTCAACTGATATAACATGCAACTCCACTTCTCTTTTTATGATTTAGCTCATGATCAATGTAAACTTAAAGTATTAATCCACAGCCAATGGTAACTTTTTGGATTCATTTTTATTTAAGGCATGCTTTCCTTTAATGGTCCCTTTTAGAATTTAATGTATGACTTACTCCTTAGCATCATATGAAGTGTGTGGGAACGTTTGCATTAGATTGTACCTTTTAGAATTAATGTTGCTTGATCACTGGGAAAAATAATGTTTGCATGGTTTATAATAGAAGCTTTGTATGCAATGACATAGAATGAAAATTTTGCTTAATAATAAATTTAAGAGCCACCATATTGTTTCAAGAGGTTACCATTTATGTTACATAGATAACGCTTTTGCACTTCTGTTAGATGACTATATCAAATGGTTTTTATGGTTATGTAACATTTATGTAGTTCAATTAGAATCACGCGTACAGTTTAGTTTCTAATTTGTAATATATATCTTTATTCGAATAGGTGTCCTCAAGAGTATTGAGAAGAATGCCGACAAGCTAAAAAAATGGAGAGACTTTAACAAATTAAGGAGCACTAGGAGCTGCAATCCCTCCTCTTCACCGACATCTAAGTAGAAAATCTCGTGTTATATTGTTCTACCTTTGTTTTAATAGTGTTATCATTTTGTTGGTTGCTTATGAAATTTTGTTGGTTGCTTATGAAATTTCTTCAGAATGTTATAGATATTATTTTTAAATGTTAGAAAATTGTATATTAAATTTTATTTTAAAATTTAGTATTTTGAATTATTTATAATATTAGAAAATTATGTATTAATTTTTTTTTATTTTTTATCTAAAAAAGACAACGATTTTTCACCGTTGTCGTAGATAGTTTAAAACTATTGTTGAAGACCCTGTTATTAAAGGTAGACGCTCAAAGACAACGGTAAAAAACTGTTGTCTTTAAAGGAAAAGACAATAATTTTTCACCGTTGTAAAAATATTGTCTTTGCCTTCAAAGACAACGGTTAAAAACTGTTGTTTTTGGGCACCCCTTTTAACAACACGACATTTAACAACAGTTCTAAAGGGGCTATGACAATGGTGAAAAATTGTTGTTGGTAGGCTTTTTTCTTGTAGTGATTGATCATAAAATGTGTCAAAGGGTTTAGAGATGGACTTAAGTCTCTAACCTAATTGGTTGACATAATAGGGATGAAATTTATGAATGAAAATATGAAATGTGATTCATATTGTATTAACATTGATTTTAGATGTATAGATTCCATATAAATTAATGCTAGGGATGCATTATGGTTTAGTATAGGCAAATACATCAAAAGAAAGCCAAAACTAGGATTTTAGGTCAAGGTTCAATTAAACTATTTATATAGTTTTAAGTTTTATGTATATATTGGAATCCATGATGAATTAATTTTTGATTATTGGTAAAGGTGAAGTCCAAGCATGAGAGTCTTGACATTACAAGTCCAAGCTTGAGGCTTGACCATGTACATCCAAGTGTGACTTAGCAAAAGAAGACCCGACAACAAGGACAAGACCAAAGAAAGCCATTGAAGGCAAGACGTGAAGGATGAGGAAGCATCTAAGGGACTCAAAGATGATAGAGGAGGCTAGAAGGCAAGGTCAATGTTGTGCTGGAAAAGGAAGACCTGACAATAAGGACAAGGCTAAAGGAAACACTTGAAAGCAAGGCGTGAAGGATGAGGAAGCATCTGAGGGGCGCAAGGTTGATGAAGGAGGCTAAAAGACAATGTCAAGGTTGTGTAGACGAAGATGAGTGTATGAGTGATTATACTCGAGGGTAAACCTCTAAGTTAGGCTTTACTGGTCGATTGGTATATGTCTCAGTTGACTGGTGGTTGCGAACCAGCAAACTCAAAATTAAATTCCGAAGTTTGTGGTTCTAGGGTTACCAGTCGACTAGACTAGTCAACCACACAGTCAACTGTGAGTGAACAGAATGTTTCTATTCGCTCAACCCATGTGGTTTAGTCGACTGATCAATCCATATTTGGGCAGTTGACTGAAATCGAGTCGTTAGATTATAACAATCAAATTCCAAAGAGGCTAGTCAACTGGTAAGTATGGTAGTCGACTGGTGACAGAAACACACTTGGGTGTTTCCTCTGGAGCTCTATATAATGGAGCTCGGGGTGGCTGACTTAGGTGACTAAAATATACTTGGTTAAAGCCTATTAGAGTCTCCAAAGCTCTCAGTGTGATCTTTGTGTGTGATCAAGAGATTATGGTGAGGTTTCTCCACCGAGGAGGATTGAGCTAACCAGAGTTCTGAGGAGTAATCCACCGATGGATTGAGGGATCATCTACCTCACGGACACATCGTGGAGTAGGAGAATCATCTCTAAATCATGTTAATTAACGTGTTAGCGGTTTGATTGTTTTCTTTCTTGTTTTTTGTATTTAGTTTTTGTATCCGTATTTATTCTGTATTTCTGCTGTGCACTAATGAATACTCAGGAAGAGAACAAAGTGGGTGATTGTCTATTCACCCCTTCTAGCCGGTGATCAAGGTCCCAACATGATTTATTGGTAATCTTAAAAGGTAAATAGTTAATTCTCTTAGATAATATTTTGATAATTAAATAAAAAATTTAGAATAAATATATAAATATATATGTGTGTGTGTGTGTGTGTGTGACGGTGTCCGTAACTGAGAGAGTGGGTGTTGAACCCCGTGGTTGTTTTGATGTGATCAACCAAGTTAGGTTAGGTCCTGCTTGTTATTTGATCCCTGTGTCTAAGTGTACAGGAGCTTAGGAGCACACAAAGTCGAGCGGAAGACACAGCTAGCGAGAAGGACGGCATGGGAAGGGAGCCGACAGGCTTGGTGCGTTCGAAGGACGAAAGAGCTGCGGAAGAGTACACCAGTGGACGAGAAGAACGTGTGCGGCGTTCAAGGGACCAGAAGCCGGGACGGAAGCCTGCTCGAGGAGAAGGTCGAAAATTGGGTTTCGATGAGCCCTATTTCGGTTGGCCACAATCACCCAAGCCATCGGAGCTTCGGAAGAAGAGAATGAGTCAAAAGAAGCTAGAAAAGCTAGTTGGAGGCGCCTTCAACTAAGTGTTGAAGGCGCCTGCGCTGACTGCAGCCTTAGAGGCACCTCCAAGCTTGTCCGAGCCGCCTTCAAGGCCATTAGAGGCGCCTCAGACCCAGTTTAATGGTTGTTTTCAAAGCAGATAGAGTTCTATCCAGTCAAACCCCTTGAAGGCGCCCTCAACCCTCTTGGAGGCGCTTTAAAGACCCGAGATAGATTTTTCAGGAGCTATATAAAGGCCCCTGGAGTTAGGAAATTATTCATTCAACTCAGTATCAACTTCCTAGCAATTTCTGTGCGTTCTTATTGTGTAAAAGGCTTCTTCGCCTTCAGAGAAGGAGACTTTTCTAGTGCGCTTTCCAACCGCCTTGGATTAACAACCTTCTTGGTTGTAACCAAGTTAGCTCGCTGAGTCTTCTTTCTTTTTTGCTATTTCTATTATTTTATTATTATTGTTGCTTTAATTTTGAGTTGAAAGTCTTGAGGAGGGTATACTTTATTTTGCAGGCAATTCACCCCTCCCCTCTTGCCGACCCCGCTGCACCAACAATTGGTATCAGAGTCAGACTGCCTCAAAAGGACTGACCACCGACTGAAGCACAAAGATCAAGATGATGGCCGAAACAAATATTCATCCCCTAAAGTTCAATGAAGACTTCACTACCTGGAAACGCCGAATGGAGGTATTCTTCAAAACAGACTTCGATATTCTTCTAACTATGAAATTTGGTTTTACAGCTCTAAAAGACAAAGAAGAGTATTAGTGGACGAAGAAGGAGCAAGCCGATTTCATGGCCAACGGAAAGGCGGAATTCCACCTGCTCAGCGTTCTGCTGTCCCAGGAGGTAAGTTGGATCGGAAGCTACAACTCCTCCAAAGACCTCTGGGATAAATTCCTGGAGCTCCACAAAGGCACCTCGGAGGCGAAGTTAGTAAGGCGGGACATCCTCTAAGCTCAGCTGACGAATCTCCGGATGAACAACGACGAGAAGGTATCGCAACTCTAAGCGAGAATCAAGGAGCTGATAATACAACTGACCAATCTCGGAGAATCGGTAACAAACCGAGACTCTATTCGGTACGTGCTCAACGTCTTCCCAAGGTCTCCAGAATGAGCGTCTTTAGTAGATGCATACTACATCTCTAATGACTTTGAGGTAAGTACTTAGAAAATTTATTTTCAACATTTGAACTTCACGAATCGCGACTTACAGAGCCTAAATAAATAGATAAGCCAAATCTCAATATTGCCCTACAAGCCGAAAAGGACGATCCCGACTCTGAAGCATCAATCGACGAAACTGAAGCGGCTCTTTTGGTAAGAAAGTTAAATAAATTTATTAAAACTAATAAATTTATATCGTACTCTAGGAAGCATCAACGCAACAGAAGGACGATCCGATACTACAACTGCAACAAGGAAGGGCACATCAAGGATGACTGGCCAAAGTTAAAGACAAGGGATAAGGAGAAGTCTCAAAGACTAAAGTCCTCTAAACGCAAGAGTCTGAAGGCTACATGGGATGATTCTTCATCCTCCGAGTCAAAAGTCGAAGCCTTCTCAGGAGTAGCACTGATGACCAACCATCTCTTTGAAGATGACTCGAGCTCAGAGATGAGCATAGAACAAGGGAGAGAATCAGAAGAGGAAAGCTACGATGAAGGGGGAGCATCACCAAGTGAGGTAAGTAAGGTATGTGCTCTCACCCCTACTCAGTCTTTTCAATTTATCAAAGTGCTAACGAAAGATCTAGCAAAATTAGAAAAAGAAAATGCTGAATTGAAATTGAAATTAGAAAAATCATGCCCATTAGAGTTATTTAACAACTTAAAATCAGAAAATGACAGTTTGTAAATGCAAATTGAAAAATTAAAAAATAATGCATGCTCAAATAAATTTTCAAAATCAAAACTTAAAATTTATAGAAAATTGAATTGGTATATTAGAAAACATCAGGGACAACTTAGAAAAGTTCCCAAAATTTATATACCCCCTAAGTTTTTAATTAATCCAGTAGGAAGAAACCTATACTGGGTTCCAAAATCTTTACTAGATTAAAATTCTTTAAGTTAAGGATTTCAGAAGAAATTAAACAGTGAGTTTCTTTTTGAGACTTTGTCTAAGGAAGTGGTTGTTGCTCCAATAACCAAAAAGGCCTAGTGCCTCGCCACGACCTGGAAGCCAAACTATTGCAATAAAATATTTAATTAACTTTCTGGTAAAGCATTAAAATTAGAATTAAATAATACTTTAAAAAGTTTCTTTAAACAATTTTTTTTTGGAAATTCTTCAAAAAAATATTTTTATACTTAGAAAAAATGTTTCTTACTTAGAAAAATTCTCAGAAACTATTTTTGCCTAAGTTAAAATGTCTTCTGAAGTTAGA
Organism: Zingiber officinale; assembly: GCF_018446385.1. NCBI lineage: Eukaryota > Viridiplantae > Streptophyta > Magnoliopsida > Zingiberales > Zingiberaceae > Zingiber > Zingiber officinale. Next base: position 16,702,192 of record NC_056006.1, on the reverse strand, counting down.
ATTTTTTTTTCAGAAATTTTTTACATAAAGTTTTACTTAGAAAATCTTTTTTTTTCTAAATAATCTTTCAAAATGCTACACTTGGATTTTAAAATCATTTTTTTTACTTGAATTTTTTTTTAATTAGAAAATTCTTAAAGATTATTTTGACTTAAAAATTTTTTAACCTTAAACTTTTACTTGATATTTATTACCCCATTCTTTTTGTTGTGATCAAAGGGGGAAAGATAGGTATAAGTTTAGGTGGAGTTAGGGGAATTAAGAATTTTAAATTTTTTTACTTGTGTTGCAAATTCTATTATTACAATCTTTTTGATTAAAATGCTAGTTTAGTAATTTATTTAAAATTACTACTTGTCTGTTTTTCCCTAACTTGAACTTGAGTTGATGCACATCAAAAAGAGGAAGATTGTTGAACCCCGTGGTTGTTTTGATGTGATCAACCAAGTTGGGTTAGGTCCTGCTTGTTATTTGATCTCTGTGTCTAAGTGTGCAAGAGCTTAGGAGCGCAGGAAGTCAAGCGGAAGATGCAACTAGCGAGAAGGAAGACACGGGAAGAGAGCCGACAGGCTCGGTGCGTCTGAAGGACGAAAGAGCTGCGGAAGAGTACACTAGTGGACGAGAAGAACGTGTGCGACATTCGAGGGACGAGAAGCCGGGACGAAAGCCTGCTCGAGGAGAAGGTCAGAAATTGGGTTCGGGTGAGCTCTATTTCGGTTGGCCACAATCACCCAAGCGATCGGAGCTTCGGAAGAAGAGAAGGAGTCAAAAGGAGCTGGAAAAGCTAGCTGGAGGCGCCTTCAACTAAGTATTGAAGGCGCTTTCAACTAAGTGTTGAAGGCGCCTGTGTTGACTGCAGCCTTAGAGGCACCTCCATTCCCTTGGAGGTGCCTTCAAGCTTGTCCGAGGCGCCTTCAAGGCCATTGGAGGCGCCTCAGACCCAGTCTAATGGCCGTTTGCAAAGCAGATAGAGTTCTATCTGGTCAAACCCCTTGAAGGCGCCATCCACCCTCTTGGAGGCGCCTTGAAAACCCGAGATAGATTTTCCAGGAGCTATATAAAGGCCCATGGAGTTAGGAAATTATTCATTCAACTTAGTAACAACTTCCTAGCAACTTCTGTGCTTTCTTATTGTGTAAAAGGCTTCTCCACCTTCAGAGAAGGAGACTTTTTTAGTGCACTTTCCAACCGCCTTGGATTAACAACCTTCTTGGTTGTAACTAAGTAAATTCGTTGAATCTTCTTTCTTTTCTGCTATTTCTGTTATTTTATTATTATTGTTGCTTTAATTTTGAGTTGAAAGTCTTCAGGAAGGTATACTTTATTTTGCAGGTAATTCATCCCTCCCCTCTTCCCGACCCCGATGCACCAATAGTGGGAAGCCTGGAAGTGATTCAGAAGCTCAAACCTATACTCATACTTAATCGCAGATGCGGACGCGATTGCAGACAAAGGGGGTGCAACATATCCCCCCTCCCCCCTCTCTCTCTTTATAGATAGGCGTTGGTTATTCTAGGCACCCATCGTGTGTGCTTACGTTGGGTGCCTAAGTGTATGCGAGGCGTCAAAATATGATCCGAACACCCCGGGAGTGATCCAAGCGCTCGATTGCACTCAAGTTCCCATGTTGGGTGCGCAGGGGGTGACTATATATATATATAGCTGGATTCACTTTCGGACGCTCTACGCACTCAGTTGTGTAGTATAAGGTGAAATCCGCCATATATATATATACAAAAGCTTGTACTTTCAATAAGAATATTCATATAACTTTTGAGTAAAAATAGATCATAACAACATTTTAATAAAAACTCCTAAATAGTTATTAGGATTAATTGTTTTTTATCTCCCGTTGTACATATTTACGAAATATATTTTAGCACGCAATCATAACAAACATTACCTAACAATATACTATTCAATATTATTATCTTTTGTCACACATATTAAATCTTGATTCGATCTGTCAATTGTATGAATAAAATAAGTCCATATTATAGTAGATAGGACAACTACGTCTCCTTCGTAAAATGATATACTTCTTCTCAAATAGACTATTCAATATTATTATTTCTAGTCTATTAAATTCTGAATCTATGAATAAGATAAGTCTATGACATTATAAAAATTATAATTTTATAATTACTATATATTGTAATAATATTTCATAGTTGCGCTATCTTGTATAATTCTATTTATATTGTAATAATCATGAAATCTTAATTATTATAGCTATGATAATAATTATAATTTTATAATTATTACAATGTCGACCTACCTTATTTATATAATTGACTGATCGAAGGATTTATAATTTAATGCTTGTGTAATATAGACGTGTATTATATTTTGAAAGAGATGGATAGCATGAGATGCTCATTATTATTATTATTATTATTATTATTATTATTATTATTATTATTATTATTATTTTAACAAAAATGAATATAAAGGAAAGGGGCCATGTGTAGGTGGGGCCAAGTGTCGGTGAGGGAAGACGGCGAAGTCGCATCCTTCTTCGTTGCGGAGACGGATGGTAACGTTTGATGGCGGCCCGGTCCAATCGCCATTCGTGACTGACGCATGACTCCATGTCTGCAGTGTCAAAGAGGGCGACGGGCACGTAGCGGAAGCGTGGAGATTAGCTAACCGCCTCCTGACTTTATCCATCGACCGAACAAGTGGAGCACAGATCCTCTAGACTGTAAAATATGATTGAAGCTTATAAGCTTTTCAAATTTATTTGATAATTTTTTTTTAAAATAACTTATAAGCTGTCAAAATAAGTTGTTTTGGAGCTTATAAGCGGTTTTTAAAAAAGTATGGAAGACCCTACTTTTTTTAAAAAAATCTTATTTTAATAATTTATTTCTCTAAAATATCCTTATATAATTTTATAAATCTCTATCTTATCCTCCATAAATTTTTATAAGCCTAATATCTTTTTATCTCCGCCGACTTTTCTTCCAACGTTGTGTCTTCTTCTCCGCCAATGCCTCTTTCTAATTTTCTCTTCTCCGGTGCAGAAATTCGCCCAAAACCCTCTATTAATAAAAATCTCAAAACCCTCTATTAATAGTATTATACCTTTTTTGGTAATTTTATCAATAAAAATATCTTATAATACCAAACACATCAATATCTTTAAGTTGATTGTAATAAGTTCACCCAAACACTTTAACAACTTATTTTTAAAATAAGACCTAACAACTTATAAGCTCCTAAAACAACTTATAAGCTGTACGAGCTTATAAGCTGTTTTTAATAAGTTTAGCCAAACAAGACCTCAAAAGATAGACTGCATCATTTATAGGTGAAATTTTATGAATTCCATCTATTATACAGGTGGGATCTATAAAATCTCACCTATAAACAACCCCTGGTCTAGGAGAGAACCAGGGGTTGTGATCCAGAGGATCCTGGATGGAGCAAGGGGCACGGATCCTAGATGGAGCAAGGGGCACGGATCCTTTGGACCGTAAAGTACGATCCAGAGGATAGACCACATCACTTATAGGTGGAATTTCATGGACCCTATCTATTATACAGGATAGATCCATAAAATTCCACCTATAGACAACCCTGTCTAAGAGAGGACCAAGAGTTGTGGTCCAAAGGATCCTAGGTGGAGCAAGGGGCACGGATCCTCTGGACCGACTCGACGGCAGGAAGATGACAAAAATGTTTTGGACACTGATATTGTTGGTGCAGTGGAGCCGGCAAAAGGGGAGGGGTGAATTGCCTGCAAATGAAAGATACCCTCCTCAAACTTTCAACTATAAAATAATAGAAACAATAACAATAAGAAACTAAAATAAAGAAAAGCAGGAGGACTCAACGAGTTGAGTTGGTTACAACCAAGAAGGTTGTTAATCCAAGGCGGTTGAATAGACGCACTAGAAAAGTCTCATTCTCTGAAGGCGGAGAAGCCTTTTACACACTAAAAGCTCTTACAAGTTGCTAGGAATTGAATACTGAGTTGAATGAATTATTCCTAACTCCAAGGGCCTTTATATAGTTCCTGGAAAGTCTATCTCGGGTCTTGAGGGTGCCTCCAAGAGGGTTGAGAGCGCCTCCAAGGAGTTTGACCGAATAAAGTTTTATCTACTTCGCAAACGACCATCTAGAGTCTGAGGCACCTCCAATTCCCTTCAGGCCGCCTCGGACAAGGTTGAGGGCACCTTCAAGGTAATGAAGGCGCCTCCAGCTAGCTTTTTCAGCCCCCCTCTATCGACTTCATGATCCAACACTTTTGGCTCCTTTTTTTTTTCTAAAGCTCTGATTGCTTGGGTGATTGCGGCCAACTGAAATAGAGCTCACCCGAACCCAATTTCCGGCCTTCTCCTCGAGCAGACTTCCGACTCGTCTTCTCGTCCCTTGAACGCCGCGCACATTCTTCTTGTCCACCGGTGTAGGGATGACAATTTCACCTGAACCCGATGGAGGATCCGACATCCGACCCGAATGGAGGAGGGTATGGAGAGACTATTAATACCCGATACCCGATCCAAATACCCGATTAAATAATATATATACATATATTAAAGAAATTTTCCTTTTTCCAAAATCAACTTACTATTTTTGTTGATATTAGGAGGAGACTATATAGATGTTTAATCTATTTTTTTAATTATATATATTTTTTAATAGGTTGTTAATTTTAATATATTTTTGTTGAATGATAATAGTTAGATAGAAAGAAAAAAATTATAACTATACAAGATATCTGATCATTTAATGGGTATGGGTAAGCCCATCGGAGATCCTATACCCGATGGGTATAGGGACGGAGGATATAGAATCCGACCCGAACCCGACCCATTGCCATCCCTACACCGGTGTACTCTTCTGCAGCTCTTTCGTCCTTCGGACGCACCGAGCCCATCGGCTCCCTTCCCGTGTCATCCTTCTCGCTAGCTGCATCTTTCGCTCGACCTCCTGCGCTCCTAAGCTCCTGCACACTTAGACACAGGGATCAAATAACAAGTAGGACCTAACCCAACTTAGTTGATCACATCAAAATAACCACGGGGTTCAACAATCTCTCCCTTTTTTATGTGCATCAAACCAAGTTCAAGTTAGGGAAAAAAACAACAGACAAGTAGCAATTTAAAGAAATTACTAAACTAACAGTTTAAGCATAAAAGGTTGCAATAATAGAAATTTTAACATTTAGAAAATGTTAACTCCTGCTAAACTTAAACTTATACCTAACTCTCCCCCTTTGATCACATCAAAAATATGGGATAATAATTTGCAAGTAAAGATTTTCAAGGGAAAGAAACTTTTAAGTCAAAATTCAAGATTTAAAATAAGTCATTTTCAAAAAAAAAAATCTTTTGAAAATATTCTAAGTAAAACTTAGGTAAGACAATTTTCTAAAAAAAAATTTAAACAAAAATTTCTAATTTCAGAAGAAATTTTAACTTAGGCAAAAATATTATTTGAGAATTTTTCTAAGTAAAAATTGTGTGGAAGAAACATTTTTCTAAGTATAAAATTTTTTTTGAAGAATTTCCAAAAAAAATATTTGAAAAAACTTTTTAAAACATTATTTAATTCTAATTTTAATGCTTTACCAGAAATTTAATTAAACATTTTATTTCAATATTTTGACTTTCAGGTCGTGGTGAGACATTAGGCCTTCTTGGTTATTGGAACAATAACCACTTCCTTAGACAAAGCCTCATAAGGAAATTTTAACGTTTAATTTTCTCGCTGAAAGCTTTAACTAAAAAAAATTAGTTTAGAAAATATTTTGGAACCCAGTAAAGGTTCCTTCCTACTGGATTAATCAAGAACTTAGGGGGTACATAACTTTTGAGAACTTTCCTAAGTTGTCCCTGACGTTTTCTAATGTACCAGTTTAATTTTCCATATAACTTGTGTTTTGATTTTAGAAATTTATTTAAGCATGCATAATCATTTTTAAAATTTTCAATTTCATTTTTCAATTTCTCATTCTCTAATTTTAAATTATCGTACATTTCTAGTGGGCATGCTTTTGCTAAGTTTAACTTCAACTCATTATTCTCCTTTTCTAATTTAACTAAATCTTTAGTGAGAACTTTTATGAATTGAAAAGACTGCTTGGGAGTTAGATTACGTACTTCACTTACCTCTATTTCTGATGCTTCTCCTTCATTGCAGCTTTCTTCTTCTGATGATCCTCACCCTTCATCTATGCTCATTTTTGAGCTGGTCTCGTCTTCTTCTCTTTGATGGTTGGCCATCAGTGCTAATCCCGAGAAGGCTTCTACTTCTAACTCGGAGGATGAGGATTCATCCCATGTAGCCTTCATACTCTTGCGTTTAGTGGACGTCGGTCTTTGAGATTTCTCCTTATCTTTTTTTTTTTTAATTTGGGGCAGTCATCCTTGATATGCCCTTCTTCATTACAGTTGTAGTATCGGATCGCCCTTTTGTTACGTTGATGTTTTCTTGATTGTGATCTAAATTTATTAGTTTTAATAAATTTATCTAACTTCCTTACCAATAGTGCCGCTTCAGTTTCATCGATCAACGCTTTAGAGTTGGGATCGTCCTTTTCGACTTGTAGGGCAATATTGAGATTTGACTTCTCTACATGTTTAGGCTCTGCAATTCGAAACTCGTGAAGTTCAAATGTAAAAATTAAATTTTCTAAAGTATTTACCTCAAAGTCCTTAGAGACATAGTATACATCTACTAAGGACACCCATTTTGGAGACCTTGGGAAGCCGTTGAGCGCGTACCGGATCGAGTTTCGGTTTGTTACCGATTCTCCGAGGTTGTTCAGTTGCGTTATCAGCTCCTTAATTCTCGCTTGGAGTTGCGCTACATTCTCGCCATTGTTCATCCGGAGATTCGTCAGCTGAGTTCGGAGGATATCCCACATTGCTAACTTCGCCTCCGAGGTGCCTTCGTGGAGCTCCAGGAATTTTTCCCAGAGGTCCTTGGCGGAGTCCTAGCTTCCGATTCGACTTACCTCCTGGGGCGGCAGAACACTAAGTAGATGGAACTCAGCCTTTCTGTTGGCCACGAAATCGACTTGCTCCTTCTTCGTCCAGTTGTATTCTTCCTTTGTTTTTGGGGGCTGAAAAATCATATTTCATGATTAGAAGTATATCAAATTCAGTCTTAAAGAATACCTCCATTCGGCGTTTCCATGTCGCGAAGTCTCCGTCGAACTTCGGGGGATGAATGCTTGTTCCGGCCATCGTCTTGATCTTTGTGCTTCAGTCGGCGGTTAGTCCTTTTGAGGCGGTCTGACTCTGATACCACTTGTTGGTGCAACGGGGTCGGCAAGAGGGGAGGGGTGAATTGCCTGCAAATGAAAAGTACCCTTATCAAACTTTCAACTCTAAAATAATAGCAACAATAACAATAAGAAACTAAAATAAAGAAAAGCAAGAGGACTCAGCGAGTTGACTTGATTACAACCAAGAAGGTTGTTAATCCAAGGCGGTTGGAAAGCGCACTAGAAAAGTCTTCTTCTCTAAAGGCGGAGAAGCATTGATATGAACCCCACCAATAAATATGATGGAACCCGAAACAAAGGTGGATAGAACCCCAAGAACTAAACGACAAGAGTGTGAGCCTTGACCCATAACCAAGAATTGGCACGAACCAAGCCTACGAAGGAAAGAAACTCTACACCTAGGGGTGATAAGTTTCGATGGGTTGAACGCCACGAGAGTAGATTCGATAAGTTCAGCAAGTTCTTTCAAGAACTAAGAGAGCACACAATCTCACCAAAAACTATGTTGCTTCATACTAAGATGTCCCTCCCTTTTATAATGGGAGTGAACAAGGAAAAATACAAGATAAGTACATGCACAATTAGAGTCCCAATGTTGCATGTCTCATGCAAGCTATCTAGAAACCCAAAACAAAATAAATGCATGCACAATTAGAGTCCCAAGTTGCATGCTTCATTAAACAATCTAAAATACTTAAGTCTTCATGCATGAACGAATTCCCATGCTTTACATGCTTATTAGCGTTCTTCCGTTAAGCACGGCCAGTCATGGATGGTTATGCCCGATTACGTGGATTAGACCACGACTAGCAGTTGCGATTATCTTGGTTTCTCCTTGCTCATAGTCCTACCAATGTTTTTTCATTAGTCCATTTAGTGCTTCCTTGAAACGCTTTGCCCGTAGTCTTGTAATTGGGCCTTCTGAAAGTAATAACTGATCTCTCCTATCTTCAGTCCTTGGGCATACATCAAACATTCTACATACTAAAAGCTCTTACAAGTTGCTAGGAATTGAATACTGAGTTGAATGAATTATTCCTAGCTCCAGGAGCCTTTATATAGCTCCTGGAAAGTCTATCTCGGGTCTTGAGGGCGCCTCCAAGAGGGTTGAGGGCACCTCCAAGAGGTTTGACCGGATAAAGCTTTATCTGCTTCGCAAACGACCATCTAGACTGGGTCTGAGGCACCTCCAATTTCCTTGAGGGCGCCTCAGACAAGGTTGAGGGCGCCTTCAAGGTAATGAAGGCGCCTTCAAGACTGCAAGCAGCGCAGGCGCCTTCAGTACTTCGTTGAATGCGCCTCCAGCTAGCTTTTTGAGCTTCTTTTGACTCCTTTTCTTCTTCCGAAGCTCCGATTGCTTGGGTGATTACGACCAACCGAAATAAGGCTCACCCGAATCCAATTTCCGGTCTTCTCCTCAAGTAGACTTCCGACCCGGCTTCTCGTCCCTCGAACGTTGTGCACGTTCTTCTCGTCCACTGGTGTACTCTTCCGCAGCTCTTTCGTCCTTCAGACGCACCGAGCCTGTCGACTCCCTTCTCGTGCCGTCCTTCTCGCTAGCTGCGTCTTCCCCTCGACTTTCCGCGCTTTTAAGCTCCTACACACTTAGACACATGGATCAAATAATAAACATGACCTAACTTAACTTAATTGATCATATCAAAACAACCACGAAATTCAACAGATATAACATTGAATATAACTTGAATAACAGGGGCGTAGCCAGGATCTTAATTTACATGGGGTTGTATCTATTTCAAGAATCATGCATATTTCTAGCACCATCATATCTTTATTCCCGTATATTGCGAATATGTAAGTCATAACAACCAAAAGCAGCAGATATTTCTTTCTCTAAGTGTTGCAATAATTGTATCAGTCACATCTACAATGGTGAAAAATCGCTCTTGTAGATATTTACTCTTTTGCTTTAAAAAATAAGTTGATAGTCTTCATTCCCTGAATTTTCTATATTAAAGTGAATAAATACAAAATTTATCTCATCCTTTTTATGATCAATCTAATATCTAATATCTAATATCTAATATCTAATATCAAACCAACAATAAAGAAAAGTAAACAATTATATAAATAAAACTAATCAAATTAATTAATAAATCTGTTAATTAATTTAATCAATTTATCAAAAGGAAAAAAATAATAATTGACTCGTACAGATAATATCAAAAGAAAATAAACCTATGGTGATGGTCACACCGATATTACGTGCTATTCGAGAGAAAGGATATCGTGGTTATACTCGTCGAATTACTATCGAATGTCTATACAGTACATGAATATGAAATATCAAGTGAATGATAATGTAAAAACCTTCAAGAAATTAAGAGATTACACCGTTGAGAAAGGAGCTCGAAGGAAATTCATTCCAAAGGCGAACAAATTTGTTTGAACCCAGTGATGGAAAAAATAGAGAATCGAAACCAAATCTTTTGCACTTGCGGTTCCACGATTGCGAGGAAGAATAAGGAAGGCAGCAGCACTTATTGTTCATGTAGCGTGTGACAAATAGAATGATGCGTGGGATTATGGAGATAAAGAGCCGTGCACAATTTTTGATTTAATTAAAAGTTCTAATAAAGTAATGGGTACATGGAGGTTTAATTAAATCAAATCAAAAATTTTGATTTAATAAACGTAACCACATGGGACAAGCAATAGGGGAAAAAAAAAAAGGAACAGGGCTGGAAAAGTTTTTTGGTTTTATTGTTTGTAAGATGGGTGGGGCTGGAGCCACCCTAGCTCTAGAGTGGATCTGCCCATGCTTGAATTATACAACCTCAAACAGTTTGACGGACGTGGACATTTGGCCCTGCGGGCCACGCTGCAACGTCAAGGTGCTCAAATAATTTTTCAAACATCTCCCATTCGAATCCTAACTACTATATTTTCAAACAATATGTGATTATTTTGACTTTTTAGAAAAAAGAGCCGTTTCTATTAATTTGGCCTTTTAATTTTTATCCTATTTTTTAAATAATATATACTAAGAAAAATTTAAAATGTGTTTTAATAAAGCAAAAAAGGTAATTTTAAGAAAGCTACTTAATGTTGAGGGACATTTTAAAAATAACTCTAAATATTTGTTGGGCATTTTAAATAGGACTCAAAATATCTAGTTCATTGAGCCAGCTAGTCTTCTCTCGTGGAATACATACTATCCTTTAAAATAAATATTATATTTGATCTTTTTTTATAATAGATACTAAGAAAATTTTAAAATACATTTTAAGAAAGCTACTAAATATTTGAGGGGCATTTTAAAAATGACTCGAAATATCCAATTGGTTGATTAGTCTTCTCTTGTGGATTAGATAATGAAGGACCTTTATAATAAATACTATATTTAATATTTTTTTATAATAAATATTAAGAAAACTTTAAACTGTGTTTTAAGAAAACTACTACATGTTCGAGGGATATTTTAAAAATGACTCAAAATAATTGAGCGGCACTTTAAAAATGATTCAAAATAAATTTATTTTTTATAATAAATAAATACTAAGAAAATTTTTAAATGTATTTTAAGAAAGCTACTGAAGAATATTTGAGGGGCATTTTAAAAATGACCTCAAAATATCGTGTTCGTTGACTGGTCAACTCTTCTTCCCCTGTCGATCAACTTCTGTAGTTAACACAGCTCTACTAATATCATTGTTCTCCTGAAAATAGGATTAGTTAGTTATTTACCAATGGCGAACAACCCTTTCTCTAGCTTCGGCTCCAAGATCGACGACCTTTTACCGCTGCTTGCTGAAGCGACGATCGGATTATCAGATGTTGCAGCGGGATCTTCGCCTGAGGTACCGTTGAAAGAATTAAAAGATATTAAAGCGATTCTGAAGAATATCAAAGGGCTGCTGTATGATTCGGGGCGCCAGATTAGGGAAGATGCTATCAAACTGCTGCTGAAGGAGCTCCAAGATTTGGTCATCGAGGTTGAAGATTTGGTGGACGATTACGAATACAAGATGTTCCAACGCGAAGCGGAATTTCTTAATAAAATCGAGCAGCCGTCAGGTTACGTATCTTCAGATCGTTTGCGGGGACTTGATGGAGGGGCAATGCATTCCCCGGGACTCGACGGAGGGGCAAAGTCGTGTGTAACAGGCTCTTCCCCGGGACTTGGCGGAGGGGCAAGGTCTCCAATAAATCCTTCTCCGGAACTTAGCGTAGGAGCAAGTCCTTCTTCGGGACTTGATGTAGGGGCAAGTCATCATTCATGTATAACAGACTTTTCCTCGGGACTTGGTGGAGGGGCAAGGTCTACAATAGACCCTTCTCCAGAATTTAGCGAAGGAGCAGGTCATTCGTCGGGACTTGATGGAGGGGCAAGTTCCTGTATAACAACAGACCCTTCCTCGGGACTTGGCGGAGGGGCAAGCCATTCCCCGGGATCTAGGGGAGGAGTAAGTCAGTGTACAACCCATTTAACGTTAGCTCTACGGAGGGTCCAATGGATATGGATGGAGCTCCGCGAACAACTCCGGAAGTCCCAGAAATTCGCAAGCCACCTGCTGCTAGTTTCGCAAGAGAATCAAACTTTTAAGAAGTTGCAAAGGGTAAGAAAGTTTCTTCTTGCAGAGTCGGAGGATACCATCCGTGGAAGGAAGCATTACAATGCTTTTGATGTAACTAAACAAATCTATGGGAGGAACACTGACCGGGAGCATATCATTAGCTGGCTACTACTCGGTACAAATTCCAGATTTTCTCTTTTTGAGGATGAACGCAGTAGAAATAAGTTCTCTGCTATTTCGATAGTCGGCGAGGCAGGTGTCGGAAAAACAGCACTAGCTAAGGAAGTATACAATGATCCCCTCGTATGCAAATACTTCAACTCAAGAGTCTGGCTTCACTTCACTGAGGAATCTGATGCTGTAAGCTTATCAAAAGCATTTTTTGTCTCTATAACTGGAAAATCTTGTGATGGCAAAGAACCGGTTCATCTTCAAAGTGTTATGAAGGAAGAACTAAAGGGAAAAAAGCTTTTGCTCGTGCTGGATGATCTTCAGGACCTGAATCCGAGACTGTGGAAATACTTGCAAGCTCCCTTAGCTGGTGTTAGAATGGCTAAGTTTATAATTACTTCCCAGACTGAGCTAGGCACTAGTAAATCAAGAGGAATCGAATCTTATCCATTGGGTCGCTTGAGTCTAGATCTGTCATGGAATGTATTCCAGCACTATGCATTTTGTGAAGATTCCAGTTGCCCACCTGAGCTCATTGAAATTGGAAAACATATTGTTCAAAAGTGTTGGGGATTGCCTCTAGCTGTGAAAACTCTTGGAAGCCTTCTTGGCTATCAAATGGATAAACGGATATGGATAGATGTTTTGGATAGTGAATTGTGGGAATTACAAGAAAGTGAGACTCACATTTGTCCAGCTCTTCAGTTGAGCTACTATCTATTGCCCACTTATTTGAAACCGTGTTTCCTCTACTGTTCTCTATTTCCTAGGGGATATAAGTTTGACAAATATGAGTTAGTCAGATTGTGGATGGCACAAGGTTACATTCAGCATAAGTATGGTCAAAGTCTGGAAACCGTTGGTTGTAATTACTTCCATGAGTTGCAGATGCTAACAATTTTTGACAGATCATGGGATGGGACATTCACAATCCATGACTTGCTATATGATGTATCGAAGTATATGTCAAATGGAGAATGCTCTTCCTTGCCAAATGTGAAGATGTATAAGGACTCAGGTAAAATCCGTCAATTATACGTGACAAGTAGCAAGGGGACAAATGAACTCCAGTCTTCTAATGCAATCTTGACATTGCAGTTATTATATAGAAGTTTAGGTGGTTTCCTACCTAATGATATTTTAACTATGGCATTGATCGAGTCCGTGCAAGGCATTCGGGCCTTGGAGTTGACATGTCATGCAGATTCTTCAATAGCTGAAACAATTCAGGAGAAAGCATTGGATAAACTTAATGCATCTTCGGTATCAAGCCTAAGATTCATTCACCTGCGATATCTTCGAATTTGTGATAGATTTATTGAACTCCTTCCTGCAGCCGTGTGCGAGCTTTACAACCTCCAGACACTGACCTTGGACAAATGTTTAAAGTTAAGAGAACTACCAAGTGACATAGGCAAGCTTGTTAACCTACGGTATCTTGGACTTTCTGAAGCAAACATTGAAAAGTTGCCGAAATCTGTTTATCAATTGCGAAACCTTCAATCCTTGAAAGTTGATTATTGCAGAAATCTGAAGGATCTACCCTACAACATTGGCAGTCTTGTCAATCTTTGCCATCTCGGGCTTTCTGGAACATCTATCAAAAGGTTGCCTAGATCTGTACATCGCCTATCCAAACTGTCAACACTAAAATTGGACCAATGCAAAATCCTAATGGAGTTACCCAGTTCCATAGGAAACCTTGTGAACCTTAGACATGTTACAGCTTGTAAGACAAAAATCACAAAACTACCTGAGTCCATCTGTTCATTGTTCAACCTACTCACTTTAGATTTGGCTTACAGCAATCTTTCAGAGTTACCCAATGACATAGGTAACCTCTCCAACTTGAATTACCTTGCACTTTCATATACAAATATTTCTATTCTTCCAGAGTCTTTTATGTTACTTGTCTAGACTTTGTACATTGAAGTTGAATGGTTGCACAAATCTTTCTCAATTACCGAGTGGTATTGGAGCCTTGAAAACATTAAGCCACCTGGTAGTTTCTGGCATCAATATTGAACAGCTTGTCTGCATCTGTATGCCAATTGTTGAACCTGGAAGTTCTTGAGATGGATGGCTGCAGAAGATTTTTCAGTTTACCTGATGGCATTGGCTATCTTACTAAACTGCATCAACTTAAGCTCTCGGATACAGAAATACGAGAGTTACCTGAATCTATAGGTCAGCTATCTAACCTGCAAAATCTGGATCTGAATGGCTGCCAAAGGCTCTCTAAGTTACCTGAGAGTATTGGATATCTTTCAGAACTTAGTAATCTAGAAGTCACGGAGACAAAAATCAAGACATTGCCTGCATCATTCTGTCAGCTTTCTAATCTGAAAGTGCTAAATCTGAATGGTAATTTGGATCTTCAAGAGTTGCACAGTGGCATTGAAAACCTTGCTAATTTGTCTCAACTTGAACTTTCTGAAGTTGGCATTGAGGTACTTCCTAGATGCATTGGCAGATTGGCTAACCTAGAGAAGTTGAGTTTTGAGCACAAGCAGAAACCATTTGAGAATTATCAGTTATAAGCTTACTAAAGAAGACACTCTCAACTGTTGTGTTCTTACCACTTGCAGTCTTGGTACGCAAATTTCATGTTTTGAATTATTATAACGGTTTGTCGATGCTGCTTTCTTTGTTTCTGAAAAATGCAACTCTTAGAAGAAGTTTACCTGGGCTCTTGTGTTAACTATTCAGCATTGTAGTGTAAAAGCTGATGCTTCTTTAAATGGACTTATATACATAGAAAATGCTTGCATGATGCTTCTTTTTCTGGGGAGTGATTGCTTCATCTCATTTTTGCACTTACGAGAGTGGAATTATTCTGCACAATCCTATCTGAAAAAAACTTGAAAGTAGGAAACTGTAAACTTCCCTATTTCTGTAAGTACCCTAGGTGAATTTTAATGTGATCAATCAGATTAAGTTAGGCTCTATGTATTTGATGCCTTGTGTCTAAGTGTGCAAGGACTTAGGCTGAGCCGTAACTTCCATGAGGCGAGAGAGGCACCGCCTTAGGGCCCAGCCCAATGAAGGGTCTATTTTTTTAATTATACTAAAAAAATGAGAGACATGGACCCTAAATAGGCATTAAACTTATTCTCACGGCTCTGAGGCACACACCGACGCATGACTCTTCTTTGCACGCAATTTCTTCTCCAATGTTACTCTTCTTTGCACGCGATTTCTTCTTCGACGTTCTTTCTACCAAGACAGGGATCCACGGAACAAGAGGTAATCATAATCTTTTTCTTCAATCATCTTCTTCGTCTTGCAACACGTGACACTAATTGTAACCTAATCGTGCAACAAGGATCGTTTGTGCGACCTAATTGTGTCGATTCTCGCAGTGGCTATCTCACTCGATGCGGGCTGGCGGTTGGCCTTTGCTCGTGTAACCTAATTGCGTAGCACAGAGCTGTCGCACGCTACCTTAGTTGCTTGTGCGAACAGCGACCTAATTGCATGGTGGTTACTACTTGTCGCCTTGCTACTGCCTGCGACCACCGCATTGGTCTCAGTATTACAAGAGACACTAAATGGACTATCAATGTTATCGATTGAGAAAGAAAGAGTTCGACGAGTAGTGTTTATATAATTATTTTAAATATTTATTAACTTATTATTGATTTAATATATTTATTTTAGTTTATTTATATATTTAGTATATATATTATTTGTAAATTGAACTTTATTATTATTTATCGTAGCAAAAGAGTTACTTTTTAGTATGCGCTTCAGGCCTCGTCGAACGTAGGTACGGCTCTGTCACTTAGGAAAATAAGAAGTTGAGCAGACGACGCAACTAGCGAAAAGGATGACACGGGAATGAGTCAATGGATTCGGTGCATTTGAGGGACGAGGTGCTGTAGAAGAGTATACCAGCGGACGAGAAGGACGCTTGTGGCGCTTCCGAGGGATGAGAAGCCGGAGCGAAAGACTGCTCGAAGAGAAGATCGGAGTTGGATTCGGGTGAGCTCAACTCTAGATGGCCAGAAAATTACCCAAGCAACCGGAGCAGAAGCCAAATAAGTCAACACTAGACCAAGCCTGGGTGCCCGGACTTCAAGCGCCCGGACCAACCTGGTACCAAACAGTCACCTCTTCGCAAATGTTGTTGCGGATGACGTTCACGATCCACGTCAGCACCACTCCAAGCGCCCGGACCATCCAGGCACTCAAGCGAGGATAAAATTTTATCCTCAGACCATCGAAGAGTCTTTGCAAAGCAGATAAGGGCACCACTGGGGCACCCGGACCTACTCTAGGCGCCTGAAGTTTCCACGTCAACAAACGTCTATTTTCGACCAATGGGTTATAAATAGAGCCCCAATCCTCTTCATTCGAATAATGCTATAACTTCTGTAATCTTCGTTTTTAATTGTTCGTGATTTCATCATTGTAAGGGGCTTCTCTACCTCCAAGAAAGGAGACTTTTAGTGAGCTCAATTCTGCCTTAGATTAACAACTACTCAGGTTACAAACCAAGTAAATTCCTTATGTATCTTACTTTCTTTTTTATGCTTTTATTACTTGTTTAACTAACGTGTGTTCATTACAAAGTTGAAAATCAATAGAATTTTTTTAAATTCTAACTTGCCGGCAATTCACCCCTCTTGCCGACCACATCGGGACCAACAATTGGTATCAAAGCTCGGGCGCCTCAAAAGGACTAACCGCCAATTGAAGCAACAAGAAGATGGTTGGAGTTAGTATTCATCCACCAAAGTTTGAGGGAGACTTCGCTATATGGAAGAAGAAGAAGATGGAGGTATTTTTTAAAACGGATTTTAAGATTTTACTGACTATAAAATATTGCTTTGTACCACCCAGAGGACAACATAGAGAGGAGGAGGAAGAACACCTTTGGAACAAAAAAGAGCAGATTGACTCAGTGGCAAATGGGAAAGCAGAATTTTATCTACTAACTGTACGACCACCTCAAGAAGTCAACTGTATCGGAAGCTACACCTCGGCCAAAGAACTATGGGAGATGTTCCTGGAGTTTTATAAAGGAACATCAGAAGCGAAGCTAGCAAGACGGGACATCCTTCAAAGTTAGTTAACAAATCTCTGAATAGAAAAAGGTGAGACGGTGGCTCAACTACACATGAAGATCAAGGAGCTAATCACCAGACTTATCAACCTCGGTGAATCGGTAACAAATCAAGACTCTGTTCATTATGCACTTAATGCCTTTTCTAGAACTCCAAAGTGGACTTCAATAATCGATGTCTACTACATCTCAAAGGATCTAGAGGTAAGTACTTTAGAAGATTTATTTTCTACATTAGAATTACACGAGTCTAGATGTGTGCCGGGTACAACAAAAAGAAAAGGAGTCATGTTAGAACTTGGCATTGAAAGTCAACAAGAAGGATGAACCGGAGTTAGATTCTTCACTCGACGAAAATGAAGAAGCGTACATGGTAAGAAAATTTAAAAGATTTTTTAAATCTAACCATTTTCATAAGTCGCAGGCCAAGAAGCTTATTCGGAGCAAATGAAAGGTTCAGTGCTTCAACTGTAAAGAAAAAGAGCATATCAAGGATTACTACTCAAAGATCAAAAGCAAAGAAAAAGAAAAGGACGGAGGGCTAAGATGGTCAAAGCACAAGAATCTCAAGGTAACTTGGGATGAAACATCATCATTAAAATCCGAAGTGGAGATATATGCTGGACTTGCACTGATGACAAGTCATCAAGAAGAAAACATCGATGAAAAGGGAGCTACTTCTGAAGAAAGCAGCAATGAAGGAGAAGAATCAAACTACGAATCCGACGACACGGTAAGTCAGGTATATCAGCTTCCTCCTGATCAATTATATAAGTGTATTGAAATGTTGAGTAAATCATTATGCAAACTCATGGTTGTTAAAAGCACTCGCTTTGCTCACTTAAGCGTGAAGTGAAGCGAGGCGCAACCCTTGCGCTTATGGGAACTCGAAAGCACAAGAGGTTTAAAAAGTGAGCGCTTCGTGCAGAAGCGAGCAAAGCGAGTAGAAACATTCCTTTTTATTTTTTATTTTATTTAAAGCCTTAATTAAACCTCTTTAAACCTTCGTCTCTTCATCTGTCATTGCTGTTTCTTTGCATCTGCCTCTGCTGCTTCTTCGCGTCTATCGTTGCTACTTCTTCGCGTGTGCCGCTGCTACTTCTTCGATCGACTGCCTCTTCGTTTCAAGGTAAGTTCTCAATTTCTGTTAATTAAGTTCGAGGCATCCTGGGATTCTTGTGCCGTCAGAGGCATCCTGCGACCGCTGCCGACGGCGTCGTGGTCGTGAGCTGCAAGAATCACATTTTTTTTTTCAAACTTTACGTTTAATTAATTCAATCAACTCCCAATTCAAATAGATAGTTCAAACAGCTTTTCAGAAAGCCTAATTAATTTATTCTAATAAAATATATAAAAACATATTTAAAATAAAAAATCTAATAAATTTATTAATTCATGAAAATCAAATTTAAATATATTTAAAATAATTTATTTATCATTGATTTTATTAAATCACGAAAATCAAATTTAAATATATAAACAAAATTAAAAAATTTTAAAATATAATAAATTTTATTAATTTATATAAATCAGATTTAAATATATATAAAAAATATTTAATTTCTAAATCAGATTTAATTATTTAAATTTTAAATATATAAAAAATATCTAATAAATTTTATTAATTATAAAGTAAATTTAATTATTAAAATTTTAAATATATAAAAAAATATTTTTAAAAAATCTAATAAATTTTATTAATTCTAAATCAGATTAATTATTTAAATTTTAAATATATAAAAAATATATTTAAAATAAAAAAAATGATAAATTTTATTAATACATATAAATTAGATTTAAATATGAAAAATATATTTAAAACAAAAATCTAATAAATTTTATTAATACATATAAATCAGATTTAAATATATAAAAATATATATTTAAAATTAAAAAATTCTAATTAATTTAATTAATTGTTATAAATTAAATTTATATTTTGATAATTTATTTTTTATTGTTTTATATTTTATTACTTATCGATTGTTTATTACTGATTTCAGCGGTCTTGAGTCATGATTCTTAAGTTAATCATGTCAAATATCACAAAATACATCCACTCGAAAAGATATTAGTTTGAATTATGCAATATGTTCGAATCCTAAATATCCAAATATTGTCAGTTGTATTTTTTGTGGTAAAATAACAAATGATGAAATTTATCGACACAAGTTACATTTAGTTGAGAGCAATAGAAATGTGAAAGCTTATCTGAAATGTCCTGAGCATGTTAAAGAAGAAATTAGGGAGTTCATGTAAAAAAAATTAATTTGAAGAATCAAATAGATGAAATTCCTCATTCTAATGATGTTGATAATTTGAAAGATTTTGAAGAACATGAAGAAGATGATCATCAAACTAAAGTGAAAGGGAAACAATCAATATCTGATTCAAGCAACCATCTTATAGTCCAAGGTAAAAAGTGTAAACAAACTAGACCTATTAATCTTTATTTTATGAAAGATGCCGATGAAATTGTCAAATAAAGACGTGCAAAAAAACAAAGGACAATTTGATGAAAATAAAAAGAAGTTAAAAGATATTGTAGTTGAGAAATTTGCAAGATGGATGTATGATGCTTGAATTCCCTTCAATGCTATTAAATATGATTCTTTTGAGTATTGTATTGAAGCTATTGGACAATTTGGATCGGGGATGAAACTTTCATCATATCATGAAGTGAAGGCTAAGTATTTGAAGGAGTTGACAAATACGAATTGATCACTTCTCAAATCCCATGAAGAAGATCATGCTAAGTTTGAGTGTAAATCATGGCAGATGGATGGATGGATAAAAAGGGTAGGACTCTTATAAATCTTTTGGTGAATGGTACCAAAGGAAATGTATTTGTCGAATCAGTTAATACTTCTGGCTATTCTTACACAATGGATAAGATGTTTGAGTTACTTTATAAATTTGTGTATTGCATTGGAGAAAATAATATGGTTCATATTATAACAGATAATGCAAGCCGCAATGTCAATGCAGGTAATATTTTAAATTTTGGTTACTTTCAATTAATAATTGAATTATATTTTTAATTTTTTGACTAAATTTATTTATTTTTCAGGTCATCTTTTGGAAAATCAATTTTCACACTTGTATTGAACTCCTGTGTAGCTCATTGTTTAGATTTGTTGCTCGAGGATATATTCAAAATTCTTTATTTCAGAAAATTACATGAACGAGTGTTGATGGTGAATGATTATATTTACAACATACCACAAGTATTGAGCATGATGAGAGAGTTTACTGGACATAGAGACATGACAAGAACCGTAAAGACACATTTCAGAACTGCTTTTATGACTTGAAAGCAGTTTTATGTAAAAAAGCAAATATGAGAAAAATGTTTACATATAAAAGTGGGCAAATAGTCTATTTTCTAAAGAGGCCACAAAAAAACGTGTAGCAGAAGTGATATTGATGCTTTGTTTTAAAAAAAATATGATTTTTGCATTAAAAGTTGGTGATCTATTGGTGAAAGTATTATGGCTGGTAGACGGTGAAAAAAGGTCTCATATGAATTATATTTATGAGTCAATGGACATGGCCAAAGAAGCTATCGCTGTGTCATTTAACAATAATGAAGAGAAATATCATAGCATTTTTGAATTCATTGACAAAAGATGGAATGTTCAACTGTATCAACCTTTGCATGCAGCTAGATATTTCTTGAATCCAGAGTATTTTTACTCGAACTCTGACATAGAAAATGATACATAATTGAGGGAGGGTTTGTACAAGTGCATATCTAGATTGGTGAGAGGTGTGAATTTACAAGATAAGGTCATGAATCAATTAGAAAAATACAGAAAAGTAGGACTTTTTTGTTTGCCAATGACTATCGGACAAATAACTTTAAAATCACTAGATAAATTTATAAATAATATATTGTGCAATATCAATATTGGATGGTAATAAAATTAATCTTATAATTTATATGTTTTTGCATTTCAAGATGATTGGTGGTCTTCTTATGGTGCATCAACGCTTGAATTAAAAACATTTGCAATGAAGATTTTAAACCTTACATGCTGCTCTTCTGGCTGTGAACATAATTGGAGTGCTTTTTGTTGGATCAGAAATTCGCTAGAGGGGGGGGGGGGTGAATAGCGATTTAAAATTATCGAGTAAGCACGCAGCGGAAAAAAGAAAAAGCAAAAAGAAAGAGCAACGCTAACACAAGTAATTTTTTACTTGGTTTGGAACCTTCGGCAACTCTTGCTCCAAAGCCCGTACTCGTCGAACGCTTTCGTTGGGTAATCCATTAGCAATTCAAATATTTGATTACAAAAAGTTAGGTACATAAATGCTAGAAAGAAAATACCGACAATAAATAATAAGACAGAAAAACAGAGCTTTGTCGGAGAGCCTTCGTAGCATAGCAGAAGCACAGAAGAGCAGATTGTGAGTTGTTGTTTTTGCTCCAGCCTTCACCCTCCTTATATAGGAGGTTCGGGGTGTCCGGATCCTTTCGGGGCGCCCTGAATGTCACGTAGCCGAACCAGTCAGTGAGCTCCACGTGGCGAAGCGATATGGATAAAAGTTGCCTCCGGGCGCTCGAACCCTTATTTTCCAGTATATTCCTTCCTGCAAGAAAACGTTAGTCCAGAGACAAATATAAGATATATATCCTGCAAAATAAAGTATTAGCATAGTTTAAAATTAAGTAGAATATTAGTTAGATTCCGTCTCTCCAAGACCAGAATCTAGTCAAAATCTCAACTTAGAGTTTCGAAATGGTTCTAAGTTAGATCGGCGCCTAAGTTCCCTTCCCAGGAATGCGTCCTCACAGTCACTCTCCTCTAGTGACTTACCTTCACTTACCTGCCAGACGTCCGGTCAGTCCGTCGACCCGTTTGGACTTCGTGTCAGCTACCTGATCAGCCCGTCGACCTAGCTGAACTTCCCTGCAACACTGAGTTAGCATAATATAAAAACAGTGTCAACAAAATTCAAGTATAACCTAGGGTTACCTCCTAGGGTTGCCTAGCTTCACTCACTAGGACTTCCATTGCCTGGCTTCACTCAATAGGACTTCCTTTACCTAGCTTCACTGTAAAATACTGAAAAAGGGCAGATAATAATAAGGGGATTTTTCGAAATTTTTTGGAAAATTTTCGGAGACCGTATGGACGAGTTTACGGGGATTATATTGGGCCCCGGGAAAGCCTGTTTGGGCTGCCCCATTTTAACGAGCAAAAGTTTCATTTTCCTTTTTATTTTATTTTCTTTTATTTTCTTTTATTTTTCTTCTCCTTCCCGTGCCCTCACCCGAGCCCTCTCACGCGTGATCTCCCTCTTCCTCGCGCCGAGCCGTTGCCTTCTTTGCCCTAACCGCACACAGCGGTTTTCCTTCCTCCCACGCATACAAAGCCGAGACCATTGTTGCCGATTACTCTTCCCTCTCCCGATCTCTGCCTTAGTTCTCCCTTTTGCATGCCATTGTCGAGCCTTCTTCACGCACGAAGCTAGCGCAGCGACGCCAGCTGATCGTCGGCCGCCTCCTCTGTGCCTGAGCCCTAGCGCCAATCACCGGGCAGAGCCCCTTCCCTCTGCCCTAGCGACGACAGCCGACCGCAATCCACTGTGCGCCCTTCGACCATCGCCGGCCATCTCTTTCCTTACTGTGCCTGTGCCCTATTTTGGGTTTACAACCGTCGCCGCACCTCTGCACCTCACTGTTGCCGGCCACCAGGTTCTGCCGAGCCCTTTCCTTTGTGCCCTAGCAGTGGTCTTTGAGGTAGGTGCGCTACCTTGGGATTCAGGTGATATATTAGTTTTATTTGTTGTAATCTTCTTCCGGTGATGGACTAGGAGGGGAAGTGTCAGATCAATCTCTTGTTGTATTCCCTGATCAGTTCTTGTTCTTCTTCCTTGCTGCTGACCAAGGTCCCTGTTGAGGTAAGATTAGGTTATTGTTGTGGCATTTGTGATCTCCATCTTGATTTCACCTTGAATTGAACCGTAGGGAAGGATTGCAGCAGGGTGTTGTGTACTGTGCATCAACAATCAGGGGCTGTGAGGGAGTGGAAAGCTCTGCTGTGTAGTATTCCAACAGCAAACCCTGAGTTCCAGCACAAGGCACGGCTGCAAATTGAGGTAAGAGGTAGAAATTTTGATATATGTGTTGAATTAGGGCTAAATCGGGTAAGAGGCTATGATTGATTATTCTGATTGTAAGCCCTAATTCGAATGGATTAGTTAGAATTGATTGAGGAATTAAATGATCCAATTAGAGTTTATAATTGAATCTGAATTTATGTTAGCTTTTCGAGGATTAGATTTAGCTAATTTATTTATATGTAATTAGCTAAATCTGGATACCATGTACTACAGGACTTTGACGCGAGAAGAGTATCTTGACGTCGGATTTAGACTGGATACGATCCTTGTCAATTGGAGGCAGGTACCTTGACTTATCTTTGATATTGTCATGTTAATATGTCTAGTAGGTTATAGTCTTTAGTAATAATTATGTTCGTTCTTGTTTCGACATGTCACTACCGGATTCCTGTTACATGCTTGTTTGCTCACCTGTTATGCATTATATGTTAGTACCCACATGATTATATATATGCTCATATGGTAATGACATACCATGCCTTATTATACTCAGGACCTAAGTTTTTATACCCTACCTGACCTGTGTACCTTAGGTCTTTAGATTTGACCATCGATACTACGGTACATATTTTATATATATGGATATTGCTATGCTGCTCAGGATATTGCCATGCTTAGTGTCATGCATCATCTCGCATGATTACATGTTGTGCGATAGTGTGCTCCATTATTGTCGAGCACATCGCCAGTTACATGGATCTGCACACACCACCACTCATGTGTTAGTGGTATATCAGGCAGGTGTGTGGCAGTTTTGCTGTTAGGCTCCGCTGGTCCGGTGACTCAGTGTGGTAGCCGGTAGACAGTTCTGCTCTGTTTGGCTCCGCTGGTTTAGTGTAGCAGCGTGGTAGCCGGTAGATAGTTGGAATTTGTTAGGCTCCGTTGGTCCGCTCATGGGTAGTGTGACACAGCATGGTAGCCGGCAGAGATTCCTCCCCGTCATCGTGTACCGGGAGATGAGAGTATTGTGCTACCCCACTTATGATTTGGGGTAGGAGGATAGGTGTACTCCGACAGCATCCCGTCCACTCGGTCACTCATTAGGAGCAGTGATAGCAGAATGCACGGTTGCCGCAGTCCTACCCACTCGGTCTCACCATCGTGTGTGAGATGGCTGACTGGCGTCAGGGGTGACCATGTCATTGGCATCATATGCATTGATGCATTTATTGATTGTGTTTGTTGCACTTATATGCTGCATTTGGATGGATGCATATGTTTGACATGCATACAGGATTTATGACATTCTCGGTCTGACGACCTGACTATTCTGATAGAAGGCCCTGGTGAGTACAGTTCTCTTCAGCCCCTTTCTATTGTGCATTTCTAGTTTTTGTCTAGCAGACTATACTCCATAGTTATTACTAATTGTTATAGTTTACTATACATATCAACTAGGTATCTGCTGAGTTATTGAACTTACCTCCGTGGACACTATCTTTTTTCAGGTACCAGGTTGTTTACGGAGTCGCTTAGAGTATCATGTCTGCTGGTTCCCACGTCACATCAGAAGACTTACTGGTTTCATTTATGCTTTATTTGTTTTTTATGTATTAAGAGTACTTAGCATTGTATATGTTCTGGTTTTGGCGCTGGAGTGTTGTTATGTGGTATTTTGTGTTGTTTGATGGTTGTGTAAGCCTAGCCAGCTAGCAGTTTTGTATTTTGGTTTGTATTTGGTTTTCTATCATTTTTCGCTGTGTTTTAGTTTTAATATAGCCGAGTGGGCTGCTACATATATAACTGCGTGGTTGTTTAGTTATTTCATTATTATTATCCCAGCCGTGTTGGCCGAGGTATATGTGGCCCTGAGGGCATTGTATATATGTCTCAGATTGTCACCCGTACAGGGGAGATGCTGCTGAAATTTCTTCGGACAGGGACTCCCCTGGGGCGTGACAATTTATTTGGTATCAGAGCCAGGTATACGAGTCGTATTTCCTGTGTTTCGGATTTTGTGTTTTAGTTTTCTCAATGTGACTTTTTCGAGTTTTGGGAACAGGCAGCAGTAGGACATCTCCAAGCTATAAGAGGTATGTTGATATATTGTTATCCTACCTTTTTGTTAGTATATGCATTGTTGACTATGATAACTATGACATGTATTAGCACTTTTTACTTAGTACCTATCTGATTGTTGTAGCACATATTACATGTGATGGGTTATCCACTGATCTTGGTCGACCTTAATAGAGATTAAGGATTATAGTCTCTGGTGATTTTTCATAACATACCCCCAGTAGTTTTAGCTTCTGTTACTACTAGTTGGTTAGAAGATGGAGGCACATATCAGCCTCTGCTGGACAGTGGATGATATCTATATATTCAGGTTGACTTAGCCAGTAGAATACCATGTTATCTTAATTAATTTCATCAGTAGATAATTGATTTACTTTTGTTAGATCGGTCAGTAGAAGTCTGATTTACATTTGTTGATTTGGGTAGTCATGGATTGATTTACCATAGTTACTTGAAGAGGATTAATGTAATCTTGATCAGTTAATAGATGACCGATTTAGTTTTGTTGGTTCGATCAGTAGGGGATTGTCATACTCTATTTTTAGAGGTTCAAATCTTTGGGTTATTTGTGCTTAGTTAGGTGTCTAGAGCACATTTGAGTACATGGCTTGTACTGACGTGGAAAGGACTGAATTAGCCGTGTATCATTGTCAACCTGGTTAGTCTATAGAGGTTCGATGTATCCTATTCCATGGGGTACTTTAATTTTTAACTGTATGTACCTAGTTGGATAACTTAGAAGGTTGCATAGGGAATGCCAGGTTGATTGAGTTAAATATGCTGATTATTCATATCTATGTTGCATGTACATATGATTGTTATGTGTTGTAGGAGTTCTGTGATAGACTATCCATTTGCAAGTAGTATTTGTATACATGTTCCGATATGATTATTGTAGTTTCCTTGTGGATTATAGCTATATAGTTCGGTGTACGTGTCTGATTGTATTATTGAAGGTATCATGTCGATTAAATATGTGTTATGGTATGTGTACATGTGTTTGATGTATTATGAGAGGTATCTTGTTGATTATATTTGTTCTGTGTGTACACTCGTAGTCTATTATGATTTGTTGGAAGTATTACGTTGATTATACTCTTGGTATGGATGTATGTATGTTAGGTGTATGTTGTTTGAGGTGTATTATCGATTATACCTACGTTGATATATGCACACGGGTTCGGTATGCATTGTTGGAGGTATCATGCTGATTTATACCTGTGTTATGGGTGTGTTGGGTGTGCACTCATTGGAGAATTATGTCGATCATACCTATGTTGTGTGTGCACGTGTGCCGGGTGTATTGTTGGTGACATCATAATGATTCTACCTATGTTGAATGTAGAATGTTGAGTGTCTACATTATATCATTTGTTGTATTACACTATCAACTAATTCTCCTATTAGTAGGTGACCCACTAGGATGTTGATAGAGTTGAGGATGGATTTGATTTGATTACTAGGTTATTATACCCCTGGCTGCCACAGTGATATATGGTATAGTGATCTCGTGCAGTCTCTAGTTGGATAGTGAGATGTCTTGATCACATATTATGAATTATTGTGGTGGAGCGTTGTCTCCACCTATTTTAGATTGTTTGTGGTGGAGCGTTGCTCCCACATATTATGGATTGATTGTGGTGGAGCATTACCCCCATATATTTTAGATGATTGTGGTGGAGCGTTGCTTCCACATGTTATGGATTGTTTGTGGTGGAGTGTTACTCCCACATGTTTTGGATTGTGTGTGGTGGAGCGTTGCTCCCACATACTTTGGATTGTTGTGTTGAAGCGTTGCTCTCATATAGGTTGCCTCGTTGGTGGTAGAGTGTTGCTCCCACATATGTAGTATTTCTTGTGATGGAGTGATGCTCTCATATTAGATGATCTATTCTTTGGTGATTTGTATTTAGTGATCAAATTTCAGACTTGTTATCAGGGATCTCTGGTTGAGAATGTTTGTTGTACATACATTATGAGTTTTTGGTAATGTCATTTGGACTTATCGATGCTCCAGCGATATTTATGGATTCGATGAACTGCATCTTTATGGAGTATCTAGATCAGTTCGTTGTCATTTTCATCGACGACATATTGATCTACTCATGTTCCGAGGAGGAACATGCACGGCATCTTCGCATAGTCTTGGAGACTTTTCGACAACATCAGCTATACGCGAAGTTCAGCAAGTGTGCCTTTTGGCTATCTTCAGTCGATTTTCTGGGCCATGTGGTCTCCAGCCGAAGTATTTTAATAGACCCTCAGAAGATTGAGGCTGTCACTAGTTGGGAGCAGTCAAAAATTAGTGTAGGAGATCCGCAGTTTCTTGAGACTGGTAGGATATTACAGACGTTCCGTCGAGGGTTTCTCCCGCATAGCTATGCCACTGACACGCCTGACCAGGAAAGACGGGAAGTTCACGTGGTCCGAGGACTACGATACCAGCTTCCAGGAGCTGGAGCAGAGATTAGTGTCGGCTCCAGTATTGGTTTTACCTTCTGGAGAGGATGACTTCGTACTTTACACCGATGCTTCTCTACAGGATTTGGGCGCTGTTTTGATGCAGCACGGCAGGGTAGTCTCCTACTTCTCGACAGTTGAAGGAGCATGAGGAGAACTACCCAGTATATGACTTGTGGCCGACCACCATTATTTTTGCCTTGAAGATTTGGCAGCATTATCTGTACGGTGTTACATTTGAGATTCTTACTAACCATAAGAGTCTCAAATATCTCTTCACTTAGAAAGAAACTTAATCTCTGACTGAGGAGATGGATGGAATTCCTGAAGGATTACGATTGTACCATTAATTATCACCCGGGGAAAGCTAATGTGGTTGCCGATGGACTCAGCAGGAAGTCCAGAGAGACTTTGGCTTGCCACTGAGTAGTGGTCACAGACTTGATTCAGGGATTCTCGGAATTGGGCCTTGAGGAGCAGGGACAAACAGAGCAGGGTATTCTGATCACCATGGTTGCTTAGTCGTCGATCAAGACGAGGATCCGAGAGGCCCAAGCTGGTGATCAGCATTTGCAGTTTATTGCCAGCCAGATAGCTTCCGGGCAGCAAATCGAGTTCACACGAGATGAGGAGGGTATTATATACTTCCGAGGCAGATTATGCATACCTCTGTCTCACCCGGTCTTACAAGAGCTACTTCAGGAGGCTCATCGCTCTCGATTTGCAGTCAACCCAGGCGGGACCCACATGTATCGAGATTTGAGGCATTCCTACTGGTGGAACGGTATGAAGAAAGACATCGCGGAATTTGTAGTAAGATGTCTTGTCTGTCAACAGGTGAAGACCGAGCACCAGAGACCCGCCGGCTTACTTCAGCGGATTCCTACTCCTGAGTGAAAATGGGAACATATTACCATGAACTTTGTGGTGGGTTTGCCGAGGACACGACGAGGCCATGACGCGATTTGGGTAGTCATTGATCGATTAACCAAATCCACGCACTTCTTAGCGATCCGGAAGACTGATTCCCTGGATCGATTGGCAGATCTGTATTGCCGAGAGATCATCAGATTACATGGTGTCCCATTGGGTATTATTTCGGATAGAGACCCCCGATTCACGTCTTATTTCTGGTAGAGTTTGCAGCAAGCCTTAGGCACTCAGCTCCGTTTCAGTACAGTTTTCCATCCGCAGACAGATGGACAGTTAAAACGGATCATTCAGACTTTAGAGGACTTGCTGAGATCTTGTGTTATGGATTTTGGAGGCAGTTGGGAGGACCATTTGCCATTGGTAGAGTTCGCCTACAACAACAGCTTTCATTCGGGTATCCGGATGGCACCGTTTGAGGCGTTGTATGGTAGGTCTTGTCGGGCACCCATCCTCTAGGATGAGGATGGGGAGACCCAGCTGTTGGGACCTCATAGAGCTCAGCAGGAGACAGAGTTGGTCCGTATTATCAGACGGAGGATGTCAGAGGCATAGGACCGCCAGAGGAGTTATGCTGATCGGAGACGCAGACCCCTGGAGTTCTCTACGGGCGACCATGTTTTTCTGTGAGTTTCACCAGGGGTGAAGAAATTTGGCTTCAGAGGTAAGGTAGCTCCGTGATACATTGGACCTTTCCAGATCTTGGAGAGGATTGGAGCACTAACTTATCGTCTGGCACTATCACTGTCCCTGGCAGGCGTTCACGACGTGTTCCACGTATCCATGCTCAGGAGATACGTAGCCAACCCAGCATATGTGCTGACAGATATCTCAGTTCTTATTCAGCCTGACGCCACTTATGAGGAGGTTCCAGTACGGATTCTAGACCGGAAAGAGCGTCAGTTGCGAAACAAGACTATCCGGCTGGTTAAAGTCGGATGGCAGTATCATTCGGACGAGGAGGCTACCTGGGAGCTCGAGGATACGATCCGAGCTCGATACCCCCATCTTTTCACTTGAGATATGTAAGTTATGGTTCCGTTCAACATTTATACTGTTTAACTTTTTCTATTACTTACTGATGGTATATAACGAAATTTGGGTACCAAATTTTTATTAGTGGGGGAGAATGTAAAATACCGAAAAGGGCAGATAATAATAAGGGAATTTTCAGGAATTTTTAGAAATTTTCTGAGAATTTTTCGGAGACCGTATGGACGAGTTTACAGGGATAATATTAGGCCCTGGGAAAGCATGTTTGGGCTACCCCGTTTTAACGAGGAAAAGTTTCATTTTCCTTTTTATTTTGTTTTCTTTTATTTATCTTCTCCTTCCCATGCCCTCACCCGAGCCCTCTCACGCGCGATCTCCCTCTTCCTCGCGCCAAGCCGTCACCTTCTTTGCCCTAACCGCACACGGCGATTTTCCTTCCTCCCACGCATACAAAGCCGAGACCATTGTCGCCGATTACTCTTCCCTCTCCCGATCTCTGCCCTAGTTCTCCCTTTTGCGTGCCACTGTCGAGCCTTCTTCACGCACGAAGCTAGCGCAGCGACGCTAGCTGATCGCCGGCCGCCTCCTCTGTGCCCGAGCCCTAGCGCCAATCGTCGGGCAGAGCCCCCTTCCCTCTGCCCTAGCGACGACAGCCGGCCGCAATCCACTGTACGCCCTCCGACCATCGCTGACCATCTCTTCTCTTACTGTGTCCGTGCCCTAGTTTTGGGTTTACAGCCGCCACCGTACCTTTGCACCTCACTGTCGCCGGCCACCAGGTTCTGCCGAGCCCTTTCCTCTGTGCCCTAGCAGTGGTCTTTGAGGTAGGTGCGTTGCCTTGGGATTCAGGTGATATATTGGTTTTATTTGTTGTAATCTTCTTCCGGTGATGGACTAGGAGGGGAAGTGTCGGATCAATCTCTTGTTGTATTCCCTGATCAGTTCTTGTTCTTCTTCCTTGCTGCTGACCAAGGTCCCTGTTGAGGTAAGATTAGGTTATTGTTGTGGCATTTATGATCTCCATCTTGATTTCACCTTGAATTGAACCGTAGGGAAGGATTGCAGCAGGGTGTTGTGTACTGTGCATCAACAATCAGGGGTTGTGAGGGAGTGGAAAGCTCTGTCGTGTAGTATTCCAATAGCAAACCCTGAGTTCCAGCACAAGGCATGGTTGCGAATTGAGGTAAGAGGTAGAAATTTTGATATATGTGTTGAATTAGGGCTAAATCGGGTAAGAGGCTATGATTAATTATTCTGATTGCAAGCCCTAATTCGAATGGATTAGTTAGAATCGATTGAGGAATTAAATGATCCAATTAGGGTTTATAATTGAATCTGAATTTATGTTAGCTTTTTGAGGATTAGATTTAGCTAATTTATTTATATGTAATTAGCTAAATCTGGATACCATGTACGACAGGACTTTGACGCGAGAAGAGTATCTCGACGTCGGATTTGGACTGGATACGATCCTTTTCGATTGGAGGCGGGTACCTTGACTTATCTTTGATAATGTCATGTTGATATGTCTAGTAGGTTATAAATTTTAGTAATAATTATGTTCGTTCTTGTTTCGACATGTCACTACCAGATTCCTGTTACATGCTTATTTGCTCACCTGTTATGCATTGTATGTTAATACCCACATGATTATATATATGCTCATATGGTAGTGACATACCATGCCTTATTATGCTCAAGACCTAGGTTTTTATACCCTACTTGACCTGTGTACCTTAGGTCTTCAGATTTGACCATCGATACTACGGTACATATTTTATATATATGGATATTGCTATGCTGCTTAGGATATTGCCATGCTTAGTGTTATCTATCATCTCGCATGATTGCATGCTGTGCGATAGTGTGCTCTATTATTGTCGAGCACATCGCCAGTTACATGGATCTGTACACACCACTACTCATGGGTTAGTGGTATATCAGGCAGGTGTGTGGCAGTTCTGCTGTTAGGCTCCACTGGTCCGGTGACTTAGTGTGGTAGCCGGTAGATAGTTCTGTTCTGTTAGGCTCCGCTGATTTAGTATAGTAGCATGGTAGCCGGCAAACGGTTGCACTTTGTTAGGCTCCATTGGTCCGCTCATAGGTAGTGTGACGCAGCGTGGTAGCCGGCAGAGATTCCTCCCCGTCATCGTGTACCGGGAGATGAGAGCATTGTGCTCCCCCACTTATGATTTGGGGTAGGAGGATAGGTGTACTCCGACAGTATCCCGTCCACTCGGTCACTCATCAGGAGCAGTGATGGCAGAGTGCACGGTTGTCACAACCCTATTTACTCGGTCTCACCATCGTGTGTGAGATGGCTGACTGGCGTCAAGGGTGACTATGTCATTAGCATCATATGCATTGATGCATTTACTGATTGTGTTTGTTGCACTTATATGCTGCATTTGGATGGATGCATATGTTTAACATGCATACAGGATTTATGACATTCTCGGTCTGACGACCTGACTATTCTGATAGGAGGCCCTGGTGAGTACAGTTCTCTTCAGTCCCTTTCTATTGTGCATTTTCAATTTTTGTCTAGGAGACTGTACTCCATAGTTATTACTATTTGTTATAGTTTACTATACATGTTAACTAGGTATCTGCTGAGTTGTTGAACTCACCCTCGTGGACACTATCTTTTTTCAGGTACCAGGTTGTTTACGGAGTCACTTAGAGTATCCTGTCTGCCGGTTCCCACGTCACGTCAGAAGACTTACCGGTTTCATTTATGCTTTATTTGTTTTTTATGTATTAAGAGTACTTAGCATTGTATATGTCCTGGTTTTGGCGCTAGAGTGTTGTTATTGTTGGTGCGGGTAGCACTAACGGTCTAACCCAGGTTTTGATGAATGACAAATAGGTTAAGTTAGTTGTGTTGTTGTCTGACACTTTGATCAAGTGTGCAGGAAAAGTCCAGCTAGGTCGACGGGCTGACCGGATAGCTGGTGAGAAGTCCAAGCGGGTCGACGGGCTGACCGGACGCTTGGCGAGAAGTCCAGCTAGGTCGACGGGCTGACCGGATAGCTGGCGAGAAGTCCAAGCGGGTCGACGGGCTGACCGGACGCTTGGCGAGAAGTCCAGACGGGTCGACGGGCTGACCGGACGTCTGGCAGGTAAGTGAGGTAAGTCACTGGAGGTGAGTGACTGTGAGGACGCGTTCCCGGGAAGGGGACATTAGGCGTCGATCCGGTTTAGATCCATTTCGGATATCTAAGTCGAGATCGTGACTAGATTCCGGTCTCGGAAAGACGGAATCTAAGTCATACTCTTGTTGTTAATTTTTATTACTTAGCGCATCTATAAAAATGTGCTTACAATCTGTGCTGCAGGGTTTTATTTGCCTCGGACTAACACTGTTTTGCAGGTAGGGAAAAGTGGGGGTCCGGGCGGCCGGAAGTCCGGGCGCACGGAAGGGAACCAGGCGCCCGGAGGCAACTTTTATCCCCGGGACGACGTTGACACTTGGAGCATGCTGGTTGGGAGTGTTACGTCACATTCCAGGCGCCCGGAAGGGATCCAGGCGCCCGGAGCAGCATATAAAAGAAGCCCCAGGCAGGAGCTTCAAGATATCTGTTTGCTGAGAACTCTGAGTTCAATCACTCTGCTACTCTGCGCTCCAACGACATTCACAAAGCTCCGACGACTCACTCCGGCTCTCTTTTTAATTCATTGTTTGTCGGTTAGCTTTGTTTTCCTTCGTTTCATTAGCAATATTTGTACGTAAATTGTAATTATCCGAATTGCTAGTGAATTGCCCAACGAAAGTACTCAAGGAGTACGGGCCTTCGAGTAGGAGTCGTCACAGGCTCCGAACGAAGTAAAAATCAACAGTGTTCATCTCTTTACTGCTTTACTTTTCCGCTACGTTTAACTATTGATATTCACCCCCCCTCTATCGAATCTAACGGTCTTACAAGTGGTATCAGAGCAGGTACCGCTCTGATTTGGTGCAACCACCAATCAGACAGGGGGTGAAATCTTTTTTTTAACAATTCCAAACTGATATTATTATCTTTTTGGAAGATTTTTTCTCGTTGCATTTAAAATCTAAATTGGTACAACACCAACTTAGAGTTTCTATTTCTCCCGCACTGCTAATCCAAGACGAAGTCTTGGGATTTTTTTTTCCTGTTAATTTAGTGTGTGCAGGATAAGATGTCTCAACAAGAAGACTTCAGCACAGTACGTCCTCCCCTATTCAACGGGGATGTCTTTTCGTACTGGAAAAGGAGAATGGAGGTCTACATGAAGACAGACTACGACCAATGGATGAGCGTCACAAGGGCTTACAAAATTCCAGTAGACAACTCCGGGAACATAGTAGACCCTGAAGACTGGACAAATGATATAAAGAAAAAGGCATCAATTGAAAACAAAGCCATCAATACTCTACACTGCGGACTAACACGAGAAGAACTGAACCGGGTCGGACCGCATCAAAACGCTAAGGAGCTCTGGGATAAACTGATCGAGCTGCACGAAGGAACAAGCGACGCGAAGGTAACAAAAAGAGATTTGCTGTTAAATAAAATTTTTAATATAAAAATGCAGGAAGGAGAAACGGCAAGTCAGCTCCACGCGAGGGTCAAAGATATCCTCAACGGTCTCCACGCGATTGGTCACCAAATGGAGAACCGAGACTTAATCAGGTACGCGTTAAATGCTTTTCCGCGAAACAATTTGTGGGCATCAATCTTAGATGCCTACAAAATTTCAAAAAATTTATCTAAATTAAAATTGGATGAACTCTTTTGTGAATTAGAACTGCATGAGCAAACTAACGCCGGGATCGAGAAAGGTGTAGCTTTATTTGCAGGTTCCTCTAAAGAAAAGAAGAACAAGCCCGAATCTGAAGAAGATTCCGATCAAGACTCTGAGGACGAAGAACACCTGGTGAACCTGGTAAGGAAAATGTTCACC
Source organism: Zingiber officinale (assembly GCF_018446385.1). Taxonomy (NCBI): domain Eukaryota; kingdom Viridiplantae; phylum Streptophyta; class Magnoliopsida; order Zingiberales; family Zingiberaceae; genus Zingiber; species Zingiber officinale. Next base: position 16,667,715 of record NC_056006.1, on the reverse strand, counting down.
AGGAAAAAGAGAAGCTTCAAGAAGATCAGTTCGCCAGCCGACTCAAGAAATGTCACATGTTTCGGATGTAACAAAAAGGGGCACTACAAGAACGAGTGCCCAAGATTGAAACTTGACAAACCAAAGTCAACAAAGAAGAAGGCCCTCAAAGCAACATGGGACGATTCCTCCTCAGACGAATCGGAGGGAGAAAGGCAAAAGCACCAAAGTCACCTCGCGCTGATGGCTCGCGAAGCTGAAACGGAAGACGAATCAGAGGAATCGGAAGACGGGTCCGAACCCGAATCGAGTCACGAGTCCGCACCTCAAGGTTCCGAAGAGGTATACCTAAACTTAAATCGTAAATTCTTTAGAATTATCTCGTGTTTAAATAAAAAATTAGTTAAATTGGAAAATAAAAATAAATCGCTTCTTGAGGAAAATCAAAACCTCAAGGAACAATTAAAAAATTTGAATCCAACTCAAGATCGAACACTTGAGGAGGAGAATTTATCATTAAAAAATGAAATTAATAAGTTAAAAGAATTGTTGGAAAAATTCACAACAAGATCTAAAAATTTAGATTTAATTCTAAATAACCAAAAGGCATGCTATAATAAAACCGGACTTGGATATAAGTCAAACTCAAACAAAACCTTTAAATCATTATTAATCCAACACAAAGCAACTAAACAAGCTTGAGATAAATAAAACTTAAAAATTAATTTCAAAATTTCAATTTTAAAACTTAAATTAATTTCAATTTTAAAACATAAATTAATTTCAAAATTTTAAAACTTAAATTAATTTCAAAATTTAATTTTAAACTTAAAAAAAATTAACTTCAAAATTTTAAAACTTAAATTAATTTCAAAATTTAATTTTAAACTTAAAAAAAAAAAAAGTCAAAAACCAGGGGCGGGCGCCCCTGGTATTCTTATCGGGGGCGCCCGGAAGGGGTTCCGGGCGCCCCGCCCCAGCAACCCCGGGCGCCCGGAAGGGATCCGGGCGCCCGGAAGGGATCCGGGCGCCCGGAATCCCCTATAAATAAGGGGCAGCAAGCGCCCCCAACCTCTGCCCCACTCATTCTCACTTTTGCCAAGGTTCACTTTGAACCTCAGTGCGAAAGTACTCTAAATCAAAATTTTCTTGCGGTGAAGACGCTGTTGCGATTCAACCGAGGTCGTCAAATCTATATTATTTTTTCGATGGCTCCTCGGTAAAACATTCTTCCCCTCTCTAAAATTTTTTTTGTCTTCTAAATTTTTTTAATATTCTTTATATACAGTAGGAAACGAACAAATACTGGTGCTGGACCCTCCAATGCTAGTACAAACCCTAGGTTTCCTACAGACGAACTTAGGATTAAATTTGAGTCCACCATTTATAAGGCCATTAGGACTACCTGCATAGATAGAGCGTTCTTCCTTAGGTCATGTCCCTCTGCTTTAGAGGTTATAGGCCACTATAACTTAAGGAACCTTGTCGAATGTACCAGTCCAATAAACATAAGTCTATGTGCCGAATTTTGCAATAACCTAGTAAAAGTAGACGATTTCACCTATACCACTAGGGCAGCAGGCACTGATATCGTATTTTCCCCTACGACTATCCGAGAGTTTTTAGAGTTGCGTCCATCTACTTGCTCCTTTTTGTGCTATCCTCCGAGGGATCTTCCGTTCGACGATCCCTACTCACATATTACTCTCGATACGATGTATTCGTATTTTTTTGAGAGAGAGAGAGATCCCACTGTGACACAGTTTAGATCAGTAGAACTTAGTGTCCAGGACTACGCTCTTTATAGGGTTGTAGTTCTTTGCATTTTACCACTGACTACTCGGGACATCGCTGTGATGCGCCCATTCCATTCATTCTTACTTTATGCCCTGATTCATAGGTTAGAGATTGACATTAGCCTACATATCTTCTCCACCATCATTTACTCAGCCGGATTCGTGACTGACAGTCGAGTCCATATACCATTTGGTCACATTTTGACAGCCTATATGTCCTCGTTGCACATTGATGTCACTAGAGGAGACGTTGCCCATATGACCGAGTTCGATGTAATATCCTCTCGGAACTTTTCCCTAGCCGGTATCCACATAGATAGAGATGACGGGACTATGTCTTGGCGGAGGGGGGCACAGCACCAGCCCGATCCAGACGCACAGATGGACGAGTTCATGCTCGCACTATTTCCGGAGGAAGACGCACCGACTCCACCACCACCCCCAGCTCGAGCACCACGACACGCTCCCCGCACTCTAGCCGACTGTATGACCGGACTAGAGAGAGCCATGGCGAGTCTCCAGCAGGAGAACTCCGATTTTCATCGGGACATACGGCGAGAGGTTGCCGAGTTACAAGCTGTCGGGGACACCCGACACACTGAGCTGATAGCACTTCTTCGATCCTTGGGATCTGGACCACCCCCTGTATCATCTCAGTAGCTTTAGTGATGACCTACTTCTGTAGCTACACTACTTGTAAAATATTTTGGATTTATCTAGTGGCACTTCAAACTTACATTGCATATGTTCTATCTTAATAGACTAGGATCTGTCAAAAATACTTTTAAAAATGATTTTATCAACTTATAGGCTAAACTTGGTTGTTTTTCAAACTTTCCATTTTTAGACTTTTAAAAACAGTTTTGGCCTTAGACTAGTTTTACATCCTTAGAAAGCATGTACCCATAGGACTAGTTTTTGAGCATCTCACCAACACCCTAGGGTTACCTTGCTTGTGTTTGACAAACGTAGAAAGGGGTGAGATGCATAGGCCAACTGTCTAGACTTAAGATGCTAATTTCAGTGCATCAGCATAAGTCTGGACGTTAAATACAATTCAGATATTAATCAGATTAAAGTTCATCAGTCAAGTCAAACATTGACTGATTATAATTAACTTTATCTGACTAACCAAGTGAAAGCTACTATCTTCTGATAGTTAGTTAGTACCTAATTGGTTAGATAGCTGGTTAGAGTTAAGTATCAAATTCAGGGGAAGAAATAAAATGACTTTGGTTTTCCAAATTGAATTTCAAACTTAATTTTGAAAATCAAAGGTTAAAAGCAACTTGTTTGAAATTGTGAAATTCACAAACTTTTATCCTTTTTACCTAGTATTTTGAAAACTAAACTTTTCAAGTATTTTAAACCATGGTTTTTAATCTAGTACTTTTAAACTTTATAAATTTGGTTTTGGAAAATAAATTTTACAAAAACATTCTATAAATATGATCTTACTTTTACCAAACTCCTTTGAAAACTAAAAGTAAAGTTCAAAATCAATATTTACAAACTGAAATTTGATTTGCAAAAACTCAAGTGTTGAAAATTATGAAAGTTAGATTTTTTCAAAACTTAAATCACTGTCAAATCTTAAGTTTTAAATTAAATCATTTACAAACTTAGTGTTGAAAAATAAATTTTTCAAACTTAGTTTTGGAATTCTGGTTTTTGAAAACTTGTGTTTGAAAATGAAAACTTAGCTAGCTTTCTAAAAGCTAAAAGCTAATGCTTTAAACAAATTTTCAAAAGCTTAAACTCCCCCAAGTCAACTTGACTATTTTTTAACTTGCTGTTAAAAATTGTACTTTTATCAGTATCTTTGAATTTTTGAACTAAACTTTTTATTACTCTACACTATGCTTGTTTACCCATGCTTACTTTTTGATGAATGCTAAAGGGGGAGAAGGGTTAGGTGGTTAAGTTAGCTAAACCAATTTGAAAACACAAACTGACTTTAAAACCACACAAATGCATGTTGTTTCGTACATATGCTTTCACTAACTTAACCAGGTTGTCATTCCATCAAAAAGGGGGAGATTGTTGGTGCGGGTAGCACTAACGGTCTAACCCAGGTTTTGATGAATGACAAATAGGTTAAGTTAGTTGTGTTGTTGTCTGACACTTTGATCAAGTGTGCAGGAAAAGTCCAGCTAGGTCGACGGGCTGACCGGATAGCTGGCGAGAAGTCCAAGCGGGTCGACGGGCTGACCGAACGCTTGGCGAGAAGTCCAGCTAGGTCGACGGGCTGACCGGATAGCTGGCGAGAAGTCCAAGCGGGTCGACGGGCTGACCGAACGCTTGGCGAGAAGTCCAGACGGGTCGACGGGCTGACCGGACGTCTGGCAGGTAAGTGAGGTAAGTCACTGGAGGTGAGTGACTGTGAGGACGTGTTCCCGGGAAGGGGACATTAGGCGTCGATCCGGCTTAGATCCATTTCGGATATCTAAGTCGAGATCGTGACTAGATTCCGGTCTCGGAAAGACGGAATCTAAGTCATACTCTTGTTGTTAATTTTTATTACTTAGCGCATCTATAAAAATGTGCTTACAATCTGTGCTGCAGGGTTTTATTTGCCTCGGACTAACACTGTTTTGCAGGTAGGGAACAGTGAGGGTCCGGGCGCCCGGGATGGTTCTGGGCGCCCGGAAGTCCGGGCGCCTGGAAGGGATCCAGGCGCCCGGAGGCAAGTTTTATCCCCAGAGCGACGTTGACACTTGGAGCATGCTGGTTGGGAGTGTTACGTCACATTCCAAGCGCCCGGAAGGGATCCAGGCGCCCGGAGCAGCATATAAAAGAAGCCCCAGGCAGGAGCTTCAAGATATCTGTTTGCTGAGAACTCTGAGTTCAATCACTCTGCTACTCTGCGCTCCAACGACATTCACAAAGCTCCGACGACTCACTCCGGCTCTCTTTTTAATTCATTGTTTGTCGGTTAGCTTTGTTTTCCTTCTTTTCATTAGCAATATTTGTACGTAAATTGTAATTATCCGAATTGCTAGTGAATTGCCCAACGAAAGTACTCAAGGAGTACGGGCCTTCGAGTAGGAGTCGTCACAGGCTCCGAACGAAGTAAAAATCAACAGTGTTCATCTCTTTACTTCTTTACTTTTCCGCTGCGTCTTAACTCGAGATTTTCGAATCGATATTCACCCCCCCTCTATCGAATCTAACAGTCTTACAGTTATGTGGCATTTTGTGTTGTTTGATGGTTGTGTAAGCCTAGCCGACTAGCGGTTTTGTATTTTGGTTTGTATTTGGTTTTCTATCATTTTTCACTGTGTTTTGGTTTTAGTATAGCCGAGTGGGCTGTTACATATATAACTGCGTGGTTGTTTAGTTATTTCATTGTTATTTTCCCGGCCGTGTTGGCCGAGGTATATGTGGCCCTGAGGGCATTGTATATATGTCTCAGATTATCACCCGTACGGGGGAGATGCTGCCGAAATTTCTTCAGACAGGGACTCTCCCGGCAAAAATCCACTGACCAGGAGTGGAAAGACCTTGTGAGTAACGGCACACGCCCGAGGATTGTCGGTTGATGACATAAAGGGGTCGCCAGTTGGGCCGCCTAAGGGACCGCCAAGGGGTTGCCAAATGGGCCGCCCAAGGGGCCAGGGGTCGGGTCGTTACAATAAAAGGCGCATTTTTATTGTAACGACCCGGCCCCTTGGGCGGCCCAACTGGCGGCCCATTTGGCGGTTCCTTATGTCGTCGACCGACGACCCTCGGCCGTGCCGTTACTCACTAGGTCTTCCCACCCCTGGCTAGTGGATTTTTCCCTTCCCCAGGATTCAAACTCTAAGCCTTCAGGATAAGTACTAGAGTTTATGAATCCTGGTAGCCAAATGAGTGGCGCTCACTTGGCTACCAGGATTCATAAACTCTAGTACTTAGCTTGGAGGTCTAGAGTTCGAATCCTGGGGAAGGCAAAAATCCACTGGCTAGGGGTGGGAAGACCTAGTGAGTAACGGCACGGTCGAGGGTCGTCGGTCGACGACATAAGGGGCCCCCCAATGGGCCGCCAGTTGGGCCGCCCAAGGGGCCGAGGGGTCGGGTCGTTACATTCACTCACTAGGGCTTGGCTTCACTCACCAAGACTTCCTCCACCTAACTTCACTCACTAGGGTCTAGTTTCACTCACCAGGACTTCCTCCATCTAGCTTCACTCACTAGGACCCGACTTCACTCACCGAGACTTCCACCACCTAATTTCACACACTACAGCTCGGCTCCACTTTGCCTAACCCTTGGTTAGGACTTACCTTTGCTAGTTATCTAGATATGACTAGAGTTCTCTCTCCCAAACATCAAGTCCTATTTGGGTCGACCCTTAGTCATATTGTCAAACATCGAAACCCTAGAAGTCAATTTCACTAACAATCTCTCCATTTTTGATATTTGACAATTTTCTTAAGTTAGGTTTGGGTCTTTTAAAGATTAATTCTCAAGATTTGAGAAATTCGAAAAAGTTTGAGAGAGGTGGTTAGGAATGTTTTAACTTTTCCAACTTAAGATTTTTCTAACTTAAGATATCACTCTTCCCCTTTGGCACACATCAAAAGGACATGCACTTAAGGTTAGTTTCTATTACGTTTTGCACCAACAATGTACGGAAAAAAAACTGTTTAAAGTGTTTGAAAAAAACACCTTTCAACGTATATTTTAACATATTTAATAACTTTTGAAAGTTTAAGTATATATATATATATATTAAAAAATATTTTTCAATATGTTTTCACAAAAAAATTGTAAAGTAAAGAGATATTTTGTAAAAGATTATGAACATAAATCTTAGTTTCAAAGACTTGCAAAAGTAATTTTTAAAGATTACTTTTAGTCTTTTAATCAGGACTCCCCTTAACTTGACACATTCTTAGGACTTCTTGTTAAACATAAAACTTCCTATGTATCAAGGGGGTTGATCCAAATTAAAAGAACACAAAGTTTGAAGGTGAGTTTTCAAAATATTTTTGAAAAAAAAAAATTGAAAGTGATTGTGCACCAAAACATTTTAAGAAAACCTTGTCAACTTAAGTGTTAAAATGCTAACTAAGTAATAAAATATTTTTTCAAAATATTGTAAGTCGTAAAGATTTTTGAAAAGCAGAGTGTTTTTTTTATATAGAATAAATTTGAAAAATAGTTTTCAAAATGATTAAAAAAGATTTTTTTTTTGAAAATATTTTAAGAATATTTTTCAAATAAAGAGTGAGAGGGTTATTCAAAATATTTTCGCACTTATAGATTTTTCAAATAATTTTACAAAAATAATTTTTCAAAAGATTTTACAAACATAATTCTCAAGAATATCGCCCCTGAAGTCAACACTCCCCCTGAAGTCAATACTAGGATTTGAGTACCTAAGTGTTATAGGGGATTTAGGGTTAACAATATTTTCCTACATAATTATCTCTATATACTTGACATAATTGTTCATTTATTAAACAACTAGTCTAAAAGATAGTTAATTTTAGACTTAGGTGTATTAAAATAATTTGTTACTAACTCTATAATTTCAAACTTATTCGATTAAAATAGCTTAAATTTTGTATTAATTGATTGAGTTAATTTAATAACAATCTTAGTTATAAAATTTATTTCATTTTTTGTTTTAAATTTAATTTAAGTAGAATTAATTAAGTTTGTAGTCAATATTAATTCGAAGTTGAATAAATTAGTAGATTAATTAATCCATTAATTTTTTAAAAAATAAGATTAGGAATTAAGTAAATTAAATAAGTTAATTTCAAGTTGTTAACTTACATTTAAGTAACATAGACTTAGAATTAATTTTAATTTTAATTTAACTTTATGTTTGGGTTTAGTTTAAGTTTAACTTAATTAAATTTAATTTTAAAGTTTAATTTTAAATTTAAGTTTAAGTTTTATTTTAAGTTTAAATTTTAAGTTTAAAGTTTAATTTTTAACTTAATTTATGTTTTAAGTTTAACATAATTTAATTAGTTTAATTTAGTTTAGTAAATCTTAAATTTAATTTAATCAGTATTAATTTAATTTAATTTTTAGTTAAGTTGATTTTAAATTTTAGCTTTATTTTTGATTAAGTTAGTTTAAAATAATTTTTAAGATAGTTTTTAAGTTAAACTAAAGATAATTTTTAAAATAATTTTAAAGTTAATTTTGAAAATAATTTTTGAAATCATTTTTAAGATAATTTTTAGAACAATTTAAAATAATTTTTACAAAATTTTTAAGTTAACAAGATTTAAAATAGTTTTAAGTTTAAAAAGATTTAAAATAATTTTTTAAGTTAAAAAAGATCTAAAATAATTTTTTAAGTCAAAATATTTAAAATAATTTTAAGATTTAAAAGATTTTAAAATACTTTTTAAGTTAAAATATTTAAAAAAACTTTTAATTTAAATTAATTTTTAAAATAATTTTTAACTTAAATTAATTTTTAAAATAATTTTTAATTTAAATTAATTTGAAAAATAATTTTTAAGTTAAATTAATTTTTTAAATAATTTTTAAGTTAAAATACTTTTTAAAAGAATTTTAAAATAATTTTTAGAGAAATTTTTAAAGGAATTTCCAAAGTTATTTTTGTTTTTTAAAAAAATTAATCTAATTTTTTAAAGAATTTTTAAAATGATTTTTACAGAATTTTTAAAATGATTTTCAAATAATTTCTAAAAGTAATTTTCAAAGAATTTTAAAATAATTTTTTAAAGAATTTTCAAAATGATTTTTAAAGGATTTTCAAAATGATTTTTAAACTTATTTTAAAAATGATTATTCAGGAATTTTTAAAATAATTTTAAAATAATTTTCAAAATGTTTTTTAAAGAAGTTTTAAAAAAAATTTAAATAATTTTTAAAATAATTTTTAAAATAATTTTTATATAATTTTCAAAATGATTTATAAAGATTTTTTAAATAATTTTCAAAACGATTTTTAAAGAATTTTTAAAATAATTTTTATATAATTTTTTAAATTATTTTTAAAATAATTTTTAAATATTTTTTAAAGAATTTTACAATAATTTTTAAAGAATTTTCAAAATGATTTTTAAAATAATTTTTAAATAATTTTTTAAAGAATTTTACAATAATTTTTAAAGAATGTTCAAATTGATTTTTAAAATAATTTTTATAATAATTTTTAAAGAATTTTTAAAATTTTTTTAAAATAATTTTTATAATAATTTTTAAAATATTTTTAAAGAATTTTTAAAATTAATTTTAAAATAATTTTAAATAATTTTTAAATAATATTTAAATACTTTTTAAATAATTTTTAAATAATTTTTATAATAATTTTTAAAATATTTTTAAAAATTTTTAAAATTAATTTTTAAATAATTTTTAAATAATTTTTAAATAATTTTTAAATAATTTTTATAATAATTTTTAAAATATTTTTAAAGAATTTTTAAAATTAATTTTTAAATAATTTTTAAACAATCTTTAAAAATTATTTTTAAATTAATTTTAAAATAATTTTAAAAGAATTTTAAAATAATTTTTAAATATTTTTTAAAGAATTTTACAATAATTTTTAAAGAATTTTCAAAATGATTTAAAAAATAATTTTAAAATAATTTTTAAAATAATTTTAAAATTATTTTTAAAATAATGTTAAAAGAATTTTTAAATAATTTTTAAATATTTTTTAAAGAATTTTACAATAATTTTTAAAGAATGTTCAAATTGATTTTTAAAATAATTTTTATAATAATTTTTAAAGAATTTTTAAAATTTTTTTAAAATAATTTTTATAATAATTTTGAAAATATTTTTAAAAAATTTTTAAAATGATTTTTATATATTTTTTGAAGAATTTTTAAAATAATTTTTTTAATGAATTTTCAAAAGGATTTTTAAAATAATTTTAAAAATGGTTTACAAAATGATTTTTATAATATTTATTTAAAAGGATTTTTAAAATGATTTTTAAAATGATTTTTATAATATTTCTTTAAAAGCATTTTTAAAAGGATTTTTAAATAATTTTGAAATGATTAAAAAAAATTTTGAAGAATTTTTATAATGATTTTTAAATAATTTTAAAAAAATTTATTAAAAGGATTTTTAAATAGTTTTTATAATAAAATTTTAATGAATTTTAAAAAAGATTTTTAAAAGAATTTTTAAATAATTTTTAAAATAATTTTTTAAAGAATTTTTTAATGGATTTTTAGAATAATTTTTAAAATAAATTTTTTTATAGAATTTTTAAATGGATTTTTAAAATATTTTTTAAAATATTTTTTAAATAATTTTTTAAAAAATTTTTAAAAGGTTTTTTAAAATAATTTAAAAAAACATTTTTAAAGTTTTTTAAAATAATTTTTAATAGAATTTTTTTAAATGATTTTTAATTTAGTTATTTTTTTATTTTTAATTTAATTTATTTTTAATTTAATTTTAACTTAAACTTTAAAATTGATTTTTATTTTTATTTAATTTAATTTAATTTTAATTTTAATAATATTTTATTTTGATGATTAGGCATCTCACCCGATCTAAATTTTGAATCAGGGAAACTTTAGAATTTTGTGAGATGAGTTAGATTAAATTTTTAGGGTTTAGTTTAACTTTATGTTAGATTCAGGTTTAGCTTTGGGCTCGACAAACAGACTTTTTTTGGATAAACTTCTGGGCTATGTTGAGTCACCTGGACATCATTAAAGTAACCATGCCTTCAAGGTTTTCCAAATAGTCCTATCCACTAAACTTAGTACAAAACCTTGGTCTAACTGGTTAGGATCTGTAAGGGGTAGCTTCGGTTAGTTTCACTTAGCCAAATGCACCAAGTCGAAGTCATATCTTCCTAGACATGCATAGACTAAACTTCCCTAACGTACTATCATCCAAAAACTTCCACCAGTACTGTAGGTCAAGTTAAACCTTGTCATTTTTTTTACTCTAATCCTAATTACCCTGCCGGGTAGGTTACTTTTGGTTACCCTGTCAGCTAGGTTATTTTTTTAATGTGCCAGCTATTTTGGAGCCTCCCTTAAATTATTGATTTTCTTTTTAAGATTTTTGTATAATTAAAGTTAGTTTTAGTTAAGATTTAATGTTTAATTTGTAATTTGTAATTTGTAATTTAAGTTTAAGTTTTTTATTTTGAATTAATTAAATTAGTCAAATTATCTTCTTTAAGAGAGTGTATTTAATATTTGAATTTTCTTTCAATTTTAATTTTATTAAGTTAATTGAATTATCTTTATTTAATAGATTATTATTAATGTTTAAGTTTTTATTAATTTTTAAATTTGAATTAATTAAAGTGTTTGAATTATATTTCCTTAAAGATTTATCTTTTAACCTTTTATTAATTGATAATTTTGAATTTTCTAGATTATCTTTGTTTAATATGTTATCTTTAACATTTAATTTTAAGTTTGTTAAATTTAATTTTGATTTTATCATAGTGTTTGATTTTATCCTTATATTCTCTTTACCTTTTAAGTTGATATATTTAGTTGAATTTATTATATTAGTCTTATCTTTAAAATTTACTTTTTTGTTAGTTAGATTATCTTGGGTTTGGATAGAATTTTCTAGATTGATATTAAAAAATTTATTAATTTTATCTAGATCAACATTGACTTTGTCAACATTATCATTTGATTTTTCAAATTTATTTAGGTTTAAATTTGAATTTTTAAGTTTATTAATTATTTTCAGATTTTCTGTATTTTCTAAATTAATTAAATTTATTTTATTAGAAAATATCCTAGGGGTATTTTTGCAAGTATTGTCAATTACACTATTTTCACATATATTTTCAGAAATATCTAAATTAACATGCATATTATTTAACCTACTATTAGCAGGGGTGTTTTGATAAATATTACTAATCTTGAGCACAACCTTTAATTCAGTAGGTTTTCCCGTTGGATCTGACTCGAGTCCGGATTCGATTTTGACTTGATCGTCTAATTCCAACGGCTCCTCGTGAAGCTTGGTCAGACATGTCCAAAGCTTGTGGGCATTCTTGACTTTTCCTACCCTGCAATTAATTTTGTTAGGTAATAGATTTGAAACTAACTTTATTACCTTTTGGTTTGCTTTCGAGTTTTGTGTTGATCTTCTCAATGCCAAGCCACTATCAAAGTCGTTCATGAAGATGAAGCTTTCCATCTGCATCCTCCAGAAATTGAATTCATGCCTCTCGTACATCTCATATGGAGGTGGTTCGTGGATGTTCCATTCTTTTTGAAGAGACATTGGTCCTGCACACAAGGAAACAAATAAAAAAAAATCCCAAGACTTGGGGTTGAATTAGCAGTGTTGGAGAAAAAAAGTAATATTTCACTATTTTTTAAAAAATAAAATATTAATAAAATATTATTTCAAATTTTGGTAAATGCTATATTTTACTAATACTAACCCACGGTGAAAAAATGAAAATGAAATTTTCAAAAATATTTTTGGAGGGAAAAAATGAAAGACGTAAGAATATATTTTAAGAATAAATGATATCTAATTTTTCTTTAAAAAGACCCCTCCCCCTTTGCCTGATTGGTGGTTGCACCAAATCAAAGCGGTACCTGCTCTGATACCAGTTGTTGGATTAGAAATTCGCTAGGAGGTGAATAGCGATTTAAAATTATCGAGTAAGCACGCAGCGGAAAAAAGAAAAAGAGAAAAGAAAGAGCAACGCTAACACAAGTAATTTTTACTTGGTTCGGAGCCTTCGGCGACTCTACTCCAAGGCATGCACTTGTCGAGTGCTTTCGTTGGGCAATCTACTAGCAATTCGAATATTTGATTACAAAAAGTGAGGTACAAAAATGCTAGAAAGTAAATACCGACAATAAATAATAAGACAGAAAAATAGAGCTTTGTCAGAGAGCCTTCACTGCGTCGCAGAAGCACAGAAGAGCAGATCATGAGTTGTTATTTTTGCTCCAGCCTTCACCCTCATATAGGAGGTTTGAGGCGCCCGAATCCCTTCGGGGTGCCCTGAATGTGACGTAGCCAAGCCAGTCAGTGAGCTCCACTTGGCGAAGTGACGATATGGATAAAAGTTGCCTCCTGGCGCCCGGATCCCTTTCGGGCGCCCGGATCCCTTTCGGGCGCCCGGACCCTTGTTTTCCAGCAAATTCCTTCCTACAAGAAAACGTTAGTCCGAAGGCAAATATAAGATATATATCCTGCAAAACAGAGTATTAGCACAATTTAAAATTAAGCAGAATATTAATTAGATTCCGCTTCTCCGAGATCGGAATCTAGTCAAGATTTCGACTTAGAGTTTCGAAATGGTTCTATGTTGGATCGGCGCCTATGTTCCTTTCCCAGGAGCGCGTCCTCACAGTCACTCCCCTCCAGTGACTTACCTTCACTTACCTGCCAGACGTCCGGTCAGCCCGTCGACCCATCTAAACTTCGTGTCAGCTACCTGGTCAGCCCATCGACCTAGCTGAACTTCCCTGCGACACTGAGTTAGCACAATATAAAAACAGTGTTAACAGAATTCAAGTATAACCTAGGGTTATCTCCTAGGGTTGCCTAGCTTCACTCACTAGGACTTCCATTGTCTGGCTTCACTCACCAGGACTTCCTCTACCTAACTTCACTCACTAGGGACTGACTTCACTCACCAGGACTTCCTCCACCTAGCTTCACTCACTAGGGCCTGGCTTCACTCACCAGGACTTCCTCCACCTAGCTTCACTCACTAGAGTCCGACTTCACTCATCGGGACTTCCACCACCTAGCTTCACTCACTAGGGTCCGACTCCACTTTGCCTAACCCTTGGTTAGGACTTACCTTTGCTAGTCATCTAGACCTGACTAGACTTCTCTCTCCCAAACATCAAGTCCTGTTTGGGTCAACCCTTGGTCATATTGTCAAACATCGAAACCCTAGAGGTCGATTGCACCAACACTTTTGAACATGTAAGTTGGAGCTTTTTTAATGCATATTAAAATTTATATTATGAACTTAACCTTTTACTTTTAAGTTTTTTTTTGTAGATACATTCTAAGAAAAGAAATAGGTTGTCTTAATAACAATTGAATGATTTGGTATATATCAAGTACAATAGAGCTTTGAGGAAAAGATATCACATGCGAGATAAGATTGATCCTATTACTTTGTCAGAGATAGATGATAGTAATGAATGGTTGTGAGGAAAGTTAGATAATAATGATAAAGACAATGATAATGATTTTGTCTATGAAGGTGAAGATTTGCGTTGGAGTGATGTAGCATGAGCATCTGGGGTTAGTGAAAGTGCATATGGCTTTCCATCTCAAAATGTGTCTTCTTCAAAAGGGGCATCATCATCTACATTAGCAAAAAGAAAGCAATCTTTAGCTCAAACTAGTCTTGTAAATGAAGAAAAAATTAATCTTGATGATGAAACTAAAGAAGAAGATATTGATGGATACAAACCAAGCGATGGAGCTAATGACAATGAAGATGATTATTTTGATATTTGATATTTTATTTATCATATTTTCAAATACTTTTGATTTTCAATAATTTACAACTTCATCAAAGAATATTTTGTTTATGGTTATTTGGATTTTTAAAGACATTTTTAAAGATTTTTAATAGATATAATAGTCCTTTGTGTATTACGTTTTTTTTGGGGTAAAGCTCACGCTTTGCCTTGCGCTTTAAGCCTCAAGACCCTTGAGCGCTTTTTTGCGCCTTGCGCTATTGACAACTATGTGCAAACTAAGAACAAAATGCATTGGATTCAAGAAAGGTAATCTTGATCTAAAAACTAAATAAGCAATAGCTTGCCCGTTAGATCATTTTGATAAAGTTCAAATGAAAAATTAAAAGAAGAAATAGAATTACTGAAAAAGAATAATGTAGGCTTAAATTCAAACTTTTTCTAAAATATAAATTTTAAAAATTATGGTGGACTTAATTGGTATTTACAAAATCATACAGACCAAATTATAAAAGTAAATAGAAAATTTATTCCTAGAAAGTATTTTGTAAATCCAGTAAGTAAAGATTTATTTTGGGTTCATAAGTCATGTTTAGTATAATTAAAGTTAACTCTTATGCATATTTTAGATTTAATTTTCTTTTGCTTATGAAATTAATTAGTTTTTTTATGAAATTAATTAGTTCATATACCTACTATTCATGTTTTCTGTTAATTGTTTTCTATGGTACATAAATGGATTAAATATTAACATAATTTTTTTGAAATTTATTGACAAGTAGTTAATTTTTTATGAATTTTTATAGAAAAAATAAATTTTAAAGTTTAAAATATTTCAGAAATTAATTTTGAAAAATCTGATTTTTTTGATAATCACTGTTGTATTTTGAATGAGTAGAAAAATTATCTAAATTTTTAGGATTCAAAAACTATTTTTAAAATTTTCATTTTCAAAAATAACTCTTTCTGTTTAAATTATTTTCTACGGTTAAAGTAAAAGTATTCTATATTTTAAATTTTTATCATGTTTTCAAATTATTATTATTATCATTGATAAAAAAATTTTAAGATTTTTAGACACATTAAAATTATTTGTGAAATTTTTTTTGATTATTTGATTAAAAATTATTCCTTTGAAATTTTACTTTGGTAAAAGATATAACATTGACAATTCTATATTATACCACTAGAAAAATTTTCAATATTTTTATAACTATTTATCATATTTTCCCGATTTTATTTTTTTATGTAATCAAATGGGAATAAATAGTGTATTAAGTTAAGAGAGAGGTTTATTTATTACAAAACTTTTGTTACAATGATTTACATTAAAAAAGAGGGAGATTGTAAGTATCCTGTGTGAGTTTTAATGTGATCAATTGGGTTAAGTTAGGCTATGCGTATTTAATATCTTGTGTCTAAGTGTGTAGGGACTTAGGAACACAAGAAATCGAGTACAAGATGCACCTAGCAAGAAGAATGACACTGGAAGTGAGTTGATGAGCTCGGTGCATCGGAGGGACGAGGTTGTGAGATCTTGGAAAATTTAATTAATAGGGTTATTTGGAAAATAACCTTATAGGATTTTTCCGGAATTCTTAGAAATTTTCTGGGAATTTTTCGAAGCTCGTACGGAGGGTTTTGAGGGGATCAATTTTGGGTTCGGATAAAGCCTGTTTAGGATACCCGTTTAAGTGAGGAAATGTGTTAATATATAAATTCCTTTTCTTTTATTTCTTTTCCCTTAAACCGCCGATCCCGAACCCGAGCTTCCCCGAGCTTCCCTCTTCCCTTCTCTGTTCTCTCTCGCGGACAGGCGACGACGACGGGTGCAAGGCGCTAGCTCCGGCGATCCTTCCTCTGCCGGCATCGACACCCTAAGGTTAGATCCGATCGGTGCTTCTCCTCTCCGGATTGTCTTCGACCGAGGAGGGGTTGTTAGGCAGATTTTGTGGCCGATCGCCGGAGGTGTTATGGCTAGGGCACGGTGAGGAGCCGGATCTCGCATCGTCTCCGACTGGTAGGTCTTCCCTCTCCTCCCCTCGTGTTGCTCACAGAGCGGTTTGCACCTCTTTTCCACCGCCGTTCACCTAATCTTGGAGGGGATTGGTTGGATCCGACGCCACTAGGTCGGTCCAGATTCATCGAGCGTCGGCATAAAGATGTCTTAGGTGATTCTTCTCCCTTTCTTTCTACATCGCTGGATTCCGTTAAATTAGGGCTTGATCAACTTGATGCCTTCTTGATCCGAATGATTACAGCAAGGTGGTGTTTTGTGGATCCGAAGTTCTATTTCTATGGAGTTTTCTTTAGCTCCAGCAGCAGCTATCCTTCCGGTAGCAATCATTCATGATTGAGGATCAACAGAGAGTGAATTGTTGATCTCTTCTCTTGATCCGATCAGTGAGGTGAGTTCTGTTTACTGTGATGTTTTCTTGGTTCTAGCAGCACTTCCTCCAGTAGTTGGGATTTGGGTAAGTTTTTGGAGGTCAATTGTTACCTTGTTTTAATGATACGAATTAGGGTTATATTTAGTTGGTTATGTGTAGATTTAGGTATGATTTGGATTACATGATTACTAGAGGTTGTAAGTAGTGGTTGATTGTGATTAGATTTGGTTGCTTAGATTAAACTAATGGAATGATTAGGGTTAAGACAATTAACCCTAGTCAACTCTTGGATTTAATCTAAGTTTAGATTTCTAATCTAAATGGTGATTAGGGTTTTGCCCTAATTTAGTTTTGGAGATTTTATTTAGCTATTCATTTGGATTTAGCTAAATAAAAAATATATATATTGCTTGACACAGGACTCTGATTCGAGATAGGCGTCTCGACTTCGGATTTGGATTGTACCTTCTTTTTGAGGCGGGTACCCTTTGACTTATCTTTTTATATTGTCTTATGATATGTATAGTTTATATATAATTACTAGTGATAGATGGTAGATTTATTTCTTCCCTGGTCTTAGCTAGTTGATACCTATCACATGCTTCATCTGCTAGTTGCTTTACTTCAGGATTGGATATTTTATCTCTTGCCATGTGTATATATGTTCATAGAGATGCATATCTATAGTGCTCTACTCTACTGTATTAGTTGCGTTACATGTGGGATACATGCTCTTGGATTCATGATACTTACATCATTGTTATATGTGATGTCTTTGGATTTATGCTGTTTATTTTCATTGTTATTTGTGTGTTGGTCTGTTTGGCATCTACACAGATGGAGGATATGTTCAGGTATGACATATTATAGCCGCATGCACCATATCGCATGATTGCATGCTGGGCGATTGACGACTCCATTATTGTTGAGCTCGTCGGCCGGCTACATTGACCTGCGCACCACGTGACCACTGCATGGGTAGCGGCACAGCACACAGGGTGTGTAGGTTGCCCGGTGGTGCTCCGCTGGAGGCTCCACTCATGGGTAGTGTGATAGGCAGCGTGGTAGCACACCGGGGTCCCTCCCCGTCATTGCGTACCGGGAGATGAGAGCATCGCGCTCCCTCCTATAGTTGAGGTTGGAGGATAGGTGTACTCCGGTGCATCCCGTCCACTCGGTCACTCTTCAGGGGTAGTGACGGCAGAGTGCACGGTGTCACAGCCCTACCCACGCGGTCTCACCATTATGCGTGAGATTCTGACTGGCGTCAGGGGTGACCATGTCATATTGCATCATATGCACAGATTGCATTTATTGTGATTGTTGCATATTGGATGGTGCACTTGGGTGACTGCATATGATTGACATGCATACAGGATACATGCGTATTTGCTCTGACTATCTTTATCTGTGTATGTCCATAGTCATTCGCCAAGCCTCGCAGGTGAGTACAGTTTATTTCAGTTATGCACTTCTTATATTCTTGCAGTAGATTGTATTTCATGCTTATTGTTGGTTACTGCAGTTTATTTAGTTATGCATACTTGTTATACTTAGCAGACTGTACTATATATGTATACTGTTAGGATGCTGTACCGTAGGATTGTTACTGGTGGTTATATGTTGTTGTACATATCTATTGGATTACCTGCTGAGTTTTTTGGACTCACCCCGTTGTTACTATTTTTCAGGTTGAGGCCGTCGGGAGATATTCCAGTCGCTAGCCCCTTTGTCGCGAGGATTTCTAGATATCGTTTTTTGTGTTCGCTCTTATACGTATACTTGTGATGTGGGTTTGTATTGTGGACTTTATATCGAACATTCAGGTTTGTTACTTTGTTTTCCGCTGCGAATATTTCATTACTTCGTGGATTTCATTTCTTCGTTGTAGTGGAGTAGGATGTGTACGTATATCTTCGTTGATTTCTATATCATCCTTTCGTTAAATATAACTGCGTGGATTGTTTACTATTTGTGTGTATTGTTCCGGCCGAGTGTGGCCGAGGTATAGATATATGTATACTGAGATTCATATTGTTCGCCGTACAGGGGAGATGCTGCCGAAATTTCTTCGGACAGGGACTACCTGAGGCGTGACAGAGGTATTGCAGAAAATTATACTGGTGGACAAGGACGTGCACGACGCTTCTGAGGGATGAGAAGCTGGAGCAGAAGACTGCTTAAAGAGAAGGTCTGAGTTGGGTTCGAATGATCTCAACTTTGGATGACCGGAGCAGGGCCGACATTAGGGGGAGGCAGCCTAGGCAACTGCCAAGGGCCTCTATATTATTAAGATTTTATATTTATATTTGAAGGTTTTATTAAATTTGATAATGGATCATTTTTTTTTTACAAACAAACAAATATTTTATCTTTAACCGGCATGCAAAAAAAAACAACCTTAAAAAAGCCTTTTTATTATTAATATCTCTTTTTATTTAATCAATTCACGGTTTGAAATTGTTCAAATTGATCTTCATTTTTTAACATAATAGTTTTACTTCGTATTTTATATTTATCCTTATCTTGTTATTTATAACATTCCACCTATTTTGTAATTATGCATGGGTCATGAGACACATCTTGACTAAACCTTTTGCATCCACAATTCATTATATTCAACCATTAAAAATCAATTTGAGTGAAAAAAACTGATTCACTTTTTCCTTTTTAATTCTTTGGTTCTCTCTCAAAGTTGAAGTTGATAAAGAACTATCTTCGATCAACTATGTCACAGGATAGACTAAATGGTTTGACCATATTGTCTATTGAAAAAAAAGATAGTAACTAAGTTTGATTATGATGATTTAGTTGATAATTTTGTATGACAAAAAGTACAAAGAATATGAACATTTTGTTATTAGATTTAGTTGATATATGTTATTTTTTAAATTTAATAAATTTACGTAGTATATTGAATATTGGTGATAATTATGTGCATTTAATTATTGGCTCATATGTAATATTTTTATATTTAATTAAGAAATATTATATAGGGTTGTCATCTAAAAATTAGAGGGCCTGTAATTTTCTAGAGACGACCCTGGACCGGAGAATCACTCAAGCGATTGCAGCAGAAGGCGGACAAGTCAACACAGAGTTTTGTCCAAGCGCTTGAACTTGGTCTAGGCACTTAGACTCCTGGACATAGTTTGAGCGTTGGACCAGTTTGGTACCAAATAGGTGCCTCTTCGCGAACATTGATGTGGATGACATTCGGGGTCCACGTCAACACCACTCCAGGCTACCGGACCAATCGAGGCACTCGGGCGAGGATAAAATTTTATCCTCAAACCATTGAAAAGCCGTTGCGAAGCAGATAAGGTTCACCACTGGGCACCCAGACCTGCTCCAAGCACTCTGACCTGCTCTAGGCGTCCGGAGTTATCATGTCAGCAAATGACTATTTTCGACCAATATGCTATAAATAGAGTCCCGGTGTTCTTCATTCGAATAACACTCGCTTTAACTTATGTAATCTTTGTTTTTAATTGTTCATGCTTTCAACGCTGTAAAAAGTTTCTCCACCTCCAAGAAAGGAGACTTTTAGTCAGCTCTATTCTGTCTTGAATTAGCAACCACCTAGTTACAAACCAAATAAATTCCTTGTGTCCCTTACTTTCTTTTTTTTAAAAATATTTTACTTATTTAACTAACGTGTGTTCATTATTAAGCTGAAAAGCAATATAAGTTTTTTAAATTCTAAATTACAGGTTTAGATCGGATTTCTAAGTTACAATGTTATACAATAAGATACACGTTTGCTAAACTTGTTCTACAATTATTATTACTCAATGCAAAAGATTGGTCGTATATTCAGATTTAGACACTAATATCCTACTTCATAGATGGAAGTATGAGAGGAAGAAAAAAGAAAAGACGCCCGTCTATTTCAGAAATGATAAACTCCATTAGATTCACCCAAAGCGCAAAACTTAGAAGGAAAATGAATAAAATAATACATTATTCCAGGAAATAATTGATCAATCAATTTTAACGCTCCTATCGTGGCCAAACAGTTCCCAATTACACTACAAAGGGAAACAATCAGCAAGAGCAGTTAAATGGTATCAAACTTCACAAAAAAAAATTAAGATATGGAACCTTGGAAGTGCCGCGGGTAGGGAAAGTCCGTGATGCTTATCCTAGATCCGCCCACCATTCCCGTCAAAAACTTAAACATCTCCTCCTCCTCCTCCTCCTCCTCCTCTTCCTCCTCCTCCTACGGATCCCCTACTGATGCGGGAGGATTCGTCGTATTCTTTTTATTATTTTAATAAATTATTGTTTTTTTTATAATTTTCTTTTTTTTAATTGTATTTTAGGGGTTTTTTGGGATAATTTTCATCTTTTGTATTTTTTCTTTTTAATTTTCATCTCTTTATTGACCGCTAGAACTATAACAACTATTAATTAGCTACTTAAACTATTGTATCAATCAATTAGTAATTGCTACAATATTATAATACCTAATTAATCATTATCTTAAATAATTTTATGATGAATTTGATCATATTTTGATTTTGATAAAATTTGAATAATTTTGATCAATATCATTAGAAACATGATAGTATTAAGTTGATTATATAACAGGTCATTAGAAGAAAATATTGCCTCAAAAACAGAGTTACATGCAAGCAAAGAGATTATAGTAGCAGAATTTAAATAGGTTCTGTCACAATGTAAATAGTATGTTTCATAGAAGATCCATCAAAAACCTCAGCCTCAGTGCTGTGTAGGAAGGATAGGATATTCGGATGCCTAACCTGGAAGAAACCACATAAACTTTGCCAACTATAACCGAATGTGTGCAAAGAGTGCATGAAAAATGATTATGGAGCACATGATATTGACACATTCAATTGGCATGACAGAAATTTGGCAAAAAAAAAACAAAAATAGTCCAATCAAATTAAAAGTGCAAACATGATGCCAGGAATTGCAGCAAAGTAATTTTTATAAAAACAGTCTTATGCAAAAAAGAAGAAGTAATCCGAGTGAAAAAGGAGAAGTTTCAGAAAAGGAACTAAGAATTCCTATCTAAGAATTCTCATCCTTTTTACGTGAGAAAAGGTAGTAGCCGGGTTGTCATCAGTCATATAATGTCAGGTCGGAATTTACATATCAGATTCCCAAGATTGCAGCATGTCACGCGGTTAGGGAAGTGATCAATAGAGGGGGAAAGACATGATAGTACTGCCGGGGGTCATCAGTCATATAAAGTCAGGTTAGGATTTACAGATCAGGTTCCTAGGACTGCAGCATGTCGCACGGTTAGGGAAGTGATCAACAAAGGGGGAAAGACATGATAGTACGATCGGGGGTCATCAGTCATATAATGTCAGGTCAGGATTTATAGATCAGGTTCCAGGTCTGAAGCATGCCACGCGATTAGGGAAATGTCTGGGTTATCCCCACCTATCGGGCCTTCTAAATCTAGTCTGCATATTCTCCTGGCCAGTATTTCACAGGGCGGGACCTCCGATCTAAACACCCATAACTAAAGCACAGGAAGTAATCCAGATAGCGTCTGACCTACTCTACCTGGTCGGATTTCCATAGCTCAATTATATCCAAGCATGACCCTTCAAATACCGAGAACCCTAAGTCCTCTCCTATTCATACCCGGTCGGCAAGGCACAACGCAACAACAAAGCCAGGTTATCGTAACCGTCTGTCAGGGAATAATTGTTGCATGTCAGAGAATATGCCTATGGTCTATGACCCTTTGTTAGTAGAACCTTCCTCCAACCTATAGGGCGCCACGTGTCATTCATTGCTATGACAGGTCCTAACATCCGACATTCCCTGACACTTGTCAGGATCCCGAAGTACGCACTGTCATATAAAAAGGGAGGTCCTCTCCCTTACGGAGGTAAGCTCACTCATCTTTTCGCATCTGTCTTCTACTTTTCTTGCATACACTGTTTTTCTTGGGGAAAAGTACTTAACTTGAGCGTCGGATGATTTTGGCCTCTAACGTTCTGTGACTTATCTGAGTGTGTGCAGAACTCCTGCATCACTGTCTCAATCGTCACCCCTTGTCAGCGACTCGCGAAAGTTCTTTCCCCAAGTCATCAACCAACTGGAAACTACAGTCACCCCTTCGTCAACGCCATCGACAACTCTCTCGGCCTTCATTTGACTCAGATTCCAGACAGGATCAGAGGCATTATGGAAACATATATATACCGATACATATATCGCCCATATCGGAGAAATATTAATTTTCTGTTAACTAATATAGCAACAAAAATGCAAAAAATGT
This sequence comes from Zingiber officinale, assembly GCF_018446385.1. Classification (NCBI taxonomy): domain Eukaryota; kingdom Viridiplantae; phylum Streptophyta; class Magnoliopsida; order Zingiberales; family Zingiberaceae; genus Zingiber; species Zingiber officinale. Next base: position 16,644,893 of record NC_056006.1, on the reverse strand, counting down.
GTGAGTTTACATCTACATTATAACATATCAAACTAATCAACAATAAATTTTTACATTTATAAAATGTATACATAATAACGTAAATTATCAATTAATTAATCTTTGCAATCCTAATTTCATGTTAAAATATTTACAACAAACTAAGCAATTCAATACCATAAAAAACAAAATATAGTTAAAATACATTAAACATACAGTAGTATAGTTTAGCCCTTAGTATTATATAAATATATATATATATATATATATATATATATATATATATATATATATATATATATATAACCCGGGTGTTTTCAAAATATTTATTTCATTTAAAATTTAAAAAAATTATTGCTCTTTAAAATTTTTACCACTAATTATAATTTTATTTATAATATATTAGAAGGGATAAATATATTAATATCTTAATGGTTTTTAATTTTCAATTGTTTTATAGGTTAAATTTGTAATTTTATTGATGATCAACTAATATCAACCAACCAACTAGGAAACTTCCTAGGCATCCAACAAAACGATGCAGGGAACAACTAGAAAAATGATCTAAGGAGTGTGCCACTTCATTGGCCGTTCTATTAACGTGGAAAATAGTCAAAATTGAAATTTCAGACATCAAAGCTTTAATCTCTTGAGCACATAATCCGGTATAGCTTAAATCACCTAATGGCTTTATGGCTGCTTGCACGGCCAAAAGTGAGTTAGAAAAGACTGTTAATTTGTTAAAACAATATTTTGATGATATTCACAAAACAATATTTTGATGATATTCTAGTGAATATCATCAAAATACTTTTGAAAATTTTATAAATATATAGAAAATTTGTAGGAATATTTGGGAATAAATGTCTTTGGTAAATTTATTTTTATAGATATAAAATCGGAAACGTTACATTTGATATAATGTAATGTTTAATATATATATATATATATATATATAATAGGTATTTTACTCTAGGGGTGGGGAAAATAGCGAAAGTTTCAATATATAACACATATCATACCAACATATATCGAATATATAGATATTAATGATATATAAAAATTTTTGATATATTGTATATACCATATTGATAAATATTGAATATATCGAATGATATACTAAAAATTTTGAAACGGTATTACATCGTACCAATTTTTTGGTATCAATATGAGATTTAATATTTTTTGGTATATTGGTATTTCACATTCATTATTTTTCTATATTTCAATATTTTGGATAAATATAATTTTTTTATAATTTCAATATAAACAGTATTTTACCGATCCTATCAAAATTTCAATATATTGAAATTCTTGATATAAATAGTATGAATTTAGTATATGAAAATTTTGGTATATCAAACTTTTTTAGCATATATTTTTTTTATATCAAAATTTCTAGAATTCATATGAAAAATTCGTTTTACCATACCAAACTAGGATGCAAATGAGCCAAGTCGAGCTCGAGCTTGGGTCAGCTCAAGCAAATTAAAGAGGCCCAACTCAAGCGAGTTTGTGACGAAATATTGAATTAAAATTAAAAAAAAAGAATTAAAATGAAAAGCGGGCTGTGCAAGCTAAAATTCAAACCTTCAACCACCAGCAACCCTAATAAAACCCTCCAACTAGAAATACTTTCTCAACTTATTATTTACTTTTTAAAGTAGTTATTCTTTTAAATATTCAAATATTGAATTGGCCAAGCTCGATGAGTCATCGAATCAGTATTAAATGGACTCAAGATTGATTCAAATATTAAACGAGCTGGCTAGAGGTCTGTCAACTAGGAACTCAAGTTAAGCTTTGACCGAGCCACTCACAAGTGGCTTGACTTATTTGTACCTCTATACAAAACCATCTATTTTATTCTTATATAAAGAATATTTTGTCAAAAATAAATATTAGAGGTCTATACAATTAAGTAGGCGAGGTAGTTATCCCACCTCAATTTTTTGTAACCCTTAGAGGTCTATACAATTAAGTAGGGATAATCAACTTAGCTCACGCAATGCGTGTGCACAAGCGATATATATATATATATATATATTGATCCGGTGGTAAGAATCCGGAATCCCATAACGAGGGGTCAACACCACGGGGAGGTCAAAGGGCCCAGTGACCCGCCGGAGAAGGACGAGCCGACCGGATTTAGAAGAAAGGGACATCTGGTAGTAAAAGGCACCCTGGTAGGGACCAGGGTTCCGACGCTCAATGAAACAGTACATAATGACCGAGCGGAGGGACGGGCCGCCCGGCCGACGCAGGGAATTAAGGCCGTCCGGACGACGTTCTTCGCCCGGTCGGCCGGACGGACGTCCCGGCCGGGCGGTGGGTAAAGGAAGGGAACACCCTCTGACAACCGTCAAGTCGTATGGCTACGCCATACCCCTAGTCTGGCAACGGGGTGTTCTGTTGTCCCATCGAAGACATGCTCGGACTGTAGCAGTATGGTGTCAGGTAAGCTCTCTGACAAGTGCATACCGAGGTATGGGTTGCTGACACGTCTGCACCTCGGTGAACGTGCATTAGTTCTCTCCTCGCTCTATATATAGAGCCTCTTACTTCACCGCAGGTACGCGAAAAATCATCTTTGGAGCCACCTTTTGCATTATTTGCTTGCCTGACTTGAGCGTCGGAGGGTCGACGCCGGGAACCCTTCCCGGCCCGACTTCTGTGCAGGTTCGCCGGAGATTCGTGCGACCAGACGGAGGCCTATGTCCTCGACTAGGAGCGCGCCACGTACCCAGCGTCCTTTGGTTCGGTGATTCGGACATGATCAATTTGGCGCCGTCTGTGGGAACGCTCCTGCATCCGATCGGGAACAATGGACGAGGCTGGACGACAACACGTGGTGACGCTTTCGAACGAGGAACTCGACGCTCTGATCGAGACAAGGGCCGCTAAGCTCGTGGAGCAAAAACAGAAAGCCGCATCCGAGCGGCCGGAGCAGCAAGCAACATCAGCATCTGGTGGCCGAACGGAAGCACCACCTGCCACCGTCGCATTTCATCGGGCTCTGTTCCGCACCCCTGAAGCCTTACCAACTCACAGAGATAAGGGGTCTTCTTCGGAGGAAATGCCTCGACGAGACGACAGGAAGGGGAAAGCCCCCCGAGCAGACGCGTCGCCCGAGCGGATCAATCGCCAATTTTCAGAGGCCATTTTACGAGACCCTCTGCCCAAGCACTACACGCCCTCGACGATCGGCGAGTATAATGGGACAACCGACTCGGATGATCACCTGGGTAAGTTTGATAACACGGCAACCCTCCATCAATACACAGATGGAGTAAAGTGCCGAGTTTTTCTCACCACTCTCTCGGGATCGGCTCAACGGTGGTTCCGGAGGCTGCCGGACGGATCCATCACAAGCTTCAAGGACTTCCGAATGGCCTTCCTCCACCACTTCACCAGCAGTCGGCGTTATCAAAAAACAAGCGTAAGTCTGTTCGCCATCAAGCAAGAGGCCCGGGAATCGCTTCGAGCTTACATCCAGCGATTCAACCAAGTGGCGATGGACATTCCAACGGCCACTTCGGAAACCATGATGAATGCCTTCACACAAGGCCTAGTGGATGGAGATTTCTTCCGATCGCTCATCCGAAAGCCGCCCCGGGATTACGATCACATGCTACATCGGGCTAACGAGTACATTAACGTGGAAGAAGCACAGGCGGCCAGGAAAAAAGAAACTCCCGCCGAACGGAAACAGCACGCCGCTCATCAACCGCCGAGGGGACCAAGGGCTGAAGCAATCCGATCTTCCCATGACTGGTCCCATATGCAGGAGGTAGCCGCCGCCCGGCCCAAACCGAAGAAGAGGTGGACCCCGATGTTCTGTTCCTTCCACCGGACGGATACGCACAACACAAGGGATTGTCGAAGTCTTCCCTTCGTGGCTCATCCTGTGCCACGGAATGCTGGACGGCGATCTCCCTCAGTCGATCATGACAGAGAATTCAGGAAGCCGATCGGACGCGAGTTGATAGGCCACGACAATAGACTCCCGATCGACATCGCTCTCCTAGGCGAGAGAATCGCTGAGCGTCCAGAGAACGGTCCCGACCATCCGCTCGGGAAGAGGAAAATAAAAGCAACACTTCCCGAGGCGAGATCAATGTCATCGCTGGCGGGCCGACCGGAGGAGACTCCATTCGAGCTAGAAAGGCGAGCGTTCGGCAGCTCCAAATCCATGCCGTCGGTTGCAGCAGAGAGCGAGCAAGCGGACCTGAAATCAGTTTCGGGCCCGGGGACTTGGAAGGAGTTGAAGTGCCTTACGACGACGCTCTGCTCATCAATGCGGTAATAGCCAACTACACTATTCACCGCGTATTTGTTGACACAGGGAGCTCAGTCAACATCATATTCAAGAGGGCGTTCGATCAGCTGCAAATTGATCGAGCCGAGCTGCTACCTATGACGACTCCGCTCTACGGGTTCACGGGTAACGAAGTTCAGCCGGTCGGCCAGATCCGGCTGGCTACCTCGCTGGGAGAAGAGCCGCTCAGGAGGACGAGAACAACAAACTTCGTGGTGGTTGACTCTCCCTCGTCCTACAACGTCATTTTGGGACGACCGGCACTCAGCGAATTCCGGGCGGTCGTCTCAACTTTTCATCAGAAGATCAAATTCCCCGTGGAGGACCATGTGGGAGAAGTACGAGGAGACCAGCTAGCAGCTCGGCGATGTTACATCGAGATGGTCCGAGCAGAGGCCAATTCTGCTCGAAAAACGCCCCGGATCGAGGTAAACGCCATCACCGAAAGGCCACCCACTTTAATTTATGAGGAAAAAGAAGAAGTGCAGATTCATCCAACCCGATCGGAGGCCACAACCTTTATTGCGTCCGATCTGGAGGAGAAGCAGAAAGAGGAGCTGATCCAGTGCCTCAGGAGAAATCATGATGTCTTCGTCTGGTCGACACATGAGTTGCCCGGAATTTCGCCAAACATAGCGCAGCATGAGTTGCATGTCCGACCGGATGCTCGGCCGGTAAAACAAAGAAAAAGAGATTTCAGCGCCGAGCAGAACGCCATCATCCGGACGGAGGTGGAGAAACTTCTGGAAGCCGGCCATATACGTGAGGTGCAGTTCCCGAGCTGGCTTGCAAATGTAGTATTAGTCTCCAAGCCGGGCAACAAATGGAGGGTGTGCATAGATTTCCGGGATCTTAACAAAGCTTGCCCGAAGGATTTTTATCCTCTGCCCCGGATAGATCAGCTGGTGGACTCCACGGCCGGTTGTGAATTAATCTGTATGCTAGACGCCTACCAGGGCTATCACCAAGTGCCGCTCGCCCGTGAAGATCAAGAAAAAGTCAGCTTCGTGACGGCCGACGACACTTATTGCTATAATGTGATGCCGTTCGGATTGAAGAATGCTGGAGCCACATATCAGCGCTTGATGAATAAGGTATTCAGAGAGCAGATCGGGCGGAACCTAGAAGTTTATGTGGACGACATTCTAATTAAGTCTGTCCGAGCGGTCGACCTCTTCAAGGACATGGAAGAAACCTTCTGAACGCTGCGTAAGTATGGAGTCAAGCTGAATCCTCAGAAGTGCCTGTTCGGAGCGAAAGGATGGCGCTTCTTGGGATACATAGTGATCGAGCGGGGCATCGAAGCCAATCCCAGCAAGGTGAAAGCTCTGCAAGATATGCCGCCTCCCAGAAATACAAGGGAAGTTCAGCGATTGACCGGTCGGATAACTGCTCTGTCTAGATTCATCTCTAAAACCGCCGACCGGAGCCTTCCTTTCTTCAAAATCTTGCGCAAAGCCACAAAGTTTCACTGGGATGAAGAATCCGATCGGGCGTTCGAAGACTTGAAGGCATATCTGAACTCTCTTCCGGTGTTGGCCAAACCAACGGCGGGTGAGCCGCTTTATATGTATTTGTCTTCAACCGAGCATGCGGTCGGCTCAGCATTAGTAAGGTCGAGCAGAGAAGAGCCTGTGTATTTCCTCAGTCACATTCTAAAAGATGCTGAATCTCGCTACACTGGGCTCGAGAAACTAGCATTCGCTCTGGTCCTCGCCGCTCGGCGCCTTCGTCCATACTTCCTGGCGCACACGATCGTTGTCAAAACCAATAGCCCGCTCGGACGAGTGCTACTAAATCCAGAGGCATCCGGACGGCTCATCAAATGAACGACGGAGCTGAGTGAATTTGACATCCAGTATTAGCCCAGATCGACGATCAAAGCTCAATCCTTGGCCGATTTCGTGACTGAGGTGCAAAGGCAGGAGTCGGAAGCTATGTGGAGAATATATGTGGATGGATCATTTACTCGGCTCGGAAGCGGAGTCGGAATATTGCTGCTCTCTCCTCAAGAAGAAAAGATGCACTTATCCGTCCGGCTGGATTACAAAGCTACCAACAATGAGGCAGAGTATGAGGCCCTCATAGTTGGCTTGCAGGCTGCCAGGCATGTGGGAGCCGGTCGGGTAACTATTCACTCGGATTCGCAGTTGGCCGCTCAGCAGCTCTCTGGCACCTTCGAAATCAATAGCGCTCGGCTTAAACTCTACGCTGAAGCCTTCGAGAAGCTCAAAGCTGAGTTTAGAGAAGTTATTGTCCAGAAGATACCCAGAGCGGAAAATCAAGCAGCCGATGAGTTAGCCAAACTTGCGAGCTCAATAACGCCGGTCGACATACAGCAACCCATCGAAAAAGTACTGTTGGTAGCGCACGTCGACCGGATGAAAGGTCTCACATTTCCCAGCGATTGGCGGACACCCATCATAGAATTCCTCCGTTCGGGCGCCACACCATCCGATGAATATGCAGCCCGGCTCCTCAGAAGGAGAGCCGGTCGGTTTACACTCATCGGAGATCAGCTTTACAAGAAAGCTTTCTCGCGCCCGTTGCTGAAATGCGTAAGCTCGGAGGACTCAGCTTACATCCTCCAGGAAGTACATCAAGGATCATGCGGGGGGCATCCGGGCGGGCGCTCGTTGGCCAAGAAGATCCTCTTGGCCAGATACTTTTGGCTAACTTTACAAACAGACGCCGCTCGGACAGTATCTACCTGCCTTTCATGCTAGAAGTATCACAACTTCTCCCACCGACCGGCCGAAGAAATGAAGGCGTCAAGCGTTTCATGCCCGTTCGACCAATGGGGAATGGATATTGTCGGTCCATTTCCGATGGCAGCCGGACAAAGGAAATTTTTACTAGTAGCGGTCGACTATTTCTCCAAGTGGGTGGAGGCCGAGCCGCTGGCAAAGATCACTGAACAAATGGTTAAAAAATTCATCTGGCAACACATCATTTGTCGGTTCGGCATCCCTCGCCGACTAGTGTCCGACAACGGGCGGCAGTTCACAGGGAAGATGTTAGAGGATTGGTGCAAAAGCTACGACATTGAGCAACATTTCACGTCCGTGGCCTATCCTCAGAGCAACGGTCAAGCTGAAGTGGCCAACCGGGAAATTCTTCGTATTCTGCGCGCTCGACTCGACCATTTGGGAGGAAGTTGGCCGGATGAAGTGCCGAGCGTCTTGTGGGCCATCCGAACGACGCCAAAAGAAGGGACAGAAGTCACACCGTTCCATTTGGTATATGGCGGCGAGGCAGTCATTCCGGTTGAAGTTGGCGTTGAGTCCGCCCGGATCCAGAGCTACGATGATGACAACGCCGAACGGAGGAACATGGAGCTGGATTTGGTAGAAGAGGAGAGGGCAAAGGCGTCCGTTCGGCTGATGGCATACCGGCAGCGGATGAAGCAGAACTACAACCGACGAGTAATCCCCAGATCATTTCAGGTCGGCGATCTCGTTTGAAAGAAAGTCAAACCAGTCGGCGACGTTGGCAAGCTTGAAGCCCCTTGGGCAGGTCCCTTCAAGGTTATTGAGAAGCTCCGTTCGGGAGCCTATTATTTGGAGGATGAAGACGGACGGCAGCTGGAGCGACCGTGGAGTGCAAATCACCTCCAGCCTTATCGGGCTGGATGAAAGGTGCACGAATGTAATTTATTCTGGTGTATATGCTAGCTGCCTATGTACTTGTGATGCAGAAAGCAAAGAGATGGAAACACATTGAGCATTCTCCGCCGAAAGGATTACTGCATAAGACCCCTTGCCGTTCGGCAGGGGCATATAAATTATCCGGCCCAAGCGCTCAGAGAGCGAAGGCCCTCGAGCCGATCGGCCGGGAGGGGTATATATTTAAACTCGTAAGCGAATGACCCGTGCTGTTCGGCCGGGCATAAATATTGTTCGAGCGCGGGATATGATACAAGGCCGCTCGGCCTGGTAAGGAGTTAGCCTCGGAAAGCCGACGAGCCCCGTCGTTAAAAATCGAGAGCCGCGCCGACCGGCTATAAATAACCGCGCCGTCGAGCACCGACGTTAAATATCGAGGGACGAGCCGGCGGCTATAAACGTCCGAGCGGAAAGCCGACGAGCCCCGTCGTTAAAAATCGAGAGCCGCGCCGACCGGCTATAAATAACCGCGCCGTCGAGCACCGACGTTAAATATCGAGAGACGAGCCGGCGTCTATAAACGTCCGAGCGGAAAGCCGACGAGCCCCGTCGTTAAAAATCGAGAGCCGCGCCGACCGGCTATAAATAACCGCCCCGTCGAGCACCGACGTTAAATATCGAGAGACGAGCTGGCGTCTATAAACGTCCGAGCGGAAAGCCGACGAGCCCCGTCGTTAAAAATCGAGAGCCGTGCCGACCGGCTATAAATAACCGCGCCGTCGAGCACCGACGTTAAATATCGAGAGACGAGCCGGCGTCTATAAACGTCCGAGCGGAAAGCCGACGAGCCCCGTCGTTAAAAATCGAGAGCCGCGCCGACCGGCTATAAATAACCGCGCCGTCGAGCACCGACGTTAAATATCGAGAGACGAGCCGGCGTCTATAAACGTCCGAGCGGAAAGCCGACGAGCCCCGTCGTTAAAAATCGAGAGCCGCGCCGACCGGCTATAAATAACCGCGCCGTCGAGCCCCGACGTTAAATATCGAGAGACGAGCCGGCGTCTATAAACGTCCGAGCGGAAAGCCGACGAGCCCCGTCGTTAAAAATCGAGAGCCGCGCCGACCGGCTATAAATAACCGCGCCGTCGAGTCCCGACGTTAAATATCGAGAGACGAGCCGACGTCTATAAACGTCCGAGCGGAAAGCCGACGAGCCCCGTCGTTAAAAATCGAGAGCCGCGCCGACCGGCTATAAACAACCGCGCCGTTGAGCACCGACGATAAATATCAAGAGACGAGCCGGCGGCCGAGCGGCTCTCATCCAGCGAGGCAAACAAGTTTGCGCGGTGAGCGGCTGATCAGGCGCGTAATGAGACATTAAAGATAATTTGCTTGTCTGGCATAGCGAGGTGCCGAGCGGAATGGTTATAAAGAATATTTAGTAAGTTCTTGCCACAATAAAAGGTGAAAGGAACAGAAGATCATCTATTACGCAAGCCAAAAAAGTCATTACAGAGATAGTCTGGGCCGAACGGCGGGAATACAAAAAAGTTTATAAAAACGCTCCTCACACATCAAAATCAAAAAGAGCGTCGGGGATGGTGTCCATCACGCTCGCTAGATCCTCAGGGGGGGGGGATGGTGAGCTCGGCAGGCAGGTGACCTTTGGTCTTTAGATATCCCACCGCCGCCTTGATTGCCTCCTCGAATGTGAGGGATATCTTGTCGGTAAACTTCTCTCCGAAGCCCTCCGAGCAAAGGAACGTTTTCCTCACTTTGTCAAAGCGGGCCGACTCCCCCTCTTGGTATTCCTTGAGCGCGGCGTGGGCGGCATCGCTGGCGACTTGGAGCTTTGCCAAATCTCCGTCGAATCTTTGGAGATCCGCCGAGCGGCCCTCCTTCTCGGTGGCCAGCAGGGCGTCCAAGTCTTTGATGCGTTGTTCCAACCCCCTGATCTCCACCTTCATACGGTCCATATCATTGATGCCCTGTTGCTTCCGAGTGATCGCCGTTTTGATCTCCTTCTCTCATTGCTTGATCATCGCTTCAAGCCGAACGACTTTGCTCGCCAAATCGTTAGCCCTTTTCCGTTCGGCATCCAGCGATTTTTTGGCCTTCTCCAGAGCGGCAGTCGACTGCCCGTTACCCCCCGCGGTTTTTTGTTTTTTCAACTCGTCCTCCAGCTCGGCCAATCGATCGCTAATAGCGATCTGCTCCACCCAGTTCTACCAACAAATGTCCACAGGTTAAAAACATAATTCGAATATGCAAACAAAGAAAAGGAGAGCATACCCCGGTGGCCTGTTGAAGGTTGCTATCGCCGAGCTGCCCGGGAGTCATCTTGGCTATGCGACGCCGAGCATCTATCCAAGCTTGGGCAAGAGGGCCCGTCAGAGTAATCTGCTGCTCGGGGACCATTGGCCGATCAGCAGCAGCCATGTACGCCTCTGAGGGGAGGCGCAGAACGGTCTTTATCAAATTCTGGCCGCTCGGCTCGCTCTGAGAAGCAGCGGCCTTATCGGACGGCCCACCGGCAGAAGAGGAGGGAAGCTCACCCATACGCCTGATACGGCGCAAAGTTCTGGAAGGGCTGGACGGCGGCACCTCAGAGCTGGCCCTCGGAGAACCCTGAGGGGTTGGGGTACTCTCGAGGGAAACCGTCCCGGACAGCACCGGTGCGCCCGCGCTCCGCTCGGGCTGTGGCTCATCAAGTTTAGAGGCATGGGCAGATTCTGGTCGTCGGCGCTTCCGAGTGCGTAGCGGCACATCATCGGCCGAACGGCCCTCTACCTCAGCCTCGGTAGGAGGTTCCAGGTCGCCCGCGGCCTCATTGTGAAAGGCAGGGACATCTGAGGCTTCGGGGACAATTGGTGCCCCCTCACCTTCTCCGCCGGCCGGATCAGATGGAGCAAGGCCCCGCTCGGCGGCCTCCTTGTTCGTCACCTCCTCAATCTGAGCGGATTTCAGTTTGAGCTTCTCGGTAGCTCTGGCACGCCACATGACTTCAGCTGCAGAAGCAAAAAATAAATCAGTTAGAACAAAACAAATGGGAAGATAAGGAAACTTACTCATGCTGCAGGGCAGATCGGCTGGGATAGAAGACAAGCCGAATATATGCATTACTCCCGGAAGGAGCATCTCGTCAATATGATAGCGCTGACCGACTAGCCGTTCGGCTGCATGGAGATAGTCCGCGTCGCCTCTAAACTTGCCGAGCTCCGGTTGCGCGGGCATAGCCGTCTGCCACTTGGTGCGGAAAGTCGGCCGCTCGGGAAAACGTATATAGAAAAAATGCTCCTTCCAATGTTTGTTGGAGCTCGGCATATGATCAAAAAGCACGAAGCCTATCCTAGACTGGAAAACAAAGGTACCCCACTCGGCTTGCTTGGGATAGTAGAAGTAGTGGAATATTTTTGGGTCCAAGGGAATGTTGTTCAGCTTGAACAAAACTATCACTCTGCCCAGCAGCCTAATAGAGTTGGGAACTACCTGGCAGAGCGGAATGCGGAAATAGTTGCAGACTTCTAAGAAAAATTTGTGGGGTGGAAAACGCAGTCCGGTCAGAAATTGGTCTCGGAAGAAAAGCACTGTGCCGGACGGCGGTTCATGAGGCCGATCGGCCGGTGTGGCTAACACTATTTGGTGGTCGGTCGGCAGGTCATAAGTCCGGACGAGACGCAATGCGTCTTCCTCATCAAAACGGTTCTCCATGGTCGTGTACCATAGACCTGGAGCGCCGCCGGTCGACTGTGAAGTGCTAGTCATGGTCAAGGGACGAGAATATAGGATTCCGAGGGAAGGGGCGAGCAAAGAATGGAGAAAAGCCGATTGAAGGAAACGGGTAACAAAAAGAAGAAAACGCTAGGAACAAGAAAAAAGGCCTTACAAACAAAGAAGATGATCGACGAAGGGCTGAGGTTTGCCGAAGAGTTGAGGGGCGAGGTCGCCGGAAGAGAAAACGAGCAGAGAAGTGCCGGAGGAGAATGAAGCAGCGAGGCGGCGGCGGAAGCGGAGCCGCGAGCTTTATATTGCCGCCCGGAAGCAACCTCCACCGTCCGATCCAGGTCGTTGATAACGAGGTCATCATCCAGCCGTTCATTTCAAACGGCGGCTGTCCCATCGGAAGTGACGCCACCGCCATGCGCTGACAAGCGCACGATCGCCACGTGTCAGCGAGATACTGGCTGCATTTAATGAGCTCCCCTTTCCGTGCGCAGTGCACGTGATAAACAGTGGGGGGGGAGCATTGGACATGGATTCCGAGAGAAGCACAAGGCACGGACAAGATACTGCCGAACGGATGAGCATCCTTATGCTTGGCCGAGCGGACTAATGCAAGGATCATTGCTCAGTCAGATCGGCAGTCCAGTCAGTCGGACTTCGCCTCCTTCGATTAGACTCGAGGGGGAGGCAAGTGATCCGGTGGTAAGAATCCGGAACCCCATAACGAGGGGTCAACACCACGGGGAGGTCAAAGGGTCCAGTGGCCCGCCGGAGAAGGACGAGCCGACCGGATTTAGAAGAAAGGGACATCTGGTAGTAAAAGGCACCCTGGTAGGGACCAGGGTTCCGACGCTCAATGAAACAGTACATAATGACCGAGCGGAGGGACGGACCGCCCGGCCGACGCAGGGAATTAAGGCCGTCCGGACGACGTTCTTCGCCCGGTCGGCCGGACGGGCGGTGGGTAAAGGAAGGGAACACCCTCGGACAGTCGTCAAGTCGTATGGCTACGCCATACCCCTAGTCCGGCAACGGGGTGTCCTGTTGTCCCATCGAAGACATGTAGCAGTATGGTGTCAGGTAAGCTCTCTGACAAGTACATACCGAGGTATGGGTTGCTGACACGTCTGCACCTCGGTGAACGTGCATTAGTTCTCTCCTCGCTCTATATATAGAGCCTCTTACTTCGCCGCAGGTACGCGAAAAATCATCTCTGGAGCCACCTTTTGCATTATTTGCTTGCCTGACTTGAGCATCGGAGGGTCGACGCCGGGAACCCTTCCCGTCCCGACTTCTGTGCAGGTTCGCCGGAGATTCGTGCGACCAGACGGAGGCCTACGTCCTCGACTAGGAGCGCGCCACGTGCCCAGCGTCCTTTGGTTCGGTGAATCGGACAGGATCATATATATATATATATATATATATATATATATATATATATATATATGACATTGAGCTCTATTTTTTTTTCATAAGTGGATAAGTAAAAATGGTAAAAATCATAAATATAAGAGTACATCGTAATCTAGAATTAGAAGCTATTCGTGTCAATAAAGTATCAAATCAGTATTAATCAATTTAAAAATAGATATATGATCGATGGAAAATTTTTATAGGATCAAATCAGTATTAATCAATTTAAAAATAGATATCTCGATCAGCAAGAAAAGAAAAAAAAGAGTTTGTATGCCTCTCAAATGGCACATCATTCATTTTTCTAAAGAAATGCGTCCTTTTCACATATGGAAAAAAAATCTTTTAATTAATATATCTATTTTATCTCCTTTTAGTATAAACTCTAAATCCTCTAAATGAGGGACGTAATCAAAGGATGTTAGACTTCTGGACTGACTATCACGTGCGCTTCCCGATTTATCCTCGTGTTCGATGGAAAACTTCTATGGGACTGTACCGATCACCCTAGAGATAGTCAATAAAATTAACTGGAATTATTATTTTTTAAAAAATATATTTGAACAAAGGATACAAAATGTTTGAGAGACATTTCAAATTTTCCTAGAAATGCTCGAGCCACTTGTTGCTAATTTCGCAAGGGAAACAAAATTCTGAGAAGTTGCAAAGGATAGCCGAGTTTCTTATTGCAGAGTCATCGAGTCTGAAATCAATCAAAGATTTGAGCTACTTTGAAAGCAAGCAATACAATGCTTTTGATGTTACTAAACAAATCTATGGGAGGAACAGTGACCGGGAGCATATCATTAGCTGGCTACTGCTCGGTACAAATTCCAGATTTTCTCTTTTTGAGGATGAACGCAGTAGAAATAAGTTCTCTGCTATTGCGATAGTCGGCGAGGCAGGTGTTGGAAAAACAGCACTAGCTAAGGAAGTATACAATGATCCCCTCATATGCAAATACTTCAACTCAAGAGTCTGGCTTCACTTCACTGAGGAATCTGATGCTGTAAGCTTATCAAAAGCATTTTTTGTCTCTATAACTGGAAAATCATGTGATGGTAAAGAACCAGTTCATCTTCAAAGTGTTATGAAGGAAACACTAAAAGGAAAAAAGCTTTTGCTCGTGCTGGATGATCCTCATGACCTGAATCCGAGACTGTGGGAATACTTGCAAGCTCCCTTAGCTGGTGTCAGAATGGCCAAGTTTATAATTACTAGCCTGACTGAGCTAGACGCTAGCAAATTAAGAGGAATTGAATCTTATCCATTGGGTTGCTTGCATATAGATCTGTCATGGGACTTATTCCAGTACTATGCATTTCGTGAAGATTCCAGTCACCCACCTGAACTCGTTGAAATTGGAAAATATATTGTACAAAAGTGCAGGGGATTGCCTATAGCTGTGAAAACTCTTGGAAGCCTTCTTGGTTATCAAATGGATAGACGGATATGGATAGATGTTTTGGAGAGTGAATTGTGGAAACTACAAGAAACTGAAAATGACATTTCTCCAGCACTTCAGTTGAGCTACTATCTATTGCCCACTTATTTGAAACCGTGTTTCCTCTACTGTTCTCTGTTTCCTAGGGGATGTAAGTTTGACAAATATGAGTTAGTCAGATTGTGGATGGCCCAAGGTTACATTCAGCATGAGGATGAGGATGAGGATGATCAAAGTCTGGAAACCGTTGGTTGTAATTACTTCCATGAGTTGCAGATGTTAACAATTTTTGACAGATCATGGGATGGGACATTCACAATCCATGACTTGCTATATGATGTGTCGAAGTATATGTCAAATGGAGAATGCTCTTCCTTGTCAGATGGGAAGATGTATACGGACTCAGGTAAAATTCGCCAGTTATATGTGACAAGTAGCAAGAAGACAAATGAACTCCACTCTTCTAATGAAAACTTGACATTGCAGTTATTATATAAAAGTTTAGGTGGTGTCTTACCTAATGATATTTTAACTATGGCATTGATCAAGTCCATGCAAGGCATTCGGGCCTTGGAGTTGACACATCATGGAGATTCTTCAATAGCTGAAACAATTCAGGAGAGAGCATTGGATAAACTTAATGCATCTTCAGTATCAAACCTACGATTCATTCACTTGCGCTATCTTCGAATTTGTGATAGATTTATTGAACTCCTTCCTGCAGCTGTGTGTCAGCTTTACAACCTCCAGACACTGACCTTGGACAAATGTTTAAAGTTAAGAGAACTACCAAGTGACATATGCATGCTTGTTAACCTACGCTATCTTGAACTTTCTGAAGCAAACATTGAAATGTTTCCGGAATCTATTTGTCTGTTAAGAAACCTTCAATCCTTGATAGTTGATTATTGCAGAAATCTGAAGGAGCTACCCCGCAACATTGGCAATCTTTTCAACCTTTGTCATCTTGGGCTTTGTGGAACATCTATCAAAAGGTTGCCTGAATCTGTCGATCGCTTATCCAAACTGCCAACACTAAAATTGGACCACTGCAAAATCCTAATGGAGTTGCCCAGTTCCATAGGAAACCTTGTGAACCTTCAACATGTAACTGTTTGTAAGACAAAAATCACAAAACTACCTGAGTCCCTCTGTTTGTTGTCCAACCTGCTCACTTTAGATTTGGCTTACAGCAATCTTTCAGAATTACCCAATGACATAGGTAACCTCTCCAACTTAAATTACCTTGCACTTTCATATACAAATATTTCTATTCTTCCAGAGGCATTATGTCAATTGACTAGCCTTCGTACATTGAAGTTGAATGGTTGCACAAATCTTTCTCAATTACCGAGTGGTATTGGAGCCTTGAAAAGATTAAGCCACCTGGTAGTTTCTGGCATAGATATCGAACATATGCCAGCGTCTGTATGCCAATTGTTTAGCCTAGAAGCTCTTGAGATGGATGGCTGCAGAAGGTTTTTCAGTTTACCTGATGACATTGGATATCTTACTGAACTGCGTCAACTTAAGCTTTCGGATACAGAAATACAAGAGTTACCTGAATCAATATGTCAGCTATCTAAGCTGCAAAATCTGGAGCTGAATGGTTGCCAAAGGCTCTCCAAGTTACCTGAGAGTATTGGAGATCTTTCAGAACTTAGTAATCTAGAAGTCACAGAGACAAAAATCAAGGCATTGCCCGTATCATTCTGTCGGCTTTCTAATCTGCAAGTGCTAAATCTGAATGGTAATTTGGATCTTCAAGAGTTGCCCAGTGGCATTGAAAACCTTGCTAATTTGTCTCAACTTGAACTTTCTGAAGTTGGCATTGAGGTACTTCCTAGATGCATTGGCAGATTGACTAACCTAGAGAAGTTGAGTTTTGAGCACAAGCAGAAACCATTTGAGAATTATCAGTTATAAGCTTACTAAAGAAGACACTCTCAACTGTTGTGTTCTTACCACTTGCAGTCTTGGTACGCAAATTTCATGTTTTGAATTATTATAACAGTTTGTCGATGCTGCTTTCTTTGTTTCTGAAAAATGCAACTCTTAGAAGTTTACCTGGGCTCTTGTGTTAACTATTCAGCATTGTAGTGTAAAAGCTGATGCTTCTTTAAATGGACTTATATACATAGAAAATGCTTGCATGATTCTTTTTTTTTTCTGGGGAGTGATTGCTTCATCTCTTTTTGCACTTACGAGAGTGGAATTAGTCTGCACAGTCCTGTCTGAAAAAAACATGAAAGTAGGAAACTGTAAACTTCCCTGTTTCTTGTGACAATTCAACCATTTTCTTTTCAGGTGCAGTAGTTAATGGAGCTCCAGTTCAAACTGAAAAGGAGGTTAACTGAGTTAGATTCACTTACAGCATATGTAAGTGAAAATAATGCATAATAGACACCTTTACGTGTCCATTGTGTGTCCTTAATAAGGTTCATTTTGTTGTTTTGCTACACACAGTTGGCTGGGAAGTGAAAAATAACTGATAAAAACAGAATTCTGCAAATTACAATACTGGTATGTTTGTTGCATATGTAATGTTTCGTTTTTCTCTAAATACAATGTCTTTCATCTTTTCTCCAATTGTATCTAGTATTTACAAGCCTGTTTAGATCGGGTTTCTCAGTTACAATGTTATACAATATGATACACGTTTGCTAAACTTGTTCTACAACTAGTATTCCTTATTGCAATAGATTGGCCTCTATTCAGATTTAGACACTAATATCCTACTTCATAAACGGAAGTATTGAGAGGAAGAAAAAAGAAAAGACGCCCGTCTATTTCAGAAATGATCAACTCCATTAGATTCACCCAAAGCCCAAAACTTAAAAGGAAAATGAATAAAATCATACATTATTCCAGAAAATAATCGATCAATCAATTTTAACGCTCCTCCCAGTCCCAGATCGTAGCAAAACAGTTGCCAATAACACTACGAAGGTAAATAATCAGCAAGAACAGTTAAAAGTCATTTGTCCCTCATAATTTATTCCCTTTTAAAATATGTGAAATCATCTTAAAAAGATCGTCATCTAATTCAAAATATATAATTTAGAATAAAAAAATTATTTATTAAATTTAAATATTCATTTATTGTTATATCATATATTATCTTCCATATTTTCTCTTGCCTCTATAATATTTAAAGAATGAAATTCATTATCTAAATTTAGAAGTACTATCTAAAATTTAAGGAATGAATAAGATATTTCATGTAAAAATTTATTAATTATCCTATTTAAAATTTAGATAAAATTTTTGAATAAGATAACTGGGTAAATACATTATATGTTAATGGTGTTTAGTTTTCAAAAAAATATATGAATAAATTAGGGGGATCATTATGAATTTATAACATAAATTTTTTAAAAATTGAGTTTTTTAGTGTCATTAAACTCTTCGATGAAATAATATATATTTTTAATCTGATTCGACAGTTTGGTTGGATTTAAATAAGAAGCGTTAATTTTTATTTTAATTTAGTATTGTCATAAAAGAGAAGTGTATTTGAAAATTAAGTATGTCTTTTGGTAAAATTAAAATATCATATTCTATTATCAAAATGCCCAGTCCCACTAAACAAATGAATGACCTTTTAGAGAATATTTTGGCAATTAAATAAAAATTTAGGGAAAATTTTAATATTAATGGAACCTTAAGGGGTATTCTAACTAATTGACTCAATGCTGGTAATAAATCTCTTATAAATAGTGATCTTTATAGTTCCTAAATATATAATCTTTCAAGAATAATAATACCATCTGTAAAATACCATAATAAAATAATAATTAAATAATAAGGTTTAATTGACGAATAACCTTAATGGAATTTTTAGAAATTTTCTAGAAATTTTCTAGAAATTTTTCGGAGCTCGTATAACGAGTTTAAGGGGATGACTTTATAGGCTTGGGAAAAATCTATTTGGAATGACCATTTAGTGGGAGTTGATTGAGGAATAAACTTAGGTTTTGATTTTCCTAAACCTAAATTCAAATTTTATAAACCTAATACCATTACCGTGCCCTAGCCTCCTTCTTCGCCCGACGCCGCCTCCCATCTCTCACGCCGACCCTCCCTTCTTCTCCATCGCGACACCGCGCCCTCCCCCGATCATCCTCCTTGCATCGTTTCCAACCACCATGGCCTGACGCCGAACGCCAACCGCTGCATACTGCCTCACCTCCTAATTCCTCATCTTCCCTCCCCTGGCCGATCCTGATCAGCCGCCGACCATCTTTTCCTCTTCGTTGTGTTAGGATCGGTTGAGCTAGAGGGGGGGGGTGAATGGTTCACTTCGTTTTCTTGATCTTTGATTTTGCACAGCGGAAACTTGAAGCCAATGCTAACTCCGGTATTTACTTGGTATCCATCTCCTCAAGGAGGTGACTAGTCCAAGGATCCACGCCACTCACCACACTTCCACTATTCAAAAACCCTCCTTCTCGGAATCACACCGAAGGTGGAGAAACCTTACAACACTTACAATATTTCCTCTCCAAAAGGAAATAGCTCACACTCACTACAATGAGGAAGAGAAGAGATTTACAAACTTGAAATAGCTTCTTTCTTATGGCGTGAGATTTGAAAGCTTGGAGAGATTGAGAGCTTTAACTTCCAACGCTTGAGAGATCTTGAGCACTTCAAGGATTCTTCACACCAGAGCAATAGAACAATATTTTTCGTTAATCGGTGTTTATTTCTCTTTCTTCCAGCGTTTTAAACATCAAGAAAACTAGCCGTTTCTCACGCTGCTGTCGCCATGAATCGATTGAGATTATATCCCAATTGATTCACAAGTATCCGTTGGAAGCAATCGTGTCAAGATCAACGGTGCATATTCTTTTATTTGAAGTGGATCGATTGGGACAGAGTTTGAATCGATTTAGCCGCTTGCTCATGAAATCGTAGCTTTGTGAATCGATCGACTGGTCGATTCAATACCTTGAATCGATCGGTTGATCGATTCAGGATGATTCTGTGCTTCGCACAGAATGTTCACGGATCGATCGGCCGATCGATTCAATACCTTGAATCGATCGGCTGATCGATTCAGAAGGGTTCTGTACTTCGCGCAGATCCTTTCCGATCGATCAGCCGATCGATTGGCTTACCTTCAATCGATCGGCTGATCGATTCAAAGGCATTCTGCCTCACAGCCATGTCTGAATCGATTCACCAATCGATCTCTGATAGTGAGCCTAACACACATATAATCTTGTGACCTGCAGGAGCTTCTTTTGCCAAGAATCCGGTCCCTGACCTTTTCGAACTTCTCTTGTATCTGGTCTTCTAACCTGCAAGAACCCTTTTTACCAAGAATCCAGTTCTCGACCTTCTTGGACTTCTCTTGCATCTGGTCTTCCGACCTGCAAGAAACTCCTCCTGCAAACTCACAATGCATGTTAGTTCCAACGTATTAACCTAAACTTAAATAATTGT
The DNA here is from genome assembly GCF_018446385.1 of Zingiber officinale. Taxonomy (NCBI): domain Eukaryota; kingdom Viridiplantae; phylum Streptophyta; class Magnoliopsida; order Zingiberales; family Zingiberaceae; genus Zingiber; species Zingiber officinale. Next base: position 16,624,963 of record NC_056006.1, on the reverse strand, counting down.
CAACACATTGAAACTTCCAGGGCATGATTGCACCAACAATCTCCCCCTTTTTGATGTTTGACAATCTATTTAAGTTTAGGCTAACTTCCAAAATATCATAATGATACAATGATAGATAATGATTGCAACAACGCTGAAAATCATTTAAATTAAACATAAGCAATAAACATGAACATATTTAAGCAGTAAGCTTGACTTTAATTATTTTAAGCGTAAACTTCAACATATATCTCCCCCTTTGTCAAAAATAAAAAAAAACAGAACTCCCCCTCAATAAGTGCACGAGACAAATACGATAAATCCGAGGGGTGCTCCCCCTAAAACACATATATCCACAGAATATAACAACACTGAAATATAGACATATATATAAAAAAGATGAAATACATCATAAGGAGTATATCATATATTAAAAAAGAGACGAAGTTCACACAGGGACTCCATAACAACAACCATCCATATAGCATACAATAACATGTCATAGCGGGACATAGAACTCAATAAGATCATCCCCCGGAGGAGTAGGATCAGGCTCAGCAGAAGGAGCAGACGTAGTGGCCGGAGCTAGAGCAACCACAGACTCAGGAACAGGTGCATCCTCAGCAGGGGGAACAAGGGCGGTGGATGGACCAGTCTGAGACGGGTGAACCGTCACCCACGAGCCCACCAAGTCCACCAGTGTCTCCAGAGTCGCCTGCATCGAAGTCTGCTGCTGGACCATGGTATCCATCGAGATACGCAAGTCGGCTACCTCTATGGTCAGCTCCTCCAGACGAGTGTCGACAGTCTCCTCGAATGTCGGAGAAGCTGGCTCGGGAATATCCTCCTCAGCATCATCCGCCTCAGGGACCAAGGCCTGTGCATCCCCCCTGTGGCGAGCCCGGGGTCCCTCACCAAAAGCACGACCATTGAGCCATCGAACTCCTGCTGGACCACCAATCAAGCCCGTCTTCTTGAAAGAGCGGGAAGAGATCCGAGAATAAGCCATGGTCATGTGCTCCAGTCGTCCCCGGGAGACATCAATCTTCTGAGATTCCAGCCAGTCTGTGATAAGATGCCCGAAAGGCATATGGATCGTCTGTTGCACGGGCTGGGTAAAATGAATGATGCAATGAAAAATGTTCAGAGCGATGTTGATGTCAAGGGAATGACGAATGACATAGAGAGCAAACATGTGAGGAGGTTGTAGAGCGGCCAAGGCACGAGAGACAATGGGGAATAGGCAGTTGATGATCACTTTAAACAAGGCATTGTTTTCAGCCGACAATTCAAGCGAAGAGAATTTAGTGATTTGAGCATTTGGCCCATCCGGACGAGGACGACCAAAGAGGAACTGATGCATGGATGCAATGCTAATATGCTCAAAAGGTGGAGGTAGCTCATCGGGAAGATTGGGATAAAAGACAAAATCATTGTTTGAAGGTAGACATTCGAGATAAGATTGAAGAATCTCATAGGAGAAGTCCAAGCTCCGTTTCGCAACACGAGTGTGATAATTTACACCATCAGAAGTGTGCAAATTATTATAAAATTCGGAGACAAGACTTACATTGACATCCCTCTCACAAGTTAACAAGGAATCAAGTTTATAGTGCTTGAAACGGTTATAGGTGTCAAAACAGGATGTCCTATAGTATTGCAAATCAACTGATCTAGGGGTTATGAGTTTTAAAGCGTGTTTGCTAAAGACGTGTTGCATTACAGCATTAGGAAATCTTTGATCAGTAGGAGGTTGAGGACGGGAAGGAGGAACGGATGATCCTTCACCCGATACACGAACCTTTTGTTTCTTTCTGCGGGATAGGAAATGAACCAGAACCACAAACAGGAAAGGAGATGCAAAAACGCAAGGACAGTGCAGATAATGCAATGCATGAGGAATAATGCAGAAGGACACACAAAATATATATAGATTAGGTCAAATATAGGAACAAAACCCAAAAAAAAGAAGAGAGCAGAGAAATTTACTTAGGGTTAGGGTTTTGAGACCGCATAGTTTGTGAGGACACGGTGACGAGGAAGAAGGGCTGCCCAGTACGTCGAGTAGAACTGGAAGAGAAGTGGAAGAGCTCCCCTTCGCCGGAGAAGCACGCCAGAGTGAACGAGCGAGGCAAACAGAAGAATCGCCTGGAAAGTCGCCTAGGGCAAGACAGCGTCGAGAGAGAGAAAAAGAAGAGAGGAGAATAAGTGGATCGATTCGGATTTAGGGGTTTAAGACGGGTTTTAAGTTCTCGATCGATCGACCGATCGATTGAGAACAAGTGAATCGATCGGTCAATCGATTCACGACGCTTCTGTGAGAAAGTGAACAGGCGTCTCAATCGATCCAACGATCGATTCAAACGGGATGAATCGATCCATTGATCGATTAAAATGCCTTCTGTGAAAATCGAATAACGTTGTCCAATCGATCCATTGATCGATTGAAATGGTCTGAATCGATCCATTGATCGATTCAGATGCCTTCTGGAAAAATTCGAGTACGTGTTCTGTAGTTAAACGAAAATACGTCGTAATCGATCCATTGATCGATTCAGACGATCTGAATCGATCCATTGATCGTTTCAGATGCTTTCTGGAGTGAAACGTGAACCTCCCAATCGATCGACGGATCGATTGGGAAGTCTGATATATCTGTATTTCTGAAAGCCTTTCAGATCCAAGATTTGGAAATGTACAAATAATTGTATATTCCTCTAAAAATCATGAAGTTTGGTGTAAACACTATTCATGTCTCATATCATCAAGGAAAAATAAAGGTTTACAAAAAACGACACTCCCTAGACAAGATTTACAAAAAATTAAAAATTGTTGAAAACATCAATGATTCGAGTGAGTCTTATCAAGGTTTCAAAAATAAGTATGGTGCCTATGGTGATTTTAAAAATTTCCAATCATAATCGTAGGGCAACGTGCACATGATTTATACACGTGCTTTCCCTATGATTGGACAAATGAATGCTTCATATGAAAACCACTTATCTTGACCAAAATAATGCATCATAACAAGCATCATGACCAAGATAAATATCCCTAACCTCTCACCCCATCTAAATCATATTAAGGGGACAATCCATGTTTTTGTGAGAGGCAATGTTACGGGAAATAAACCTTAAAGAACTCTATCGATGAAATGATCATGGAGGATGTGATTTAATCAATACAACACATTCCCAATTCCCTTCTAAGAAAGCTAAATTCAACTTCGAGAAGAGGTTTAGTGAAGATATCGGCTAGGTTTAATTTTGATCTAACATAATTTAAAATGATATCTCCTCGAGTGACATGATCACCAATAAAATGATGTTTAACCTCTATGTGTTTCGTTCTTGAATAATGAACGGGATTTTTGGTCAAGTTGATTGTACTCACATTATCACAAAGAACTTGAACATCGTTATAAGTAAGTTTATAGTCCTCTAGAGTATGAGTCATCCACAATAATTGTGATACACACTCTCCCATGACAATATATTCCGCTTCGGTTGTAGAGAGAGCTACACAATGTTGTTTTCTACTTGACCAACTTACCAAAGAGGACCCTAGAAATTGACAACTACTACTAGTGCTTTTGCGATCCAATTTGCATCCGACATAATCGGAGTCGGTATAGCCCACTAGGTCAAAAGTTTCGGTTCTAGGATACCAAAGACCAACATTTTGAGTCCCCTTGAGATAACGAAGAATTCGCTTAACGACACTCAAATGTGACTCCTTGGCACAAGATTGATACCTAGCACATATACCTACGGCGAAAAGTATATCGGGTCTACTAGCCGTGAGATAGAGAAAACTTCCTATAGCACTACGATACACCTTGGAGTCAATTTCTTTCCCCTCAATGTCTTTATCCAATTTAGTATTTGTGGCCATGAGAGTAGATATTTCCTTTGCATTTTCCATTCCAAATTTCTTAAATAGCTCTTTGACATATTTGGATTGATGAATGTAAATGCCTTTTTTTGTTTGCTTAATTTGTAATCCTAGGAAAAATGTCAACTCACCAACCAAAATCATTTCAAATTCACTCTCCATGTGATTAATGAATTCATTTAAAAAATCTTTATTTGTGGAACAACAAATAATATCATCTACATATACCTGGGCCACAAACATATCATTACCACTATTTTTCAAGAATAAAGTAGGATCAATTTTTCCTCTATGAAATCCTTTTGATACTAGAAATGTTGACAATCATTCATACCAAGCCCGAGGAGCTTGTTTTAGTCCATATAAGGCCTTTTTAAGTTTATATATATGGGTTGGACACTTCAAATTCTCAAATCCCGTGGTTGCTCAACATATACTTCTTCTTTTATAACACCATTTAAAAATGTTGATTTTACATCCATTTGGTACAATTTGAAACCCTTGTGGGCGGCAAAGGCCAACATCATTCTAATTGACTCCAATCTTGCTACAGGTGCATAAGTTTTATCATAGTCCAACCCTTCTACTTGATTGAAACCCCTAGCGACCAATCTAGCTTTGTTTCTCACCACGATCTCTTTATCATCAAGTTTTTCCTAAAGACCCATTTTGTATCAATAATTGATTTGTTGGTAGGCCTAGGAACTAAATCCCAAACTTGACTTCTCTCAAATTGAGATAATTCATCTTGCATTGCTAAAATCCAATCCGGATCAAACAAGACATCATCAATGGTTTTTGGTTCTATTTGAGATATTAAGGCAACTTGACTTTCTTCATTTCTAAAGTAAGATCGAGTTCTCACTCCTTGAGTAATGTCTCCTACTACTTGATCTAAGGGATGATTTACATAAATCCTAGTAGGTCTTGAGTCTTGATTTGTTATAATTTCGGGTTCAAGTGGCAAAGGTTCATTTTTCTCACCATCACTTTCTTGATTTTCTTCTCCTTGATGATTTATCTCATTTAGTGTTAGTTTCTCTAACTCAAATTATAATTCTTCATAGTTTGTTCTTATAGAGTTTAAAGAAGGATTTTCTTCAAATACAACATTTAGTGATTCTTCAACTAGTTTTGATCTTTTGTTGTAAATTCGGTATGTCTTGCTATGACTTGAGTAACCTACAAGAATCCCCTCATCCGCCTTAGTGGAAAACTTTCCCAAGTGATCCTTGGTGTTTAGAATATAGACCTTACACCCAAATACTTTAAGATGCTTAATTGTAGGTTGTTTACCAAACCACAATTCATGAGGTGTTTTTCCTAGAAACCTATGTATTAAAGTTCGATTTTGGACATAACAAGCCGTATTAATTGCTTCGGCCCATAAGAAACTATGTAGGGAATATTCATTTAACATGCTCCTAGCGGCCTCTTGCAAAACCCTATTTTTCCTCTCAACAACTCCATTTTGTTGAGGTGTTTTTGTTGAGGTGTTTTAGGGGTTGAAAACTCATGTTTGTAGCCTTTTTCCATACAAAAAGTTGTGAATCTATCATTTTCAAACTCACCTCCATGATCACTTCTTATCTTGTTTATCTTATGAGCCTTTTCATTTTCTACTCTATTACAAAAAGCAATCAAGGTATCTAGAGTTTGATCCTTATGTATCAAGAAAAATACCCATGTATATCTAGTGTAATCATCCACAATCGCAAAGCAATATCTACTACCATTTAAAGAAATATATTTACTACTATCAAATAAATCCATGTGAATGAGCTCCAAAGCACTTGAGGTACTTACAACATTTTTACCTTTATGAGTAACTTTGGTTTGCTTACCCATTTGACATGCATCACATATTTTGTCTTTTTGAAACTTCAACTTTGGCAATCCTTGCACCAACTCCTTTTTTGAAAGGTTTTTGATATTCTTCATGTTGGTGTGAGCAAGTCTCCGGTGCCAAAGCCACGTCTCCTCTTCTTTGGACATGAGACACTTAGCAAACACATTAGTAGCACCAAATAGTTCAACTTGATAAATATTCTCTCTTCTATGGCCTATGAGAATATTGGTGTTTAGTTCACTATGCTTGATTAGGCATTGCGATGAGTTGAACTCAACTCCATAACCCGAATCACATAGTTGACTAACACTTAAAAGATTAAAGACCATGTCTTTCACTAATAACATATTTTTTATTACAAATTTTTCTGAAATTCTAATATCTTCAATTCCTATAACTTTTAACTCACCACTATTACCAAAAGAAACGGTACATTTACTTTTGTGTCTAAATGATGAAAATTTTAATGAGTCCCTCGTCATATGCTTAGAGCATCCACTATCTACGAACCATGTTGTTGGATGCTCCCCCTTCGCGCATGCCTGTTTAAACACGATGAACCAAATGTTTTAGTACCCACACTTTGGGTCCGGTAGCATCAATAACAAATTGCTTGGGTACCCAAGCTTGAACAACCTTAACCCTTGAAGCATGGTTTCTACTAATTAGAGACATGAATTTAACTTCCTTATCTTGTGATTTAAAACCTAATTCCGCTTTGTTGTATACGCCTCTTTGAGCTCCTAGAATCATGTCTAAGTATTTTAAGCTTGAAGTAAATTTTTCTAGAGCACATCTAAGATCATCAACTTGTGATTTCAATGATACATTTTCTTTTTCAAGATCATTAACATCATTTTTGTCATTTTCATGAAGCATGCAACTTTCACATGGCACAATTTCATTTTTGAGTGATTTCAATTCATTTTGCAATCTTTTAACCTTCCCTTTTGATTTAGCTAGTGCATTGGTTAAGCATGCAATGGTGGCATACATCTTATCAAGCTTGGGAGAAATTACCTCATCATCACTAGATGATGACTCACTTGAAGACTTCACATCTTCTCCATGACTATCTTCATCTTCACTATCTTCTACATGGCTTAAGGCCATGAGAGCCATGTGCTTTGAGCTCTTCCTTTCATCTTCTTCAGATGAACTTGATGATGAGTCATCCCATGTGGCTTTCAACACCTTCTTCTTTTTCTTGATCTTTTCCTCTTGCTTCTTCAACTTTGGACACTCCGTTTTGTAGTGCCCCTTTTTCTTGCATTCATAGCAAATTACATCAGTCTTATTCTTAGAATCCACAAGAGATTTACCTTTTCTCTTCTCATCATTGAAGATTTTCTTAACATCCTTCTTGTCAAACTTCCTTGAATGTCTCATCATTCTTCGAACGAAGTTTACCATTTCACTTGATGATAGCTCTTCATCACTATCACTATCACTATCTTGTTTGGATTCTGAAGACGACTCCTTCTTCTCCTTTTTCTTTTCCTTGTGTTTCTTTTTACTCTTTTCACCTGCAACCAAGGTTATACCTTTCTCCTTATGGCTTGTGTTAGCTTGCTCATGCAATTCAAGTTCACAAAATAATTCATTCAATTTCACTATTAACAAATCCCTTGAAACCTTATAAGCATCCACCATGGATGACCATAAAGAGTTTCTTGGGAAAGATTTTAAAGCATACCTTATGAGATCTCGGTTCTCCACACTCTCTCCAACTGAATGAAGACTATTTAGGAGTTCCTTGAATCTCCCATGTAGTGAGCTTACCGTTTCTCCATCCTTCATGGTGAAGTTTTGAAGTTGATTTATCAACAAATCTCTCTTTGCAATTTTTGAATCCTTGGTGCCTTCATTTAGTTCAATAAGTTTATCCCACAAATCTTTGGCACTCTTAAAAGGTCCAACTTTGTTGAGTTGTTCCGAGCTTAATCCACATTGAAGAGTCACAATCGCCTTTGCATTTGCTCAAGCCTTCATTTTTTGTTCAACAGTCCACCTTGATGACTCAAGCATTTTTCCATTTTCAGTTGGCGCCATGAATCCCTCCGTGATAGAGAACCACATATCAATTTCGGTCATGAGATAGTGTTCCATGCGGCTCTTCCAATAAGCAAAGTTGCTGCCTTCATAGAATGGTGGTCATGAAGTACTATGTCCCTCCTTCATTGACATCTTGTAGCTCTTTAACTTGTGCTTTCTTGACAATGAATCCTCAAAAGAAAACCAACGCTTTGATACCACTTGTTAGGATCGGTTGAGCTAGAGGGGGGGGGGGGGGTGAATGGCTCACTTCGTTTTCTTGATCTTTGATTTTGCACAGCGGAAACTTGAAGCCAATGCTAACTCCGGTATTTACTTGGTATCCACCTCCTCAAGGAGGTGACTAGTCCAAGGATCCACGCCACTCACCACACTTCCACTATTCAAAAACCCTCCTTCTTGGAATCACACCGAAGGTGGGGAAACCTTACAACACTTACAATACTTCCTCTCCAAGAGGAAATAGCTCACACTCACTACAATGAGGAAGAGAAGAGATTTACAAACTTGAAATAGCTTCTTCCTTGTGGCGTGAGATTTGAAAGCTTGGAGAGATTGAGAGCTTTAACTTCCAATGCTTGAGAGATCTTGAGCACTTCAAGGATTCTTCACACCAGAGCAATAGAACAGTATTTTTCGTTAATCGGTGCTTATTCCTCTTTCTTCCAGCGTTTTAAACATCAAGAAAACTAGCCGTTTCTCACGCTGTCGTCGCCGTGAATCGATTGAGATTATGTCCCAATCGATTCACAAGTATCCGCTGGAAGCAATCATGTCAAGATCAACAGTGCAGATTCTTTTATTTGACTTGGATCGATTGGGGCAGAGTTTGAATCGATTCAGCCGCTTGCTCATGAAATCGTAGCTTTGTGAATCGATCGGCCGATCGATTCAATACCTTGAATCGATCGGTTGATCGATTCAGGATGATTCTGTGCTTCGCACAGAATGTTCACGGATCGATCGGCCGATCGATTCAGGATGATTCTGTGCTTCGCACAGAATGTTCACGGATCGATCGGCCGATCGATTCAATACCTTGAATCGATCGGCTGATCGATTCAGAAGGGTTCTATACTTCGTGCAGATCCTTTTCGACCGATCGACCGATCGATTGACTTACCTTCAATCGATCGGCTGATCGATTCAAAGGCATTCTGCCTCACAGCTATGTCTGAATCGATTCACAAATCGATCTCTGATAGTGAGCCTAACACACATATAATCTTGTGACCTGCAGGAGCTTCTTTTGCCAAGAATCCGGTCCCCGACCTTCTCGGACTTCTCTTGCATCTGGTCTTCTGACCTGCAAGAACCCTTTTTACCAAGAATCCATCCCTCGATCTTCTTGGACTTCTCTTGCATCTGGTCTTCCGACCTGCAAGAAACTCCTCCTGTAAACTCACAATGCATGTTAGTTCCAACGTATTAACCTAAACTTAAATAATTGTCAACACATTGAAACTTCCAGGGCATGAATGCACCAACACGTTGCTAGCGTAGTCCCATGCTGCCACCGATCGTCGGCCACTAGCGACCTCATCCTCAACCGACTGGCCACTTCGCTGGTATGGATTCTAGCCATTGTCGCCTGGTCCTGCCATGGTTGTAGACGCGACTACCATTGGCTCCTTGCAAGGGATCTAACCGGCAACCTCGACTCCGACCTTTGCCCGATCCCTTCCTCCCTCACCCTCTCCCTCTCCTTCGATTGCCGAAGCTTGGATCTCACTACCACCTCATATCTAATCGCCAGCACACCTCCACATCTCTTCATCGCCGGCACAGATTCATTGCCATCTCGTGCCCTAGTACCATTGCAGCCCCTCTGCCCGGTTCACCACCACAGTAGCAAGTTGAGTTCGTCAGAGAGGAGGCTACGAATCTGGATTGGGGGTGAACCTTGCAAGGTATTGGATTAGCAGGATTTGATTTCATAATCTATATTGGGATTGTATGCTTAATTGATTTCCCTGCCTTCATAGCTCCCACCAACACTAGTGCCTTACACGAAGTCTTCTTGTTGGTACACTTGAGGTAATCGACTAACCCTAGCTCTATGTGAGGAATTGATTTATACTTATTGATGATTTAGGGTGTTTGTGTCGAAGATCAGCAACTGCATTGTAGATTTGGGCATCACTTGTTGAGAACGATTTGTTGGATCGAAAAGATTTTAGATATCTCCACAATGACATGATATTGTCTACTTTGGGCTTAAACCCTTATGATTTTGCTCTTGGGCTCTACCCAAAATGCCTCATGCCAATGAAGATACCTTTTTTCTTATAAACTCATGATATTTCTCATGTGTTTTCAATGTGGGACTATGTTTGCAACCTTGCAACTCCAACAATCCCCCCTCAAACAAAGGACCACAGGCTTCCCACGTCCAATCCTCAACCCACCAGGTCTTCCTGTCCCTCAGTCCACTCGACCTACTAGGACTTCCTTGCCTAGCCGCAACTAGGACTTCCTGCCTGGTGTCTGGTCCTCTTGATCCAAACATAGGAGCCCCCACTTTCTTTGTTCGAGGTTAATATTATAGCCACATGGCTCAATCAGACCAAAGCTCTTGTGCACAGTCGGTGCTTAAACCTTTTAATAGTCATAGCTCTAATACCAATTGTTGGATTGAAAAGATTTTAGATATCTCCACAATGATATGATATTGCCCACTTTGGGCCTAAGCCCTTATGGTTTTGCTCTTGGGCTCTACTCAAAAGGCCTCATGCCAATGGAGATATCTTTTTTCTTATAAACCCATGATCTTTCCCATGTGTTTTCAATGTGGGACTATTTTTGCAACCTTGCAACCCCAATATGATTTACCATTTCTCGGTAGCAAGTATCTCCGGTTGTGAGATAATAGCAGAATCTCTGATTTTAGGTAAGATTGATTCGTTCATTTCCCTATCATGTGTAGTGGTGGATGTAATAGATTGAGTGATAGGCTAATTGATTTCGGGGTTTGGTTAGTTGTGTTGAGTTGATTAATCTATACTTGGTTGGTAAACATGGATTGATTAGTGGACTAGTTGAAGTAGGATAATTAATGATCGTTTGGATTGGGGTTTTCCCTATTAGTTGGATCTTGGGGTTTAGTTAAATATTGTAAATGTGATTAACTAAGCTGTACATTACGTGATTACAGGATTGTGATTTGAGATGAGTATCTCAACGTGAGATTGTTTAGCTCGATCTACATTTGAGGCGGGTACCTTTGACTTATCTCTTTTGATATTGTCATTCTGATATGCGTAATAGGTTATAGCTAGTAGTAATAGTTATGTTTATATTTGTTTGGTATGTCACTACTTGATACTCGTAGTACACCCATATTGTTATCTGTTATGTATTTATGTTTATGCCTCTTGATTCTTGCCATGTGTATTTATGTTCGTAGAAGTAGTGACATACAATGCATTATCGGTGCCACGCTTCGGGGAGTCCCTACCGGTGAAATTTCGACAGCATCTCCCCTGTATAGGTGATAATTTGAAATTTGTCTACACAACCCTCAGGGTCTCTCAATCCTCGGCCAACATGGCCAGAACTAGGGGTGTAAATGAGCCAAGCCGCTCGTGAGCTATTCGAAGCTCGATTCAATAAAAGCTCGTTTGAGCTCGTTTAATGATGCTCGTTAAACAAACCAAGCTCAAGCTTCACAATATTCGGTTTGTTAGCTTGTGAACATGTTCGTTAAGTTCATAAATCAATTTTTAAATAAAAAAAACAATAGTTTTGATATTGAATTTATAGATTTTGCACTCTACTTATGAAAAACATAGACAAATATATTAAATTTATTTATTAGAATAAAATTATAAATTTTAACAAAAAAAATTATAATTTTTTTAAAATATATAATTTAATTTTTAATGAATATTTAAATTTATAATTTATATTTATTAAGCTCGTTTAGGCTCGATAAAAGCTCAAATAAACTCGTGAGTCATGAATATATTCGTTAAATAAAGCTCGAACTCGGCTAGATTATAAACGAGCCAAATTTAAACATCCAAGAGTTCGGCTCAGCTCGACTCAATTACACCTCTAGCCAGAACATATACAATACAATAAATGAACATTCCACGCAGTTCATAATAAATCAACCTCCAGCTGACTACACAACCACGCAGTTTATAATAATACCTACTCCACTACAGCGAGAAAAACACAACACAACGGAAAACCTTCACATCGGAAAACATGGGCAGCATACTCAAATCACGATATAAAATCCACTAGTGCAAGGCACATGCATCACCAGTATGTATATACATAACAAGAAAACAAAGACTGAAAATAGAAAATCGTCACAACATGGAGTGGGGACTAGCGATTGGAACCTCCTGACAGCTTCAACCTGAAATAGGAAAATAAAGCAACAGGGTGAGTTCAATGAACTCAGCGGGTATTAAACTAACATGCATAATAAATTATACCTAAATGAATGATTTAGTGGTATTAAACTGACATGTATTATATATATATATATATATATTAGAAAATGTCCTTGGAAAATGCTCCATAAATGTTCATCAAATGTCACTAGGACATATTCTATCAAAATGCTTAGCCCTACTAAACAAATGAATGATTTAGTGATAATCTTAAAGGGTAAATAGGAAGAGATAATATTTTGGCAATTAAATAAAAATCTCCCCAACATTTTTCTATTAATGGAACCTTAAGAGGGAGCCTAAAAGTGATTCAGACACTCCGACCTATACTCAGTCGCAAACATTGCCATGGACAGGGGGCACAACATATCCTCCTCTCTCTCTCTCTATACATAGGCGTTGGTTATGTTGGATACCCATCGTGGACGCTTACACTGGGCACCTAAGTATTTGTGAGGCATCCAAAAGTGATCTGAGTCCCTGGAAGTGATCTAGGCTCCCAATTGCACTCAGGTTCCATGTTGAGCGTGTAGGGGTGCCCAGCATAGCACCCTCCATATATATAGCCCGATTCACTTTCAGACGCTCTACACACTTAATTGTATACGGAAGGCGCACATGACAAGTCAAGCAACATATATATATATATATATATATATATATATATATATATATATATATATATATATATATATATATATATATATATATATATATATATATATATATATATATATCGTGATATATCTTGTGTCTATGTGATTCATTCTAGTAGTAATTTTTTAGTTTTTAATTTTATTTTAGGGGTAATTATATGTATTTAAGGTTCAAAGTTTTAAAATTTAGGAGTTGAGTTATAATGAGTTTGAGCCAATAAGATTTTTCCTCTAGGGTTCATTCTTCCCTCTTATGTTATAGTATTCAAAATTTAAAATTTTAGATGCTTACGAGGTACATTATACATATATATAGGGTTTAAGATTTTATGATTTAGAAGTTGAGTTATAATAACTTTAAGCTAATAAGATTTTTTCACTAGGGTTCTGACTTCCTTCTTGGTTATAGTGTTTAAGATAAAAAAAATAAATAGATGTTTACGGGATATAATATATGCATTTAGGATGTTTTAAGAAATTTTTTATTTTTTAAAAATAAAAAAAATTGAGTCGAGACGCCTAGATTAAATTCAGGTAGCATAAGGTGGAATTCGTCACCCTTGTGGCTTCACATGGTCGGCCCCATGATCATCTATGAGGAGGTAAATCAGGAAGTTATAGTTGACTAATGCGGAGAAGGACTTTTTTCCTTAACTTTGTCAAGATTCAAACCTTTACATACGGTAGTCACTATGTCTCGTACTAATTAACTCAACCGTGTCTCGAGGTGTATGTATATATATATTGCTTTTAAAAACACAGATTTGATGTTCCAAAGTATGTTCTTTTAATAAGAATATTCATATAACTTTTGAGTAAAAATAGATCGTAACAATATTTTAATAAAAACTCCTAAATAACTATTAAGGATTAACTTTTTTACAAGCATTATATTATTAGAATTTTTTAACAAAAAAATGCGATTAATTTTCAAAATGCCCTTAATATTCAATAACCATTTAAAAATATTTTTAAAGATTTTATGTTATCTCAAAAATTCAAAGGAGGGTCTTTTATCCACATGTCACTTTTTTTGTCATTAATATATTTAACAAAATATAAACAAAATTGATAAAATTTTAAAGTTATCTACAATCACGTGTTAGCCATAAATTTTTTAAATAGTCATGATTCATGATAAATCTAGTTCGACCTTTTTCTTGATCGGATTAAAACTTTACTTAATTTTTTAAAATAAAAATCATTTTAATTTTTGTATATCAGTCTAAAATGTATAAAATATTTGTTAGTATTTTAATTTGGTTCAACGGTTCACATAACATATCCATTTTAGATAAGAATCCTAAATGTTTTTTATAAATAAATTAAATATTATTTTTGAATTTTAAAAAAAAAGTATTTTGACATAAAATAGTAAAGCATTCTTTTCATCTACCTTGAAGTTACTTCGGATAAAGCAATTTTAAAATAGTGTTTTTTGTACAAATTAATTTTAAGGTCGAGAACGAAAAGAGTATTTTTAATTAAAAAATTATCAATTGGGCACAATTTTGATATTTTTTTAAAAAAGAAATATTTTATACGAATAAAAGATCTTTTTGATTTTCATCTCTTTCTATAATAAACACTAATAAAATTTAAAATGTACCTTAAAAACGACTCAAAAGATTGGAGGTGCATTGTAAAAATGATTCAAAATATCTAGTTCGTTGACTTGGTAGTCTTCTCCTGTGGATTAGATAATGTTCTTTATAATTGATCTTGTCCAATTATTGAAACGATAATTATTGGGGATGTGGTGCTCCCTATTGATTTCACGTAAGCTTCGAGATAACGTAGACCTCCATTGAGAACCTGTAAACACAAAATCGAGCCGAGAAGGGGTTTCCGGCGACGACCCTCCGACACTCAAGTCAGTTCCCGACGTCGAGAAATCGAGGCAGAGTAACGAGAACTATAGCTATAGTGATGAATAGTACATACCTCTGTTGAAGTCTGGAGGTTCTTATATAGGACTCCCTGAGGGCGCGCGCACGCTTACCAAGATACGCACGCTTCTCAAAGCATACCTATAATGAGTGTATCAAAAAAGCGTGTCTGGCGCCATACCTTAACAGACCGGGCATATCCCTGACGTGACAGTAGAAACTTCCGTCGTACGATTCTCTGCCTGACCATGCCGCTAGCCATGCCGTTTGTCGGTGACACTCTCCCCGAAGAAGATATTCCCTCTTGCTCCTCTTGTCGTATGCGTCGCCGAGTGGGGAGTTGGCCCGGCCGGACCTTCGTACTGCTGAGGGAGTGGCCGAGCCGAGCGGGATGCCCGCTCGCCCCCTAGTGCTTCATCCTGCTCCCGTCTCGCCATGCGTAGTTGGGCAGCGTTCACCATCCAGCCGAACGGGGCCTCTGCTCGGCCTCTTAGCGTCGGAAACCCAGCGTTGAGCTGGGTTGTTGTGTCGCCGCCCGGGCAGTATACCGGTCACTTGGCCGGGCCCGGGATGTTGATTGTGATGACTCTGACCCCCATGTGTCATTGGCTCCTCTGCCATCCGGGTCCCACTTTACCTTCGGATCACATGCCTCCCCTTCAAGTCTAGTCGAAGGAGGCTGTAAGTCCGACTGACTGGACAAATTAGTTTAGTGCTTTGTCGGCCGCCCGGCCGTGATGCTTAAGTGCTTCAGGTGGGCTCGGGCGATCCGCTCGGCCGAAGCTTCGTTATCCGCTCGGTGAGGCGTGCACTGGTATCGCTCTTTTCCAGGTCTGCTTGTGGTCAAATCTGTCGTTTATCGAAATCTTCTCGTAATTTGTGCAAATCCTCGTCATTAAGGCTGGGCACACACTCCTTAAATGCCGCCTTGTGGGGGGGGGGGGGGGGGGGTGCCACGTGTCGCCGGTGCAGTCGCCGCACGTCCGAGGTGACAGCTGCGGATATGACATTTGGCGGTTCGAATTTGACGGTTGAATGAGCATTTCGATTCATGTGCCCTAGATCGGACGGCTCAACTCGGCCGAGTCCGACTTTATAAAGTTTTGGCGTCGCTGCTCCCTCCGCGTTCTGCTTCCGCTTCTCCTTGTTCGTTCTGACGACTTCGCTCACTGCCAGTGCTCCGGCTACTCCCTGCTTTCTCCTTCGACGCTTCACTCTCCTGTAAGCTTTAACTTCTGTTTCTTTTCTTTCGGTTGTCATCTCCCTTCAGTTGTCCGTCATCCTGTTTAGCAAACTTTTTTGTTGATCTCGCCCTATCCTTCCGTCGACTCCCTTGGCCTATCCCTCTGATTGTGTTTTCCGGCTATGGCCAACTCTTCTCAGCCAGTTGACTCGGCCCTTGGTCCCTGGTACATCACCATGCAGACCAGGTTTGATGCCGACGACGCGACATATCTTGTAAACGCCTTCGACCTCCCGCCCGACCACGAGCTTGTTCTGGCCGAACCGCCCGATCGGCCACACAATCCGTCGACCGATACTGTTTGTTTCTTTCAAGACCAATTTGTGGCCGGTCTGTAGTTCCCCATCCATCCTTTCATAATCGAAGTCTATAATTTTTTTCGTATCCCGCTCGCCCAGCTCGTCTCCAATTCTTTTAAAAATGACCTCAAAACATCGTGTTCGTTGACTCGTCAAGTCTTCCCCTGTGGATTAGATTTTGTAGTTAACACAGCTCTACTAATATCATTGTTCTCCTGAAAATATAATTAGTTAGTTATTTACCAATGAAGAACGACTCTTTCTCTCGCTTCGCCTCCAAGATCGACGACCTGTTCCGGCTGCTTGCTGCAGAGACGATCGAATTATCAGATGTTGCAGCGAGATCTTCGCCTGAGGTACCGCAGAAAGAATTAAAAGATATTAAAGCGATTCTGAAGAATATCAAAGGGCTGCTGTATGATTCGGGGCGCCAGATCAGGGAAGATGCTATCAAACTGCGGCTGAAGGAGTTCCAAGATTTGGTCATCGAGGTTGAAGATTTTGTGGACGATTATCAATACAAGAAGTTCCAACGCGAAGCAGAGTTTAGAAGCCTTCATGGGGCGACGTCGGATAGTGTAGACGATCTTCCACGCTCGAGGGCCCTGTCCGGAAGGCGATTATTGGAGAGAAACCGGAGAAACCGCGCATCTTCTCATCGTAAAAAACCTGTCGCAACGGAGGGGAGCCTTGGCGGAGTGACAATGCGGCGTACAACACATTCTCCGCCGCTCTATATCGACGGGGAAAGACCGTGTACAATAGATCCGGATCCGGTACGTCAATCTCAGATTGACGAGAGCTTTGTGAATCAGGCTGAGAGCTTCGGTTCCGCTTTCCTGCCCTGGATTTACGGGAGTTCCGATTCCTCTTTCGTCCCGAGTCTCCGGACTGACGGGAACTTCGTGAACCAGGTTTTGGTGCACTGGACTGCCCATTTAAATAAACCTGTTGAAATCGAGGTTCCACTCAATATTGTGGTCAGGATTGAAGTGATGAAACGCACTATTGATGATCTCCTCGCACAACGCCAGAAGGCCCAGAAATGCTCGAGCCACCTGCTGCTAATTTCGCAAGAGAAACAAGATCCTAAGAAGTTGCAAAGGGTAGCAGAGTTTCTTCTTGCAGAGTCTCTAAAATCAGACCAAGATTTGAGCTACTTGCCTGAGGATAGCATCCGTGGAAGCAAGCAATACCAAGCTCATGATGTAACTAAAGAAATCTATGGGAGGAACAGTGACCGGGAGCATATCATTAGCTGGCTACTACTCGGTACAAATTCCAGATTTTCTCTTTTTGAGGATGAACGCAGTAGAAATAAGTTCTCTGCTATTTCGATAGTCGGCGAGGCAGGTGTTGGAAAAACAGCACTAGCTAAGGAAGTATACAATGATCCCCTCGTATGCAAATACTTCAACTCAAGAGTCTGGCTTCACTTCACTGAGGAATCTGATGCTGTAAGCTTTTCAAAAGCATTTTTTGTCTCTATAACTGGAAAGTCATGTGATGGCAAAGAACCGGTTCATCTTCAAAGTGTTATGAAGGAAGAACTAAAGGGAAAAAAGCTTTTGCTCGTGCTGGATGATCTTCAGGACCTGAATCTGAGACTGTGGGAATACTTGCAAGCTCCCTTAGCTGGTGTCAGAATGGCCAAGTTTATAATTACTTCCCGGACTGAGCTAGAAGCTAGCAAATTAAGAGGAATCGAATCTTATCCATTGGGTTGCTTGCCTCTAGATCTGTCATGGGATTTATTCCAGCACTGTGCATTTCGTGAAGATTCCAGTCACCCACCTGAGCTCATTGAAATTGGAAAACATATTGTTCAAAAGTGTTGGGGATTGCCTCTAGCTGTGAAAACTCTTGGAAGCCTTCTTGGCTATCAAATGGATAGGCAGATATGGAGAGGTGTTTTGGAGAGTGAATTGTGGGAATTACAAGAAACTGAGACTGACATTTCTCCAGCTCTTCAGTTGAGCTACTATCTATTGCCCACTTATTTGAAACCGTGTTTCCTCTACTGTTCTCTGTTTCCTAGGGGATATAAGTTTGACAAATACGAGTTAGTCAGATTGTGGATGGCACAAGGTTACATTCAGCATGAGGATGAGGACTATCAAAGTCTGGAAACCGTTGGTTGTAATTACTTCCATGAGTTGCAGATGTTAACAATTTTTGACAGATCATGGGATGGGACATTCACAATCCATGACTTGCTATATGATGTATCGAAGTATATGTCAAATGGAGAATGCTCTTCCTTGCCAAATGTGAAGATGTATAAGGACTCAGGTAAAATCCATCAATTATACGTGACAAGTAGCAAGGGGACAAATGAACTCCAGTCTTCTAATGCAAACTTGACATTGCAATCATTATATAAAAGTTTAGGTGCTTTCCCACCTAATGATATTTTAACTATGGCATTGATTGAGTCCGTGCAAGGCATTCGGGCCTTGGAGTTGACATGTCATGGAGATTCTTCAATAGCTGAAACAACTCAAGAGGAGGCATTGAATGAAGTTAATGCATCTTCAGTATCAAACCTAAGATTCATTCACCTGCGATATCTTCGAATTTGTGATAGATTTATTGAAGTCCTTCCTGCAGCTGTGTGCGAGCTTTACAACCTCCAGACACTGAACTTGGACAAATGTTTAAAGTTAAGAGAACTGCCAAGTGACATAGGCAAGCTTGTTAACCTACGGTATCTTGGACTTTCTGAAGCAAACATTGAAAAGTTGCCGAAATCTGTTTATCAATTGCAAAAGCTTCAATCCTTGAAAGTTGATTATTGCAGAAATCTGAAGGAGCTACCCTACAACATTGGCAATCTTGTCAATCTTTGCCATCTCGGGCTTTCTGGAACATCTATCAAAAGGTTGCCTAGATCTGTACATCGCCTATCCAAACTGTCAACACTAAAATTGGACCAATGCAAAATCCTAATGGAGTTACCCAGTTCCATAGGAAACCTTGTGAACCTTAGACATGTTACAGCTTGTAGGACAAAAATCACAAAACTACCTGAGTCCATCTGTTCATTGTTCAACCTACTCACTTTAGATTTGGCTTACAGCAATCTTTCAGAGTTACCCAATGACATAGGTAACCTCTCCAACTTGAATTACCTTGCACTTTCATATACAAATATTTCTATTCTTCCAGAGTCTTTATGTTACTTGTCTAGACTTTGTACATTGAAGTTGAATGGTTGCACAAATCTTTCTCAATTACCGAGTGGTATTGGAGCCTTGAAAACATTAAGCCACCTGGTAGTTTCTGGCATCAATATTGAACAGTTGCCTGAATCTGTATGCCAATTGTTGAACCTGGAAGTTCTTGTGATGGATGGCTGCAGAAGATTTTTCAGTTTACCAGATGGCATTGGCTATCTTACTAAACTGCATCAACTTAAGCTCTCGGATACAGAAATACAAGAGTTACCTGAATCTATAGGTCAGCTATCTAACCTGCAAAATCTGGATCTGAATGGCTGCCAAAGGCTCTCTAAGTTACCTGAGAGTATTGGATATCTTTCAGAACTTAGTAATCTAGAAGTCACGGAGACAAAAATCAAGACATTGCCTGCATCATTCTGTCAGCTTTCTAATCTGAAAGTGCTAAATCTGAATGGTAATTTGGATCTTCAAGAGTTGCCCAGTGGCATTGAAAACCTTGCTAATTTGTGTCAACTTGAACTTTCTGAAGTTGGCATTGAGGTACTTCCTAGATGCATTGTCAGATTGACTAACCTAGAGAAGTTGACTTTTGAGCACAAGAAGAAACCGTTTGAGAATTATCAGTTATAAGCTTACTAAAGAAGACACTCTAACTGTTGTGTTCTTACCACTTGCAGTCTTGGTACGCAAACTTCATGTTTTGAATTGTTATAACGGTTTATCGATGCTGCCTTCTTTGTTTCTGAAAAATGCAACTTTTATAGATTTACCTGGGCTCTTGTGTTTAACTATTCAGTATTGTAGTGTAAACTGAAAGTAGGAAACTGTAAACTTCCCTATGTCTCGTGACAATTCAACCATTCTCTTTTCAGGTGCAGTAGTTAAATGGAGCTCCAGTTCAGCTGATAACTCAAACCAAAAAAGAAGGTTAGCTGAGTTAGATTCACTTGTTGTGCAAGGTTCAACTAAATCATTTCTGCAGTTTCATTTCATTCATTACTTCCAATCCTTTCCACCAAGAGCAATCTAACAAACTATTTAATGCACCCCCACCCCCACATGGTTAGTTCCTCAATAGCTTCAAGCTCTCAATTGAAGGGGAGGTGCACATGACCCTGTCCCAAAACCTCCCCTTTCTCGATCTTCAATTTAATTCCTGGTCCACCCAAATCCAATCCCCTGACCTTTCCCTTTCCCCTGGCATCAAGACAAGATTTGCAGGATAAAGCCCACATGCACCGAAATCTCTCCTCACCAGCATTGAATTCATGCAGTTTGTGTACAAGAATTGATCCCTCGGCACGCCACTGCATGTTAGGTGAACTCATGGAGGGCACTGATTTGATGCTTGGCACCTCGCTGCTCCAAAAGCCCATGAAGACTGTAAATGTCGAGCCAGGCTTGGCTGGAACTTGCACAGTCACGTAGAGAAGAAGAAAGAGGCATTGGTTGTCATCTGATGAGACTCAATCCAGCCAAACTGAGGAGAATTAGATTGTGAATGAGCCGAGCTCAACTAAATTTTACGTTGTTCAAATTTATTTAAAAAGATAAGTGAGCCAAGTCAAGTCGAAATTAAAATGAATCAAGTTGTTGAAACGACTCTTTAAGCTTTACTTAATTTCTTTTTTATGATCTTGAGCTTGGTTTGTTTAGATATCATTGAAGTCTCAATTATAGATTGTTTGAAACTTTTATACTTTTAAACTTTTTAGTTGGTTAGTGAGTTTATTTAAAAGTTTATTTGTTTATTTATCATATTAATAAGAGCTTTATTAATGAACACAGTTCACATATTTTATTCACGAATATTATTTGTAAACAGTTTAGTATCTTTGTTCATGAATATTAATGAATTAAATATATGTGTTCAAATTTGTTCATCTAACTTAATGAATTGTTAAAATTTATTTATTTTATTGAGTTTATATATATTAAACAAAATTAAAAAATATTTATCAAATCAAATGCTAAATTTGCTCATCAATATTTAATTCATTTACGACCCTAGCTAAGAAGAGGAAGATACTCGATTTTGCCCAAGCATAGCAAGAAAGAAGTAATGCCATTCCTCCGACTTCTTCATCGTGTCGATCAAAGAGTGGAACGAGATCATAGTTTAGCATGCTCACGTCAAGGTGTTAAGGGTCCGTTCACATTTTTATCTCTTAAGTCTATTCCATTCCATGTGAGGAGGGAGAAAAGGGGAAGCCATGTGCTCGTAACATGAAATGTGGGACTCCAAATTTAATGTTTTGACTCTCTTTTCTCTACAAAAGAATTTGCATCAAAGTGGAAGGTCTTTGCCCTGTCTGATAAGGAACACAAACTATCCACTCAAATATCATTTTTTGTAATTGCATTTATTTTTTCTGTCTAAACCTTTTTAGTGGTATTGATAGTAAAGTTTAAACTATCACATTAATACGATTGACAATCAAAACGATTATAATGTTAAGTTATCTTGACTTGTGTTGGATCAGTTGTGGCCCTAATTATTTTAAGACAAGAATTATATCAATTATAATGTTGTTAGTACTACAGTCGTTGGATTGGTTAGTCTGGTTAAACAATTTAAATGATTTGGTTGAAATTTTATTAGCATATTTGAATGTAGGCCTAAACCGATTAGCTCGTTCAGATTACGGATCCAAGTAAGTTGACCCGTGGCAGCTAAGATCGACCCATGGGTTGGGTAAAAAAATTAAAATTAAAAATTAAAGTGCAAAATTGTATGGACTCGTGTGCTGACCCACTTAATTGTAATCTAAACTTAAAAATTATAATTTTTTATGTTTTAAATATATTTTTTGGTCCACTGAATTGTAATATAAACTTAAAAATTATAGTTTTTAATATTTTTAATATATTTTTTGGTTGACTAACCTGCTTAGTCGGCAATCCATATTAGATTGGGTTAGAGATTTCTTAACCTGTCAAATTGATAAGTTTGCCCACTCCGAAATGACTTCATCTAATAATTATATAGATATAAAGTATTTTTATATCAAACCATCTTTAACAACGGGATTATAAATATTTAAATTTATCAAAATCACTACAATATTCTGAAATTCACCATAAAAATATTATAATGCCACTAATTAACTACTATTGTATTAGTCTATTAGTAGCTGTAATAATATTGAATAGCTACAAAATTAACGATGGATTTTAATTTTGTCACAATTTAATAGGATTTTAAATTAAAAGTGCACTTAATTCTTCCTGCTATTTCAATCATAAATTAAAGTAAAAAAAATTATATTAAACCAAATCAAACTGAAATGAATCGAGAAAAAAAATAAAATTTAATTATTTCATAAAAAATATGTTATTAAACTCATGTTAATCTCTTAAATTTCTCCATATTTTTATTTTTAAATTTGGACTTTTACTAAAAAAATTTAAATACAAAAAGTTGATAAAAAATAAAAAACTTTAATATTCTTGTTTTTATTTAATATCTAACTACAAGAAAATAAGTAAAAGTGAAATAAAATTAGGAGATCATTGTTAATTTTATTATTTAATTTTTTATTAATCTTCTTTTTGTATTTTTAAATTTTTAAAGTTTCAAAAATAAAAATAAAAATAAAGATAAATTTATGAGATAATGATGAGTCTAATAATGTAATTTTTTTTAAAAATAATTTTTTTGTGTCATTAAACTCTTTGATGAAATAATAATTTTTTTTCTTAATCCGGTTCCATTCAATTTAGGATTAATATCAATATTTTTTATACTTTTGAGGGTTATATTGGAATTTTTAGTGTTTTTACCAAAATCAATCTTTGTTTTTGGTTAATTATTGAATCTAGATGAGTTTAGGAATTTTAGAAGTTGGTTGAGTTGATTTAGAGTTATTTAGAGATTAGGTCAAAAAAAAAAAAAGACATCATATTTTTCCGCCTTAATACATAATCTATTTATTTATAGTGATCCTCACTTGTAAAGAATATGATAGTTGAATCAATGCTCCGACTATCTTCAGGATTTTCAAGTTGATTGCCTTCCTTACTTAGCGTAGACAAGAATTATCTAATCCAGATTTTATTTATTTCTTATATAATTATTATTCATATAAAGGTTACTAAGATAGGTACATAAAATTTTATGAGATTAAGTTTTTCGAAAATAAAAACAATAAGGCAGAGCTTTTTCTGATATAGTAGAGTGATTTAGTACTTCCTAAGAAAATCTTTTATTGAAATATGTAGGAAGCATAGACAATTACAAAACATATTTAGATAGGAAATTAGACCATAGATACTTAGAAGTTTATATAGGAAATTACAGGAAGAAAATTATGTAAACATACTTACAAAAATCTAAAGCACACCTGTATACCTTACTAAGTGCTTCCGTCATACTCGATTAGGGTTCCATCCTATTATCTAGGTTTTATTTGCCTATAGAATCTAAGATCATGCAAGAATATATATATATATATATATAAATAGAAAATGCTCCATAAGTGTTCATCAAATGTCACTAGGACATATTCTATTATCAAAATGCTTAGCCCTACTAAACAAATGAATGATTTAGTGATAATCTTAAAGGGTAAATAGGAAGAGATAATATTTTGCCAATTAAATAAAAAATCCCCACCCCCCCCCCCCCAAAAAAAATTTGTCTATGATGGCGTCTGCAACTAAGAGAGTGGGGAGCCTAAAAGTGATTCAGACACTCCGACCTATACTCAGTCGCAGACGTTGCCATAGACAAAGGGGGTACAACATATCCTCCTCTCTCTCTCTATACATAGGCGTTGGTTATGTTGGACACCCAACGTGGATGCTTACACTGGGCACCTAAGTATATGTGAGGCATCCAAAAATGATCTGAGCTCCTTGGAAATGATCTAGGCCCCCAATTGCACTCAGGTTCCATGTTGAGCGTGTAGGGATGCCTAGCATAGCACCCCCCATATATATAGCCCAATTCACTTTCGGGCGCTCTACACACTTAATTGTATACGGAAGGCGCACATGACAAGTCAAGCAATATATATATATATATATATATATATATATATATATATATATATATATATATATATATATATACATATTGTAGTAATTTTTTGTTTGACAACATGAAAATCGAAACTAAACAAAAATAAAACAATGCGGTAATTATAATCACTTACAGTGATCTCCCGAAGTCGCAACTGAAGACGCCGGAAGTCGAAGTGAGTAGCCTGTAAAATACCGAAAAGGGCAGATAATAATAAGGGGAATTTTTCGAAATTTTTCGGAAATTTTTCGGAGCTCGTATGGACGAGTTTACGGGGATAAAAAGGGGTCCGGAAAAGCCTATTTAGGCTACCCATTTAAGTGAGGAAATGTTTATTTTCTTATTTCCTTTTCTTTTTCTTTTTTCTTTTATTTTCTCCTTATTTCCTTCGTTTCTTCCCTCCTCCTCGCGCCGAGCCGCCCGACCCTTTCCTCTCTGCCCTAATCGCCGCACGCGACGGTTTCCTCGCGATTAAAGCCGCGGTCGAGGGTTCTTGGTGTCTTCTTCTTCTTCTTTCCGAGCTCTGCCCTAACCTCTTTGTAGACCGCCGCATGGAGCAGCGCCGAGACCCCCTTCTCTTCCTCCTCGTCGAGCGATAGCGTCGATCGCCAGCCACTCCTCACCGTGCCCTAGATCGGCTTCTGCGCAGCACTGTCGCCGGCCACCAGGACCGACCCACCACAGATCGTAGCCCTCTGCTGCCCTAGTTTGTATTCGATGTCGCTGCCATCTCTCGACCTGAACCAGCACCGCTGTTGCCTGTGCCCTAGCGCCGGCGTCCGAGTTCATCTGTGCCCTAGACCGCCGACTCTTGGTGTCTCCTCATCGTGGCACCAGCAGGTCTTTTCTTGCCGCAGCTCTCTACTGGTTCGTCACCACAGTGGCTTTGGGAAGGAGGTTACCAATCTGGTTTTGGTAAGATTGGATTGGTATTAGGTTAATTTCATGTTCTGTATAGAAGTTGAGATTGTTAAGTGACTGAGCAGTCTTGTCTCTTGCTCACCAGGGGTATCCGGTGCGGAAATCACAATCTGGTAGTGGTGGATTTTTTTTGGTCTTTTCTTGATCCGAGCAACGAGGTGAATTTCCAGCAGGTGAGGTATTAATTTTGGGAAATTAGGAATTTGATCTTGTTGTAGCATACATAGATTTGAAGCTAGGAAAGAATAAGAAATGAATAGTACAGAAATTCATTTAAGTTTAAGTTGTTTATGTGTAAATGGATTAGGTTTGGAATATATCCAGTGGTATGATTAGCGTTTTACCCTAATTTATTGTTAGAGATTTTTATTTAGCTATTTTATTGGATATTAGCTAAATAAAAATGTATATATTGGTGATACAGGACTTTGACGCGAGACGAGTATCTCGACGTCGAATTTGGATCGGTTTGGACTTTTCGTTTGGAGGCGGGTACTTTGACTTTATGTCATTTGATATGTATAGTAATGTTTTTAACAAATAGCAATGATTGTGTTTCTTATCTGCTTCGGTTGGTCACTACCTGATCTATTACATGCTTGTTTGTTTATTTGTTATGCACTTCATGTTAGTACCTACCTGATTATACATGCTTATAGGGGTAGTGACACAACCATATTTTTATTATGTTCAGGATCTAGGTTTTATACCTTATTTGATCTGTGTACTTTTGATTTGGTTCATTGTCCTATGGTACACATTTTACATATATATGAATATTGCTATGCTGCTCAGGATTTTGCCATGCTTAGTGTCATGCACCATTCGCATGATTGCATGCTGCGCGATAGTCTGCTCCATTATTGTTGAGCACATCGCCAGTTTCATCTCTGTCGGTGCTCCGCTGGTCCGCTCATGGCTAGCGTGACACAGCGTGGTAGCACGTCAGTTTGCTCGATGGTGCTCCATTGGGACGCTCATGGGTAGTGTACTGCAGCGTGGTAGCACGCCGGGATCCCTCCCCGTCATCGTGTACCGGGAGATGAGAGCATTGAGCTCCCCCATTTATGATTTGGGGTAGAAGGATAGATGTACTCTGACAGCATCCCGTCCACTCGGTCACTCATCAAGAGTAGTGATATAAGAGTGCACGGTTGTCACAGCCCTACCCACTCGGTCTCACCATCGTGTGTAAGATGGCTGACTGGCGTCAGGGGTGACCAAGACCCATCATCGACATCATATGCATTTATGCATTTTCTGATTGTGTTTGCTGCACTTATATGTTGCATTTGGATGGATGCATATGTTTGACATATATGTTTGACATGTATACAAGATTTTGATACCTCTTGGTCTGACGACCCTGTTATACTTATACCTTGGTCCTGGTTAGTACAGTTTTCTCCTGCTTGTTTCAGTTGCATTTATCCTTCTTGTATCAGGAGACTGTACGCATGATTAGTGTTGGTTGTTATTTTATTTATTATGCATATCAGTTGTTACCCGCTGAGTGTTGGACTCACACCCTCCTCCGTTGCTATTTTCAGGTTGATATTGTCCGGAGAGTTCCAGTCGCTAGTCCCCTGCAGTCCACGAGGACGTTTGTTGGTCTTTTGGTTTTTTTTCTTTATTAGACTATGTTTAGACTTGTTCTATTTTGATACTTTGGATCCTGTATGGATTTTTACTTGTCGATGGATTTTTATTCGATATGATCTTCAACATGCCTGCCTGGACGACATAAGAGGTAAGCTGACTTTATTTGCGTCGTTGAGTTTTTGTGTTTTATGAGTGTAGTTGAATAGGATATCGATTTTGTGCTTTATGAGTGTAGTTGAGTAGGATGATTTGAGATGTTTACTTATCATTTGTTCTAGTTCACTATTTAACTGCGTGGATGGTGTGATTGTTTGCTTATTTATTTGTTGTTATATACATATGTTTCGGCCGTGTTGGACGTGTATGACTATGGATGTAGAAAAGTTTCAGATTGTCACCTGTACAGTGGAGATGCTATCGAAATTTCTTCGGACAGGGACTCCCCCGGGGTGTGACACAGCCGCTGTCGGAAGCACAATCATGGGGCAATCGGAAAGTGCTCCAAAGTTCACGAGCCAAATCCCAACCACTGGGTATTCTCCTCTGCTCGCTGATCACCTCGCAAAGCTCTCTGATCACCTCCGCTGCGCTCCTCTCCTCTCATCAGATTGCCTTGGACGCCATCATATATAGCAAGCAAGGCATCGCTTACCAACCGATGTCTTGATGGCTGCTTTCAATGGAGGAAGATGAAGGTGAATGGGCACCCCTTCATCTTCCTGACGTTGCAACTAATGCAACGTCTAACATCTCTCACTCATCCAAGTCAATCCATATGGTCACATAGACCATGTCAGTCACATAGACTACAAGGTGATCATGTCACGAAGACCAGAGCGAAATTAGTTATAAAGACTAAATAAGTCACATAGACTTTATGAGGATCAAGTCACGAAGACTAGAGCAAAATTTAGTCACAAAAACCAAATAAGTCACGAAGACTTTATGAGGATCAAGTCACGAAGACCAGAGCAAAATTTAGTCACAAAGACCAAATAAGAACATCCATTCCATACATTAGGGAAAATGGTTTGTGCGACAACAAGCACAGTGAGCATTCAATTGCTAAGAAGATTGTCACACCTTACTTAGCTGCTCCATAGAACGAATCAAAGATATAAATGTCCATAGAACGAATTAAAGACATAAATGACTTGCTTTTACACTAGATTAAATTATTTACATCATTATGAACATCTCTAATCCCTCATATTGACCATATGTCAAGAGCATGTTCAATATCTCCAATCAAATAAATTATTCACAATTACATTTTATGTATTAAACTAAAAATGTAACCAGTACCAGTGAATAAATATCACAGATGTAAATCAATCTAAATCTTCCTTTTTAGATAGAATCTATTCATTCTAATCAGTCGCTTTCCTAGTTATGCTCCATAGACCGAATCATCCATAGCCAATAGGAAACATGCTAAAGTAGCAGACATTGATAAGAACTTCAAGTAGACAGCTAAATAGTCACTTAGGATAAAGTCGAGATTAACTTATAATCTCAAGGGTCTCACATAGTAGAGAAGCAGAGATCCATTCTCCTACTACCCTTCTTGTCATCATAGCACATGTGGTATGAATCACATGCTACGATGTTATTCTCTTTTCCAAAAAGAGCGCATGTTTTTCCAAAAATTTAACATCATACAGATTTCAATCTAGACATTCTCAATGTCTAATCCTGAATTCAACATATGAATTCTAATCTGGCCTAAAGCAGATTCAGTAAATGATAGGTGCATTTACTTCAATCATTACATAAATGATCTCATCTTGACACAATTATCAAGGCGACCTTAACTTATGGGTATATCTCTATCACAGCTACATAAGCTGTCCCATAAGCAACGGTCTTACCTCTATTTGTACTTAACAAATAGAGATGATTGCCCATGTGAGTGAACCAATCTCAATCTACCAACATGCTTATCGAGACTTTTATTCGAATGTAACCAAGACATATACACTGAATAGATCATGACATTTTTCATTTATCAAAATGTCTTTACAATTGTTACATTCTTCGAAGTCCCAAAGACTTCACATGCCCATGAAATGACTCTTTAGTCAATGGCTTAGTAAAAGGATCAGCAAACATATTTCGTGTAGGGATGTACTCAAGAATCACCTTTTTCTTGTCAACAATATCCCTTAGAAAATTATACTTAATTTCTATATGCTTGCCTTTGCTGTGATATTTAGGATCCTTGGAAAAAGCTATTGCAGCTTGATTGTTACAGTATACTGTAATAGGACTCCCACTGTCCTCAGCAATCTTCAGATGCTTTAGGAACCTTCTTAGCCAACCAACCTCTTGCATAGCCGCTGCACAAGACACATACTCAACTTCCATTGTCGACAAGGCTACACAAGCCTGCTTCTTGCTGTTCCATGAGATGACACCATCATTCAGCAAGAAGACATAGCCGGATGTGGATTTTCTGTCATCAAGGTCCCCTGCCCAATCTACATCTGAGTAGCCACTTAGGCTCATATCTGATCCTTGGAACCAGAGGCAATAATCAAATGTTCCTTTAAGATATCTGAATATCCTTTTCACCGCTTTCCAGTGTCTCGAACCTGAGTTTGACTGGTGATCCTGTCTGAGAAGCTTGACAAGACGGAGAGTCAGGAGAAAAAACCTACCGCTGGTGAAGAATAATACCTATAGAATACTGATTCGAGAAACCCAAAGCGGATCAGGAATAATAGAGTCACCGAATGCCCTCCTTGCGAGAAGATCCGATGACGAGAGAGAAATCTGACCGAAGAGAATCCAGATTCGGAGCTTCCAAGACTTCCTGCGCACAAGAGACCAACCAACACTATCGTCAGTGACCTAAGACCGGGGTGGGAATCCCTGGCTAGGCCCTCCGACGCTCAAGTTAGTGATCTCTCTTGGTGTGTAAGAAGGAAGAAGAAGATGAACAGTAACTGAAAATTAGGGTTATGAGTGTGCGCAATGATGTGAACTTACCTCACCAACGGAGGGGATTCTCCTTTTTATACCACTTCATATAACCTCCGTAGTCATGAAGTGGACCCGGTTTGTTAGCGTTTGTTATGAGATGACGTAAGCTACGTACTTGTGATAAATGACTTTTAAGGAAGTTTTTTTGTACCCTCAATGTACCTTCTTTATCGTCTAGTACCTGCAAAATGGTCTAAAAGCACATTTCCCGCCAAATATATAACACCTGTTATATAATCACATACTGTAAATATCTTCCTGCACTGCTTTATTTGAAATATTACTTCTCTTCTGTTTCACAAGTTCTTTTAAAGTATTTCTATCTTTCCTACTCGCCCCTCCTGTGTTTACTACATCAGAGATAACTTAATATACTAATGTTCCTTGTATTGATCGGGGCTGAGCTTAATTAGGTTTGATCAATTATTATTACTTCTCATGAGACTCCTTGGGCAATGCCCGTTCGTGCTTCTCTATGTTTATTATCCCAGTTGGCACTGGGCTATATCTTATTAAGTATGTAATTTTTATCAAGTATCTTTTCAAGGTATTATTCAGTCTGATCGATGTTTGGCTTTCCTTCTTCAAGGTATGTCTCGATCGATATTGGCTTACCTCCTTCGAGGTATATCCCGGCCGATATTAGCCTACCTCCTTTGAGGTATAGCTGATCGATATGGGCCTGCCTCCTTGGAGGCATATCCCGACTGATATTGGCCTTCCTCCCTGAAGGTATGTCTTAATCGATATTGGTCTACCTCCTTTGAGGTATATGCTGATCGATATGGGTCTGCCTCCTTAGAGGCATATCCCGGCTGATATTGGCCTTCCTTCCTGAAGATATGTCTCGATCGATATTGGTCTACCTCCTTTGAGGTATATACTTATCGATATGGGTCTGCTTCCTTTGAGGTATATCCCGACCGATATTAGCCTACCTCCTTTGAGATATATCCCGGTCGATATTGGCCTACCTCCTTTGAGGTATATCCCGACCGATATTGGCCTACCTCCTTTGAGATATATGCTGATCGATATTGGCCTACCTCTTTTGAAGTATATCCCGGCCGATATTAGCCTATCTCCTTTGAGGTATATCCCGGCCGATATTGGCCTACCTCCTTTGAGGTATATCCCGGCCGATATTGACCTACCTCCTTTGAGATATATGCTGATCAATATTGGCCTACCTCTTTTGAGGTATATCCCGGCTGATATTGGCCTACCTCCTCTGAGGTATATCCCGGCCGATATGAGCCTTCCTCCTTGAAGGTATATCTTGATCGGTACTGGCCTGTTTATTTGGAGGTATATCCCGGCCGATATTGGCCTACCTCCTTTGAAATATATCCCGACCGATATTGATCTATCTTCTCCGTTTGGTTATCTCCTTTCCCTTCCTTATCGGGGATCCATGAAACCTAACCCATATCACTAGCCTTCCCTTCAAGTCTAGTCGAAGGAGGTGTAGACGACTGACTAGATATAAGTCTGACTTTGTTTTTTCCCTACCCGTGACTTTGTCACAGCTACTGACGTAACCTTACAAATTTTGTGTACAGCTATCTTGTGAGCCTGAGTACAGTGATCCCGTGAACCTTAATACAGTGATTCCTTGGGTCCTTTGATCCTTTAAATAGGGCTATAATCCTCTCTTCGTTCATCACCCATCTGAGTTCTTCTCCTTCCTTGCTAACTTTTCCTGCTAAGAGTATGGTCTGGAATCCCCCTCATTGGGGGCGATTCTTGTTGGACAAGGCGAGAATCTATGTATGAGTTTATTCAAGTTTTTACTTCAGCTAACTCTAGGGTTCAAGAAACCTTCCCAAAAAATGACGTTTCTCGAAGTTTAGATTCTCCAACCGAAGGCGCAACTGTTCTAGAGACTCAACGAGCTTCAGAGGAATTCTTCTTACTCACGGAGGACCAACCAAATAGCCCATGGATGTCGCTACGAACGCGTAGCCCATGTTACCCTTGGGCTAGGATTGGTTGCTCTAATTGTAGAACTCCAGGGCTCGAACAGGGGAGAGGCTCTTTCAGTCATCTTTGCACCATGGCCTGAATAGATTTGTCCCCTTCCCCTTGCCCTTGAGTCTTCTTGCTTCATAGTTTTCTTCGTCCCGGGCAAAATATTGCCACTTCTGCTTCCCGCGCGGGCTTTCTTCGTGCCAGGTAAAATGCTTCCACTTCTGCTCCATGGTAAGTTTGACCTCAGTGGGATTGAAATTTGCTAAGCATTTCGAGAGCTTATGTTTGTAATTTTTGTTGACTTTTTTAGGTTTAGTATTTTGGAGAGGAAATGTAATGTTATGTATTTGATCAGATTTTAAATGTAAAAACAATCTCTTGTATTGAATCGAGTAACTTTATTGAATCCCTTTAATTTCTAATGCTAGTGATGTTGTGCCCCCCAATATTCACTCGTATGTCACAGACATTATTACTTCGATAAATATTCCCTTGTTTTATTACAAACAAGGTTGTTTCGGTCAATGTTATACTTACTTATTGTAGCTAATCGTTACACCGACCGATATTCGCTTGTTTATCACAAATACGGTTATCTCGACCGATACTTTATCTATCATAGTTAAAGTTATGTCAGCCGATATAAATAAAGATTATCTCGATCACTGCTAGTTTACGCTTTATAATGATATTAACTTAGGACACGTTGTATGCCTAAATAGCTATCCTTAGTTTTTCTTGTCTTCAACCTGGATTTAGTCAAACTCAATCTCTCTTCCTTTATTATGCCCAGTAAACTATGTCTTCTTTCAAAATTTCCTTGCTTGTGATTGGATTTTTCCCTCGGTAAGAGAATGTCGGAAGCGTATAATGAGGTGTTACCAACTTCAGCGTGATCCAATCTGTCGCATCCAACATAAATGTTTCTTTATGATTATGTGACACATACTTTTTCTCTCTGCTACGTCATGTAAGTATTTGTCCTTTTTCCTGTAATCCTCAATGTCTATTGAGATAAAAATGTTTTGATCTAACGACAACTATGTGTTTTTCAAAACCCTAAACCCTTTGCCTTCTTTTCAAGTTGGTCCCTTCCTTTCTTGCCTTAACACTCTTTTCTTGCTGCAGTTTTTAGTCAAACCTCGTGATCACCGTTTCCCGACGATCTCTTTTCTTGCTTCCAGTAAGTAACTTGTTGTTCTGCTAGCCTTTATTTCTATCTATGGCTGAGGAAACGATTGCTTTTTGGTATGTCCAAATGTCTTCTTCCTTTGATAAAAATGCTAGACTTACCATCCGCCGTCAATATGAAATCCCCAGGGAATATAGTATCTTAATCCCGAAACCAGATGATCATCCTCATCGTCCTCCCGCTAATTGCGTGACTTTTTTCAAGGATCAATTGATAGGAGGTTTAAGGTTTCCCCTCCCTCCTTTCTTGATCGAAGTAAGCCAGTATTTTGATATCCCTTTACAGTAGTTTGCACCTAACGCCTTTCGTTATCTGTGTGGTGCTTACATGTTATTTCGTCTGTTAGATATCCCTCCTACTCCTTAAAATTTCTTCATGTTTTCTTACCCCAAGTGTTCGGAACCTGGTGTTTTCTTGTTCCAGTCCCAGACTAAAATGGTCCTTTTTGAGGATATACCCTCGTCTCTTAAAGCTTGGAAATCTCGTTTCTTCTACATAAAGTTTCCAGGACCCATTCCTTGGTCTTATGCCTGGAAATCCTCCTTACCCCCTTTGCCCGACGTCAGGGAGTTTCATCTTCACCCTTCTTTTCCTATTTACTGTGAGAAGTTGTTAAGTCGTCGACTTTCTATTCCCAAGTGGCTGAGAGTCGATCTTCTATACTTATTCATCTTAAGCCCCGTCAAGCCTGCTACACAATGCTCTTTACGTAAAATCCTGCTTCTTTCTTGTTGATTTTAACTAACTAAAATATTTTTCTTTTCTATGCAGTGGAAAGCTTTTATTCTGCTTTAATTGATGAAGAACTGCGTCTACAAGAGGATGCAATTTGCGCAAAAGAAAAATAGCTTCTTGCTGCCATCACTCTGACGCCTCCAATCGAAGATCCGACTCCTTTAGCTGAGATACCCAGCTCTCCGGCAGTTCTTGAGGCTCCTGAAGGTCTTCCTGCAGAAATCCTTGTTGTTTCTTTGCCCGCTGTTGCTTCACCAATGGCTGTTGCTACCTCATCCGCCACCCCCTTCCTATCATTGAACTCACGTCTCCTGGGAGTTCTGGTAAATCAATAGCCGAAGTTGCTACCGGCAAACGCCCTTGGCGCAAACTCACCAGGGCTCCCCCTCCCAAAAGGAGACTTATCCTTCCAGCCAATGAACTTGTCTCGGAAGGTTTTGTTCCTACCGACCTTCCTTCTGACGAACCTACCTTGGCTGAGCTCTATCCTTCTCTCATCTTCTCTGCCTCACCATCTTCCAGCACTAGTACCCCTGGTGATGTTTTTTTCACCTTTCCATTGTCTATTCCCGAACTTGGATCCTTACCTTCCTCACCTTCTTCTTATTTAGTTTTTGCTCCTCCTTCTATTCCTACTTCCTCTTTCTCCGCGGGCTCTTCCACCATTCCCGTCCTCCCCATATTGCTAGGAGGTTCTTTTGCTAATGCTTGGGAGAAAGTTCGTCCTATTTTTGAAGAACTTACCACTCTCGAAACAATTGATCGTTTTTCCCATAGTGAGAATCAGGTATGTCTATTAACGTCTACCTTTTATTCATCAGTGATTATATCATAACCCTTTATTATATTTCTAGCGATGGATAGAAAATATGGGTTTGTCTCGGCTAATGCATAATCTCTACAACGATAACAAGAAGCTGAGATCCGAGAACGACAAGCTGAAACAACAAGTTACTGAGTTATCTTCTGCCACATTTTCCGCTGCCTCCAAGAAACAACTTGAAGTCCAAATTGAAAGTCTTCAGACACAGTTTAAATCAGCTACGGATCTTAACCAAGAATTAACTTTCGATTTGGAGAAACGGACAACTGAGCTTGGCAAGTTAAAGGCTGACTATGAATCGACATTGGCTGAAAAACTTAAGGCCTTGCAGCTGAAGGATGACGAAATAACTTCTTTACATACTTCCCTAAATTCAGTTAAAATCGAGGTCTCCACCAAAGAAGCCGAACTGAAGACTTCCCAAACGGCTTTGGTTGTCTATAAGGCTAACGAAGACACTTGCTATAAGGAAAGGGCCACCATTATGATTAAATCTACTTAATTCAACAGGACGATAGTGAAGTCAATCCTAGCAGCCTTTACCGCTGGAGCTGAGGGGGAGGTGTGATAATTACGAGAGGAAAACTTCATAGCTCGCGATCCCCCTCCCAACTTTCTGGACCGTCGCAAACTTATAGATAACAGGCCTCCTGATCTATTTCCTTAGCTGACTTTAGAATGATTTTCTCACTTGAATTCAAATCCCTATAAGGGGGACTAAGACTTTGTGATGACAGTCTAGTAAACTTATGTAAAGTTGATCCTCCCTTTTCATTGTTAAACTTGTTCTTCCTTATGACGATTGTTTGTTTTGTTTGAATATATTGAATGTCACCTGGCTGGCCACCATAAAACCTCACCCAACATATTATTATGTTATCTATTTCGACCGTTCCATCGTGACCGGGTGGTATATATCAACGCTGACAAATACCGTCCAATACTTTATAGGCTAATTGTGTCCCGTTCGATTTAGTATTGTCCTATTGCACTATTCTTAATATCGGTCGATTTGTTCTACTCGATTGATTTATACTTGTATTTATGCATGTCATCTTATGTATTATACTTAACCAAATTTCATATGGTTTTATCATAGTGGATGTCACCTGACTTACCATTATAAACCTTTGGTCGACATATTTGAATAGTATTTATCTCGGCCGATCTACTATGACTGACCGATTCATATTCACATTTATGAATCTCATCCGATATCTTTTAACCAAGTCCCGTCTATCGACTAATGCCTCATACCCAACTTTTGCCTGGTATATTATGCCCATTTGGGTTTGTTGTTTTATTAAACAAATAATCTGAACTTATAGTACCTGACCGATTTTTCTTATATTCGTCGGACTCTCTTAAGAACTAAAATTATATCTAGGGAAACTTAGTCACATTTTTCGAGGAAGATTACTCAACTTAACCTCTCTTTCTTAGGATTCATTCCCCTTTTTGGAATTTGATTTTATCCTTTAATGTCATTACCCATTTATGACGATTGGAATTCCGAGTACTTTTTCTTTTCCTATTTCTTCTGCTATCTTTATTTGGGGGTTTTAGCACAGGACCGAAAGGAAAACAAGGGTTTTAAGAAGTTCTCTTCCGCTTTCCAACTTTTCTCTTCATCTCCCTCGATTCATCTTCCTTCTACTGTTCCACCATGGCTACTTCCCCTCCTGCATGGTTCCTTTCATGTGCTTCTGATCTTACGGAGACAGAGGAGGTGGATTTGAAGGCGACTTATGGTTTTCCTTCTTATATAGTTCACCCTACTCCACTAGATAGTCCACATCTTCCTCCTTAGGGTGTATATTTATCTTCCGAGAACAAGTCCTACAAGATTTTCGATTCCCTCTTCATCCCTTTTTATCTGATGTTAGTGTATACTTCAATATTCCCCTCAACCAGCTTATCCCTCAGTCTTTTTCTATTCTCATCGGTTTCATTGGAGTATCTAAACTGCTAGATTTTCCTTTATCCCCCGTCTTTTTCTTCACTTCTTCGTTCCGCGTTAGATAGACATGGGTGTCTTCAAGTTTCAGTCTCGCCCTAAGGCTATTTTGTTTAACCGCATTCCCCCTCAAGGGGAATGGTGCCATAAATTTTTCAGTATACGTCTCCCTTCTCCTCATCCTTTTCCTATCCAATGGATATACGATTTACCTCTGGTTCCTAGTACCCATAATCTCCCCAGTGATCCCTCTGTTGCCTTTGCTTTATCTAAACTGAGGGGAGCAAAATTCAGCTTGTCGCATTTAATTGTGAGGGTTTGATGTTTCCTTTTGGGATAAGGAATATTGACACCCCCTTGGATGACTCTTTTGGTACGTATAAACATTTTACCCTATGTCTACTGATTGGTATATCTTCTTTATAATGGTGCTTAATTCCTATGTTTCAGCTGATGCTCTTCTCCCGACTTTCATGTACAAGACCCCTACTATGACTAAGTCCTTTGTGAATAATCTCAGAGAAGAGTGGCTGCGAACTCGACGATCTAATCCTAATTCCTCTACCCTGGGCCTGCTGTCTAAAGAAGAGCAACAAGCAGAAGCTGTTGCAGCCATGGAAGAGGAAGAAGAACAACCTTTCGTTGCCTTAATCAAAAAGCCAAAGCTTACTGAGAATGTACCCTTTGGTGATCTTTTTGGTACTTTTGTGCAAGCTCCTCTTGTTCTGGCGCCTATTTCTCTTAAGAGAGGTAAGGCACCAATGTCCCCTACCCATATTATCTCCAATCCTGCTCTTAGGATGATGAGACCTGCTCTGCTCATCCCCTCTTCTTCTGCTATTGTTTTAGCTCCTTCTACTTCTGCTTCTGAGATGGCTGTTATTCCTTCTATGTCTTCTCAACCTCTTGCATTGGCCTTGCCTCCTTTGGCTTCTGGGCCGCGAGCGAAACGAACACCTTACCGGAGATCTTCTCCCGGTACTGGGCCCTCAGCAGTTCGTGTTTCAGCGATTGAGTCAGCACCCCTCGCATTGCCACCTTCTATCCCATCTAGTTCTTCTTCTGCTGCTTTTGTTTCTACTACTTCTTTCCCTTCTATTGCGTCTTCTTCCTCCCTACCTCCTTCTTCCCCCGTTCCCCTGCCTTTATTCAAACAGGCTATGGTCTACCTTCTCAGTTGGGATAGACCTCTGATCTACTTAGTTATGGCTCCCTTCAATTACAAGGCCTATTGGCCGAATCTTGGTTACATGGCCAAGAACAATTAAGGGGCCTTAGTCTTTCCAATCAGGCCGACCACCACAGTCGTCAAGCGGTTGCTGTAAGTACTCTTAGTTATATGTTATTAACTTCTTATCACTATCTCTAACTGTATCATTATTTTGTTTAGTTCCTTGCCTCAAGTCTTCACATAGACCATCTACTCATGACTCGAGACCAGGAGAACGATAAACTAAAAGCTCGGATAGAGACATTGAAAGCTACTCTACCTCCTTCTCATGATGACCTGACTCAATTGCAAGAGAAAGTGGTTTTGCGAGATCAATAACTAAGTGTATTGAGGCAGGAATTATAGGAATCGCAACAATTATTGCAAGATAAAGAGCTTGCAAGGAGAACTTTGGAGCTACAGGTGGACCGATTACACTCTGGTCTTCGACTGGAAATTGCTTTAAAGGAGAAAGCTCTCTTAGACGCTTCTCATAAAAGCCTTGTTTTAGAGAAAGTAGAGAAGCTTCATAATGTCTGTCTTTCTGAACAAGCTCAAGACCTAGCCTCTCATGATTTCGCTATCCTACATGAACAAGAGCAAAGAAAGGCTCAAGATGCCGAGCTGTCACTACTCCAGAAGGAATTGGAACAACTCAAATTGTAGAAAGATGCTTTAAAAGATCAAAACACTAAACTACAAGCTGATTTTCAGAGTTATAAGGAGCAGGAGAAGAACCGATGGGAAGAGTGGCGCCTAGCTTATTTAAAGTCTCCGGCGTTTGTTCAAGAATATGTCCGTCGAATGGTGGGTGCTTTAAATCATTATGTGTCAGGAATTCTTCAACAACTGAGAGAGGGTGGTTATCTACCTAAGGAACCTCCTTCTTCCTTCATAAGCCGTCGCAGACTTAACAAAGAACTACCCGCAGATTTGACAAGTCATTTTAAGTAAGCATGGCTGTGTATTCAAAAAGATTGGCAATGAAGAAACTTGCACTGAAAAGATTGGTAACGAAAAGAATTGTAATTGAAAACTTTGTAATTAAGTAATTGCAACATAAAGGAAAGTTTTGATACTTACCTGTTTCCTTTTCCAGCCCATGTTAGCCTGAGATGACTCCCTTTGAAGTGTTTCCAAATGTTGAGTATAAGTGCTATTTTATTCAAGAATTCCTTGCTTGAATTTTGAGATTAAACCTTGTCTTAATAAACTTCTTTGCTGAGAACATCTTCCACAACCATATAACTTTAATCAGTAACAATTTCCATAATCTCCCTAAGTTTCAATCAGATAGGTGTGTGTCAAGTATGCTTCATACTTCAAAAGAATGAATAATCCCGAGCGATTTTATATAAGTAACTGTATAAAACTCCTGAGCTCCGAGCTGGGTATAATACTCCGGGCGATTTTAAATAAAGAGCTCCATATGAACAGGCCTCCAGATAGGAAATGTAACATATGTATATATGCATAGAATCCCCCTCGAACCTTGGCTTCTGATTCAGTGTAGAATGTCAACCGATTTTTGTGAATAAATCTGTATAACTTTGAATTTACCTTGACAATATAATCCCGGTCAATTAGGCTTTGTGATAGTTTAAAGTCTCCGGTTCCTCCCATGAAGACCTGTCTGAGTTACTTCATGAGATTTCCTGATCGACTATGTTCTGTGATGGTTTAAAGTCTCCGGTTCCTCCCATGAAGACCCGTCCGAGTTACTTCATGAGATTTCCCGATCGACTGTGTTCCGTGATAGTTTAAAGTCTTTGGTTCCTCCCATGAAGACCTGCCCGAGTTACTTCATGAGATTTCCCGATCGACTATGTTCTGTGATAGTTTAAAGTCTCCGGTTCCTTCCATGAAGACCCGTCCGAGTTATTTCATGAGATTTCCCGATCAACTGTGTTCTATGATAGTTTAAAGTCTCTGGTTCCTCCCATGAAGACCCGTCCGAGTTACTTCATGAGATTTCCCGATCGACTATGTTCTGTGATAGTTTAAAGTCTCCGGTTCCTCCCATGAAGACCCGTCCGAGTTACTTCATGAGATTTCCCGATCGACTATGTTCTGTGATAGTTTAAAGTCTCCGGTTCCTCCCATGAAGACCCGTTCGAGTTACTTCATGAGATTTCCCGATCGACTATGTTCTGTGATAGTTTAAAGTCTCCGGTTCCTCCCATGAAGACCCGTTCGAGTTACTTCATGAGATTTCCCGATCGACTATGTTCTGTGATAGTTTAAAGTCTCCGGTTCCTCCCATGAAGACCCGTTCGAGTTACTTCATGAGATTTCCCGATCGACTATGTTCTTATGCAAAATTATAATGTTTGCACTGACCTTGTAATGGTTTTAAAACTTCTGGGTTTTTCTTAGGGGAGTTGAATAGGTCCTTAGGATTCTCCACTGTTGATCGTTCGAATAGATTATAAAAGTTCTGCCGATAATTGTCAATCTGCGTGAACCACATTTATTTCTTTGGCGGTGTTTGTCTTGCATTGTATTTATTGAAAGAAATAGAGTACATAAACTGTAAGCATACTTGTCCTCAGTTCACCGGGAACTTACTTCAAATAATTACGATCTATTCCTTCAGATGTATTCTTGAGTGGTATGGTCTTGTCAGGTTCGGTAAGGTTGTAAATGATTTGCACTCCAGGGACGTTCAAGAATTCTTCCTTCAGTATCCTGGAGATAATATGAACCCGATGCGAGCTTTTCCACCACTTTGTAAGGTCCTCCCCATTGTGGTGCTAACTTACTAACATCCCCGACAGGTTTAGTACGCTTCCATACTAGATCTCCCACTTGGAAAAATCTGGGGATAACTCTTTTGTTATAATTTTGCCTCGTTCGTTGTCGATATGAGGCGAGATGAGTTGCAGCTTTATCTCTAATTTCCTCTATCAGGTCCAGCTCCATGAGTCGTCGACCATCATTGTCTGCATCATATAATTGTTTTCTATCAGATTCTACTCCCACCTCAATGGGAATTATTGCTTCTCCTCCATAAACTAATTGAAAGGGAGTAATTCCTGTAGCTTCTCGAGGTGTAGTACGGTATGCCCAAAGAACGTTGGGTAATTCATCTACCCAGCTACCTCCGACATGATCCAGTTTGGTTTTTAAACCCCTTATAATTTCCCTATTGGTTACTTCCGCTTGACCATTACTTTGCGGATAAGATACAGAGGTGAAGGCCTGAATAATACCATAACTTTTGCACCAGTCTAAGATTTTATCCCCTTGAAATTGCCTTCCATTATCAGAGACTAATTTATGAGGAATGTCGAATCTGCATATGATATTTTTCCACAGAAATTTATTAACTGCATCTTCGGTAATCCGGGCAAGTGGTTCTGCTTCTACCCATTTAGAAAAATAATCCACTGCTACCAATAAAAACCTTCTTTGTGCAGCTGCCATAGGAAATGGGCCAACTATGTCCATACCCCATTGATCGAAGGGACATGAGACTATAGAGGTCCTCAGTAACTGTGTAGGATGATGTAAGATATTTTGATGTTTCTGACAAGAAATACAAGTTCTTACCAACTTGTTGGCATCCTCGTGTAAAGTAGGCCAGAAATATCCTGCTAGTAAAATTTTGTGAGCCAGGGATCTTCCTCCTATATGACTACCACATGAGCCTTGATGAACCTCCTGTAAAATAAATTGTATATCTTCTGTGCCAATACACTTGAGCAGAGATCTAGAAAAAGCTCTTTTATATAACTATTCTCCTATCATAGTGTACCGAGCAGCTCTTTTCTTAAATATCCTTGCTTGTTCTGCATTACTTGGAAGAATACCCTGTTGTAGATACAATATGATTTGGGCCCTCCAGTCGCCGTGTATCTCTGCATCAGCTTGTCTTTTGATACAAGATATTAATAGAGTTTGCTCCACGGGCCGATCCAAATTCCATGGTGTTATAGCGGAGGCCAGCTTAGCTAATTCATCTGCTACCTGATTTTCAGATCGAGGAACTTTTTTTATATTTACTTCTTGAAACTAGGACTTCAACTTATCAAATGCCTTAGCATATAACTTGAGCCTGTCATTATTAATTTCAAAATTACCTGATAGTTGTTGAGCTGCTAATTGAGAGTCAGAATAGATGAGGACCCGAGCTGCTCCTATATGCCGAGCGGCTTGCAATCCAGCTATCAATGCTTCATATTTTGCCTCATTATTAGTGGCTCTATAGTTCAACCTGATAGAAAGTTGGAGTCTGTCTTCCCTTGAAGATATGAGAAGAACACCAATTCCGCTACCTTGTCTGGTTGAGGAGCCATCCACATAAACTTTCTAGATATTTTCTTCCTCAGGGCCTTGAACTTCAATAATGAAATCTGCTAGAGCTTGTGCCTTGATGGCCGAGCGGGGTTGATATTGTATGTCATATTCACCAAGTTCAGTCGTCCATTTGATCAGCCGACCTGATGCCTCTGGGTTGAGTAGCACCTGTCCGAGGGTACTGTTGGTCAATACAATAATTTCATGTGCTAAGAAATATGGGCGCAACCTCTGAGCAGTCAACACTAATGCATAAGCCAATTTTTCTAGTGTAGTATATCTACACTCAACTCCTTTTAATAAATGGCTAGAGAAATATACAAGTTGTTGTTCCTTCCCTTCTTGTCTAACTAATACAGAGCCTACAATATTTTCATTAGCTGACAAATATACCCAGAGGGTCTCTCCTACTATAGGCTTAGCTAATACAGGAAGAGTAGACAAGTAATCTTTTAACTCTTGGAAGGCCTTATCACATTTCTCGTTCCACTGAAATTTGTTTGTCTTCCAGAGTATTTTAAAGAAATGGAAGCTATGATCGGCCGACCTGAAAATGAACCTAGATAAGGCTGTAATCCGGCCAGTAAGTCTTTGAGCCTCCCTCATGTTGCGAGGAGGCTCCATGTTCTGAAGCGCCTTGACTTTGCTCGGGTTGGCCTCTATTCCTCGCTCGGACACCATATATCCCAGGAATTTTCCCCCTTTTGCTCCAAATAAACATTTGCTCGGGTTCATCTTAAGCCCATATTGCCTCAATGTCTTGCAAGTCTCCTTTACATCCCTGCACAGATCAACAGCTTGAAGAGACTTAATTAAAATATCATCAATATATACTTCCATATTTCTTCCAATCTGCTTCTGGAAGACCTTATTCATAAGCCTCTGATAAGTTGCTCCTATATTTTTCAGTCCGAAGGGCATAACATTATAACAATAAGTACCTTCAGATGTTATAAAACTGACCTTTTCTTGATCCTCTTTAGCTAGGGGGACCTGATGATAGCCTTGATAAGCGTCTAGCATAGAGATGTACTCACACCCAGCAGTGGAGTCTACCAGTTGATCGATCCTGGGTAATGGATAATAATCTTTGGGGCAAGCCTTGTTGAGATCCCGGAAATCAATGCATACTCGCCATTTGTTTCCTGGCTTAGAG
The DNA here is from genome assembly GCF_018446385.1 of Zingiber officinale. NCBI lineage: Eukaryota > Viridiplantae > Streptophyta > Magnoliopsida > Zingiberales > Zingiberaceae > Zingiber > Zingiber officinale. The sequence continues at coordinate 16,581,637 of NC_056006.1, read as the reverse complement.
ACTAGAACCACATTAGCTACCCAGCTAGGAAATTGTACCTCCCTGATGTAACCAGCCTCCATGAGTTTAGTTATTTCTTCCTTGATGATTTGGTTCTGCTCCGCTCTAAAATTTCTTTTTCTTTGCATGACCGGGCGGGCATCTGGGAAGACATGTAAAGAATGCTCCATGATTGCAGGAGAAACGCCCGAGACCTCTTTGGGCATCCAGGCAAATACATCATTATTCTTCTTTAGGCATTGCACCAGTTCGGCTTTCAGAGTGGGGTCAAGATCAGCCACAACATAAGTAGTAGCTTCAGGTCGCCCTGTCTGAATCTGGACTTCTTCCTTCTCTTCATAAACCAACACAGGCGTCTTTTCCTGGATGGCATTGACTTCCATTTTTTGAATTTTTCGGGCAGCATTAGCTTCAGCCCGAACGATCTCTACATAACATTTTCTAGTTGTCTTCTGATCACCTCATACTTCTCCGACCTGATCATCAATAGGAAATTTAATTTTTTGACAGAAAGTAGAAACAACTGCCCTAAACTCGTTTAAGGCCGATCGACCCAGTATCACATTATAAGAAGACGGGGCATCCACCACCATAAAATAAGATCTTCTTGTTCTCTTTAGGGGCTTCTCCCCTAGAGATATGGCCAGCTTTATTTGACCAAGCGGTTGTACTTCATTACCCATGAATCCATATAGAGGAGTTACCATCTGTTGAAGTTCGCTCGGGTCGATTTGTAATTGATCAAAGGCCTTCTTAAAGATAATATTGACAGAACTACCAGTGTTAATAAAGGTACGAGAAATAGTATAATTGGCTATCACGACCTTGATTATTAATGCATCATCATGGGGTATTTCTACCCTCTCAAGATCTCTAGGTCCAAAACTTATCTCTGGACCAGCTGCTCGTTCCATACTGCATCCTACAGCATGAATCTCAAGTCTTCGTGCATGTGTTTTTCTGGCTCTGTTAGAATCTCCATCAGTGGGCCCGCCCGCGATCATATTGATATTACCCCGGGCGGCATTACTCCTATTTTCTTCTTGTCGGGTTGTCATGGCTTCAGAAGGAGCCTTTTCTAACACTTGGCTTGTATCGGCCGAGGTAGGCAATGTCTGTTGGAAATTTTGGGCCGCAAAAACCGCTTTTTTTTTTTTGCGTTGCGAAAACTCCGATTCCCATGCCACTGGATCCGTGCAAAGTAAAATAAAACAAACTTTTACGAGTACGAGTTTTTTACATCTAGATCTACACTAGAACTACATGGTTAAGACTTTTACCCTTAATGCTCGTAGATCGTCCAAAAAACTCCCAAGAACAAACTAGGTTCAAAGGTTCGCCGGATCTCGAGATCGTCAAGTGTACGATCCTCTAGAAGTATCCACATGAACAAACTAGGTGCAGAAGACCAAACAAAGGTGTGCTAGCACCTTGGATGGTTCGGCCAAGGAGGAGGAGAGGGAGAGAAAGAAGAGAGGAAGAAGAAGGAAGTTACTCACCAAATGAAAACTCCCAATTGAAGAGTTAAGTGGCCGGCCACATTGAAAAGAAAGCTTTTAAACCTCCATGGGATACCAAGAGTCACAATTCTTGGTCTCCCTCATGAGGTGGCATACACATATGCTAGCCTTGATGATGTGGCACATCATTATTGGCCCACTCTTTGCCAAATCACCAATGAGGTGGCAAATGGTCAAGTCAAACTTGACCCTTCATCTTCCTCTCAAGTCAAGTCAAACTTGACTTCATTACTCCCATGGTTGATTAAATCCAACCATTTGATTCAAGCCAATTTAATATAATGAATCTAATTCATTTAATTAAATTGATTCAATGAGTTATAATCTAAATTAGACTCATTGAACACATGAATCAACTTGAGTCCAACTCAATTAGTTCAATTAGGATTACTCTTAATCTAATTTGATTCATCACATGAATCTAATCCTCTTGGTTCATCATATGAACCTAATCTCCATCTAATTGTCCTTTGTGTGTGACCCTATAGGTTCTTATAACATTGGCAATGCTCCTAAACCCATTTAGAAGCATAAGTAATGAGCGGTATCTAGCAACATATCATTACTACCCAAGTTATAAGAATGTTGAGATCCAACATCACCTTGTGACTACTAATTGTGACTCCTCACAATATATGACATTGTCCTTATATTCTAGACATCTAGATTGATCAATATGAGGCATAGACCGTGTCATCCTCTAATCAATCTAAATCTTGAACTCCAAGTAGACTCACTCAATCAAATGAGCTCAATATCTCATATTGACTCATTTGGGCATGGCCATGCACTTCGTGGTCTCACTCTATCAAGAATATCGATGTCGCTCCCATCATATAGGAGGGATAGATCTCATCTACATCACTCACATCCCTCTGCATAATTCGTTACATACCCAGTAATCGCTTTTATAGTCCACCCAGTTACGGGTGATGTTTGACACACCCAGTTACGGGTGACGTTTGACGAAACCAAAGTACGTAATTCCTTACGTAGGGATCCATGGTGACTTCAGGTCCAAGGACTAGTAGTCATACTAATAGCCACATGAGAAAGTATATGACACTCATATAACAATTCATGATACTTTCTCATGGCGGGTCATTCAGTATACATTCTTCAATGCATACCCATGTGTCAACTTGATATCTCTATATCCATTACTTGTGAGATCAAGTCATCGAGTTGACCTACATGCTAGTCTCGTCGCATTAACATTGTCCCTGAATGTTAATACTCGACTAGGAATGATTAAGAATAGTGTTCCCTATATCATCTCACTATCGGTTCAACTAACCGATTGATATAGGTAAGAACCCTCTACTCAAGGACGCTATTATACTTAGTTATTTGGCACTAATACAAGTAAGTATAATAACCAAAACAAATTCCTTTATTAATATACAAGAATATGATACAATGAGTCCATACAACAATAATCAAATGATTGGCTCTAGGGCTCTAACTAACAATGTCTCCTGCCGCGAGGTTCGACCGGGCGGTATTCCAATTTAAGCGGGCTTTGCTGCCTGGGGTACTGCTGCCGATAATAGTTTTGCCTTTGGTAGCGCTCCCTGTTTGCTCTTTTATTTCTTAAAACAAAACAATCTTCAGTATGGTGACTGCTAGTTTTGTGATAAGTGCACCATCTTCCTGGTGCCTCTGGCTGTATCTCCACATGCTGTACTGCTTGCGGGTGATATTCTGGATGGAGATGAGGTGGATAAACTACCCGAGGTCCTCTAGGTGGAGGAACAGGTGTAGGAGCCTTTTCCTTAATCGGAGTAGGAGAAGAAGTAGTGCCCTCTTTTCTGCGGGCGGCTTGAGCTTCCTCAACATTAATAAACTCAATGGCTCATTCAATTAAGGAGTCAAAATTGGCAGGAGGATTTCTTACCAGATCTTTAAAGAAATCACTATCATTTAAATCCTAAGAGAAAGCGCTCACTAATATTTCAGTAGTAGCATTGGGTACATCGATAGCTACCTGATTGAACCTTTTGATGTAGGCTTGGATGGACTCTTTGGATGCTTGCTTAATTGAAAATAGACTCCAAGGAGTCTTATGATACCTTTTGTTGCTAGAAAAGTGATGTAGAAAAACTTTCTTGAAGTCCTTGAATTTTCGGATAGACTTTTCTGACAGTCTCTTGAACCAGCGTTGTGCGGCTCCTCTGAGGGTAGTAAGAAACATCCGACATTTCACCCCATCAGAGAATTGTTGTAATAATACTACATTCTCAAATTTCAATAGATGATCCTCTAGATCTGTGGTTCTAGTGTACTCGCCGATCTGAAGATTTTGATACCGCTTAGGAAGCGGATCATCCAGTACACTTTGAGAGAATGGGGAGATGACTTTTTCTGGTGAGCTATCACTAGTTATCATTTTAATCTTACGCTTTTCTTTGTCTGGTGCTTCGCCAGAAGATTCTTGGAACACGGGCCTTCGACCCCCCTGCTCCATGGGAATGCCAAGAAAGGCTCGTGGACGTCTTGTCGGAGAAACTGCAACTGGAGGAAAATACGCATTTTCTTCTTCTTCTGGTTCTTTTCCCTTCCGATGCTCAGTAGTTGAAATCGTTGGATTATGAGCTGTTGGCAGGGTAGCTCCAGTATGTGCTTGAAGTTGTTGTTGTTGTTGCAAGGCTTTTTGTACATGAGAATTAATGAGGAAATCCAGATCCTCACGGCTAATGGTGAGTAGATTTGATTTTCCGGCCTCTTCCATCTTGTAGTCTCAGATTCAGGTGAAGTTCCCACAGACGGCGCCAAATTTGATCCTGTCTGAGAAGCTTGACAAGACGGAGAGTCGGGAGAAAAAACCTACCGCTAGTGAAGAATAATACCTATAGAATACCGATCTGAGAAACTCAAAGCGGATCGGGAATAATAGTCACCGAATGCCCTCATTGCGCGAAGATCCGATGACGAGAGAGAAATCCGACCGAAGAGAACCCAGATTCGGAGCTTCCAAGACTTCTTACGCACAAGAGACCAACCAACACTATCGTCAGTGACCTAAGACCGGGGTGGGAATCCCTGGCTAGGCCCTCCGACGCTCAAGTTAGTGATCTCTCTTGGTGTGTAAGAAGGAAGAAGAAGATTAACAGTAACTGGAAATTAGGGTTATGAGTGTGCGCAATGATGTGAACTTACCTCGCCAACGGAGAGGATTCTCCTTTTTATACCACTTCATATAACCTCCATAGTCATGAAGTGGACCCCGGTTTGTTAGAGTTTGTTATGAGATGACGTAAGCTGCGTACTTGTGGTAAATGACTTTTAAGGAATCTTTTTTGTACCCCAGATGTACCTTCTTTGTTGTCTAGTACCTGCAAAATGGTCTAAAAGCACATTTCCCGCCAAATATATAACACCTGTTATACAATCACATACTACAAATATCTTCCTACACTGCTTTATTTGAAATATTACTTCTCTTCTGTTTCACAAGTTCTTTTAAAGTATTTCTATCTTTCTTACTCGCCCCTCCTGTTTTTACTACATCATAGATAACTTAATATACTAATGTTCCTTGTATTGATCGGGGCTGAGCTTAATTAGGTTTGATCAATTATTATTACTTCTCATGAGACTCCTTGGGCAATGCCCGTTCGTGCTCCTCTATGTTTATTATCCCAGTTGGCACTGGGCTATATCTTATTAAGTATGTAATTTTTATCAAGTATCTTTTCAAGATATTATTCAACCTAACCGATGTTTGACTTTCCTTCTTAAAGGTATGTCTCGATCGATATTGGCTTACCTCCTTCGAGGTATATCCCGACCGATATTAGCCTACCTCCTTTGAGGTATAGCTGATCGATATGGGCCTGCATCCTTGGAGGCATATCCCGGCCGATATTAGCCTTCCTTCCTGAAGGTATGTCTCGATCATTATTAGTCTACCTCCTTTGAGGTATATGCTGATCGATATGGGTCTGCCTCCTTGGAGGCATATCCCGGTCGATATTGGCCTTCCTTCCTGAAGGTATGTCTCGATCGATATTGGTCTATCTCCTTTGAGGTATATGCATATCGATATGGTCTGCTTCCTTTGAGGTATATCCCGACCGATATTAGCCTACCTCCTTTGAGGTATATGTTAGAATGTATACTAAAAGTCTAGCTTTTGGTATAAATATTTATCTAGAAATAAGAATCACATTGGTCAAATGTCTACATTTATGATAAATGTAGTTGTTCAATTAATTTATATTGTAGATAACATGGTGTGTGGTGTCACACACAGAAGATCATGTTATCAGTACCTTATAAATTATAAACAGTAGCTCACGACCAAGATGGAAAGGAACAAACCATTGGAAGGTCGTAGTGTAATTAGGTATTAGTTTATCTTAACTATATAATTACACTAGTACACTTAGAGTGTATTGAGTAGGACCATTAGAGGTTGTTTCTTTTATACTGACTTTATAAAGGAACAAAGACCTCAATTATTATGGAAGTGTGTGCTCTTAATCCCAATATAATAACAAGCACATATATTTGATATTTATTTCTTTAATTTATCAATGGGTGAGATTTAGTTCGATAAATCAATAAGTCCGATAAGTTGGGAAATGATATCACTTATAGTGTGTGTTGTTGATTATAGAAGGAAACTGTGTCCTAATAATCTAGGTTGAGAATGTCCCCAAGAGGAGCTCATAAGGATTGTCATGTTAAACCTTGCAGGTGGACTTAGTCCGACATGACGATGAGGTTGAGTGGTACTACTCTTGGACTAAGATATTAATTAAATGAGTTGTCAGTAACTCACTTAATTAGTGGACATTCGACATCTTAAACACAGGGAGACTAACACACTCATAATAAGAAGGAGCCCAAAAATGTAATTTGGGATTGGTGCGGTAGTTCAATAATAATTCTTTAATGGAATGAATTATTATTGATGAAGTTAAGTTGTGTGTTCGGGGCGAACACGGGATGCTTAATTTCATCGGGAGACCAAAACCAATTCCTCCTCTTGGTCCCTATCGTAGCCTCTTGTATATAGAGATTTATACCCACCACATACCCATCTTCTTACCCATCCTATAGGGGCTGGCCAAGCTAGCTTGGAGACCAAGCTAGGGTCGGCCATGGTTTGGTTCATGGGTGAATTCATGTGGCCGACCCTAGCTTGAACTCAAGCTTAGGTGGCCGGCCCTATTAAAATAAAAAAGAATTTTAATTTTAATTTTTTTTCTTATGTGGATAACATGATTTAAAAGAGAGTTTAAAAATTTAAATCTTTCATTTTATAAGATTCTACAAAAGATTAAGAGAAGAGCTAAATCTCTTTCCTTATTTGTAGATTAAAAGGTTGATTTTAATTTTGGTAAAAACTTTCCTATTAATCATGTTTATTATTTAAAAGAAAGTTTAAAAATTAAAAATTCTCTTTTATTAGTTTCTACAAAAGATTAAGAAAAGATTTAATATCTTTCCTTATTTGTAGATTAAAAGAGATTTTAATTTTTAGAGATAACTTTCTTTTTATCCACATGTTGAAAGAAAGATTTTAATTTATAAAATTTCCTTTTTAACCAATCATGAAGGGAAAAATTATTGGAGAAATTTTTTATAAATTTCCGGAAGCAAATAAGGAAGTTTTAATTTGTGTTTAAAATTTTATTTGCTTGGAAATTTTATGGTGTGGCCGACCATTGTAAATTGAAAAGAAAAATTGTTTTTAATTAAATAAATTTTCCTTTTCAATGGCAAAAGAATTAAGGAAGTTTTTATTAAATTTTCCTTATTTGCCAAGACCAAGGATTATAAAAGAGGGGGTAGAGAAGGCTTCATGGCGAATAACTCAATTCTATTTTCTCCCTCTTTTTCTTCCTTGGTGTGGCCGGCCATCCTCTCCTCCTCTCTTCTCTTTGATGGTCGAACCTCATCCTTCTTGTGGAGATTCATATGGTGGCCAGATCAAGTTTAGAGAAGAAGAAGAAGAAGGAGAGAAAGAAAGTTTTGTTTCTAGCATCCCTTGGAGCATGGTGGTGGTGGCCGAACCTCTTCATCCTAGGAGAAGTTTTGATGGCTAAAACTTGTAAGGAAGAAGAGGGTGCTTGGTGGTTCTCATCTCGGAAGATCTTGCCCACACAACGTCCGAGGTTAGAAGAGGAATATGGTAGAAGATCAAGAGGTCTTTCTAAAAGGTATAACTAGTATTTTTCCTTTCCGCATCATACTAGTTATTTTTGGAAATAATACCAAATACAAGAGGCATGCGATTCTAGTATTTCGAATTTGTTTTCGATGTTGTGTTCTTTTATTTTTTTTCCCCTTGTGATTTGATTGTTCTTTTCGGTTGACCTAAAGTTATTTAAGGAAATTAAATATTAACTTTCCTTAAAAGGCTTTGTCTAGTCGGTGGTGGTTGTTCCCATATCCAAGAAGGCCATGTGTCTCGCCACGTCAGTACTGGAAGCCAATTTTGGAAATTAATATTTAATGAAATTAATAACCTAGGTGATTTGGATCGAACGTGTTAAGTTCCGCAGGAGATCCGAGTCTAAACCTAAAAGAACAAATAGATTAAACTTTGGATCAAACGTGTTAAGTTCCGCAGGCGATCCAAGTTTAATTTAAAAGAACACGTGGTAGCTAGGAAAAGGTTCAGACCTTTGTACAAAATTTTTGTACAGTGGAACTATAAGGTTTTCCGAGTAGCAACCAACAATTGGTATCAGAGCAAGGGTTTTGCCTCTGTGTATTTGGTATTAGTTTAATTATGCACATGTCATACATAATTTAGGCAGGATAATAGTAGGATGTGCTAACTTTGTGGATGCAGGATCCAACTATTATGGCTTAATGTTATTATGTGTGTGATTGGATCCTTGGACATGTCAAGGGCATTTTATTGTATGTGCATGATTGTATTATAAAATACAGCAGGAGCTGTATTTAGTTTTATTAGGATTTTATTTTTTTTGATCTAGTTACATGTACATTCCTTTTATGGAATATAGGATCGATGGATGTAAATTTTATTTTATGTTCAATCTAGTTTACATGTACATTCCTTCGAGGAATATAGGATCGGAAAATGTAAAATTCTATTTATGTCGTGGATCGAATCTTGCAAGGCATGGAACCTTTTGAGGATCAGAGGCGCAGCGGAACAAGGAGCAAGATGGATGCGACAACTAGACTCGGTGGCGGTGGCCAAAGATGGCAGCAGCTAGGGTTGGCGACACACGGAGGACAACAATAGATAAAAGCCATAATAGTTGAAAATTAGTTTTTTCTATTTATTGCTTTTTATGCTGTGTTGTGTGTGCTTGTTAGTATGCATGCTAAGTAGGTTAGCATAGTCAAAATTCCTCACTTTAAATAACTAAGTGGGAGAGGGATTTATTTTTAAATAAATTCCACGGTCTCCATTACTGGTTTATAAGTGATGCAACAAGCTTGCGCGTTGGCTCTGAGTGCCTTCCTCCATATCGGATGAGCTTGTTTGCAGATCACTAGCTTAAACTTCCATTTTGGATGACTATAGGAAGTTAATTAAGAGCGTGTGATCTTCCCCATCGAAAGGGGCACAATCTTATTAATGGACTTAGTGTCAAGTAATGGTATACACTTAGGCACGACTAATAGTATCCTCCCCATCGGAGTCACTGCTATTGTTTGTGTGACCGAAGAAAACCAACTATTAATTTGTCAAATAAATAGGTTGACAAGATAATAAAATTAAAACCCCTCTTACAAATGTTTGATTTTGTATACGTCCACACTATCGTGGCATACAAAATTCACGGTGTTTGAGGTAATTTTATTTTGTCATAAAGATTTATTGACAAGATAATTAATGGGTAAAACCCTCCTCTTACAAATGTTTAAATTTTGTATACGTCCACACTATCGTGGCATGCAAAATTCACGGTGTTTGAGGTGTTGGTGAATTTAAATAATATTGTTTGAGGAATCAATGTTATTTTAAATTCAAAAAGATTTGACCAAATATTTGATCAAAGACAGATCAACTATTAATTTTATTCGTCATAAAGTAAAGTTGACGAGATAATAAAATTAATGGATAAAATCTCCTCTTTGATTTTGTATACGTCCACACTATCGTGACATACAAAATTCATGGGGATTTTAAGGAGTTGATCTTGACCAAATATTTTTGTGATTCTTAGGATTTAAAATGTTTGTCAATTCTCTAGTTGTTATACTATAGAAAAGACTTAGTAGTCCAAATTGTAATGATTGGAAATAGGACTTGGACATTAAGGTAGACTATCTTCTTAGAACTAAGAACAATATAGGTGTATTTAATTCATTAGTTGAAACATGTTTAGTGGTGTATCTACTAGAACCTGGAGTGTAGATACAGATGTCATTAATCATGTCCGCAATTCTTTGCAGGGTTCCAGGAAACCCGACAACTAAATGAAAATAAAAACACCGCCCACATGGGCACTGCTGTAAAAGTGGCAGCTGTTGCAGTGGGAGATGTTTATCTTTTGATAAGAATAAAATATGGATTTTAAGTAATTGTCTTTACGTACCAAGTTTAGAAAGAACTAGTTTTCAGTTTCTAAACTATTCAAAGAACTTGATATTCTGCCTCTTTTAATAACAAACACTACAACAAAAACCCTCATAGACATCGGTGGAACAACAACGATTTTAAGCAAAAACCGATGTCTTTGAGTATTTTACATCGATTTTTCCAAAAACCGGTGTCTATGAGCGCAGATTTTCGCTCATAGACATCGATTTTTTAGGCGATGTCTATGAGCACCTTTTTTTTCGTTAATAGACATCGATTTTAACAGCGGTTTTTAAAATCCGATGTTAATAAACTAAAATAAAATATTTTAATTTTCCCACTTGTCAAAATTTGCAACACTATGAAGTTTCCTCCAAACCTAAACCTATATCCCGCCCCTTCATCCGACCATCTCTCTCAGTCTAAACCTAAACCTAAACCTCCGACCATCTCTCTCAACCTCATCTCCCTCTTCCCCTTACGCCCCTTCCTCTCCTGATCAGGATCATGCCCTTGCTTCTCCGTCCAATCACACTACATCTCCTCCAACTCCTCCTTTGGGTGAGAAGAGGAAGCCTTCTTCGCATTTTGGTATGTTTTTTTTCCACAACACTTGTTTTTTGTCCCAAATCCGTCGGGTTTCCCTGAAAACAGACCGTTTTTGTTCTTGCCTTCCCAAATCCGTCGGGTTTCTCCTTCCCGATCGCCATGTCCTCCTCCCTCCTCCTCCTCCTTTCTCTCTTCTTCCCTTCCTCCCTCTCCGCGGCGGTGACTGCCCAATCGTCGACCTTGCCGTCCAATAGCTCCACTGTCTACGACATCCTCCAGGAGTACAACCTCCCTCCCGGCATCCTCCCAGACACCGTCAAGTCTTTCTCCGTCGCTTCCAACGGCTACTTCGTCATCGATCTCTATGGAGAGTGCTACATCAACTTCGAGTACGTCGTCTACTACGCCCCGCGCGTGTCTGGCTTCCTCGGCTACGGCTCCTTCTCCAACCTCGAGGGTGTCCAGATCTGGAGCTATCTCATCTGGTACGGCGTCAGCTACATCAAGGTCGACCTCCCCTACTCCGATTTCGTCTACATCCAGTTCGGCTAGGTCACTCGCAAGCTCGGCATTGACCAGTTCCAGTACATACACTCTTGCAGAGGGAATCTCTCTCTGTTTCAGCGCGCCAAGAAGGTTGTCCGTTCAGCGTTCGAGGTAATGCCACTGTGTAGTTTCTGCGTTTACAATCGATTTACTTTAGTCCATGAGTCAGAGAGACTTTCCAAGTAGCAAAGGTTGCAGGGAGAATTTAAAAGGGCTTATTTTATCCTTGCTTGATAGAGAAACTAAAAAGAATCCAGCTGGACTTCATTGATTCAATGTTCTTGTGAACAAGTGGAACGATGTCTTTAGTAGTATGAGAATTACAGACTCCGTCGGTCTAACTTTGAACTAAATCTTGCTAACAAAACAAAAAAAAGAAGAAGAGAGAAATAGATAACCCTAGTAGTTTTTTCAATGTTCTTTTTGTCATTTAGTATAATTCAGGGAAATATTGAAGTATAGTCCTGAAATTGGTCAAAGAGAATCTCTTCCATAGATCTTGTTTCTTACGAAGTGTTGTTCTTTTCATTAGTGTTATTATAGATCTATCAAAACTTTTATAGGGATTTTCCGAGCTGCTCCACTGAGTCAAGGAATCAGCAAGTTTTAGTTCAGAAAGCAACAACAACAGAGCCATAGATACATGAATCACCATATGAATCTAATTCATTCTTGTAATAGACTAATTTCCAAAGCCTCTTATTCTTTGATATTGTACGGGGAAGCAAGCCCCAATGAAGCAAAAGTAGGACCTTGGCAACAACTTCCACCATACAAAGCCATTTGGACAATGAGGAACTAAACTATAGATGTTTGCCCTTTTTGCATTGTTAGTGTAAAATTTCTCATATCTTCATTCTTTTTAGCAGTTCTGAGGAGCTAACCTTCATGTGTGACACAGAGTGAAGGTGAATTTTCCCTTCCTATTGCTTATAAGAAAGGGCTTATATATGTTTCAGCATTGTCAAGGTAAGAGAATATAGATATACTGAACACTATAGAATACTTAGTTGATTTCCAGAAAATTCAGTGATAACCAGTACATCTATCTTTCCTTGCCTTGAAAACTGGTTTCTGAACTATAGATATATAGAGAGAATATCTGCAGAGTCAATATAGGCATGGGTCATGTTCATTTTAGTTAGCATCATGCAGTGACTTTGCAATCCTGGTTAGGATGTTATGGACAAAGGAATCATAATTAAGAGGAATCATATGAAGCTGTTGGGTTGTTGATGCCATCTTTTCCCTGGGTAGTATCGATGTTATTTTCCTCTCACTTATGCATTCAAACTTTGGATCATTATTATTGCTTGTACTTTGTAGTCTAGGTTTGATTTGCAGTCATTATGTTATTCTTTAAGAGGATTAACAAGGTTATCAAAATTCACATGAAAGATACAAACCAAAAGACGGGATTTGCATGAAGCAAATAGGTGGTGAACTGGCAATTCACTTAGTCTAGATTCTAGAAGAATGTCTTAGCTGCTTACTTAGTTCTGATTGGTTATGAGATAATTCATGATGACGGTGCTTGATGGCGAACACCACTTGCATTGTTAGTCGTTAATTGCATTGCAGAGACATGCTAGTTATATCGTTTACCTCTGTGATATCGAATATGATTCATGCATGTTAACTAATAGATAAAATAGGAAAAAGTGATGACAGTCTGCTGTTTGAAATTTCATAGTCATTTAGGTACATGGGATAAATATTGATTATAAGAGAAATATCATAAAAGATTTTAGAAAGAAAAACTAAAAATTATCTGATGATATGTTTTTATTTATTGTTTTAAGTACTAGTTTTTTGCCCTGACATTAAACCATCACAAATAATCATGTTAGTTATTTCTCATCGTGTTTTGTTCTAAGGCTCAAATTTCTGTTAATTAATATTATAACTTTATCAAATGAGTTTAATATCTTGTTTTACATGGTTATTCCTACTTAGTATGCATGTAGATTTATATGTACATGTCTATATATGTGATTTCTCTGTGGTTGAGTCCTCTCTCGACTTTGTCATTTTGTTTCATTTGACTTTATAGTAGTGTGGACTGTGATAAATAGTTATCTTTTAAATCCTATGATTGTATTTATTGTTCTAACCTTAACATATTTTCTATGATAGAACAAGAAAGAAAGGAAGAAGGTCCATGAGGTTGACATCTTGAAAAAGGATCCTGAGACTATTCGAGAGCAAATTGAGAAGCTGGAAAGAATGAGTAAGTAATTTGGCTAAGATCCCCTTAAAATTCTTTTTTCACTGAATGTGGTCTTTTGATCTCATTGGTCTTCAACGTAACAGTTTTTTTTTTACTTTTTTTCTAAGCATTCTTATAGTCCTCTTCTTTCTAGATTGAAATTTGATGCTTCTAGAATGATACATCAATAGAGGATCATTATGTTGTTTTCCTTGTTGCCATCTAGTACAATATATAAAAATCCAATCAGTACAATATATATAAATCCAATCAAATTTAATAAAAAAACCCAAAATTCGAGCCAAGCTGAACTACACAATAAGAAATATTTGTCCAACTCAAACTTAATAAAAAACTTCCAAATCATCAAAAGATAAAAAACCATTCAATCATTCTATAATAATTATAATCAGTGACACCTAGGAGAAACCCTCCATGGGAAAATCATTTGCAAGCAACTGCAACCTCTAGTCAGCATAGAAAGAGACAAACTTGCCTAAACAGGTCTTGCTATCAGGAGTTAAAAAAAATTGGCATTTGAAGAAACCTCAAAGAAATTCCTTAGTGTACCAAAAAGGTACATTTAATTAGATAACTAATAAATTACTTTGTTATGTGATTATTCATTTATTTGCAAATTTCCAATCTAGCATCATCCAACAGAAAAAAAAAATTAAAAAACATCAAGAAGCAATAACAAGACATACTAGCAAGAACGAGAGGTTTCAAAGAGAAGGAAGCCTTGGAACATGAGTTACTTTTGTATGCTGGTCATCAACTATATTTTGTGGGACATTTGATTATTTACATCACTGCTAGTATGTCTTCTAAGGTAATGAGATGGTTTTGGAATGGTGATCATCCTTTTGTTATGTTGGTTTGTTACTTTATAAGTATCTTCTGAGTCCAATCTGGTCTGATTTGTGGGAAATTTGATCTTTTACATCACTTCTAGTGGGGCTTCTAAGATAATGGAGTGATTTTTTATTGATCTGCTCATCCTTTTATTGTGTTTAGTATGGTTTTGATCTAGGTTGACTTTGTTGCATCTTTTGTTGCATCTTTTAGTGCCAAGTTGTTCAGTATTCAACTTGTGAAGAACTGGTGTTTAATACTAAGGTTATAAATTGCATATATTTCAACAAATAACCTTTTTTTTATAGTGTTTTAGATATTCAGACTCGGTGAAATTTGTTTTTGTTTGTATCTTTTGCTTGTACATACTGTAAGTCGTAGATAAGTACTGATTAATTAAATTGCAACTATGAGAAAATTTTGTTGCAATAATTTTTGATTTGGATTATATTAAGTTCCCAGGAATGATAGATCTATCACTATATGATGTGGTTGAGATAATTGATGAACGTTTCTCTTTTTAAGCATTCCAATTAGTCATCTTGTTGCCTGGTGCTCTTACTGCTTTTTCAACTATGATTCTTGATCTTGGTTTACTAATATATTATTTATGTATTTTTACAGTTTACAAATCTCAAGTACTCCAGAGTTGAAATTGATGAAGTGCGATTCGAGTGGGTTGAATGCATGCTAGATTACATTTGAAGTGCGGTTCTACCTTGATGTGTTAAAAGAATGTTCTACCTTGATTTTGATATCTATTAGCTAGCTTTTGATGTAAAAAGAATGTTTGGGTATTTTATGGATATTGTTGTAAGAAGATTATTTATATAATTTGTCAATATTTGTGTATTTTATGGATATTATTGAATGAAGAATATTTGTATAATTTGTGAATATTTATGTATTTTTTTTTTGTTATTGTCGGTTTTTCATTGTTTTGGAAATCAAATTGGTGTTGTTAAAAATATACATATTACATCGGTTTTCCACCGCTGCAAAACCGGTGTTATTAACTAATATTACATCGGTCATTTACCGCTGCCAAAACTGGTGTTATTAACATACAATATTACATCGGTTTTACACCGTTGATGAAACGGTGTCGTTAAGTGATACTACACCGGTTAATAACCGATTCGAAGACCGGTGTCGTTAAGAGATACTACACCGGTTTTAACCCGATGTCTAAAATGACAGACTTTTAACATCGGCTTCATAGACATCGGTCGAAAATGAAATAGACACCGGTGGAAAACCGATGTCTATGAAGGTTTTTGTTGTAGTGAAAGTTGTTATTAAGAAAAAGAGAGAAGTTATCTATTCTGGTACGTTGGTTGACAATTTATAAATCCAATAACTCCCACGATGCAACAAATGAAAATTAGTAACACATCTTCTAACTTTAAGAGAAAGCAACCTTCGAAAATGAACCAATTATATCTTTGGCATCTAAGGCTAGGTTATATTAACTTGAGTAGGATTCATTGGTAGCTGATGAACTTTTGGGTTCATTGGTAGTGGAAATCTTTCCAACCTGCGAGTCTTACTTGGAAGGAAAATTAACCAAGAAGCTTTTAAGTCTAAGGGGTATGAAGCCAAAGATATGTTGGAATTATTTCATTCTGATTTGTGTGATCCTATGACTATCCAGACAAAAGGTAGTATCGAATATTTCATCTATTTTATAAACAACTATTCAAGATACAAATACATTTACTTAATGTGCCGCAAAACTTAGTGCTTTGATTAGTTCAAAGAGTATAAGGCTGATGCGGAGAAACGTCAAAAGTAAAAGTATCAAGACACTATGGTGAGATCGTAGTGGCAAGTACCTCTTGGGAGAATTTAGGAGTCACTTATCAAAAGTAGGGATTCAATCCCAACTAACTGCACCTGGTACACCCCTACAGAATGGTGTAGAAAAAGGAAGGTATAGGACTCTTATGGAAATAAGTAGATTGATGATGAGTTATTTGGAAAATTACCAAATTCATTTTAAGGATATACTCTAGAAACGGAAGTGAACATAGTACCTTCCAAAGTCAGAACTCTCTACTCATATAGAATTGCTAAATAGGCATAAGCCTATTTTGAAGCATATTCAGATTTGGGTAGACCAGCACATATGCTGAAGAGAGACAATGATAAGTTGGACAGGAATTCACTTGTTTGTAAGTTATCCTAGAGAAATAAAAGTAGGTTTATAGTCTTAAAAATCAGAAGGTCATTGTTAGCATCAATGATCGATTTTTAGAAAAGGACTATGTAATAAACCACAAGCCCATAAGTAAATTTGTTATGTCTAATCTAGTACCAACTGTACAAGATGAAATATCACAAGAAACTGCAACACGTATCACAATTGATACACAATTATAGACAGTACATCATCGTAGTGGGAGGGTTGTCAAACAACCAAAAGGATTCATGTTTTGGGAGAGTTTTTGGACTTGATCCCAAATGAACATGAGTCTGATCCCGGAAATATGATGAAACACTCCAAAATAAAGATGCAGCATCTTGGCAAAGAGCAATGAATACAGAATTAGAATATATGTATTCTAATCAAATCTGGAAGCTTGTAGAACCACCAGATGGTGTAAAAGCCATTGGGTGAAAATATGTCTACAATAGGAAAAGATGGATAGACAGGAAGGTGAAAACTTTCAAAGCAAGGCTTGATGAAAAATAAAACTTTTTCACTGGTAGTCATGCTTAAGTCTATTCGGATTCTTTTATCTATTTAGCAAGTGGATGTCAAGACAGCATTCCTTAATGGAAGTCTTGAAGAAAGCATCCATATAAAGCAACCAGAAGGGTTCATTGCAAAGGGCTAAGAGAATCTTGTGTGCAAGCTCAATCAGTCTATAAACTGAGACAAAGCTTCAAAGGTCTTGGAACATCCGGTTTATCAAAGTTATCCAGACCTATGGATTTATTTAGTAACCGGATAAGTCTTGTGTATACAAAAGGTGTGATGGAAACGTGGTGGTATTTCTTGTACTATACGTAGATTACATTTTTGATAGTTGGAAACAATATCAAGGTGTTATCGAAAGTAAGGGTATGGTTGTCCAAGCAATTCGTTATAAAGGACTTAGGAAAATAAGCACATATTCTTGGGAACCAGGTTCGCAAAAAAAGAATGTTGTGCTTATCTCAAGCTTTATATAACAAGCTCGTTTTAGCATGCAAAACTCCAAGAAAGGTTTTCTACCTTTTAAGCATGGAGTGTCTTTATCTAAAGAGATGTCTCCGATGACATCAAAGGAGATTGAGAACATGTAGGCAGTTCTTTATGCTTCGAAAGTTAGACAGCCTAATGTATGCTATACACGAGATCAGAAATCTGTTTTGCCAAGGGCATAGTTAACAGATATCAAAGTAACCCTAGACAAGGACATTGGACTGCAGTAAAGCATATATTAAAGTACCTTAGAGGCACTAGAGATTATATGCTATCTTACAAGGCAGTTAATTTGGTCCCTGTGGGTTGCACAAATTTTGACTTCCAATCAGATAGGGACAATAATAAGTCAACCTCGGGGTTTTGTGTTTACTTTAGGAGGAAAAGTCATAACTATGGAAGAGTGATAAGCATAGGTATTTTTCTGGACTCCACCATAGAAGCTGAGTATATGGCAAGCCTCTGAGGTAGCCATAAAAGCTAAATGACTCAATAACCTCAAGATGGACTTAGATATGATTTCTGGTTTGTCCAAAGATTATTACAATTCATTGTAATAATAGTGGTGCAGTAGCAAACTCGAAGAAACCATAAGTCTATAAGGCAAGTAAACGCAATAGAGCGCAAGTACCACCCAATACGAGAAATCGTATAAACGAGAAGAAGTTGTTGCTGCCTAGATTGCATCAAGTGATAACCTAGAAGATCCTTTCACTAAAGCCCTTAAGGCAAGAGCTTTTGATGGGCATGTTGAAGGTTTGGGAATCAGATGTATGATAGCAGTTATGACAGCTTAGTCTTTTAGTATAAGTGGGAGATTGTTAGAATGTATACTAAAAGCCTAGCTTTTGGTATAAACATTTATCTAGAAATAACAATCACATTGATCAAATGTCTACATTTATGATAAATGTAGTTGTTCAATTAATTTATATTGTAGATAATATGGTGTGTGGTGTCACACACAGAAGATCATGTTATCAGTACCTTATAAATTATAAACAGTAGCTTACGACCAAGATGGAAAGGAACAAACCATTGGAAGGTCGTAGTGTAATTAGGTATTAGTTTATCTTAACAATATAATTACACTAGTACACTTAGAGTGTATTGAGTAGGACCATTAGAGGTCGTTTCTTTTATACTGACTTTATAAAGGAACAAAGACCTCAGTTATTATGGAAGTGTGTGCTCTTAATCCCAATATAATAACAAGCACATATATTTGATATTTATTTCTTTAATTTATCAATGGGTGAGATTTAGTTCGATAAATCAATAAACCCGATAAGTTGGGAAATGATATCACTTATAGTGTGTATTGTTGATTATAGAAGGAAACTGTGTCCTAGTAATCTAGGTTGAGAATATCCCTAAGAGGAGCTCATAAGGATTGTCATGTTAAACCCTGCAGGTGGACTTAGTCCAACATGACGATGAGGTTGAGTGGTACTACTCTTGGACTAAGATATTAATTAAATGAGTTGTCAGTAACTCACTTAATTAGTGGACATTCGACATCTTAAACACAGGGAGACTAACACACTCATAATAAGAAGGAGCCCAAAAATGTAATTTGGGATTGGTGCGGTAGTTCAATAATAATTCTTTAGTGGAATGAATTATTATTGAAGAAGTTAAGTTGTGTGTTCGGGGTGAACACGGGATGCTTAATTTCATCGGGAGACCAAAACCAATTCCTCCTCTCGGTCCCTATCGTAGCCTCTTGTATATAGAGATTTATACCCACCACATATCTACCTTCTTACCCATCCTATAGGGGCCGGCCAAGCTAGCTTGGAGACCAAGCTAGGGCCGGCCATGGTTTGGTTCATGGGTGAATTCATGTGGCCGGCCCTAGCTTGAACTCAAGCTTAGGTGGCCGGCCCTATTAAAATAAAAAGGAATTTTAATTTAAAATTTTTTTCTTATGTGGATAACATGATTTAAAAGAGAGTTTAAAAATTTAAATCTTTCCTTTTATAAGATTCTACAAAAGATTAAGAGAAGAGCTAAATCTCTTTCCTTATTTGTAGATTAAAAGGTTGATTTTAATTTTGGTAAAAACTTTCCTATTAATCATGTTTATTATTTAAAAGAAAGTTTAAAAATTAAAAATTCTCTTTTATTAGTTTCTACAAAAGATTAAGAAAAGATTTAATATCTTTCCTTATTTGTAGATTAAAAGAGATTTTAATTTTTAGAGATAACTTTATTTTTATCCACATGTTAAAAGAAAGATTTTAATTTATAAAATTTCCTTTTTAACCAATCATGAAGGGAAAAATTATTGGAAAAATTTTTTATAAATTTCTGGAAGCAAATAAGGAAGTTTTAATTTGTGTTTAAAATTTTATTTGCTTGGAAATTTTATGGTGTGGCCGACCATTGTAAATTGAAAAGAAAAATTGTTTTTAATTAAATAAATTTTCCTTTTCAATGGCAAAAGAATTAAGGAAGTTTTTATTAAATTTTCCTTATTTGCCAAGACCAAGGATTATAAAAGAGGGGGTAGAGAAGGCTTCATGGCGAATAACTCAATTCTATTTTCTCCCTCTTTTTCTTCCTTGGTGTGGCCGGCCATCCTCTCCTCCTCTCTTCTCTTTGATGGCCAAACCTCATCCTTCTTGTAGAGATTCATATGGTGGCCGGATCAAGTTTAGAGAAGAAGAAGAAGAAGGAGAGAAAGAAAGTTTTGTTTCTAGCATCCCTTGGAGCATGGTGGTGGTGGCCGAACCTCTTCATCCTAGGAGAAGTTTTGATGGCCGAAACTTGTAAGGAAGAAGAGGGTGCTTGGTGGTTCTCATCTCGGAAGATCGTTGCTCACACAACGTCCGAGGTTAGAAGAGGAATACGGTAGAAGATCAAGAGGTCTTTCTAAAAGGTATAACTAGTATTTTTCCTTTCCGCATCATACTAGTTATTTTTGGAAATAATACCAAATACAAGAGGCATCCGATTCTAGTATTTCGAATTTGTTTTTGATGTTGTGTTCTTTTGTTTTTTTCCCCTTGTGATTTGATTGTTCTTTTCGGTTGACCTAAAGTTATTTATGGAAATTAAATATTAACTTTCCTTAAAAGGCTTTGTCTAGTCTGTGGTGGTTGTTCCCATATCCAAGAAGGCCATGTGCCTCGCCACGTCAGTACTGGAAGCCAATTTTGGAAATTAATATTTAATGAAATTAATAACCTAAGTGATTTGGATCGAACGTGTTAAGTTCCGCAGGAGATCCGAGTCTAAACCTAAAAGAACAAATAGATTAAACTTTGGATCAAACGTGTTAAGTTCCGCAGGCGATCCAAGTTTAATTTAAAAGAACACGTGGTAGCTAGGAAAAGGTTCAGACCTTTGTACAAAATTTTTGTACAGTGGAACTATTAGGTTTTCCGAGTAGCAACCAACAGTATATCTTGGTCGATATTGGCCTACCTCCTTTGAGGTATATCCCGGCCGATATTGGCCTACCTCCTTTGAGATATATGCTGATCGATATTGGCCTACCTCTTTTGAGGTATATCCCGGCCGATATTAGCCTACCTCCTTTGAGGTATATCCCAGCCGATATTGGCCTACCTCCTTTAAGGTATATCCCGGCCGATATTGGCCTACCTCCTTTGAGATATATACTGATCAATATTGGCCTACCTCTTTTGAGGTATATCCCGGTCGATATTGGCCTACCTCCTTTGAAGTATATCCCGGCCGATATGAGCCTTCCTCCTTGAAGGTATATCTTGATCGGTACTGGCCTGTTTATTTGGAGGTATATCCCGACCGATATTGGCCTACCTCCTTTGAGATTTATCTTGACCGATATTGATCTATCTGCTCCGTTTGGTTATCTCCTTTCCCTTCCTTATCGGGGATCCATGAAACCTAACCCATATCAACTGGAAACGACTAACTAAGCCAACAACATGGCTTATATCGAGACGGGTACACAACATAGTGTACATCAAACTACCAAGGGCACTGGCATATGGTTTCTTCTTCATTTCGGTTATTTCCTCAGGAGTCTTGGGATACATACTTTTGCTCAAGATAATACCTTTCACTATAGGCGTATGTTCAACATTGCAATCTGACATATTGAAGTATTGCAGCATCTTAGTGATATAAGCTTTTTGAGATAAACCCAAAAGCCTCTTTGATCGATCTCTAACGATCTTCACTCCTAAGATGTACTCTGCTTTTCCCATATCTATTATGTCAAATTGTGATGAAAGCCAGCTTTTGACTTCTATCACACACTTTATGTCATTTCTAGCTATTAGCATATCATCAACATATAATGATAAAATGACAAACTTTCTTTTTTCCTTTTCTTAGGTAAACACAATGATCCTCATTGATCATTTCGAAACCATAAGATAATATTACTTCATTAAATCTTATGTTCCATTGTCTTGACGCTTACTTTAGCCCATATATAGACTTCCAAAGTTTACATACTCTTTTCTCTTGGCCTTCAGCAACATAACCTTCTGGTTGTACCATATAGATTTCTTCGTCAAGATTACCATTAAGGAAAGTCATTTTTACATCCATCTAATATAATTTCATGTCATATTGTGCTACTATAGCTAGGATGACACGTATTGACACAAACTTCACAACTGGGGAGAATGTCTCTTCAAAGTCAATACTCTCCATTTGGGTATATCCTTTTGCAACTAATCGAGCTTTGTATCGATTAATCGATCCATCTGCTTTCCTCTTTACTTTGAGAATCCACTTATTCCCAATAGCCCTTCGGCCTGGAGGAAGATCGACTAAATCCCAAACTTGATTCTTTCTCATTGACTCCATTTCTTCATCCATTGCAATTTTTCATTCTTTTCTAACTGAGCTTCTCAAAGCTTCCTCAACTGTTCGAGGTTCCTCATCATCAACTGGGAGAACCATCATTTGGGTATATCTAGGACGACACATATTGACACAAACTTCACAACTGGGGAAAATGTCTCTTCAAAGTCAATACCCTCCATTTGGGTATATCCTTTTGCAACTAATAGAGCTTTGTATCGATTAATTGATCCATCTACTTTCCTCTTTACTTTGAGAATCCACTTATTCCCAATAGCCCTTCGACCTGGAGGAAGATCGACTAAATCCCAAACTTGATTTTTTCTCATTGACTCCATTTCTTCATCCATTGCAATTTTTCATTCTTTTCTAACTTAGCTTCTCAAAGCTTCCCCAACTGTTCGAGGTTCCTCATCATCAATTGGGAGAACCATCAATGCCTCATTCTCAATATCAAACCTTCTCCGAGGAATAATCTGATGACTACTTCTTCAAAGGTTAGACTATTGAGAAACTTACTCATTCAGTGGCAAATTACTCCCACTCGGTTGACTAGATTCAGGCATCTCCTGATCTGTTGATAAAGGAACATTATCCTCCTCCTCTATCTCATATAGAGGAATTATCTTATCAACTTCACCTCGTGTTGGGAACTTAGTTTCTAGAAAAGTAGCATCTCTTGACTCTATTTTAGAGATGGTTCCATCTTGTCACTCACCAATAAAAACATAACCCTTAGAAGTCTCAGAGTACCTTATAAAGATACACTTCTTACCTCTAGGTCCTAATTTTTCATATTCGTGAGTCTTATCATGAACGTAAGCAGCTGACTCCCAAGGTCTCAAATTACTCAAATCCGACTTTCTGCCTGTCCAACGTTCATGTGGGGTAGATGGAACTGACTTTGAAGGCACTTTGTTAAGTATATAGGTCACAACTAATAATGTATCTCCCCAATAGGAGATTGGCAAATTAGTCCGCGCCATCATAGACCTAACCATTTCAAGAATAGTCCTATTTCTTCTTTCAGCAACCCCATTTTGCTGTGGAGTTCCAGGGATAGTCACCTGTCTAATAATCCCTTTCTCATTATATATTATCTTGAACTGATTAGACAAATATTCTCCTCCATGGTCAGTGCGCAAGGTTTTAACCTTACATTCCAATTGATTCTCAACTTCGTTCAAGTAACGAATAAAGCAATCCAATGCTTCAAATTTATGAGAAATCAAATACACATGACCAAAGCGTGTGAAGTCATCGATAAATATAATGAAATAATAACTCTCATTTCTGGCCTTCATATTCATTGGACTACAAATATCTGAATGAATTAATTACAATGGTGATTCAACCCTAATAGCCTTACCAAACGGTTTTCTAGTCGTCTTTCCAACAAGACAATGCTCACATATAGACAAGTTAATCTTAGCATGAGTGCCTAAGAGGCCCTCCTTTGCTAATCTATTCATTCGTTCTTGTCCTATATGTCCTAATCTAGCATGCCAAATTTCATCATTAACATCAACATTACTAGTAAGAGAAATGTTTGAAAAACAACCATCATTATTATTTGGTTCTACATCAAGAACCATAAAACTATTTGTTACAAAATCATACCCAATTAACACAGAGTTAATTCGAAGTTCCACACAACGACTATAAAAATTTACATTGTAACATAAATCAAGAAGACAAATAACGGAAACCAGATTCCATCGAATCTCAGGAGCGTATAGGGCATCATGTAGAAATAAGGTGCCTCCACCATGTAAGTTGAGCTTGTAAGTGCCAATTTCTTTGACTTCAATTCTTGCATTGTTTCCTACATATATCTATTTATTGCCAGTTGGTACCCGACGGTACTCCACATATGTAGCTCGATCACGAGCTACGTGGTTCATTGCTCCTGAATCTACAATCCACAAAGGATATGACTCAGCTAACAACACTATACTTGCAACATATTGCTCGTGGAAAGAAGACAAAAATGGATCTACCTTTTTAGGCTCAGTATAATCCCAAGCAAAATGACCCTTCTTGCCACAGTTGAAGCAAGTCAACTTGCTCCTAGGTTTCTGTCCATATTTCTTTCCTTTCTTCTTGATTTGGTTTTTCGCAGCAACAACATTAGCCTCCTTTCCTTTTCCCTTTCCTTTCTTAAACCATTTGTTCTTATTCTTGGAACCAGAACCTTCAGCTACAAAAGCTTGACCCGAAATCCTTGCGGATTCAATCCTCTCCTCCTCAAGTTCCACATGGCGTGAGACATCAGTGAAAGTCTTGATACTCTCACTATGGGTCAGGTTATGTTTCATCGTTTCCCAAGAATCAGGAAGGGAACGGATAACTGCCTGAACCTGTTGTTCATCGGTCAACGCATAACCAGCAGTCTTAAGTTCTCGAATCATGTTACCCATCTCCCTGAGATGTTGGGCCATGGTAACATTCGAGCGCTTTTTACAGTTATCAAACTTGATAGTTAGACGACGAAGCTTACTCAGACTGACTCCACTGTACTTCTCTCTAAGGGCTACCCAGACAGCATGAGCAAATGGTAATGGCTCATACTCAAATACCAGGTCATCCACCATTGAACTAATCAATATACCCTTAGCAATGAAGTCCTTCCTTTTCCATGCCTTATAGGCATTAAGGTCACGTCTGTGCTGTGCTGTAAAACCATCAACTAGTTCCTCCAAGAATTAATTTACAACCTCTCG
Organism: Zingiber officinale; assembly: GCF_018446385.1. Taxonomy (NCBI): domain Eukaryota; kingdom Viridiplantae; phylum Streptophyta; class Magnoliopsida; order Zingiberales; family Zingiberaceae; genus Zingiber; species Zingiber officinale. Next base: position 16,556,718 of record NC_056006.1, on the reverse strand, counting down.
AACTTCTTGTTCCTCAAGAACGTATTGTATCTTGAGGTGCCAAATTTTGTAGTTATCCCCATATAATTTCTCACCCTTATTGAGTTCAGCTATGATGTTTTTAGTTGTAGTGATCTACATAAATAAACACATTATTTATTATTTCAGTGTAATTCATATATATGCAATTATTTATTGACTTGGTGTAAATTAGAGTTAGTTTACAAAATCAAGTGATAACATTGTTTCCACTCATCATTTATATGTTCTAATCTAATCAACACTGATCAATCATATTACACATATCCCATCTAATGAACGAATCATTATTAAAATGAACTAATCATTTTTCATATGAACTAATCATATGGATATATGAATGAATCATATTCACATGAACTAATCATGTCATGAAATGAACTAATCATTTCCAAGTTTGTTAACATATAACATAACTTTTCATTTATCGTAACTCTGTTTGTACATAATGACAGAAATTATTACATGACTCAAAAACTAGATGAGCTAACACTGTTCATACATAACGACAGTAAATAGAACACTAATAAACTAGATAAGCTAGCACTACTCCCACTAAGATAAATGCTAGAGCAGTGGGTAATTGCATCCCATTCATCCTGGATTCTATAATGGGTGGATCAACTTCAGATGTATCCATCATATCCATTTCTGGATCTTCTACACATTCTTGAGGATCCTCCTCTGATTCTTCTGGATCCATCTCTAGATCCTCCTCAAAATCTTCAGGATCTATTTTTGGATCCTCTTCAAATTCTTCGAGGTTCATTTCCGGATCATCTTCAGATTCTTCGGGATTTGGATCCTCCTTTAAATCTTCAGAATCCATTTCTAGATCCTCCTCAGATTTTTCGAGGTCTATATCTTCGAGATCTGGATTCTCTTCAGATTCATCAGGACCCCATTCCAAATGAAGTACCTGTTTGCACATCTCTGAATATGAGATGTGCCCATCAGACTTATTCCAAAGTTGGAATGCTATTTGCCTTAGATGTTCCGATAATGAATAAACCATAGACCATCTTCTTTCTGTTTCTTGGATTGGATACCCTTCTTGATTGATATTCCAGAACAACCAATCAAGTCAACCAATAAGCCTACCGACTCCGTGATCCGAGTTATATTCCAGCTTCTTGATCTCCTCCCATAGCTCATGTTGTCATTCATAGCGACCAATCATCATGTATATCATTCTTTGTATCTGGAAATGAAAATCATGATGTCAGTACAAAATCGACAGACCAGTAACATAAATCGGTCTAATTCAATTTCCACATATAGAACAAAATATACAGAATGCACAAGCAATTAAGAAAAACAAATTTCCTTATTTTGGGGAGTCTCATGTGACTGACACATTGGATCGGTCAATCAGGAATCCGGATCTTAAACTTAGTCTATTGTCCTCATTAGAACTAATCTAATTGGATAGAGATTTCTAACCTATGTTCTGTTATTGTTTAAGCTCATTTGAGTCAATCTCAGATTTATTGATCAAACTTAGGTTCGTTTGATTCATCCAATGCCCATTGGATTAAGTCTGACCCATTAGAACAAATCTAATGTTTTTGATCAAATCTGACACAACGGAACTAATCCGGTCATATTTGATCAGCCCAACTTCTGTAATCAAACTCACCCCAATTAATTCAATAATAAATTGAACTGGTTAAACCAACAAATAATTTGAACCAGATCTAAATATCATTGAATCAAACTGGTCTACTTAAATCAATTAATAATTTAAACCAGACTTGGATTTGATTGGACAAGTTGGTCTGGTTCCATTTTTGGTAAATTGAATCATAAATTAATTAAATATTTATTTATTAATTAATAATACATTTCAGTATATATTTAATTAATTAATAAATATATTTAATTAACATTTAACAAAAATTTATGTTTTTAGTGATATCCCCTGCAAGAAAAACAGTATCATTAAAAAAAAAATGTTCACGTTTTTTTTTTCTTTTTGTATGCAAAGCACAACTCACTGTGCTTCATACAAATGACACTGTTCATTCCATTTATTTTCTCTTTAATCGATTGAAGAATCGATTCAATGAGTGCACATTTTTTTTTACTGTGCTTCGTCAAAAAGCACTGATCGCGATTTTTGAATCGATTGAAACTAAAATTCAATCGATTCAATTTAATTGAATCGATTGGTTAATCGATTCAATTGATGAACAGTGTTTACTGTTCATCATCTTCTTCGCTGCAGAAGAAGAAAAACGCGAGAGTGATCTTCGTGTTGATTTTCATGCTTTCAGAACTATACTCTGATACCATTATAGTAAAAATTTTTTGACAACATGAAAATCGAAACTAAACAAAAATAAAATAATGGGGGTAATTATAATCACTCATAGTGATCTCCCGAAGTCACAACTGAAGACGCTGGCAGTCGAAGTGGGCAGCCGCTATCGGAAGCACAATCACGGGGCAATCAGAAAGTGCTCCAAAGTTTACGAGCCAAATCCCAACCATTGGGTGTTCTCCTCTGTTCATTGATCACCTCGCAAAGCTCTCTAATCACCTTCGTTGCGCTCCTCTCCTCTCATCAGATTGCCTTGGACACCATCATATATAGCAAGCAAGGCATCGGTTACCAACCGATGCCTTGATGACTGCTTTCAATGGAGGAAGATGAAGGTGAATGTGCACCCCCTTCATATTCCTGACGTTGCAACTGATGCAACGTTTAACATATATGATACGGTGCATGAGAAGGGGGTCAGGCGGATGACGTGGTCAAAAGTCAATCCCATGGGATGGTCAAAAGTCTAGCCCCTGTGGAAGTCAGAAGTCAAGCTTGCGTGGTCATGGTCAGAGTCTCAGCTGATGGGGCAGTCAAAGGATAAGATTACAAGTTGGACAAGATCCAGCCTCGATGGCAATCAAGGGCAGGACCCACAGGCCAGGTACAGCTAAGGACTGGGCCCACATGCTAAGTAAAGGTGCGGAAGGAAGGGCCTTTAGCGCAGAACAGACCTGGCTTACAAGTCGAGGGGTACGAACCATAGATTACAGAGGATAGAAGTAGATCGGTATACAGATCTGGCGTACAGGTTGGGGAATACAAACCATGGATAACAAAGGATAGAAGCAGGTCACTATACAGATCTAACGTACAGGTCGGGATTGACCAACCAAGGATACAGGTCGGGGATTCTAGCCTTGTGGCCCAGGACATAGCGTACAGGTCGGGATTGGCCAACCAAGGATGCAGGTTGGGCTTCTAGCCCTGCGACACAAGAAACATCGACAAATGTATAGGTCGGGAGTGTGCTTACTAAGGATACAGGTCGAGACTGATAGATCGAATGAGAGCAATAGAGGGGGGGGGGGTGAATATCGCGCCTTTTAAAAACTTTTCCTTTAGTCTTTTCAAAACAAAGTTGTGCAGCGAAAAGTAAAGAGACAGGATTATTTACTTCGTTCAGAGTCTACGTCGACTCCTACTCGAAGGCCCGCGATCCTTGACCGCACCGATGGGCAATCAACTATAACCCTTCTTTCCGAAATTCTCAGAAAGAAGTAAATCGTACAAATGAGCAAGATAGTAACAACCTACTATCTTACTTATATAAGTGAATTAAAATGCAAGCTTAAATAAAAATTATACCGACAAATAATGCAGTTGAAGCTTTGGTCGGCACTTCCAGATAGTGTGGCTTGCTGAGCTGATAGAAACTTGTAGCACATGTTGCTTGCAGAAAAGAACTTGAGTCGATCAGAGAGAGTTGTTCAGCCTCAGACTTCGAGTCCTTTTATAGGTGTAATGGACGTTCGGTCGACTGATCCCTCTATTCGGTCGACCGAACCTGCTCCCTTCCTTCTTGGCTAGAGTCTGACGCTGGCTCAATCTTTTGCATTAACTGCTCATTAAGGGTTCGGTCGACCGATCCCCTTGTTCGGTCGATTGAACAGGCTCCTTCCCTGTTCGTCGAGATTTGCCGTGATCTGCATTTACTGCGCCTTTAATATTGATCGTTCGGTCGACCAAACCTCTTTTTCGGTCGATCGATCATGCTGTGATACCATGTTTGCGACCCTAAACTGTTTTTCCAAATTTGCCTGTTCAGTCGACCGAACCTTTTTTCGGTCGACTGATAAAAAGCCTTTTTCGATCGACTGAACCTCCTGTTCAGTCGACTGAACCTCCTGTTCAATCGACTAAACCTTTGGTCAAATGAAGCTTTCTGAGTGCTGGTCACGTGGCCACTAACAGAGCCTGATTATGAGTTCTGAGTCAAAAGTTATAACCCTTTGAAGCTCAAGGGGTCATATGATTCTACAGCACAAAGTTAGTTCGATATAACAATAGTATTCCTGCAAAACAAAGTTAGCATAGTTATAATACATGAGTAGTAATATGCAAGAGTATAACAGTTAGGACTGTCTTGATCTCAACTTGGAAACCTTCCCGGTTTCTTCAGTTGGATCAGCGACCTTAGGTTGTTCCTTTCAGGAACACGACCTCACTGTCGCTCCATTCCAGTTGCTTACCTCAACCTACCTGTTAAACATCGGGTCCTCCAGACCTGCTTGGACTTTACTGTCTGGCCGTGACTAGGGCTTTCTTGATTGAGCAAATAGCCTGCACACTTAGCCAAATCATCAGATCATAACAAGACTTAACTTGAACCTTTGACAACATCAAAACTCAGGTTTGATTCTGGTGCACATTGCACCAACAATCTTCCCCTTTTTGATGTTTCGCAACCAAGGTTCACAGTTAAGTTTAAAATATGCAGAGTTAAGTAAACAAACATTTAACTCTCCCCTTGAGTTCAATAACTCCCTCTAAATTTACTATCTCTCCTCCTTTGACACACATAAAAAATAGGGGTAATACCAACTAACATGTTTGAAGTAGTTTAAGAGAAAACCTAAGTTTGAGTTAGAAAACTCATTTGAAAATTTTTGAAATCAAGATTCTCTAAGTATAAGTTAGAAGTTATTCAATTGAAAATAATAATACAAAAAAGTTTTTTTTATAAAAATCCATAAAATATCTAAGCTTTGAATTATTAAGTTAAAACTATTTGAAAATGTATTTTCGAAAAATTATCTAAGAAAAACTTTGAAAGTTAGAAATTTTTTCAAGAGAAAAAGTTAGGTTTGAATAATTAGTCTTTAGATTTTTTTTTTTTAAAAAATCTAAGTCAAATTTTGAAGAAGAAACTTTGATGCAAAAGTTAGGTTTTGAAAGGTTGAAGCAAAAAAATTGTTTAATTAAGAACATTTATACTTCTTTAGGAAAATAAGTGTATAATTTTTGAAATATTTTGGAAAGAGAATTTTGAAATATATTTTAAAATCCATAAGTCTAAAAGAAATAAGTTTTGAAAATATGAATTTTGAAAGATTCTAGGAAAGATTGGTTTTGAAATGATGTTGATGCTCCCACTTAATTAAATAATAATCTAAAGTCCAAGCGAGATATGAAAAATATATGTTGGACCTAAAGTCCACTTAATTAATTTAGGATTAAATTTAAATTAATAAAATACGTTGATTAGTTTAAGTTGTTAATCAATTTTAGATTAATTGATTAAGTTGAGAATTAAATTTGGATTAGTTTGAATTTTGTGGTAATTAGATTTGTAAAGTTAACTTCAAATTAATTAATGATTTAATTATTGTTTGAATTAAATAAATTAGGTTTAAAACTTTAATGATTTATTTAGTTTCTAATTTATTGTATAATTTAAAATAGATTTAATTGATTAAGGATTAATTTAAAGTTGATTTTTAAGTTAACTATTTAAAACAATTTAATTAGCATTGATTGACTTAAACATAATTAATTTAGGGTTAGTAATTAATTTATTAATTAAGAATAATTGATTCATTTATTTCCTAAATTAGATTAATTGAGCAAGTTGATTAATTCAACTTTAATAATTAATTTCAGTTTTAAATGATTTGATTAATTAAGAGGTAATTTATTGAGCAAGTTGATTAATTCATTTAATTTAGTTTTTAAATAATTTAAATTAAGTTTTAAAATAATTTTAATTAAGTTTTTAAATAATTTTATTTAAGTTTTTAAAATAATTTTAATTAAGTTTTAAAATAATTATAATTAAGTTTTAAAATAATTTTAATTAAGTTTTAAAAATAATTTTAATTAAATTTTAAAATAATTATAATTAAGTTTTAAAATAATTTTAATTAGTTTTAAAATAATTTTAATTAAGTTTTTAAATAATTTTAATTAAGTTTTAAAATAATCTAAATTAAGTTTTAAAATAATTGTAATTAAGTTTTAAAATAATTTTAATTAAGTTTTTAAATAATTTTAAGTTTTTAAATAATTTTAATCAAGTTTTAAAATAATTTTAATTAAGTTTTAAAATAATTTTTTAATTAAGTTTTAAAATAATTTTAATTAAGTTTTAATTTAATTTTTTAATTAAGTTTAATATAATTTTTAAATTAAGTTTTAAAGTAATTTTTTAATTAGGTTTTAAAAATAATTTTTAATTAAGTTTTAAAATAATTTTAATAATGTTTTAAAATAATTTTTAATTATGTTTTAAAGTAATTTTAATTAAGTTTTAAAATAATTTTTTAATTAAGTTTTAAAATAATTTTAATTAGGTTTTCAATAATTTTAATTAAGTTTTAAAATAATTTTTTAATTAAGTGTTAAAATAATTTTTTAATTAAGTTTTAAGATAATTTTTAAATTAAGTTTAAAAATAATTTTTAAATTAAGTTTTAAAATAATTTTTAATTAAGTTTTTAAAATAATTTTTAAATTAATTTTTAATTAAGTTTTAAAGTAATTTTTAAGTTTTAAAATAATTTTAATTATGTTTTAAAATAATTTTTAATTAAGTTTTTAAAATAATTTTTATTTAAGTTTTAAAGTAATTTTTAATTAAGTTTTTAAAATAATTTTTAAGTTTTAAAATAATTTTAATTAAGTTTTAAAATAAATTTTTAATTAAGTTTTAAAATAATTTTTAAATTAAGTTTTAAAATAATTTTTAAATTAAGTTTTAAACTAATTTTTAATTAAGTTTGTAAAATAATTTTTAAGTTTTAAAATGATTTTAATTATGTTTTAAAATAATTTTAATTGTGTTTTAAAATAATTTTTAATTAAGTTTTAAAATAATTTTTAAATTAAGTTTTAAAATAATTTTTAAATTAAGTTTTTTAAAAAAGTTTTAAAATAATTTTAATTAAGTTTTAAAATAATTTTAATTATGTTTTAAAATAATTTTAAAAATAATTTTTAAAATAATTATTTATTTATTGAAAAAGGTTATTGAACCCATGTTAGATTCAAACTTAGCTTTGGGTTAATCAAGCAGGCTTCCTAAGAATAAGTTTTCAGTTCAGTGGCAAGACATATGACATTCTTGTGTATCAACGGTGGACCACTTGCTGAAGACTTTCCAAACTGTTCCCGCCGAAAAAACTTAATACCAAATTTTGGTCTAACTAGCCCATGTTTGACTGCGGTAGCTTCGGTCAGATCCACTAAGTCTAGTGCACCAGGTAGAATTCCATATTCAGCCTAGACATGCCTTCGACAAAGTTTCCTTGACGTACTATCATCCCAATCCATTCCGATGCTATGTTGTAGGGTTTGGTAAACCTTTTTCATCTAACCATTCTAAGCAGAAAAATAAACCTAATCCTAAGTGTATGAGTTTGGTTAATCAAGTTGGTTGTATTATTTTTCTACTTGCTCCCCCTGAGTCATAGCTTAGATAAGGTCTATCTAAGTAATGAATTTGACTCTTAGGGATCAAATAAAAATTTGGTTTGATTAGTTTGGTTAAACATTTTATTGGAACCCATGCTTGGACTTGACTTCTAACATTTTGACTGATTAAAGACAAGTATGGTTTGTTTGTTTTATTTGGTTTATAGCCGAGTCCCAATTTGTTGTACACAGCTCGTTGCGACCCAAGTATCATATTTAGACACTTGGATCCTAGTTCGAACTTTTCCAACATTTCCTTGAGTTGCTCGACTTGTCTTTTCAAGTTGGAATTTTCTTCCTCAAGTTTTGTAACTTGAGTCGAAGTTCCAACTTGAACTGGATTAGTCGAGTTACTCAAGTTAACTTGTTCCTTAAGGTGGTCTATTTCCTTAAGTAGCAAGTTATTTTGTTTTTCAAATTTTGTTAATTTTTTAAACAAGCATTTAATTACTTTCAACATTTCAGACTTTGAATTAAAAGCTACCTTATCGTGTCCTTTTGAAATTGATGAAAATCCATGGCTTATCTCAGACTCGTCATCGGACTCTGACTCATACTCATCTTCAGACTCGGATTCGGACTCTTCAGTCTTTGCCATAAATGCTATATGACTCAAGTGCTTTGGTTCTAGTTTTGTTCGGGGCTTAGCTTCCTTGTTTGGCCCTGCATACAAAGCTAACCCTTTCTTGGCTTGACTCAAGTTAGTCTGCTCATGTAATGTTAATTCACAAAATAGTTCGTCTAATTAATTTAATAATGGAAAGATCCTTCGCAACTTTATAGTCATCTATAATAGATGCCCATAAGGAGTTTCGAGGGAATGAGTTAAGTGTATACCTGATGATATCACGATTCTCAAGTTGATGGCCGATGATATGCAGTCCATTGAGGATGTCTTTAATCCTCATGTGTAGTTGGCTTGTCGACTCACCATCTAGCATTTTAATATTTAGTAATGAATTTAATAAAAGATCACGCTTTATTACCTTTGTATCATTTGTCCCTTCATGTAGTTTACTTAACTTATCCCACAAATCTTTTGCATTGTCGAAAGGGTCGACTCGTTTGAATTCTTCTTTTGATAATCCACATTGTAGAGTGTTGAGTGTCCTTGAATCAATTTGTACTTTCTTCTTTATTTCTTTTGTCCATTCCTCTGGATTGTTGACTGGTGATGTGTAGCCGCATCGGATAATAAGCCATTGATCAATGTTTGTTTTGAGAAAAACTTCCATCCTCTTTTTCCAGTATGAGAAATCACTTCCATCGAATAGCGGAGGACGCACGGTCGAATATCCCTCGAATTGTGCCATTTGTTCTTGCACAAAAAATTGAGAAACAAAAGGAATTTCGAAGACTTTTGTCTTGGGATTAGCAGTGCGAGATAAAGAAAGAAAAAAAAACTTAAGAATTAAAGAAAACACTTTTAAAGCAAAAGAAAAAGTTTTTAAAGTTGCTTGAAAAACGGTTAAGTAATTTCAGAGCTACCAGACTCTGATACCAATTGATAGATCGAATGAGAGCGATAGAGGGGGGGGGGGGGGGGGGGGGGAAGATCGCGCCTTTTAAAAACTTTTCCTTTAGTCTTTTCAAAACAAAGTTGTGCAGCGGAAAGTAAAGAGATAGGATTGTTTACTTCGTTCGGAGTCTACATCGACTCCTACTCGAAGGCCCGCGGTCCTTGACTACACCGATTGGGCAATCAACTATAACCCTTCTTTCCGAAATCCTCGGAAAGAAGCAGATCGTACAAATGAGCAAGATAGTAACAACCTACTATCTTACTTAAGTGAATTACAATGCAAGCTTAAATAAAAATTATACCGACAAATAATGCAGTTGAAGCTTTGGTCAGCACTTCCAGATGGTGTGGCTTGCTGAGCTGATAGAGACTTGTAGCACGTGTTGCTTGCAGAAAAGAACTTGAGTCGATCAAAGAGAGTTGTTCAGCCTCAGACTTCGAGTCTCCTTTTATAGGTGTAATGGACGTTCGGTCGACTGATCCCTCTGTTCGGTCGACCGAACCCACTCCCTTCCTTCCTGGCTGGAGTTTAACACTGGCTCGATCTTTCGCATTAACTACTCATTAAGGGTTCAGTCGACCGAACGGGCTCCTTCCCTGTTCGTCGAGATTTGTCATGATATACATTTACTGCGCCTTTAATATTGATCGTTCGGTCGACCGAACCTCTTTTTCGGTCGACCGATCATGCTGTGATACCATGTTTGCTACCCTGAACTATTTTGCCAAATTTGCATGTTCGGCCGACCGAACCTTTTTTCGGTCGGCTGATAAAAAGCCTTTTTCGGTCAACTGAACCTCCTGTTCAGTCGACTGCAAATGAAGCTTTCTGAGTGCTGGTCGCGTGGCCGCTGACAGAGCCTGATTCTGAGTCCTGAGTCAAAGTTATGACCCTTTGAAGCTCAAGGGGTCATATGATTCTACAATACAAAGTTAGTTCAATCTAACAATAATATTCTTGCAAAACAAAGTTAGCATAGTTATAATACATGTGTAGTAATATGCATGAGTATAACAGTTAGGACTGTCTTGATCTCAACTTGAAAACCTTCTCGGTTTCTTCAGTTAGATCAGCGACCTTAGGTTGTTCCTTTCAGGAACACGACCTCACTGTCGCTCCATTCTAGTTGCTTACCTCAACCTACCTGTCAAACATCGGGTCCTCCATACCTGCTTGGACTTTACTGTCTGGTCGTGACTAGGGCTTTCCTGATTGAGTAAATAGCCTGCACACTTAGCCAAATCATCAGATCTTAATAAGACTTAACTTGAACCTTTGACAACATCAAAACTCAGGTTTGATTTTGGTGCACCTTTCACCAACAGAGACTTCTAGCCTTGCAGCACAAGATACACGAACAAACGTACAGGTCGGGAGTGTGCTTACCGAGGATACAGGTCGGGACTTATATCCTCACGACATTGGATAAAGGGATCAAAGAGTACAGGTCGGAACTCAAGATAAGCGGAAACAAACCGATGCATGCAGGTCAGGATTTATAGTCGTATGGCTCAAAATACGTGGATCGATGACACGTACAGGTCGGGATGTATTAGCCAAGGATACAGGTCAGGATTTATAGCTTTATGACTCATGATACTTGGATCAATGAAACGTACAGATTGGGATGTGTTAGCCAAGGATACAGGTCAGGATTTATAGTCGTATGGCTCAGAATACGTGGATCGATGACACATACAGGTCGGGATGTATTAGCAAAGGACACAGGTAAGGATTTATAGCCTTATGGCTCAGGATACTTGGATCGATGAAACGTACAGGTCGAGATGTGTTAGCTAAGGATATAGGTTAGGATTTACAGCCTTATGGCTCAGGGTACTTGGATCGATGAAACGTACAGGTCGGGATGTGTTAGCCAAGGATACAGGTCGGGATTTATAGCCTTATGGCTTGGGATACATGGATCGATGAAACGTGCAGGTCAGGATATGCCAACTAAAGATACAGGTCAGGATTTATAGTCTCATGGTCCAAGATAAGCAGAATTGGATACAGACATATAGGTCGAGCTAGATGAAGTCAGACGTACAGCTTTGGAGTCGGGATAAACAGAACCGAACTAAGATATACAGGGCGCGATACGTAATGTAAATAAGAGGCAAGATCGGTCGAGAGTCCGCAATATGAGATGCATAGGACAAGGTTAGATGTACAGGTCTGGAGGCAATATCAGATCGGGGTTAGCAAGATATCAGATCGGGGTTAGCAAGTGCAAAGACCCAGCTTAGCAATCACGGGTGGAGGATACCAGGCACTACATGACAAGCAAGCAAGGGAATCGTAACTGTCTATCAAAGAATAATCAGAGTGTCAGGGAATATGCCAACAGTCGGGCTCATTACCACTTTGGTCCTGCCACCGGCCTATGAGAAGATGTCGTGTGTCATTCACCGCCAGACAGCCTGACAGCCGACATTCCCTGACACCCGCCATACCCCAGAAACATCCGTTGTAGTATAAAAAAGGATGCTTTGTCCCTTACGCAGGTACGCTCACTCGTCATTTCTTACTCGTCTTTACTTTTCGTCCTTTCTCTGTGTTTCTGGGGAAAAAGTACCTGACTTGAGCGTCGGAGGGCCTGACCCAGGGACTTTTTCCCTGGTTTCTGGTCTCTAACACCTAGGGGGCTTGTCTGAGTGTGTACAGGAGCAGCAACTTCATCATCTCCGTCGTCAGCAGCTCATGGGATCCTTTTGATGGGTTGCCAAGTCATCCAGGAGGCCCAACTACTTTCCGTCAACACCGGCGACACCGCTACTGCCTTCATCCGACTCAGCTTCTGGACGGGATCAAATTTAGCGCCGTCTGTGGGAACACAACAACCTATTCCAGAATGTAAAGATGGAGGAGTCTAGTCGCATCAACGTCACCATGACTGCGGGAGAATACGAGCTCTTCAAGGAGGCCAAGAGGTGAGCGGCCTCAGAGAAACAAGCAACCGTTTCGCGACTGCGCTCAGCTCCTTAAGCCTCCAACGAACCCATCCCTGTTTCAGATAGGGGCTCTAAGAGAAAACAGTCCGAGGGGTTTCCCCAGGTTCCTTATCGCGAGCTTGACCTGGGGTATTATCAGCCAGGGCCCCATGGCCCCAGCCTTAAGAGAGAACAACCTCAAGTCTCTATGGCTGAGAGTTCCCTACCCAGACACTCGAGGAAGGGAAAGGCTCTCATCATACCAGAAGTGCTCCCAGAAGATCCGGATGAGAAAGTACCCTTCTCTTCTAGGATTTTGAATGAAAAATTACCTAAGGGCTACAGGGCCCCGTCGATCGGGGAATATGATGGGAGCAAAGACCCGAAGGATCATCTACGTAAGTTTACGAATGCAGCCCTGTTGCACCAATATAGTGATGCTGCCAAGTGTCAAGTTTTCTTAAATACTCTATCTGGTTCGACACTAAAGTGGTTTGATGGGTTACCACAATGATCCATCACATGCTTCTTGGATTTCAAGATGGCATTCCTTCGTCGTTTCGCTAGCAACAAAAAAAAATCAAAAGACGGATCATTGCCTTTTCACTCTTAAGAAAGGGCTGACCGAACCTTTAAGAAGTTACATCAACCGCTTCAACCAAGTGGGTCAGGACGCCCCCATAGCCACTTCAGAGATACTGATGAGCGCTTTCTCCCATGGATTAGGAGAGGAAGAATTCTTTAGAGATCTCATCAAGAATCCCGCTTGGAATTTTGATGAGATGGTGGAAAAAGCCGCTTGCTATATCAATGTGGAAGAAGCACAGGCGGCTGGGAGAAAAGCCGAGAGACCACCTCCATCTGTCAATAAGTCGGAAAGAAGGATACCTCAACCACCCCATCAACCTCTTCCACGCGCTCGAGAAGCCAAGCCTATCTTCTAGCCCGGTCCGGAGGTTAGACCGACCCCCCGAGTCGCAGCTGTGCACGCTCCCCGACCTGGACTGTGGAACACTCGGTATTGCACCTATCATCGATCTCGTACTCATGACACTAATAATTGTTTTCAGTTCGCTCGGGATTCTAAGTGGGCTGTCGAGTTAGGCTTACCTCCGCCCGAGCTAGCCCCTCAAGTACTCAAGATAATGGAAGAGCAACGAGCCACGGCTGGACAGGCTGGGCAACCTCGCCCCGACCTAGCCGGACCCAGTACTCATCAACCCGGTCGGGGGGAAAAACCAGAAGCAGCGAGGGAGGCCGAGAATAGAGGCAACGCCGCTGTTCGAGAGATAGGCATGATCTCAGGCGACCCTACTGATGGAGATTCGAGGAGAGCGCGCAAGTCCCATAGGCGTCGCTTGGAGGTACACACCGTCGGATACAGCCAAGAGCAGGCTGTTGGCTCTATCATTAGCTTTGGGCCACAAGACCTGGAAGGCCTGGAGTTGCCTCACGAAGATGCCCTTATCATCAGAGCTATTATTGCCAATAGTTGAGTGGCCCGGGTTTTCGTTGACACCGGGAGCTCGGTTAATATTTTGTTCAGAACCGCATTTGAGGAGATGCAGATCGATGCCACTGAACTCCAGCCCGTGGCCACCTCTCTATACGGCTTTACAGGCAATGAAGTGAAGTCAATGGGTCAGATTAAGCTGACCATATCTCTAGGCACCGAGGCATTGGTGTGCACTAGGAGGAGCACTTTTATAGTGGTTGATTCCCCCTTCTCTTATAACGTCATCCTGGGAAGGCCCGCCCTGCATGAATTTAGGATTGCTATTTCTACCTTTTCAAAAAATAAAATTTCCTGTAGACGAGCAGGTCGGGGAAGTTAAGGGAGAGCAGAAAGTCTCCCCAAGATGCTATGTTAATATGGTCCGGGTAGAAGCTCGTAAGAATCAAAGGATGCAAGATGGTGGAGTTCATGCCGTCCAGGAAGAGCCTCTGACTATGGCTGAAGAACCCATCCCCTGGGAGGAGGTACAACTATATGCTGAACGCCCTGAAAGTCTAACTTGCATAGCAAGCGACCTGCCTCCTCCTCTCAAGGAAGAATTAGTCCAATGCTTAATCCACAACCGGGATGTCTTCGCATGGTCTATAGAGGAGTTACTTGGAGTCAAGCCTGAAGTAGCGGAGCACAAGTTACATCTACTACCGGACGCCCGACCGGTCAAACAGAAGAAAAGGAACTTCTCGGCCGACCAGAATAAAATAATCAGAGCCGAGGTGGATCAGCTCAGGAAGGCAGGCCACGTCCGAGAGGTGCAGTTCCCAGCTTGGCTCTCTAATGTGGTCTTAGTAAAGAAGCCCAACAATAAGTGGAGAGTATGCATAGACTTCAGAGATCAGAATCGAGCTAGTCCTAAGGATTGCTATCCTCTGCCCCGGATTGATCAGATGGTGGACTCAACTGCCGGTTGTGAAAGGATCTGCATGCTAGATGCTTATCAGTAGTTTCATCAGATCCCCTTAGCAGTGGAGGACCAAGAAAAGGTTAGCTTCATTACGGCTGACGGTACTTTCTGTTATACGGTCATGCTCTTTGGTCTCAGAAACGCAGGAGCCACATATCAAAGGATGATGGATAAGATCTTTCGGGAGCAGATCGGGCGCAATGTGGAGGTTTATGTGGATGATATGCTCATTAAGTCCCCTTTTGCAGTGAATCTGATCACAGATGTAGAGGAAACCTGTAGGACTCTCCGGCAATACGGGCTGAAGCTAAACCCAGTGAAATGCTTGTTTGGAGCTAAAGGAGGAAAGTTCTTGGGTTATCTAGTGACCGAGCGAGGAATAGAGGCTAATCCAGAAAAAGTTTAGGCACTATGGGATATGCAGGTTCCTCAGACTTTGAAGGAAACACAGAAGCTGGTAGGCAGAATAATATCCCTGTCAAGGTTCATTTCCAGATCTGCAGACCGAGCTTCTCCATTCTTCAAAGTGCTTAGAAAGGCCTCCAAGTTCAAGTGGGATGAAGAATGTACTCGAGCTTTTGAGGAGCTGAAGAAGTATTTGGAGGCTCTACCGTCCTTATTCAAGCCAGTTGTCGAAGAACCACTGTGGGTTTACTTGTCTGCTACCCCTGAGGTCGTGGGGGTTGTGCTTGTTAAAGAACAGGATAATGTACAATGGTCGGTGTATTTCTTCAATCACCTATTGAAAGGGGTCGAATCCCGATATACGACCCTAGAAAATTTGGTTTATGGATTGGTTCTTATGGCTCGACGGTTAAGACCATACTTCCTGGCACACCCTATCATGATTATGACCAATAGCACCATGGGAAGAGCTCTGACCAATATAGAAATGGCAGGTCGGCTTATCAAGTGGGCAACGGAGCTAGGAGAATATGACATACAATACCAGCCACGCACAGCCATTAAGGCGCAGGCCTTGGCAGATATTTTAACGAAAATTCATCAGACCAACTCTGAAGAAACCTGGAAGGTCTATGTGGATGGGTCAACAACTCACCAAGGAAGCGGGGTCGGGGTCTTGTTGATATCTCCCCAAGGGGATATACTTCAATTGGTTGTCCGGTTGAATTTTCATGCCACTAACAACGAGGCAGAATATGAGGCTTTGTTGGCAGGACTGCAGGTAGCCCGACACGTAGAGGCTGCCCGGGTAATCATTTACTCAGATTCTCAGCTAGTAACTCATCAAGTGGCCGGCAACTTTGTGGTAAATTGTGATAAATTACAAGTATACCGGGAAGCGTACGAGAAAATGGAGGAAGAATTTGTAGAAGTTACAGTAACTAAGTTCCCCAGGGCAGAGAACGAGAAAGCGGATGAGCTAGCAAAGATAACCAGTTCCTTAACCACTTAGGTGTTGGACAGATCACCCAGGGCAGAGAACGAGAAAGCGGATGAGCTAGCAAAGATGGCCAGTTCCTTAACCACTTGGGTGTTGGACAGATCAATGGCACAAACCTTCCTTATAGCTCAAATAGATTTGCAGAATAATAGGGAGGCAACTATTGATTGGCGGGCACCCCTGATCAGCTATCTTCTGCAGGGTACCTTACCGGCTGACACAGAGGAATCACGACTAGTCAGAAAACAAGCTCATGCCTATGTCAGGATAGGGGATCAACTATACAAAAGGTCCTTTTCTAGGCCATTACTTAAATGCCTGGATATGGAGGAGGCAGGCAAGACTTTACGAGAAATACTTCTGGGATGCAATGGTAGTCATGTGGGAGGTCGGACATTGTCTCGCAGGGTGCTCGTTGTTAGAGTGTATACTAAAAGCCTAGCTTTTGTATAAACATTTATTTAGAAATAAAGAATCACAATGGTCAAATACCTACATTTATTTGTTAAGTGTGGTTGTTCAATTAATTTA
Source organism: Zingiber officinale (assembly GCF_018446385.1). Lineage (NCBI taxonomy): Eukaryota > Viridiplantae > Streptophyta > Magnoliopsida > Zingiberales > Zingiberaceae > Zingiber > Zingiber officinale. The sequence goes on along the minus strand of NC_056006.1, from coordinate 16,540,156 downwards.
TATTGTAGATAACATGATGTGTGGTGTCACACACAGAAGATCATGTTATCAGTTCTTTATAAATTATAAACAGTTGCTCACGATTAAGATGGAAAGGAACAAACCATCGGAATAGTCGTAGTGTAATTAGGTATTAGTTTATCTTGACTAATAAATTACACTAGTACACTCTAAGTGTATTGAGTAGGATCATTTTAGGTAAGTTCTTTTTATACTGACTTGATAAAAGAACTAGACCTTAGTTATTATGAAAGTGTGTGCTCTTAATCCTAATATAATAACAAACACATATATTTAGTATTTATTTCTTTGACTTATCAATGGGTGAGATTTAGCTCGATAAATCAATAAGCCCGATAAGTTGGGAAATAATATTACTTATAGTGTGTGTTGTTGATTATAGAAGGAAACTGTGTCCTAGTAATCTAGGTTGAGAAAGACTCCAAGAGGAGCTCATAAGGATTGTCATGTTAAACCCTGCAGGTGGACTTAGTCCAACATGACGATGAGGTTGAGTGGTACTACTCTTGGACTAAGATATTAATTAAGTGAGTTGTCAGTAACTCATTTAATTAGTGGACATTCGACATCTTAAATACTGGGAGATTAACACACTCATAATAAGAAGGAGCCCAAAATATAATTTGGGATTGGTACGGTAGTTCAATAATAATTCTTTAGTAGTATGAATTATTATTGATGAAGTTAAGTTGTGTGTTCGGGGCGAACACGGGAAGCTTAATTTCATCGGGAGACCAAAACCAATTCCTCCTCTCGGTCCCTATCGTAGCCTCTTGTATATAGAGATTTATACCCACCACATATACACTTCTTACCTACCTTTATACCCATCCTATTGGGGCCGACCAAGCAAGCTTGGAACCCAAGCTAGGGCCGGCCAAGTAAATAGGGTGAGTTGAGTTGGTGTGGCCGGCCCTAGCTTGAACCCAAGCTTGGTGTGGTCGGCCACATCACATTAAAAGGGATTTTATTTTTAATCTTTTCTTAATGTGGATATCATGGTTTTAAAAGAGAGTTTAAAATTTAAATCTTTCCTTTTATAGCTTTCTACAAAAGATTAAGAAAAGATTTGAAATATTTCCTTATTTGTAGATTGAAAGGTGGATTTTAATTTTAAGAAAACTTTCCATTTTTAACCATGTTCATGATTTAAAAGAGAGTTTAAAAATTAAATATTTCTTTTATAAGTTTCAATAAAATATTAAGAAAAAATTTGATATCTTTCCTTATTTGTAGATTGAAAGGAGATTTTAATTTTTTGAGATAACTTTCCTTTTTGGAAATCATCCACATGTTTAAAAGAAAGATTTTAATTTATAAAATTTCCTTTTTACAAACCAGCATGAAGGGAAAAATTATTGGAGAAAATTTTTATAAATTTCCGGAAACAAATTAGGAAGTTTTAATTCTTGTATGAATTAAACTTTCCTTTGATTGGGATTGTTAGTGACCGGCCATTATAATTGATGAAAAGAAAATTATTTTTAATTAAATAAATTTTCCTTTTCAATGGCAAAGGAATTAAGGAAGTTTTTATTTAAATTTCCTTATTTGCCAAGACTAAGGATTATAAAAGAGGGGGTAGAGGTGCCTTCATGGGTAACAACTCTATTCTTTTCTTCCTTGGTGTGGCCGGCCCTAGAGGTTCTCCCTCTCCTCTTCTCTTCTTCTTTAGTGGCTAGTTTTATCCCCTCTTGGAGCTCTTGATGGTGGCCGGTTCTAGCTAGGAGAAGAAGGAGAGAAAGGAGATTTTGTTTCTTGCATCCCTTGGAGCTTGGTGGTGGTGGTCGGACCTCTAATTCTCTTGGAGAATTGAGGTGGCCGAATCTTGCTTGGAGAAGAAGGTGGCTTAGGTGGATTCTCATCTCGGTAGATCGTTGTCCACACAACGTTCGGGATAAGAAGAGGAATATGGTAGAAGATCAAGAGGTTATTTGCTTACAAAGAAAGGTATAACTAGTAATTATTTTCCGCATCATACTAGTTTTCTTTGTGTAGTTATTTTTGGAAATACCAAACACAAGAGGCATATGATTCTAGATTTTTCAGATTTGTTTCGAATTTGTGTTTCTTTTATTTTATTTTTTGAATTTATGATTCGATTGTTCCTTTTGGTTAACCTAGAGTTATTTAAGGAAATTAAATATTAGTTTTCCTTAAAAGGCTTTGTTTAGGCGGTGGTGGTTGCTCCCATATCCAAGAAGGCCATGTGCCTCGCCATGCAGTCCTGGAAGCCAATTTTAGAAATTAATATTTAATGGAATTAATAACATAAGTATCAGAATTGAGAACAATAACAGTGTATTTTATTAGTTGTTGAAAGATATTTAGTGGTATTATCTACCGATACCTGGTGTGTAGATACATGAACCACTGATTATGTCTGCAATTCATTACAGGGGTTCCAGGAAACCCGACAACTATATAAATCACCGTCTACATGGGCACTGCTGCAATAGTAGCAGCTGTTGCAGTGGGAGATGTTTATCCTCTGATAGGAATAAACTATGGATATTAAGAAATTGTCTTTACGTACTAAGTTTAGAAAGAATTTAATTTCAGTCTCTAAACTATTTTTTCTATTTTGGTAACAAAGTTGTTATCAAGAAAATAGGAAAGTTATCTGTTCCGGTATATTGGTTGGCAATTTAAAATCCCATAACTCTCACGATGCAATAAATGGAAATTAATAACACATCTTCTAAACTTTAATAAGAGAAAGCAACCTTCGGAAATGAACCAATCACATCTTTGGCAGTCTAAGGCTAGGTTATATTAACTTGAGTAGGATTCAAAGGAGAATAACCAATGAACTCTTGGGTTCATTGGTAGTGGAAAATTTTCCAACCTGCAGATCTTACTTGGAAGGAAAAATAACCAAGAAGTTTTTAAGTCTGAGGGGTATGGAGCCAAAGATATGTTGGAATTGGTTCATTATGATTTGTGTAGACCTTTGACTATCCAGGCAAGAGGTTGTTTCGAATATTTCATCTCTTTTATAGATGACTATTCGAGATAAGGATACATTTACTTGACGCACCACAAGTCTAAGTGCTTTGATTAGTTCATAGAGTACTAGGCTAATGTGGAGTAATGTCAAAGTAAAAGTATCAAGACACTACGATGAAATCGTAGTAACGAGTACCTCTTAGGAGAGTTTAGGAGTCATTTATCAGAAGTCGGGATTTAATCCCAACTAACTGCACCTGGTACACCCAAACAGAATGGTGTAATAAAAAGAAGGTATAAGTCTCTTATGGAATAATTAGATTGAAGATGAGTTATTCAGAAAATTACCAAATTCGTTTTAAGAATATACACTGGAAACGGAAGTGAACATAGTACCTTCTAAGTCAGAACTCTCTAGTTCCATAGAATTGCAGAATGAGCATAAGCCTAGTCTGAAGCATATCCAGATTTGGGTGGTCTAGCACATGAGAGACACTGATAAGTTGGACATGAGTTCACTTGTTTGTGAGTTATCCTAGAAAAAAGAGGTTTATAGTCCTTAAAAATCAAATTTGGCGCCGTTTGTGGGAACACAACAACCTGTTCCGGAACGTGAAGATGGAGGAGTCTGGTCGCATCAACGTCACCATGACTGCGGGAGAATATGAGCTCTTCAAGGAGGCCAAGAGGCGAGCGGCCTCAGAGAAACAAGCAACCGTCTCGCGACCGCGCCTAGCTCCTGAAGCCTCCAAGGAACTCATCCCTGTTTCAAATAGGGGCTCTAAGAGAAAACAGTCCGAGGGGTTTCCCCAGGTTCCTTATCGCGAGCTTGACCTAGGGTATTATCAGCCAGGGCCCCATGGCCCCAGCCTTAAGAGAGAACAACCTCAAGTCTCTATGGCTGAGAGTTCCCTACCCAGACACTCGAGGAAGGGAAAGGCTCTCATCATACCAGAAGTGCTCCCAGAAGATCCGAATGAGAAAGTATCCTTCTCTTCTAGGATTTTGAATAAAAAAATACCTAAGGGCTACAGGGCCCCGTCGATCGGGGAATATGATGGGAGCAAAGTCCCGAAGGATCATCTACGTAAGTTTACGAATGCAGCCCTGTTGCACCAATATAGTGATGCTGCCAAGTGTCGAGTTTTCTTAAATACTCTATCTGGTTCGACACTAAAGTGGTTTGATGGGTTACCACAATGATCCATCACATGCTTCTTGGATTTCAAGATGGCCTTCCTTCGTCGTTTCGCTAGCAGCAAAAAAAATCAAAAGACGGATCAATGCCTTTTCGCTCTTAAGCAAGGGCTGACCGAACCTTTAAGAAGTTACATCAACCGCTTCAACCAAGTGGCCCAGGACGTCCCCACAGCCACTTTAGAGATACTGATGAGCGCTTTCTCCCATGGATTAGGAGAGGAAGAATTCTTTAGAGATCTCATCAAGAATCCCGCTTGGAATTTTGATGAGATGGAGGAAAAAGACGCTTGCTATATCAAGGTGGAAGAAGCACAGGCGGCCTGGAGAAAAGCCGAGAGACCACCTCCATCTGTCAATAAGTCGGAAAGAAGGATACCTCAACCACCCCCTCAACCTCTTCCACGCGCTCGAGAAGCCAGGCCTATCTTCTAGCCCGGTCCGGAGGTTAGACCGGCCCCCCGAGTCGCAGTTGTGCACGCTCCCCAACCTGGACTGTGGAACCCTCGGTATTGCACCTATCATCGATCTCGTACTCATGACACTAATCATTGTTTTCAGTTCGCTCAGGATTCTAAGCGGGCTGCCGAGTTAGGCTTACCTCCGCCCGAGCTAGCCCCTCAAGTACTCAAGATAATGGAAGAGCAGCGAGTCACTGCTGGACAGGCCGGGCAACCCCGCCCCGACCTAGCCGGACCCAGTACTCATCAACCCGGTCGGGGGAAAAAACCAGAAGCAGTGAGGGAGGCCGAGAATAGAGGCAACACCGCCGTTCAAGAGATAGGCATGATCTCAGGCGACCCTACTGATGGAGATTCGAGGAGAGCGCGCAAGTCCCATAGGCGTCGCTTGGAGGTACACACCATCGGATGCAGCCAAGAGCAGGCTGTTGGCCCTATCATTAGCTTTGGGCCGCAAGACCTGGAAGGCCTGGAGCTACCTCACGACGATGCCCTTATCATCAGAGCCATTATTGCCAATAGTCGAGTGGCCCGGGTTTTCGTTGACACCGGGAGCTCGGTTAATATTTTGTTCCGAACCGCATTTGAGGAGATGCAGATCGATGACACTGAACTCCAGCCCGTGGCCACCTCTCTATACGACTTTACAGGCAATGAAGTGAAGCCAATGGGTCAGATTAAGCTGGCCATATCTCTAGGCACCGAGCTATTGGTGTGCACTAGGAGGAGCACTTTTGTAGTGGTTGATTCCCCCTTCTCTTATAACGTCATCCTAGGAAGGCCCGCCCTGCATGAATTTAGGGCTGTTGTTTCTACCTTTTCAAAAAATCAAATTTCCTATTGGCGAGTAGGTCGGGGAAGTTAAGGGAGAGCAGAAAGTCTCCCCGAGATGCTATGTTAATATGGTCTGGGTAGAAGCTCGTAAGAATCAAAGGATGCAAGATGGTGGAGTTCATGCCGTCCAGGAAGAGCCTCTGACTATGGCTGAAGAACCCATCCTCTAGGAGGAGGTACAACTATATGCTGAACGCCCTGAAAGTCTAACTTGCATAGCATGTGACCTGCCTCCTCCTCTCAAGGAAGAATTAGTCCAATGCTTAATCCACAACAGGGATGTCTTCGCATGGTCTATAGAGGAGTTACTTGGAGTCAAGTCTGAAGTAGCAGAGCACAAGTTACATCTGCTAACGGACGCCCGATCGGTCAAACAGAAGAAAAGGAACTTCTCGGCCTACCAGAATAAAATAATCAGAGCCGAGGTGGATCAGCTCAAGAAGGCAGGCCACGTCCGAGAGGTGCAGTTCCCAGCTTGGCTCTCTAATGTTGTTTTAGTAAAGAAGCCCAACAATAAGTGGATCGTATGCATAGACTTCAGAGATCTGAATCGAGCTAGTCCTAAGGATTGCTATCCCCTGCCCCAGATTGATCAGATGGTGGACTCAACTGCCGGTTGTGAAAGGATCTGCATGCTGGATGCTTATCAGGGGTATCATCAGATCCCCTTAGCAGTGGAGGACCAAGAAAAGGTTAGCTTCATTACGGCTGACGGTACTTTCTATTATACGGTCATGCCCTTTGGTCTCAGAAACGCAGGAGCCACATATCAAAGGATGATGGATAAGATCTTTTGGGAGCAGATCGGGCGCAATGTGGAGGTTTATGTGGATGATATACTCATTAAGTCCCCTTTTGCAGTGAATCTGATCACAGATATAGAGGAAACCTGTAGGACTCTCTGGCAATACGGGCTGAAGCTAAACCCAGTGAAATGCTTGTTTGGAGCTAAAGGAGGAAAGTTCTTGGGTTATCTAGTGACCGAGCGAGGAATAGAGGCTAATCCAGAAAAAGTTTAGGCACTATGGGATATGCAGGTTCCTCAGACTTTGAAGGAAACACAGAAGCTGGTAGGCAGAATAACATCCCTGTCAAGGTTCATTTCCAGATCTGCAGACCGAGCTGCTCCATTCTTCAAAGTGCTTAGAAAGGCCTCCAAGTTCCAGTGGGACGAAGAATGTACTCGAGCTTTTGAGGAGCTGAAGAAGTATTTGGAGGCTCTACCGTCCTTATTCAAGCCAATTGTCGAATAACCACTGTGGGTTTACTTGTCTGCTACCCCTGAGGTCGTGGGGGTTGTGCTTGTTAAAGAACAGGATAATGTACAATGGTCGGTGTATTTCTTCAATCACCTATTGAAAGGGGTCAAATCTCGATATACGACCCTAGAAAAATTGGTTTATGGATTGGTTCTTATGGCTCGACGGTTAAGACCATACTTCCTGGCACACCCTATCATGATTCTGACCAATAGCACCATGGGAAGAGCTCTGACCAATGTAGAAGTGGCAGGTCGGCTTATCAAGTGGGCAACGGAGCTAGGAGAATATGACATACAATACCAACCACGCACGGCCATTAAGGCGCAGGCCTTGGTAGATTTTTTAACGAAAATTCATCATACCAACTCTGAAGAAACCAGGAAGGTCTATGTGGATGGGTCAACAACTCACCAAGGAAGCGGGGTCGGGGTCTTGTTGATATCTCCCCAAGGGGATATACTTCAGTTGGTTGTCCGGTTGAATTTTCGAGCCACTAACAATGAGGCAGAATATGAGGCTTTGTTGGCAGGACTGCAGGTAGCCCGGCACGTAGAGGCTGCCCGGGTAATCATTTACTCAGATTCTCAGCTAGTAACTCATCAAGTGGCTGACAACTTTGTGGTAAATTTTGATAAATTACAAGTATACCGGGAAGCGTACTAGAAAATGAAGGAAGAATTTGTAGAAGTTACAGTAACTAAGATCCCTAGGGCAGAGAACGAGAAAGTGGATGAGCTAGCAAAGATGACCAGTTCCTTAACCACTTAGGTGTTGGACAGATCACCCAGGGCAGAGAACGAGAAAGCGGATGAGCTAGCAAAGATGGCCAGTTCCTTAACCACTTGGGTGTTGGACAGATCAATGGCACAAACCTTCCTTATAGCTCAAATAGATTTGCAGAATAATAGGGAGGCAACTATTGATTGGCGGGCACCCCTGATCAGCTATCTTCTGCAGGGTACCTTACCGGCTGACACAGAGGAATCACGACTAGTCAGAAAACAAGCTCATGCCTATGTCAGGATAGGGATTAACTATACAAAAGGTCCTTTTCTAGGCCATTACTTAAATGCCTGGATATAGAGGAGGCAGGCAAGACTTTACGAGAAATACATCTGGGATGCTATGGTAGTCATGTGGGAGGTCGGACATTGTCTCGCAGGGTGCTCCTTGTTAGAGTGTATACTAAAAGCCTAGCTTTTGTATAAACATTTATTTAGAAATAAAGAATCACAATGGTCAAATACCTACATTTATTTGTTAAGTGTGGTTGTTCAATTAATTTATATTGTAGATAACATGATGTGTGGTGTCACACACAGAAGATCATGTTATCAGTTCTTTATAAATTATAAACAGTTGCTCACGATTAAGATGGAAAGGAACAAACCATCGGAATAGTCGTAGTGTAATTAGGTATTAGTTTATCTTGACTAATAAATTACACTAGTACACTCTAAGTGTATTGAGTAGGATCATTTTAGGTAAGTTCTTTTTATACTGACTTGATAAAAGAACTAGACCTTAGTTATTATGAAAGTGTGTGCTCTTAATCCTAATATAATAACAAACACATATATTTAGTATTTATTTCTTTGACTTATCAATGGGTGAGATTTAGCTCGATAAATCAATAAGCCCGATAAGTTGAGAAATAATATTACTTATAGTGTGTGTTGTTAATTATAGAAGGAAACTGTGTCCTAGTAATCTAGGTTGAGAAAGACCCCAAGAGGAGCTCATAAGGATTGTCATGTTAAACCCTGCAGGTGGACTTAGTCCAACATGACGATGAGGTTGAGTGGTACTACTCTTGGACTAAGATATTAATTAAGTGAGTTGTCAGTAACTCATTTAATTAGTGGACATTCGACATCTTAAACACAGGGAGATTAACACACTCATAATAAGAAGGAGCCCAAAATGTAATTTGGGATTGGTGCGGTAGTTCAATAATAATTCTTTAGTGGTATGAATTATTATTGATGAAGTTAAGTTGTGTGTTCGGGGCGAACACGGGAAGCTTAATTTCATCGGGAGACCAAAACCAATTCCTTCTCTCGGTCCCTATCGTAGCCTCTTGTATATAGAGATTTATACCCACCACATACCCACTTCTTACCTACCTTTATACCCATCCTATTGGGGCCGGCCAAGTAAATAGGGTGAGTTGAGTTGGTGTGGCCGGCCCTAGCTTGAACCCAAGCTTGGTGTGGTCGGCCACATCACATTAAGAGGGATTTTATTTTTAATCTTTTCTTAATGTGGATATCATGGTTTTAAAAGAGAGTTTAAAATTTAAATCTTTCCTTTTATAGCTTTCTACAAAAGATTAAGAAAAGATTTGAAATATTTCCTTATTTGTAGATTGAAAGGTGGATTTTAATTTTAAGAAAACTTTCCTTTTTTTAACCATGTTCATGATTTAAAAGAGAGTTTAAAAATTAAATATTTCTTTTATACGTTTCTATAAAATATTAAGAAAAAATTTGATATCTTTCCTTATTTGTAGATTGAAAGGAGATTTTTATTTTTAGAGATAACTTTCCTTTTTGGAAATCATCCACATGTTTAAAAGAAAGATTTTAATTTATAAAATTTCCTTTTTACAAACCACCATGAAGGGAAAAATTATTGGAGAAATTTTTTATAAATTTCCGGAAACAAATTAGGAAGTTTTAATTCTTGTATGAATTAAACTTTCCTTTGATTGGGATTGTTAGTGGCCGACCATTATAATTGATGAAAAGAAAATTATTTTTAATTAAATAAATTTTCCTTTTCAATGGCAAAGGAATTAAGGAAGTTTTTATTTAAATTTCCTTATTTGCCAAGACTAAGGATTATAAAAGAGGGGGTAGAGGTGCCTTCATGGGTAACAACTCTATTCTTTTCTTCCTCTCTTTTTCTCCTTGGTGTGGCCGGCCCTAGAGGTTCTCCCTCTCTCCTCTTCTCTTCTTCTTTAGTGGCCAATTTTATCCCCTCTTGGAGCTCTTGATGGTGGCCGGTTCTAGCTAGGAGAAGAAGGAGAGAAAGGAGATTTTGTTTCTTGCATCCCTTGGAGCTTGGTGGTGGTGGTCGGACCTCTACTTCTCTTGGAGAATTGAGGTGGCCGAATCTTGCTTGGAGAAGAAGGTGGCTTAGGTGGATTCTCATCTCGGTAGATCGTTATCCATACAACGTCCGGGATAAGAAGAGGAATACGGTAGAAGATCAAGAGGTTATTTGCTTACAAAGAAAGGTATAACTAGTAATTATTTTCCGCATCATACTAGTTTTCTTTGTGTAGTTATTTTTGGAAATACCAAACACAAGAGGCATATGATTCTAGATTTTTCAGATTTGTTTCGAATTTGTGTTTCTTTTATTTTATTTTTTGAATTTATGATTCGATTGTTCCTTTTGGTTAACCTAGAGTTATTTAAGGAAATTAAATATTAGTTTTCCTTAAAAGGCTTTGTTTAGGCGGTGGTGGTTGCTCTCATATCCAAGAAGGCCATGTGCCTCGCCATGCTGTCCTGGAAGCCAATTTTGGAAATTAATATTTAATGGAATTAATAACATAGGTAGATTTGAATCAATAGTGTTAAGTTCCGCTTGCGATTCAAATCTAAACCATTAAGAACAGATAAGTTAAATTTGGAATCAATGATGTTAAGTTCTGTCTGCGATTCCTAATTTAACTTCTAAAGAATACAATATGTTATTTAAGGAAAGGTTCGACATTTGCACAAAATTTTTGTACAGTGGAACCGGTACGTTTTCCTAAGACTAACCAACAATTAGTATCAGAGCTAGGATATGCCTATGTGTGTTTGGTTTTCAAATAGATTATGTACATGTCATACATAATTTAGGCAGGATAATAGTAGGATGTGCTAACTTTATGGTTGCAGGCTCCAACTATTATGCCATATAGATATTGTGTGTGATTGGACCCTTGGACATGTCAAGGGCATTTTATTGTGTGTGTATGATTGTATGTATCAAATACAGCAGGAGTTGTATTAGTTTTAGAATTTTATTTTTTTGTTCGATCTAGAATACATGTACATTCCTTTATGGAATATAGGATCGATATATGTAAAATTCTATTTTTATCGCGGATCGTATCCTTGCGAGGCGTGGTACTTTTGGAGGACCAGAGGCGCAGCAGAAAAGGAAGCTCGATGGACCCGATGACATGGACCCGATTGCGGTGGCTAAATATGGCAGCAGCTAGGGTTGGCAACACACGGAGGACAGTGATGGAAGAAGCCATAATAGTTGGAAAATTAATTTCCATATTTATTGCTTATATTTACTGTGGTGTGTGTGCTTGTGATGTATGCTTGCATAGGTTAAAATTCCTCACTTTAAATAACTAAGTGGGAGAGGGATTAGTATATAAATCTCACGGTCTCCATTACTGGTTTGTAAGTGATTCAACAAGCTTGCGTGTTGGCTCTGGGTGCCTCCCTCTACAACGGATGAGTTTGTTTGCGGATCACTAGATCAAACTCCTTAATAGATGATTATAGGAAGTTATTTAGGATGTGTGTGATCTTCTCCAACTGAAGGGGCACAATCTTATTTAATGGACTAAGTATCAAGTAATGGTATACACTTAGACACATTTAATAGTATCCTCCCCAACGGAGTCACTGCTATTACTTGTGTGACCAAAAGAGAAACCAACTATTAATTTGTCATAAAACTAGGGTGACAAGATAATAAAATTAATGGGTTAAAACTCCTCTTATAAATGATTGATTTTGTATACGTCCATACTAACGTGGAATACAAAATTAACAGTGTTTGAGATAATTTTATTTGTCATAAAGTTAGGTTGACAAGATAGTTAATGGGTAAAACCCTCCTCTTACAAATGTTGATTTTGTATACGTCCACACTAACGTGGCATGCAAAATTCACGGTGTTTGAGGTGTTGGTAAATTTAAATAGTATTGTTAGAGAAATCAATATTATTTTAAATTTAGAGTCTTGACAAAATATTTGATCAAAGACAGACCAACTATTAATTTTATTTGTCATAAATTGACAAGATAATAAAATTAATGGATAAAATATCCTTTTAGAATTTGTATACGTCCACACTAGCGTGGCATACAAAATTCATGGGGATTTTGAGATATTGGTCTTGACCAAATATTTTTGTGATTCTTAGGATTTCAAATGTTAGTCAATTCCCTAGTTGTTATACTATAGAATAGACTTAGTAGTCCCAATTGTAATGATTGAAAAACTTGGACATTAAGGTAGACTGTCCTCTCAGAACTGAGAACAATAACGGTGTATTTTATTAGTTGTTGAAACATATTTAGTGGTGTTGTCTACCGATACCTGGTGTGTAGATACATGAACCACTGATTATGTCTGCAATTCATTACAGGGGTTCCAGGAAACCCAACAACTATATAAATCACCGTCTACATGGGCACTGCTGCAATAGTAGCAGCTGTTGCAGTGGGAGATGTTTATCCTCTGATAGGAATAAACTATGGATTTTAAGAAATTGTCTTTACGTACTAAGTTTAGAAAGAATTTAATTTTGGTTTCTAAACTATTCTGTCTATTTTGGTAACAAAGTTGTTATCAAGAAAATAGGAAAGTTATCTGTTCTGGTATGTTGGTTGCAATTTAAAATCCAATAACTCTCACGATGCAATAAATGGAAATTAATAACACATCTTCTAAACTTTAATAAGAGAAAGCAACCTTCGGAAATGAACCAATCACATCTTTGGCAGTCTAAGGCTAGGTTATATTAACTTGAGTAGGATTCAAAGGAGAATAACCAATGAACTCTTGGGTTCATTGGTAGTGAAAAATTTTCCAACCTGCGGATCTTACTTGGAAGGAAAAATAACCAAGAAGTTTTTAAGTCTAAGGGGTATGGAGTCAAAGATATGTTGGAATTGGTTCATTCTGATTTGTGTAGACCTTTGACTATCCAGGCAAGAGAATGTTTCGAATATTTCGTCTATTTTATAGATGACTATTCGAGATAAGGATACATTTACTTGACGCGCCACAAGTCTAAGTGTTTTGATTAGTTCAAAGAGTACTAGGCTGATGTGGAGTAACGTCAAAGTAAAAGTATCAAGACACTACGGTGAAATTGTAGTAACGAGTACCTCTTAAGAGAGTTTAGGAGTCACTTATCAAAAGTCGGGATTTAATCCCAACTAACTGCACCTGGTACACCCTAACAGAATGGTGTAATAAAAAGAAGGTATAAGTCTCTTATGGAATAATTATATCGAAGATGAGTTATTCAGAAAATTACCAAATTCGTTTTAAGGATATACACTGGAAACGGAAGTGAACATAGTACCTTCTAAGTCAGAACTCTCTAGTTCCATAGAATTGCAGAATGAGCGTAAGCCTAGTCTGAAGCATATTCAGATTTGGGTGGTCTAGCACATGAGAGACACTGATAAGTTGGACATGAGTTCACTTGTTTGTGAGTTATCCTAGAAAAAAGAGGTTTATAGTCCTTAAAAATCAGAAGGTCATTGTTAGCACCAATGCTCGATTTTTAGAAGAGGACTATGTAATGAACCACAAGCCCATAAGTAAATTGTTGTAACGACCCGACCTTCTTGGCCCATTTGGTGACCCTCGGGTCATCGACCGTTGGCCCTTATGTCGTCAGCCATTTGGCGACCTCTCATGTCGTCGACCGACGACCCTTGGCCGTGCCGTTACTCACTAAGACTTTCCACCCCCGGCAGTGGATTTTTGCCTCCCCCAGGATTCGAACTCTAAACCTCCAGGCTTAAGTATTAGAGTTTATGAATCCTGGTGTAACGACCACTCTTCTTACTACTACTACTCTCTAAGAGTGACCGTTACTTAGCTACTAACTCTACTTAACCGGTATGATTAAAAATCACATGGAAACCCTACCGAAAAATTTCGACAGAATCTCCCCTGTACCGGTGACCTTAAACTGATATACAAACACTATATACACAGCCACAGGCAGCTAGAATAGATAACAAACTCTCACGCAGTTATATAAGTGTCAAAACCAAAAGAAAACAATACCACAAATCATCACACAAGAACACAAATCATCTACTATGTCCTAATCACATCAAAATAACATATACTGTCTCAAATACTTCTAACATAGCAAAAGAAAAAGAAAACTAAAGGAAACTCCTTCCTAGTCCCAAGGCTTCCATAGTCCTGGCATCACACATCCTTCGACCACCTCCTTGTCGCCTTCCTTTCTATATCTTTTCCTTTCCTGTATCTGCAGTAAGAGGAAATGCAATATATAAGCAAAATGCTTAGTAAGCGCTATCTAACTCACAAAATCTCAATATGCATGAGAATATACTGAAATCTAAAACTGAATGCTCAAAAGGAAATCTAGTCATGCTCATCTACTAGTGAAAGAAACATACTGAAAGGATAAACATGTAAAGTAAATCTATACAAACATGCTAGCATAAAGAACTAAACTTACTGAATTCTAAGCACCTTCTGAATCTTATTTCACTTGCTTAAAGACTTATTCTTTAATACTTATGTGAAACTTATTTTACTTGTTCAAAAAAAACTTATACTTATAATACTTCAAAATAATAATCAACTTCTTCTTGGACCCTGGCAACTGTACTTACTTTGCACGCATCCCTAACTTGACCCGAGGTAGCTAGTCCCGAATCTAGTAGGGTATACTAGGTTATCTGAACCTAGGGACGACTATGGGAGTCCAACCCAAGGACAACTGAGAGTCCAACACAGTGCCACTGATAAAAGTAAAATACTTGTTATCTTTTAATACTTCTAATATACAATGCCTTGGCATTTTAATAAGCACCTTGTGTGCCAAAATCCCTAAAGTCTTGACTTTGGGATCTACTTAAGCCTTGGTCTTTTACTTTCTTTTCTTTATCTTTCTTATACTTTTCTTAAACTCAAAATACTATTAGGGTATTTTTAAATATGCATCTATAAGTGAAATCAACTAGGTAACACACAATCATGCATATTTAAAAGAAATCTAAAGCCTTGTTCTACAATGCTTTCTATAAACTATCTGTATTTTAAAAATAAAGACTACAGCTTTAGTTGTTCCATAATTCCAAACCTCCTAAGCAGTTAGGTGAAGCAACTACATTAAACCTCAATAGTGCAATAACATTCAAATATCATAAAATCGATGGATCACAACTGCACAAATTCAGCTAACATGAGGTAAACTTCAACTCTACTCATTCTACAATCTTGCTCCTTTAGTCATGATAAAGAGTTATCTGAACTAACCATTATCCTATCTAGAAGAAAGATTTGTCATTAAACAAATATTGTACCAACATTTAGGGTCATCTAGAAAGAGTAGAAATCATGCTCAGAATTGATCTAACATTTAACTCTCTTTTCCCATCTTCTAAACTAAACTTCTACTCTGAAGTTACTACTTGCATATCTAAAACACTCACATACTTCTCACCTGTTAAATTCATTACATCACTTCAAATCATCTTTTAGTCTTAATACATGATACTCACCAAAACAACTTATTACATATGCTCATCTTCACTCCTTCATCCACACTTCTGCACTAAAGAGATTACACTACCTACTTCATCATAAAATAAACCAAAATCACTACCAGATCAACCTCCAATTAGCCTAATAAACCAATACTTAATCCAAGTCATTCTGTATTCATTGCCTATAAGCAGAACAAAGGAAACTAAAAGCTTAAAGATAAATCTAACTTTATATATACTTGAAATAAAAGGCAGTTCGTTGCATAGATACATATATAAACTAAAACTGAAAATCTACAACTGAAATATTTTCATGAAATCTGAAACTAACATGCTCCAAATTAATCTAACTCGTTCTAAACTACAAGACTTCCTCGATTCTGTACAAACACAATCAAAAAGCGTGCCTAAAGACTTCCTCAATTCTTATCATATCATGTAAAGAACATCTTTAACCCAATAGAACCCCACAAATCTACAAAGGAATATACTTGAAACCTCTTAATCTACACCGGAAATTTCCACAAGCAAGGAAAGAACTAAAATGTTCCTTATCTTCTAATTCTTTTATTATAGAATGCCTTGGCATTTCTTCGAGCACTTGGCGTGCTGCTGATCCCAAATTCTGAAATTTAGATATCCTATCAAGACCTTGGTCCTTTCTTTACTTATAACTACTTATAATCTTCTAAAAAAGATTTAAAGAAACACATGCTTTAAATTAAGGAGCTATTCTTGCTCGTTAAGGAAGTAGTAAACTTCAAATCTGCACCCTAAAGAAACTAAACCATATACTCGTGCATATCTAATAGCAAAGAAAACTGGTCATGCTCAACTCATAGCAAACATAACTAGAAAATATACTCTTATTGAAAATCTGCATTTGCTAAAGAACTAAACTAAATCTACACTTAATGAAGAACCAAACTGCACCACTAAAGAACAAGATGGAAAATTCTGCACTTAAGCTCAATAAAATGTTTAATAAAATTCTGCATTATAACTTAATAAAATCTGCATGTCATACTAAACTGAAGTGCCTAAAAAATAACATGGTACAACCCTTAAAACCTCATACCAAAACTGAAAATACATATACAGAACTTAACTAAATGCTAAAAGAAAATATGAAACTGTACAGCAAGCTCTAACTCAAACTAAAACCTGCTGGAATCTTCTCTTCAAACCTATGTAAAGCTTGTTTTGTTTCATGGTCTACTAGAACAAAAACTTAATGGATCTACTCATGTTGATTTGTTTCTAACTGAGCATAGCCTAAGGAAAAATTAGCATATGGGCTGTTCATATGGGGCTGTACTGCAAATCAGCATAAGTTTATTTAATATAACTACTCTTGAAAGAAGCAGATAAGGACTTGTACACATGAAAGGAACCCGAATCTGTATCTGCCTTTGCTAAAGGTAAAAAAAAACAAAACTAAATCTGCACTTGTAAGGGCTGTTCATATTCGGAATTTACTACAAGATTTTGAAACTGAACTTCCAAATCACCAAACTGTGCAAGATTGTAAACTACAAGGAAGCCAACCAATAAGACTAAATCTGTTACAGGTTCCAAAGCAAAGACAAAGTGGACTAATTCCCTAACAACATAACTGGTTACAGCAAGAAACAACAAATTGCTAATTCAATCTAAAACCTTGTAATAATTTCTGGAAACGAAACTAAACCATCTCGAAACAGCAAATCTCATAGCAAGGAATCACAAGCTACTAATCTTATCCACCGAATTCAAACTACAATTCAAAGCAAATCTGTTTCCCTTCTTCCTTCCCTTTTGAGACTCTCGGCAACAACCTCACAACAAGCTCCTTACGGCATTCATCACAGAAAACAACAAGTAAAGCAAAAAACTCGATAGCTACTCTTACCGCAGGTGAGTAAGAAACTTACCCTTCGTGTTCTTGAACTCACAGCCGAAAAGGAGATTTTAGGGTTCGGAGGAGGTGAAAATCTCAACAATCCCTTCCTGTCCGCGTGCCCTCCTCGACGGAATGACCTTACTTCTTCGCTGCCGTCGCCCGAGAGGAGGAGCCCTAGCCTTGGCTGCGCCTTCGCCCGAGAAGAATCGCTTGAAGAAGGGACACGGCGCCGTCATGGGAGGAAGAAAGGGAAAACGGGATTTTTAGGGTTCGCGTCGGGTGAAAGGAAAAGGATGAAATCCTTATACTTAGGTATTTTATTATCTAACTACTGCTTAAGTGTTATTCATCCCTTTCCTTAATTAACATCGGCCGCCAGCACAACTGGTCAGGCGGGTTTTGCTCGGCTCAAAGGTCTCGGCTTCGATCCCTCAGCCGCGCACTTTTTATTCCAATTTATTTTAAACGTTCCAACTATAGCTTAAATATATTTCACTCCATATTTGATTAACAAAACTCTCGCAGACCAGTTGGTTGGCTGAGTTCGGTTAAAACCTGGTTCGGGTCCGAGGTCTTGGGTTCAAAACCCGGCTTCAACACATTTTTTTTAAACTTCTTCCTCTTGGTAAAAATACCAAACGAACTCCAAAAATTACATAAAAATACTCTAAAAATTTCTAAAAAATCTCTAGAATTTTTTTATAGCATTTAAAAATATTTTTGAATTATTTTTGGGGCTAAAAATGAGGAAATTTGGGTCGTTACACCTGGTAACTAAGTGAGATGATCTCACTTGGTTACCAGGATTCATAAACTCTAATACTTAAGGCTGGAGGTTTAGAGTTTGAATCCTGGGGGAGGCAAAAATCCACTGCCAGGGGTGGAAAGTCCTAGTGAGTAACGGCACGGCCAAGGGCGTCGGTCGACGACCTGAGAGGTCGCCAAATGGGCCGACGACATAAGGGTTGACGGTCGACGACCCGAGGGTCGCCAAATGGGCCGCCAAATGGGCCAAGAGGGTCGGGTCGTTACATTTGTTCTTAAGGAAATAATAAAGGACACGTCTAATTTAGTACCAACTGTACAAGATGAAATACCACAAGAAACTGCAACACGTATCACAAATGATACACAATTACAGACAGTGCCTCATCGTAGTGGGAGGATTGTTAGGCAACCTGAAAGATTCATGTTTTGGAAAAGTCTTTGGATTAGATCCTTGGTGAACATGAATCTGATTCCCGGACATATGACAAAGCACTCCAAGATAAAGATGCAGCATCTTTGCAAATAGCAATAAATACAGAATTAGAATATATGTATTCTAATAAAGTCTGGGAGCTTATAAAATCACCAAATGGTGTAAAAGCCATTGGGTGAAAATAAGTTTACAATAGGAAAAGAGGGATAGACAGGAAGGTGGAAACTTTTAAAGCAAGACTTGTTGAAAAAGGAAACTTTTCACCGGTAGCCATGCTTAAGTCTATCCGGATTCTTTTAGCTATGAGATTTAGCAAGTGGATGTCAAGATAACTTTCCTTAATGGAAGTCTTGAAGAAAACATCCATATATAACAACCAGAAGGGATCATTGCAAAGAGCAAAAAGCATCTTGTGTGTAAGCTCAATCAGTCTATGGACTGAAGTAAAGCTTCAAGGTCTTGGAACATCCGGTTTAATAAAGTAATCCAGACCTATGGATTTATTTAATAACCGAATGAGTCTTGTGTATATAAGAAGTGTGACGGAAACGTGGTGGTATTTCTTGTACTATACGTAGATAACATTTTTGGTAGTTGGAAACAATATCAAAGTGTTGTCAGAAGTAAGGGTATGATTGTCCAAACAATTCGATATGAAAGACTTGGGAGAATGCATATATTCTTGGGATCAAAGTAATAAGGGATCACAAGAAAAGAATATTTTACGTATCCCAAGCTTCATATATCGAAACAATCCTTGCTCGTTTTAAGCATGCAAAACTCCAAGAAAGGTTTCTTACCTTTTCAGCATGGAGTATCTTTATCTAAAGAGATGTCTCCGAAGACATCAAAGGAGATAGAGAAAATGAAAGGCAGTTCCTTATGCTTCGGTTATCGGAAGCCTAATGTATGCTATGCATGAGATTGGATATCTGTTTTACCAAGGGCATAGTTAGCAGATATCGAAGTAACCCAGGACCGGGACACTAGACTGCCGTAAAACATATATTAAAGTACCTAAGAGGGACTAGAGATTATATGCTAGTTTACTAGGCAGATGATTTGATCCCTGTGGGTAACAAGGATTTTGACTTCTAATCAGATAGAGACAGTAGTAAGTCAACCTCGGGGTTTTGTGTTTACTTCAGGAGTTAAAGCCATAACAATGGAGGAGTGTTAAGCATAGATATTTTTCAGACTCCACCATAGAAACTGATTATGTGGCAGCCTCTAAGGCAACCATAGAAGCTGTATGGCTCAGAAACTTCATGATGGACTTAGATATGATTTCTGGTTTGTCAAAAAATTATTATAATTTATTGTAATAATAGTGGTGCAGTAGCAAACTCGAAGAAAACATAAGTCCATAAGACAAGTAAACACAAAAGAGCGCAAGTACCACCCAATACGAGACATCGTATAAACGAGGAGAAGTTGTGCTCTTAATCCTAATATAATAACAAACACATATATTTAGTATTTATTTCTTTGACTTATCAATGGGTGAGATTTAGCTCGATAAATCAATAAGCCCGATAAGTTGGGAAATAATATTACTTATAGTGTGTGTTGTTGATTATAGAAAGAAACTGTGTCCTAGTAATCTAGGTTGAGAAAGACCCCAAGAGGAGCTCATAAGGATTGTCATGTTAAACCCTGCAGGTGGACTTAGTCCGATATGACGATGAGGTTGAGTGGTACTACTCTTGGACTAAGATATTAATTAAGTGAGTTGTTAGTAACTCATTTAATTAGCGGACATTCGACATTTTAAACACAGGGAGATTAACACACTCATAATAAGAAGGAGCCCAAAATGTAATTTGGGATTGGTGCGGTAGTTCAATAATAATTCTTTAGTGGTATGAATTATTATTGATGAAGTTAAGTTGTGTGTTCGGGGCGAACACGGGAAGCTTAATTTCATCGGGAGACCAAAACCAATTCCTCCTCTCGGTCCCTATTGTAGCCTCTTGTATATAGAGATTTATACCCACCACATACCCACTTCTTACCTACCTTTATACCCATCCTATTGGGGCCGACCAAGCAAGCTTGGAACCCAAGCTAGGGTCGGCCAAGTAAATAGGGTGAGTTGAGTTGGTGTGGCCTACCCTAGCTTGAACCCAAGCTTGGTGTGGCCGGCCACATCACATTAAAAGGGATTTTATTTTTAATCTTTTCTTAATGTGGATATCATGGTTTTAAAAGAGAGTTTAAAATTCAAATCTTTCCTTTTATAGCTTTCTACAAAAGATTAAGAAAAGATTTGAAATATTTCCTTATTTGTAGATTGAAAGGTGGATTTTAATTTTAAAAAACTTTCCTTTTTAAACCATGTTCATGATTTAAAAGAGAGTTTAAAAATTAAATATTTCTTTTATAAGTTTCTACAAAAGATTAAGAAAAGATTTGATATCTTTCCTTATTTGTAGATTGAAAGGAGATTTTAATTTTTAGAGATAACTTTCCTTTTTGGAAATCATCCACATGTTTAAAAGAAAGATTTTAATTTATAAAATTTTCTTTTTACAAACCACCATGAAGGGAAAAATTATTGGAGAAATTTTTTATAAATTTTCCGGAAACAAATTAGGAAGTTTTAATTCTTGTATGAATTAAACTTTCCTTTGATTGGGATTGTTAGTGGCCGACCATTAAAATTGATGAAAAGAAAATTGTTTTTAATTAAATAAATTTTCCTTTTCAATGGAAAAGGAATTAAGGAAGTTTTTATTTAAATTTCCTTATTTGCCAAGACCAAGGATTATAAAAGAGAGGGTAGAGGTGCCTTCATGGGTAACAACTCTATTCTTTTCTTCCTCTCTTTTTCTCCTTGGTGTGGTCGGCCCTAGAGGTTCTCCCTCTCCTCTTCTCTTCTTCTTTAGTGGCCGATTTTATCCCCTCTTGGAGCTCTTGATGGTGGTCGGTTCTAGCTAGGAGAAGAAGGAGAGAAAGGAGGTTTTGTTTCTTGCATCCCTTGGAGCTTGGTGGTGGTGGCCGGACCTCTAATTCTCTTGGAGAATTGAGGTGGTCGAATCTTGCTTGGAGAAGAAGGTGGCTTAGGTGGATTCTCATCTCGGTAGATCGTTGCCCACACAATGTCCACGATAAGAAGAGGAATACGGTAGAAGATCAAGCGGTTATTTGCTTACAAAGAAAGGTATAACTAGTAATTGTTTTCCGCATCATACTAGTTTTCTTTGTGTAGTTATTTTTGGAAATACCAAACACAAGAGGCATATGATTCTAGAGTTTAAAGATTTGTTTCGAATTTGTGTTTCTTTTGTTTTATTTTTTGAATTTGTGATTCGGTTGTTCCTTTTGGTTAACCTAGAGTTATTTAAGGAAATTAAATTTTAGCTTTCCTTAAAAGGCTTTGTCTAGGCGGTGGTGGTTGCTCCCATATCCAAGAAGGCCATGTGCCTCGCCTTGCAGTCTTGGAAGCCAATTTTGGAAATTAATATTTAATGGAATTAATAACATTGGTATATTTGAATCAATAGTGTTAAGTTCCGCTTGTGATTCAAATCTAAACCATTAAGAACAGATAAGTTAAATTTGGAATCAATGATGTTAAGTTCCATCTGTGATTCCTAATTTAACTTCTAAAGAACACAATAGGTTATTTAAGGAAAGGTTTGACACTTGTACAAAATTTTTGTACAGTGGAACCAGTACGTTTTCCTAAGACTAACCAACACTCCTGGCCGGATATTTCTGGCCTACCTTACAAAGGGATGCTCAGATGCTGGTTAACACCTGCCTGTCCTGCCAAAAATATCAGAATCTAACGCATCGACCAACTACACTACTAAGAACATTTATAGTCTCGTGTCCCTTTAATCAGTGGGGCATGGATATTGTAAGACCATTTCCAATGGCCCCAGGTCAGAAGCGTTTCTTACTGGTAGCGGTAGATTATTTCTCCAAGTGGATGGAAGTAGAGACCCTGGCCTGGATCACAGAAGGGGCTTTCATCTAGTTTCTATGGAAAAATATTCTTTGCAGATCCGGCATACCGCATAAATTGGTATCAGATAATGGGAGGCAATTTCAAGGGCAAAAGATCTAAGCCTGGTGTAAGGGGTTTGGTATAATGCAAGCCTTCACTTCAGTGGTGTACCCTCAAAGCAATGGTCAGACTGAGGTGGTTAATCGAGAAATAGTACGAGGTCTGAAGGTTAAACTGGATCATGTGGGAGGCAACTGGGTGGAAGAGCTACCAAGCATCCTATGGGCCTATCGCACAACACCCCGAGAAAGCACAGGTATGACACCATTCCATCTAGTTTATGGGAACGAAGCAGTAGTACCTATAGAGATTGGAGTGTCGTCAGTCAGGAGGACGCTATACGATGCAGGAAATGCAGAGCGACGACTGGCTGAGCTGGATCTCATTAGTGAAATCCGCGAGAGGACAGCAGCCAGATTGGAGACCTATAGACAAAGAATGAGGCAAAATTATAACAGAAAAGTAATTCCTCGATTCTTTGGGGAAGGAGATCTGGTCTAGAAGCAAGTCAAGCCCGTGGGAGACGTGGCCAAGCTAGCACCACAGTGGGATGGGCCTTACAAAGTCATCAAGAAATTATCGTCCGGAGCTTATTATTTACGGGATAACCAAGGCAAGAAGTTAGATCGGCCTTGGAGTGCTAACTACCTGCGACCTTACCGAGTTTAAAGAATTTTATAAAGAAGAAGAGGTCGGGCTGTAAAATGTCTGCCAGACCGGGGCCAAACGCTGACCAGATAGCATAGTAAAAGGATATGTCAGAGCGGGGATTGTATATCCTAACATTTCTTTCAACATACTAAGATATTTTAGCAAGATAAACCTCAGAGTGCAAATAGTTATGCAAGAAGTAAAGTGTTTTGCATGACATCATTAAGTTACATTATGCATAGGCAGTCAGTAATAATTATTTAAAAGGAGCAAAAATATCATCCGAAATCTCTTTAAGGATCCGGTCATGATCCAGAAACTCGACAGGAGGAGTGGATTTCAAGTAACCTTGTTCATAGAGTTGTCGCAGAGCCCTAGCCGCACCATAAATAACAGTCGTGGAGAAACGTTGTCCCGCTTGTACACAAAACTTTGGAGAGCACAGGTACAAGTCGCGGCTCTGCTTGCAGCGGTCATTCTCCCCTTCCTTATAAACGGCCAGGGTTGTGGATACCCCCTCTGCAGTAGCACGAGCCTGCAATAGTTCAGCCCAGATGACCAGAAGTTCTGCTGCTTGAGACGCCAGTTGTGCCGCTTGGGACTCTAATCTTTTGTTCTGCTCTTGTGCTAGGGTTTCTTCGGAACGTAGTTTCTGGGTTAACTGGTCAATGGCTCATTGATGCACCAAAGCTTGTTGATCTAAGTGCTACTAGTGTACGATGTCAATCTTGCTGCTTTCTTCTTAGAGGTCTTTGAGCTTGTGGTTGGCCTGCACCAGGGATACTTCCATATGGGTATTCCTTCTGGTTAGGTCCTCTATTTCAGCTCTTAGGGCATAACTAGCCTGCGCGGGGTCATTTAACTGAAGCTCCAATTTCGTTACCCTGTCCCGCAACACCTTATTCTGGTAATGAGTGGCATGGAAGGATTAATTTATTATCAGGGACTCTGTACAAGCCTGGGACATAAAGGAAATATTTAATAAGAGCGGGGAGGATAATAGGTGCTGGAATCATTAAAGCTTACCTTAGTATACAGCTCTGAGAATCTATCCATTTGGGTAGGCGACGACAAGAGTTCCATCTGGTGCATACTTTCTTCCCATAAAGTGGCCAAATGACCTTTCATTGTCAAGGTGGTGGTGGGAACATCTTGCCTTGACCTTAACCTGGCATCAGAAGGGGTAGTGGTATGATAATGGTGATGAACAAGTGGTGGTGGCTATGAAGGCCCAGCAGCTGAGCTAGAGGGAGCTGAAGGGGGCATACGGAAAGGCTCCGGAGGTGAGGTGGTGGGTGAGAAATAAGGTGAGGGGCCAGCTTCGGTGCTCCGGTGCTGTTGCGAGGGTGAAGGTTGAGCTAGTAGAGGCTTGGCTGGAACCTCGGGGGGATCAGGAGGAGCATCTGCTTGGCTCGGGATAGGAGTAGTAGTTGCAACAGGAGGCGAAGGATGAGGAGCAGGGGAAGGGCCCAAGTCTTGGCTAGGATTGGTAGTTCTGCGGTGAAATTTGTGAGCCAAAGGTCGATCATCCGAATTAGAATCCTTAGAGGGCAGCCGAGCCCTGCGCCGAGAAGAAGAGGGTGTATCCTGATTCGAGCGGTCATTTACATAATGTGCCCGACGAGTCGCCTGAGATGCTTCTCTGAAGGCAGGGCTGGCATAAGTTATGTTGGCTGATCTTCGGCCACGGTCGCGACCCAGGCTAGAAGTCGGTCGGGAAGGATTAGCTGATTGGGGATGAACAGAGGCGGCAGGCCAGGATGTAGGCAAGGTCCTTGTTGGATCGAGAAGCGCTAGAGGGGGGTGAATAGCGCTCGCGGCTATTTCGTTCGTTTCGGAATCGTAAAAGCAATCGAGTAAATAAACGCAGCGGAATAAAAACAAACACACAAACACAAGGGATTTACTTCGTTCGGAGCCTGTAGCGACTCCTACTCGAAGGCTCGCGATCCCTGATCGCTTTCCGTGGGAAAAAACTATAAGCACAAAATTATTACAAGCTAAATACAATTTAAAACAGTAATTAAAAATACCAACGACACTTAGGAAATATCAGATTTGGAGCTCCGGGTCGTCGGGAAGTATTCGCAGCACTTCTGGGTCGTCTCGTTGATAGCACGTTAAAGAAAGGTTGCTTAGAGGAAGTTGTATCGAGTTTCTGGTCGAGTGTTGCTTTTATACAGTGCTCAAGGCGCCTTGAAACCCATCCAAGGCGCCTCCAGGAGGGCAGAGTCGCCCGCGTGGATCAAGCCTGAACTGGTCATGACTTATCACTTCAAGGCGCCTTTATCCACCAGTCCAAGGCGCCTTCTGTGCTCTCCAAGGCGCCTTCATCCACCAGTCCAAGGCGCCTTGAGCTTCCTTCAAGGCGCCTCCAAGCTTGCTTCGTAGCCAGCTCAACTTTGCATCTGAGGCGCCTCCAAGCTCCATGGAGGCACCTCGGACACTGTTCATCTGAGGCTAAGTTGTGCTCCTTTGGTCTTGCAAAAAGTGTTAGTCCCAAACACATACCCTGCAAAACAAAGTTAGCACAAAACAATATAGATATGATAATAGAATATGATGACAGTCTCCGGACTGTCCGGGTCTAACTTCAGATTTCCGACCGGAAACCCTAGGTTGACCCGACGCCTACTGTTCCCTCTACGGGGAACGCGTCCTCACCTACTCCACTTAGGAGATTTACCTGTTGTCAGTTCGATCCTCCAGATCGACTGGACTTTTGCTCGGTGCTCGATGCTTCCGGACTTTCTGCTGAACTTCCGCTTCCCGGCTGGTCCAGTCTTTCACCTGGTTGGCGACACCAGGACTTTCCACCTAGGGTTACCCCCTAGGACTTTTGCCTGAAGCACTCGACCCACCAAGACTTTCCCCATAGGGTTACCATCCCCTATGATCTAGGGTTACCACCCCCTAGGGTTTTCACTTGCCTAACCACAGTTAGGACTTCTCCTGAAACACTTAAATAGACTTGTTAGATCACAACCTAACCTTAACTTTGAATCCTTTTCCATTATCAAAACTCAGGTTTGATCCTCGGATGCTTCCCGCATCAACAATCTCCCCCTTTTTGATTATGGCAACTGAAATTCAAAGTTAAGTAAAACAAATGTATAAATATACTTAAAGAGTGTAAGTGAGCAAGCTTAAGTACATAAGTACATAAATTCAAATACAAGCATAACTTAAGTTTCCACTTAAACTTTGTGAAGCTTCCCCTTAATATAGGACTTTCTTTTACTTTTGAATTTCCCTACTCTCCCCCTTTGCCATTTATCAAAATAAGCCAGTTTACAACTTGTTTTAAATTTTTAGAAAAACAGACAAGTCTTTGAAAGATGCTTGTGTAACACTTAGCTTATAATTAAATTTTACTGTAAAAATTGTTAGCTAAGTGAGATAAAGGACTTAAAAGGAATATTATTCACCTAAGTTTAAAAGGCTAATATATGGTTGACTTCTTTGTTTTTTGAAAAATACTTAGCTAAAGTTTGAAATTCTGTTAGAAGAAAAACTTAGCTAGATTTTAAAAAATTTTTGGAGCCAAAAAATTTGAAGTCTCTTTTTACTTAGCAGAAATATTTTGAAAGCAATGAGTTAAATATTGCAAGGATATGCTTTTTAATACTTTTAGCTAAGTAAAGAATGAATTTTAGAGGTAACTTAGAAAAATATTTTAGCAAAAATTTATAAAGTTAGATTTCAAGGTTGGCAAAGTTTGAGACAGTTAGAAAGTTACTATATGAATCACTTAGCTAAGCCTTTTGCAAACATTGAATTTTGAAAATGTAGCTTCAGTTTAAAAAGGTACTTAGATTAATTTAAAAAACTTAATTTTGAAAAAATAGGAGTAAGAATTTGTTAAGTAAACTTTTAGGACAAAGAGGGAGTGACTAAATATTTAATTTAGGCTATTTATTCAAATTTAGTTTGTCCTTAAGTCCAAGCATGAGTCAAGTTAGATAGATGTTAAGTTATCTAACTTGTTTTGATCAGGTATCAGAGCCCTAAAGTACAAGCATGCTCAATCTTGAAATCTCCATTTCCTTCACCAACTGTCTAACCTTTAGCTACTTGTTGATTGCCTAGAGGGCAGCAACTTTCACTTGGTTAGTCAAGTTAAGTCAATAGATCCAGTTAGATTTGACTGAGGTTGGATGACTTAACCTGATTACTGTTAATAAAGTATTTAACTCACAGACTCATAATGATGCACATATATAAGCATACTGGAGTCCAAGCTGTACCCTATGCATCTCACGCCGTTCTATGTTTTTCAAACACAAGCAAGGTAAGCTTAGGTGTTTGTGAGATGTTCTGGCTGAATTCTAGGGGAACATGATTTCTAGGGTAGAGCCTAGGCTAAATCCATATTTTGAAAGTCTAGTAAAGTTGGAATTTTAAAACCAATATTTTCCTAGAATTTAAAAGATAAGAAATTGTAAGAAACTGATTAAAAAAAAACTATTCTACCCAACACATTCCTATTTTAGTAAACAACTAAAAATTAATAAACATGAGTAAGTAGCAGTCAACCAAATACTAATACAGTCTGAGAAGACAAATAGGTGTCTGTCCAAAATACATCAAGTGATAGTCTCAAAAGGCAGGATCATCTAGAGCAGGATCATCAGCTGGAGGGTCGTCAGCTGGAGGTGGTCCAAGAGGCTGCTCGGGTGCCGGCTGAGGTTGTCCCTGGCGCCGTATCTCGCCTCGGAGAGACGCAAACCCTGTAGCTATCTCGGATCAGAGAGATCGGAGGAAACGATGGCTATCTAGCACAACCCGTCGCGTCTGAATAGACTGGATCTCGAGCCGAGTGAGTCTATCCTCAACGGAAAGAGGAGCCAAGGTCGAAGGACCGGCTGATGTGGAGGGTCCAGCAGAGGTGGAAGAATCTGCGAAAAAGTCCTCTGCCAGGAAGTTGGGCCACTCCTCACCCTCACCTGGTACGTCCTCGGCCTCTGGAGCACCAGGAGCAGCGACTGGCGGTGGTCGGCCCTTCCAGGCCAGAATCCCCTCGGCAGTGACCTCTGCACCCGCTAATCTAAGACTACGCTGACCTAACTCATCATAAATGGTAAGTGGGATGAGTGTCCCTCTAGTAATGTCTATCCTAGAGCTGGAGAATATCTGGGTCAGGATATGACAGTAGGGCATATGAATCACTCCAGATGTAACTGTACTAGATGAATGAATGATGTTATGAAACATATGTAGTGCTATGTCTATATGTAGGCGCTGACTGAGTGTGTACAAAAAGAACGAGTGGGATGATCGCATCTTTGAGACGTCTCGAGATGAGATGGGTAGGATGCATGCTGTCAGGACTCTGTACATAACATAGTCCTGAACTCGAAGAAGAGTAGACCTGAACTCAGTCAGGCCAAAGGGTCTCTCCTCCCCAAAAAAATACATGTAGATGTCATCTAGGGTAATGTGGGAATTGGGATCACCGAAAGGTAGCTCCCTACCCGGGTAACACAAAAATGTACACTGAGACTCCCTAAGGTCTAAGCTAGTGCGAAGCAGGGAGGGAGTAAATTGAAGGTCAGTGCCACCAACTCTGGTGGAATAGGTGCTATCATCAACCTTTTCAAGGTTGTGATAGAACTGGGCACACAGGTCTTGATTCACTGTAGTGGTGCAGTCAACCAGTTTACCTAGATGATAGTAGTTTATTATCTGGATTGTGGGTAGACAAAATTGGGATAAAAATTCCCTACCAATATATCTAGGTTTAATGGACTCAAAGGTGAACCTAGCAAAATCTATCCTATGATGCTTCGAGGGGAATCTAGGGTCCGTGGAAGGGGCCCTAGGCGGTGTGGGATCCACAATGTGACGCTTCCTATTTTTGAGAATATATGTAAAAATGTACAGAAACAACTACAAATAAGGACAATAGAGAGGTTTGAGATATACCTAGGTGGCATTGTAGGGGAAGTGAGGGAGTTGCAAAGGGTTGAAGGCGCCTTAGAGACGAGATTTCGACGAGAAATCGCTCGGGAACTCGGCAAAATGCCACAGACAAAAATGAACATAATCTGTTCTGTTCGTGATAAACTTTTAGGTTTTAAGGCGCCTTAATTGTGTTATAAGGCGCCTTAGGAAAGTGGTTTGAGGCGCCTCGGAGATAATCTGAGGCGCCTTGAGTGAAGGCGGCGGGAGTTTTCCTACCACTTTCTAGGGCGCCTCCCGTGGGTAGGAGGCGCCTCTGATAGGTGCCACGCGTCCTTTTTTTAAGTTTAATTAATTTTTGAGAGTAAATCTTTAAGTTAATTGATTTTGAAAAATAATTTTAAGTTAATTGATTTTGAAAAATAATTAAGTTTGATTAATTTTGAAAATAATTAAGTTTGATTAATTTAGTTTGAATAAATTATTTTGAAAAATAATCAAGTTTGATTGATTTTGAAGATAATTAAGTTTGAATAATTAAGTTTAAGTAATTTTGAAAATAATTAAGTTTGATTAATATTGAAAATAATTAAGTTTGAATAATTTTGAAAATAATTAAGTTTGATTAATATTGAGAATAATTAAGTTTGAATAATTAAGTTTAAGTAATTTTAAAAATAATTAAGTTTGAATAATTAAGTTTAAGTAATTTTGAAAATAATTAAGTTTGAATAATTTTAATTCTAATTTTAATTTAACTTGAATTAATTTTAATTACAAATTTATGCCTTAGTCATCTCACATGATATAAATTTTCAATCAGGGAACCCTATAATTGTTGTGAGATGAATTAGGTTTAATTTTAGGGTTTGGTTTAACTTTGTGTTAGATTCAGGTTTAGCTTTGGGTTCAACAAATAGGCATTCTTTGGATAAACTTCTGGGCTATGGTGAGTCACAAGGACATCATTAAAGTAACCATGCCTTCGAGGTTTTCCAAATAGTTCTTCCCATTGGACTTAGTATAAAACCTTAGTCTAACTAGTTAGGATCCATAAAGGGTAGCTTCGGTCAGTTCCATTTAGCCAAATGCACCAGGTCGAAGCCATATCTTTCTAAACATGCGATGACTAAGTTTCTCCAACGTACTATCATCCAATACTTCACCAGTACCGTGGGTCAAGTTAAACCTAGCCCCTTTTTAATCTAACCTTAATTACCCTGCCTAGTAGTCTACTCTTGTTTACCCTTATCGGGTGGATTAATTTCGGAGGTGCAAGTTATTCTGGATCCTCCTTCTATTTTTATTTGATTTAAGTTGAATTTTACTTTTAATTTTGAATTAATTTCGAATTTTAATTTAATTTCAAATTTTTAATTGAATTTTGAATTTTTTTAATTTAATTTTGAATTTTTAATTTAATTTTGAATTTTTAATTGAATTTTGAATTTTTAATTTTGAATTTTAAATTTTAAATTATGTTTTTTTTAATTTAATTTCAAATTTTTAATTGAATTTTGAATTCTGAATTGAATTTTTAATTTTTAATTTTTAATTTTTAATTTAATTTTGAATTTTTAATTGAATTTTGAATTTTGAATTTTAATTTAATTTTGAATTTTGAATTTTGAATTATGTTCGTTTTATTAATATCGTCTTTCTTTTTGCTCCCCCTGGATCATAGCCTCGATATGGTCTACCGAGGTAGTGTATTTGATCCTTCGGGATCCAATATTGACCAAGTCCAACTTGATTAATCAATTTGGACTTGGGGACCCATGCTTGGACTGTTTTTCTATTTTCTCTTTGTACAAGAGATAAATAAGATTTATATTTTTTTCTTTGGTTTAAATCCTAGACCAGTTCTATTGTAGAAGGCTCTTTGTGTCCCAAGAATTAGGTCAAGATTCTTGGAACCTAAAGAAAACCGTTCTAGTGTTTTCTCCAGATTCTTGACTTGAGTTTTCAGGCTGGAATTCTCTTTTTCAAGTTTTTGGACTTGAGTTGAGTTTCCAATCTGAACTGGTTCAGTCAAAGATTCGGAGTTAGTCACTTCTTTAAGGACTTCTACTTCCTTTAGAAGTGACTTGACTCTTAGGTTTGATTTACATAATTTTCGTAACAAATAATTAACTAAATTATTGAGTCGAGAGATACTTACAGAGGGATCGGGCCCTTCGGAAACGGATACGGATCCGTGGCTTCGCTCGGACTTGGCCTCCGACTCGCTCTCGCTCTCGGACAGGTTGATCTGGTCCTAGGCCATCAGCGTAAGTAAACTCATCTGATCGAGTTCATCGTCGTCGTCTTCTGAGGAAGATTCATCCCATGTCGCCTTCAGGGCCTTCTTCCTTCTCTGCTTGTTCGCTTCCTTTTGGTTAGGGCAGTTGGCCTTGATATGTCCCTTCTGGTTGCATCCGTAGCAGATCACCTCAAATTTTACCTTAGAATTCGGTTGGGCCTCCTTGGATTGGACTACCTTCTTTAGGTCTCTCTTGTTGAAGCCTTTCTTCTTCTTGTAGAGTCTCTTCACAAGGTTCATGAGTTCAATGGTTAGTTCATTGTCTTCTTCATCTGAGTTGGTTTCTGCTTCTAGCTCCTGTTCGGTTCTTCGTCGTGATCTTGATTCGCAAGCTCCATCAATACCTGCAAGCAAAGCAATTCCTTTCTCGGAAGGCTGTGTATTAGTCTGCTCATGAAGTTCGAATTCTGAAAATAGCTCATCTAATCTAATTGAAGATAAATCTTTGGAGACTTTGTAGGCATCTACCATTGATGCCCACAATGTACTCCTAGGGAAAGAGTTGAGTGCATACCTTATTATGTCTCTATTCTCTACCTTTTGACCGATTGCGTGGAGGGAGTTGAGGATGTCTTGTATACGTGCGTGGAGTTGACAGGCTGTCTCATCTTCCTACATTTTTAGGTTATACAATTTATTAAGCAACAACTCACGTTTACTTACTTTCGTGTCGGAGGTTCCCTCGTGGAGTTCAATCAGCTTCTCCTAGAGCTCCTTTGCTAATATGAACGGACCAAATCTATTGAGTTCCTCCTTGGTTAGTCCGCAGTGGAGGGTACAAGTCACTCTTGCATCAGCTTCCACCTTCTTGATTAGGGTTGGCTCCCAGTCTTCGTACGATGTAGACTTGTCGTCTTCGTCAGTTGGTAGTTGCAATCTAGACTTGACGATCATCCATGTCTCGAACTGGATTTTGAGGAATGTTTCCATTCGCCCCTTCCAGTACCCGAAGTCTTCTCCGGTGAAGAGCGGGGGACGAACAGTGCTATTGTAACGATCCAACTTTTACTATTTCGAGTTCTAAATGTCCTTAAAAATATTTGGAAATGCTTTTAAAATATTCTAGAGATTTTTAAGAATTTTTAGAGTATTTTAATGCAATTTTTGGAGGTCGTTTGGTATTTTTACTAAACGAAGGAAGTTTTGACAAAAAATGTCTAAGCCAAGATTCGAACCCACGAACTCCAGCCGAACCAAGTCTCAAGCGGATTCAGCGGACCAAGTGTGACAGCGGGTGATGTTGTTCAAATAAGGGATGATAAATATTTAAAGGGTAGTGGATAATAGAAATAGTTAGTTTATTAAAGGGAGAACTTTAGGGATTATTTTCAAAAAAAAAAAAACCTAAACTTTTCCTCACCCTTCTCTCCCGATAGCGCTGTTCTCCTTCTCGGGCGAAATCGCAGCAGCAAGCGATCATGTCTCCGGCGACCGGCGAGGTTGTTCTCCGAGGGTTTCTTCACGGGGTGGTGGTCCTCACGTCGGGGAGAGGCCGTGAGCACAAGAAGGGACCGAGATCTTCATCTCTCCGAAACCCTAGATCTTCCTCTTCGGCTGCGAGTCCAAGAACACGAAGGGTAAGTCGCTTACTCACCTGCGGTAAGGGTAGCTCTCTAATTCATTCTTTGATTTCGGTAGAGTTTGTGGCTTTAGAATTTCTTACTGTGAATTGAGGTTTCAGGATTGGTTTTCTTCCTTGTATGAATGCTGTACAGAAATTAGAGATTTCTAAGAGTTTTTGAATCTTTCCTTTGTTTTTGGAAGGCTGTATAGAATCAGAATGTTGCTTAGGGTTCTGCCATGAGTCTCCAAAAAATTAGTGTGTGGAGCTTTTGTTCCTTTTTGGTTTTCTGCCATGCCACAGTTCTAGGGGGAATTACTTCCTAGGTTTTTAGATTTTAGTTGTAGAGAATTATAATGCTTAGGGATCCTAGAATAGATTCAAGAATTTGCTTATTTTCTTGCTAATCTGTTGAAGCATGATTGGAGATTTTGGTTGCTTTACAAAAAGGTTTAAGCTGTGAATTTGCTACATAGGTTGTTTTAACTTTACAGCAAGTTGAATTTGATTAGATTAGGTTTTAGCTTTATGGGCAGGCAATGTGTAGGAGATGAGTCAGTTTTCAAGCATGTGATGAGATTTATCTTCTCCTGTTAATTCGACAGTAGCGTGCTTAAAGAATTGTTGTTAGGGATTTAAGAGAAATTTATGAGAATTGATTTCTTCCTGTTATTTCTATCGTAGCATTCTATAGCATGCTTAAAGAATTCAGTTCTGCTTTCCTTTGTTTTATTCCTGTTGTAGCATGTTTAAGGAGTTATGTGTGTGAATGTTGCACTACAAATTGGGTCATGTCTCTAGTTGTTTTCCTTAGAAGATTAGAAACTTACCCATGTTTAACTCAACTTACAAAGCTGGTAAATATCAGATGCATAGGGGTATGTTTAATTTCTGTTTTAAGAGTTAATTATCATGAGGTTTTAAGTGTTGTACCATGTTATTTTTAGGCACTTCAGTTTAGTATGGCATGCAGATTTTATTAAGTTATAATGCAGAATTTAATTAAGTTAGTATGTAGAATTGTGTAGCTTAATATGAAGAATTATGTTAGCTTAATATGCAGCAATTTAGTGTGCAGATTTTATTAAGTATTAGTGTGTAGAATTCATTTACCCTTAGCTGAACATGTGCAGATTTTTACAAGTGTAGTATGCTGATTTTGTTTTTCCTTTGCTTTAAGATGGCCATGAACAGATTATAGCATATACATATATATACATAGTATTTAGTTTAGACTTTCCTTGCTATAATGAGTAGTTATAAGTGAGGATCCCTGAATTTTAAGTATTGGGATCAGCAGCACATCAAGTTCTCAAAGAAATGCTAAGGCATTTTATTATAAGAATATAAAATGATAATAAGTATTTTATTTTAAAGAAAGGCTAGTACCCGACTTCCAAGGTTGTCGTTAAACAAATCCAAGTGACCAATTCCATGGTCTTGGCCCTGGTAAGACCAAGGTCTTTACCCTCGTAGGACTGATGACTAGCTATCACAGTCCCTATTAGGGAGCGCGCATTGGTACTAAGCCTGGGCCCCAAGAAAGAAGTTGATTATTATTTTTAAGTATTAAAGTATAAGTTTTTAACCAAGAAGAACTTTATTATTGTTTTGAAGTAATAAAGTATAAGATTTGGAACAAATGAAACAAGTTTCACATATGCTTAGAATCAGTAAGTTTAGTTCTTTTGAATTCTAGCATGCAGTATTAGTTTTATTTGTTTCCTGATTAGTTTATTGAGCATGATTAACTTTATTTAACAGCATGCAGTTTTATCCTTGTATAGCATGATTAGCTATTAGAATTACATGAGTAGATTCCTTAGCTTTTTTTTTGCTATTAAATAAACATGATGCAGCTATATTTATGCTTTATTTTCTTTTGGAGCATTCAGTTTCTAGTTCTTCTTGTATACATGCACATTCGTGTTTTTGTGAGTTAGATAGCGCTTACTAAGTAAATTTTGCTTATTGATTGCATTTCCTCTTACTGCAGATAAAGGAAAGGAAAAGATATAACAAGGGAGGCGACAAGGCGGTGCGGATGGTGTGTGATGCCAGGACTATAAAGAGATCTGGGGATTTGTCAAGAATTTATTAAGACTGTTTCCGTTAAATTGTTTAAAGAATTTAGAACTTGTACATGCTACTCTATGGATTGTTTTATCGTGTTTTGCGAAAGTTGATTATTTTGATTACATATGAACTGCGTGGGTGTTTGATATATGTTCCAGCCACCTGTGGTTGTGTATACTATGTATGTATTGATGTTTATGGTCACCGGTACAGGGGAGACTCTGTCGAAATTTTTCGGTAGGGATTCCTCGTGGTTTCGATCACACCGATTAAGTAGAGTTAATAGTTAAGTAACGGTCACCTTAGAGAGTAGTAGAGTTGTAAGAAGGGTGGTCGTTACAGTTGGTATCAGAGCAGTCCCCATTCTCCAGCATCACACATCAGCACCAGCCTTGCCGTCTTCAAGTAAGAAAGTATTTAAGTTTTCTTTGATGCTTTTCCTTATCATTTGCAGTATAGAGTGTTTGCTCATATGTGCTTAAGTAAGATAAAAGTTTTAGTTTCTCTTTTATATATATATATGTCTGGGAAAATAGAGACGATTTTAGTTTTTCTCTTGTTACATAACTAGATGTCAAGAAGAGGACGTCCCCGTACCGCTCGTATTGAAGATCGAGCACAGGAGAGCAAGGAGCCCAGAGCAGCTGAACCAAATCTTTCTGAAGTTGTTGCTCAACTCCAGAGTAGCAGAGCAGCAACAAGTGATCGTCAATCTGATGGCGAATCAGCAGCCAGTCCCTCCTACTCCTCCAACAATCAATGTGGAGATTCCAGTGGTGACTGAGGTTCCACCAGCCGCCCTGGAAGTCCCCACAGCACCTAGAAGACAAGCATACCTGATACAGTGGCTGAAACTAAAGCCAAAGAGTTTCTCAGGCACGACTGAGCCCTGGGATGCTCAGGCTTGGTTCAAGACACTGGAGAGCACTATGGAGCTTCTTGACTGGCCAGAAGTCGAGAAGGTCAAGTGTGCCTCTTTCTGCCAATCTGGAGATGCTCGTATGTGGTGGGAGAGAGTTAAAAGTAAGAGAGCAGTCAATCAGATGAGTCGGGCTGACTTTGAAGCAGAGTTTTATGAAGAATTCTTCCGCCAGCGGATCACCAATAAGTACTATGAGGAGTTCATAGAATTCAGACAAGGTGACCTATCAGTGGAAGAAGCAGTAAAGAGATTCAATAGGATAGCTCGTCTCTGCCCAAAGCTAGTAAGTATGGAGAAGGAACGAGTCAGACTGATGCTCAGGATGCTGAGGCCAGTGATAGCACTTAATGTGAGTAGTGGAACTCACCAGCCCCAGACTGGCGAAGAGCTGGTCAGCAGAGTATTAGTTGCTGAGCACTATCTGGACAGCATCAGGGCACAACGAGCGCAGCATAAGTTAGTCAAGATCGAAGATAAGATAGCTGGGAGTCAGAAACCTCAGGCAAATAAGCAGAACTGGAGAGACAAGGGTAGTAAAAGAAAGCAGTGGAACTCAGGAGGTAACCAGAAAGGAGGACCAGCAAATAAGCAGACCAAGTTTCCTCCCTGTCCTAAATGTGGGAGAACACATCCAGGAGTCTGTCTTTTGGGTAAGACCGGATGTTATTCCTGTGGTCAGGAAGGACACATGGCGAAAGAATGCCCTAACAAGTTCAAAGCACCTCAGCCACAACCAATACAATATGGAGGCAAACCTCAGCTACATTATATGCCTGCAACTCTGGAAGGACCTCAGCTCAGTCAAGGAAGGTTGGAAGCCCCACCAGTTCCAGCCAGTGCCAGAGTATTCTCCCTCACTAAAGAAGAAGCTGCTAGTGCCTCCATGGTCGTAACAGGTCAAGTAATTATTTTTCAGCATTTAGCTACTGCACTATTTGATACTAGAGCGACCCATTCTTTTGTATCAGTACCCTTTGCCAAAGAATTACATATACCTACAGAAAGTATGAACTCCAAGTTCTTGACAACCCTACCTTCTGGGGAAGTCATGGAGTCCAACCATTGGCTTCAGGCTGTACCAGTCAGAATTTCAGACTGTGAGCTATGTGTAGATCTGGTAGTCCTCGCCATGCAGGATTTCTATATCATTTTGGGTATGGATTTCCTCTCAGTAAGTACAGTGCTTCAGTGGACTGCCGCAGAAGGAAAGTGATCTTTAGTCCAGAAGGTGAACCATCCTTTGAGTTCACAGGGGTGCCGAAGAGGAAGACCCAGAAGTTCCTCTCTTCCCTCACAGCGCACCAGATGTTAGCTAAAGGGTGTGCTGGTTTTCTTGCACACATTGTGAATACAGAAGAACAGGAAAGACCCAAGCAGGAAGAGGTTCGGGTAGCCTCTGAGTACCCAGAGGTATTCCCAGAAGAACTACCTGGATTACCTCCTAACAGAGAAGTGGGGTTTGAGATTGAACTGGTTCCTGGTACCGGTCCAATTTCAAAAACTCCATACCGTATGTCTCCAGCAGAGCTGAAAGAGTTACAAGAACAACTTCAGGAGCTGCTTGACAAAGGCTTCATCCGCCCTGGTCATTCACCATGGGGAGCTCCAGTGTTGTTCGTCAAGAAGAAGGACGGATCTATGCGGATGTGCATAGATTATAGGGCTCTGAATCAGGTGACAATCAAGAACAAGTACCCACTGCCCAGAATCGACGACTTATTTGATCAATTGAAAGGGGCAACAGTGTTCTCCAAGATAGACCTGCGCTCTGGGTAGCATCAGTTGAAAGTGAAGGAAAAGGATATACCCAGAATGGCTTTCAGGACCAGATACAGACACTACGAGTTCATAGTCATGCCTTTTGGTGTGACTAATGCACCTGCAGTTTTCATGGATCTGATGAACAGAGTGTTCAGAGAATACCTTGACAAGTTTGTCATTGTGTTCATCGACGACATTCTAGTCTATTCCAGAACCTCAGAGGAGCATGACACGCACTTGAGGATAGTACTACAGACTCTTTAGCAAAAGTAGCTTTACGCTAAGTTCTCAAAGTGCGAGTTCTGGTCAGAGCAGGTGGCGTTTCTAGGCCACACCATTTCTAAAGAAGGTATTCAAGTGGATCCAGCCAAAATAGAAGCGGTCAACAACTGGAGTAGACCCAAGAACGCCAGGGAGATCAGAAGCTTCCATGGTTTAGCTGGGTACTACAGGAAATTCGTGGAGGACTTTTCCAGGATAGCCTCTCCACTAACGGCCTTAACCAGGAAGAACAAAAAATTTGAATGGTCAGACAAATGTGAGCAGAGTTTCCAAGAGTTAAAGAAGAGACTGACCAATGCTCCTATTCTGACTGTTCCAGAAAGTGACAAGAGTTTTGACATCTACAGTGATGCTTCCAAGATGGGCCTAGGAGCTGTACTCATGCAAGAAGGAAAAGTTATAGCTTATGCATCCAGATAACTCAAAGATTATGAGAAGAACTACCCCACTCATAATCTTGAGCTGGCAGCTGTGGTCTTTGCGCTGAAACTCTGGCGACACTACTTGTATGGAGTCCAGTGCAGAATCTTCACAGACCATCAAAGTTTAAAGTATTTCTTCACTCAGAAAGACTTAAACATGAGACAGCGTAGGTGGTTAGAGTTGGTCAAAGACTATGATTGTGAAATCCTCTACCACCCAAGCAAAGCTAATAAAGTGACAGATGCACTAAGCAGAAAATCCAGTGCATCCCTGATGTCTTTGTCATCATTAACCCTACCACTACAGAAGGAGTTGTCAGACTTTGGAATGGAAATTATTTATGGGCAACTCTCTGCATTGACCTTAGAGTCTACCTTGCGTGAGGATATACAGAGAAAGCAAAGTGAAGATCCAGATATCTAGAAGATCAAGCAAGGGATACAGAAAGAAGAAAATTCGGAGTTTCGAGTATTAGACAGTGGAATTCTTTATCAAGGGAGCCGCCTTTGTGTCCCCAATGATGAAGAGCTGAGAAAGAAAACTTTAGAGGAAGCTCATAGTACACCTTACTCCATGCATCCTGGTTCTACCAAGATGTACCAAGACGTGAAACAGAGATTCTGGTGGTCTGGACTCAAAAGAGATGTAGCTAAATATGCCAGTACCTGCCTGACATGTCAGAGGGTCAAAGCAGAACACCAGAGACCAGGAGGAGTTCTACAGCCTCTCCCAATCCCAGAGTGGAAGTGGGAAGACATATCCATGGACTTCATAACAGGTCTCCCAAGAACCACAAATGGATATGATGCGATATGGCTGATAGTGAACAGATTAACCAAGTCTGCTCATTTTCTAGCCATCAAAGTGTCCCATTCTATAGAGCAGTTGACACAGTTATATGTTAAGGAGGTGATCAGACTTCACGGAGTTCCTAAATCTATTGTTTCTGATAGAGATGGAGGCTTCACGTCACACTTTTGGGAGTGTGTTCAGAATGCACTAGGCACCAAACTCAAGTTCAGCACAGCCTTCCATCCTCAGATTGATGGACAGACAGAGCAAGTAAATCAGATTCTAGAAGATATGCTCAGAGCTTGTGCACTAGATTTCAAGGGAAGTTGGTGTAAGTATCTATGCTTAGCTGAATTTGCCTATAACAACAGCTATCAGGCCACCATCAAGATGGCACCGTATGAAGCATTGTATGGTAGGAAGTGCAGATCACTCATTTGCTGGCAAGAAGCAAGTGAAAGAAGAGAGATGGAAGTAGAGCTGGGCATTCAGACTGAGATGATAGAAGAAACCACTCAGGCTATCCAGAAGATCAAACAGAGAATTGAGACTGCCCAGAGTAGACAGAAGAGTTATGCTGACACACGCCGTAGGCCACTTGAATTCCAAGTAGGGGATTCAGTCTTTCTCAAGGTTGCTCCGATGAAGGGAGTGATGAGATTTGGCAAGAAGGGAAAATTAAGTCCTCATTATGTAAGACCTTACCTGATCACAGAAAGGATTGGGAAAGTAGTTTACAAACTGGACTTACCACAGGACATGTCAGCAATACATAACGTATTTCATGTCTCCATGTTAAAGAAGTGTCTCCACGACCCTAGCCAAGTGATTGAGCCTCAGTCAGTGCAGGTTTAGGAGGATCTTAGCTATGAGAGCAGACCTACACAGATAGTGGACAGAGAAGTCAAAAGACTAAGAAACAAAGAAGTGCCACTAGTGAAGGTCATCTAGCAGAACCAGAAACACGAGGAAGTCACTTGGGAGCGTGAGGACAGTATGAGACAGAAATATCCAGAACTATTCTAAGTTCGAAGACGAACTTTTTATAAGGTATGGGGGATTGTAACGACCCAACTTTCCCTATTTCGAGTTCTAAATGTCCTTAAAAATATTTAAAAATACTTTTAAAATATTCTAGAGATTTTAAAGAATTTTTAGAGTATTTTTTATGTAATATTTGGAGGTCATTTGGTATTTTTACTAAACGAAGGAAGTTTTGACAAAAAATGTCCAAGCCGATATTCGAACCCACGAACTCCAGCCGAACCAAGTCTTAAGCAGATTCAGCAGACCAAATGTGCCAGCGGGTGATGTTGTTCAAATAAGGGATGATAAATATTCAAAGGGTAGTGGATAATAGAAATAGTTAGTTTATTAAAGGGAGAACTTTAGGGATTATTTTCAAAAAAAAAAACCCTAAACTTTTCCTCACCCTTCTCTCCCGACAGCGCTGTTCTCCTTCTCGGGCGAAATCACGACAGCAAGCGATCACGTCTCCGGCGGCAGGCGAGGTTGTTCTCCGAGGGTTTCTTCACGGGGTGGTGGTCCTCATGTCGAGGAGAGGCCGTGAGCACAAGAAGGGACAGAGATCTTCATCTCTCCGAAACTCTAGATCTCCCTCTTCAACTGTGAGTCCAAGAACACGAAGGGTAAGTCGCTTACTCACCTGCGGTAAGGGTAGCTCTCGAATTCATTCTTTGATTTCGGTAGAGTTTGTGGCTTTAGAATTTCCTGCTGTGAATTGAGGTTTCAGGATTGGTTTTCTTCCTTGTATGAATGCTGTACAGAAATTCAAGATTTCTAAGAGTTTTTGAATCTTTCCTTTGTTTTTGGAAGGTTGTATAGAATCAGAATGTTGCTTTAGGGTTCTGCCGTGAGTCTCAAAAAAATTAGTGTGTGGAGCTTTTGTTCCTTTTTGGTTTTCTGCCAGGCCACAGTTCCAAGGGGAATTACTTCCTAGGTTTTCGGATTTTAGTTGTAGAGAATTATGATGCTTAGGGATCCTAGAATAGATTCAAGAATTTGCTTATTTTCTTGCTAATCTGTTGAAGCATGATTGGAGATTTTGGTTGCTTTACAAAAAGCTTTAAGCTGTGAATTTGCTACATAGGTTGTTTTAACTTTACAGCAAGTTGAATTTGATCAGATTAGGTTTTAGCTTTGTGGGCAGGCAATGTGTAGGAGATGAGTCAGATTTCAAGCATGTGATGAGATTTATCTTCTCCTTTTAATTCGACAGTAGCGTGCTTAAAGAATTGTTGTTAGGGATTTAAGAGAAATTTCTGAGAATTGATTTCTTCCTGTTATTTCTGTCGTAGCATTCTATAGCATGCTTAAAGAATTCAGTTCTGCTTTCCTTTGTTTTATTCCTGTTGTAGCATGTTTAAGGAGTTATGTGTGTGAATGTTGCACTACAAATTGGGTCATGTCTCTAGTTGTTTTCCTTAGAAGATTAGAAACTTACCCATGTTTAACTCAACTTACAAAGCTGGTAAATATCAGATGCATAGGGGTATGTTTAATTTCTGTTTTAAGAGTTAATTATCATGAGGTTTTAAATGTTGTACCATGTTATTTTTAGGCACTTCAGTTTAGTATGGCATATAGATTTTATTAAGTTATAATGCAGAATTTAATTAAGTTAGTATGCAGAATTGTGTAGCTTAATATGTAGAATTGTGTTAGCTTAATATGCAGCAATTTAGTGTGCAGATTTTATTAAGTATTAGTGTGCAGAATTCATTTACCCTTAGCTGAACATGTGCAGATTTTCATTTACCCTTAGCTGAACATGTGCAGATTTTTATAAGTGTAGTATGCTGATTTTGTTTTTCCTTTGCTTTAAGATGGGCATGAACAGATTATAGCATATACATATATATACATAGTATTTAGTTTAGACTTTCCTTGCTATAATGAGTAGTTATAAGTGAGAAAAGACCAAGGTCTTGATAGGATCCCTGAATTTTAAGTATTGGGATCAGCAGCACATCAAGTGCTCAAAGAAATGCCAAGACATTTTATTATAAGAATATAAAATGATAATAAGTATTTTATTTTAAATAAAGGTTAGTACCTGACTTCCAAAGTTGTCGTTAAACAAATCCAGGTGACCAATTCCAAGGTCTTGGCCCTGGTAAGACCAAGGTCTTTACCCTCGTAGGACTGATGACTAGCTATCACAATCCCTATTAGGGAGTGCGCATTGGTACTGAGCCTGGGCCCCAAGAAAGAAGTTGATTATTATTTTTAAGTATTAAAGTATAAGTTTTTAACCAAGAAGAACTTCATTATTGTTTTGAAGTAATAAAGTATAAGATTTGGAACAAATGAAACAAGTTTCACATATGCTTAGAATCAGTAAGTTTAGTTCTTTTGAATTCTAGCATGCAGTATTAGTTTTATTTGTTTCCTAATTAGTTTATTGGGCATGATTAACTTTATCTACCAGCATGCAGTTTTATCCTTGTATAGC
The DNA here is from genome assembly GCF_018446385.1 of Zingiber officinale. Classification (NCBI taxonomy): domain Eukaryota; kingdom Viridiplantae; phylum Streptophyta; class Magnoliopsida; order Zingiberales; family Zingiberaceae; genus Zingiber; species Zingiber officinale. The sequence continues at coordinate 16,497,675 of NC_056006.1, read as the reverse complement.
ATGATTAGCTATTAGAATTACATGAGTAGATTCCTTAGCTTTTCTTTGCTATTAGATAAACATGATGCAGCTATATTTATGCTTTATTTTCTTTTGGAGCATTCAGTTTCTAGTTCTTCTTGTATACATGCACATTCGTATTTTTGTGAGTTAGATAGCGCTTACTAAGCAAATTTTGCTTATAGATTGCATTTCCTCTTACTGCAGATAAAGGAAAGGAAAAGATATAACAAGGGAGGCGACAAGGCGGTGCGGATGGTGTGTGATGCCAGGACTATGGAGAGATCTGGGGATTTGTCAAGAATTTATTAAGACTGATTCCGTTAAATTGTTTAAAGAATTTAGAACTTGTACATGCTACTCTATGGATTGTTTTATCATGTTTTGCGAAAGTTGATTGTTTTGATTACATATGAACTGCGTGGGTGTTTGATATATGTTCCAGCCACCTGTGGTTGTGTATACTGTGTATGTATTGATGTTTATGATCACCGGTACAAGGGAGACTCTGCCGAAATTTTTCGGTAGGGATTCCTCGTGGTTTCGATCACACCGGTTAAGTAGAGTTAATAGTTAAGTAACGGTCACCTTAGAGAGTAGTAGAGTTGTAAGAAGGGTGGTCGTTACAACTATAACCCTCTTGATGGGTCATTTGAAATCCTGCACGACAAAAAAACAACAAAAATTTGTTCCAAGACTAAGTCTTCGATTAGTAGTGTGGGAATAATTTCAAAGAAAACGGACTCGAGTGGTGTTGCACCAACTTCGAGCAAAAACCGAATCGAGAAAAGAATTAGAATATATCTATAAAGCTAAATTCTAATTGACTCCGAAAAATCTGAAAATACCACATAAAATTTGTTTTGAATGGTGGTTGCACCGATTCAAAACGACCCCGCTCTGATACTAATTGTTGGATCGAAAAACGCTAGAGGGGGGGTGAATAGCGCTCGCGGCTATTTCGTTCATTTCGGAATCGTAAAAGCAGTCGAGTAAATAAACGCAGCGGAATAATAAAAAACACACAAACACAAGGGATTTACTTCATTCGGAGCCTGTAGCGACTCCTACTCGAAGGCCTGCGATCCTTGATCGCTTTCCATGGGAAACAACTATAAGAATGAAATTATTACAAGCTAAATACAATTTAAAACAGTAATTAAAAATACCAACGACACTTAGGAAATATCAGATTTGGAGCTCCGGGTCGTCGGGAAGTATTCGCAGCACTTCTGGGTCGTCTCGTTGACAACACGTTAAAGAAAGGTTGCTTAGAGGAAGTTGTATCGAGTTGCTGGTCGAGTGTTGCTTTTATACAGTGCTCAAGGCGCCTTGAAATCCATCCAAGGCGCCTCCAGGAGGGCATAGTCGCCCGCGTGGATCAAGCTTGAATTGGTCGTGACTTATCCCTTCAAGGCGCCTTTATCCACCAGTCCAAGACGCCTTGAGCTTCCTTCAAGGCACCTCCAAGCTTGCTTCGTAGCCAGCTCATCTTTGCATCTGAGGCGCCTCCAAGCTCCATGGAGGCACCTCGGACACTGTTTATCCGAGGCTAAGTTGTGCTCCTTTGGTCCTGTAAAAAGTGTTAGTCCCAAACACATACCTTGCAAAACAAGGTTAGCACAAAACAATATAGATATGATAATAGAATATGATGACAGTCTCCGGACTGTCCAGGTCTGACTTCAGATTTCCAACCGGAAACCCTAGGTCGATCCGACGCCTACTATTCCCTCTACGGGGAACACGTCCTCACCTACTCCACTCAGGAGATTTACCTGTTGCCAGTTCGATCCTCCAGATCGACTGGACTTTTGCTCGGTGCTCGATGCTTCCGGACTTTCTACTGAACTTCCGCTTCCCGGCTGGTCCAGTCTTTCACCTGGTTGGCGACACCAGGACTTTCCACCTAGGGTTACCCCCTAGGACTTTTGCCTGAAGCACTCGACCCACCAAGACTTTCCCCATAGGGTTACCATCCCCTATGATCTAGGGTTACCACCCCCTAGGGTTTTCACTTGCCTAACCACAGTTAGGACTTCTCCTGAAACACTTAAATAGACTTGTTAGATCACAACCTAACCTTAACTTTGAATCCTTTTCCATTATCAAAACTCAGGTTTGATCGTCGGATGCTTCCCGCATCAACAGTCCTGGGACGAGCAGAGGAGGTAGGCCTGGAAGTAGACGAGGCTCTTGGAGGAAGATTGGGTCGGGGATTTACAGAGGCAGTCATACCGACCTGGGTTGAAGTCGAGTAGGGGAGCGACCTCCTCTCTAGGATGACTCGACCGCGTCGCATTATCTCCATATCACTTAGAGGAGGAAGAGGTTGGATATCTGAGGCACGGGTTAAAGCATCAACTGTACAAGATAGTGTATGGGGTCAGTTACAGTAGGTAAAACAAAATGTATGAAGTTACAAAAGAACCAAAAGAGAAGCTTACCCAGGGAGTGAGGTGTTTCAGAAGTAAGGTGGCTCAGTCGGAAATAGGACAACAATTCCTCAGATAATAAGCAAGTTAAGTTCAGCTGTCATCCTGCTAAGTGAGATGAAGCCTCTAGATAGGAGGTATCAATATGGAACTCCCCTAATGGCGGGGACGGGGAAAGCAGCGGTTGCCATTACAGGGGTCATTCCACTTCATGAGGAAATCGAATGAAGAAGAACTTGCTCTTCCAGTTCGTTTCAGGAGGCTGTAGGGTGAGAAAAAAGCAGTTCGAATGCACAGCTAGAAGTGGAATGAGCCTTCTTCCTGCTGACGAAGGGTGAAGAAGCAGTGGAACAAAGGGGCAGACCAAGATAGCTCACATACTTCACAGAGTACTACAAACCCGCAGAGGAGCCTTATAGAATTGGGCGTTAGTTGGCCCATGGGAATTTTAAAGTAGCGGCACACATCAAAGAAGAAGGGATGAAGAGGGAGGTGAAGGCCTGCTGTAAATTTCTCTTTAAAGAAGGTGCAATAGCCGTTGGGAGGGGCAAAAAATTAATGCACTCCAATTGGAGTGATCACATGGGTGTTGGTAGCAACTCCGTAGTTATAGCGCAGATCATCTAGGTCTAATTCATTGAAGGTGGATGAGCCAGGAAAATACATTGCTGCCAGAGAAGACAGATGAGAGGAGGATGCCATGTGAAAAGAAACAGAAGGAGAAGAAATCAAGCAAGAAGCTATCGATGCAAAAAATAGAGGTTTAAGCGCAGCAATGGATTCAGGAGGGAGGAAGAAGAAGGCGGGGAAAAGGTGGGAGGTAGAAATGAGGGGAAAGTATTTATAGCCGCTGGGCGGAGGGACAATTTAGTCAGTTATCATCCACCGATCCATAATAATTGGCGGAAGCAAAGAGGGCCAATGGATCGTCTCAAAAAACAACACCCAAGGGTATATCTAGAAAAGTATCAGTGTGAAGTACGAGGAGATAGACTTCAGGAAAAGACGCGACAGTTATAAGTGTCCTATGAACTCTTAACCCTCGCTTTCCTGCTCTGGTTTTATCTTATACTGGATTAAGATGGAAAAAGCATACCAGGGTGGTTGGCTGAGCCAGGGCGGTCAGTGGGGAAGGGAGAGTGAAACAGGTTGGGGTAAGGAAGTGAGCCCCGACTGGGACCAGTTAAAACCTGAACCAGAAGGTCGAAGTATACATCCATATCATCATAGTTCATACTGGTCTGAAAATACACAAGGTATTGTCAGGTAATTGACGAGCCAAGGGAAGATCAAAAACAGACAGTCATATCATAACATATCATAAAAAGGTTAAGTAGTCCGAGACAGCAACAAATTTGAAATTATATGCAAATAATATTGGCAAAGGTTTGACAGTTTCATTTTTACATCAAAGTTCAGCATCAGTAGGAGGCGCTGGGAGGAGAAAGAGGTCGTCGTCGTCCTTGAAGGTAGGATACGACCCTGCGGAAAGTTCGCGCATCAGGCGAGCAGTGTCCAGAAAGTTCTCTGAAGGTGTAGAGTGGAGTAGGCCCTGCTCAAATAGTTGACGAGCCCCACCGGCCGCTCTCCAGCATAACATAAGGTTCATCAAACCTCCCATCTTCCTCAAGAAGAAAGGAGATGTGACGTAGGATAGCCTGTAAGTTCTAAGACGACTGGCTTCACCTGCCTGATAATCCGCCATCTCTGCCTGGGTCTTCTCAGCATCGGCTCGGGCCAAAACCAATTCCTTTTGTCTCTGGGAAGCAGTCTCTTGGGCCTTCAAAAGATCGGTCTGCAGTGATTTGATTGTGGTTTGGCTGGCCTCCCAACGACTTTGGATGGTTTTCTCCCGATCGGCGCTGGAAGCTAGTTGATCCTGAACCCGTTAGGTTTTTCTGAAGAGTCTCTTGAGTTTCTTGTAGACTCTTCAGATTAGAAGATAAAGTGGTCAACTTTGCATCTTTCTCATCCAATTCAGCCATGAGCGAGCGATGCCGCTCCCCCTCAGAAGCCAACTTGGACTCGCTAATTTTCAGAGCCGCCTCTAAGGTTTTTATTCTGTCAAAAGCTGCATGGGCGATGCTTCAGGCAGACTCAGCAGACTCCCCAATCGATCGAAGATACCCCGCCAAGTCCCCGGGTGTTGGGTTGAGTGGATCGCGGGGTGTAAGCGGTAGCTCCAATTCTTGAAGGCGAGCCTTCAGCACCTCATGCTCCCTCTGCAAATTGGCGGCATATTGGATCGCACTCAAGCTGGCAGAGCATACCTACATAAGACACAGAAGGAAGGATTATAAGGAATTTCAGAGGAGGAGCCCTGATAAAAGAAAACTCACATAAATTATCTAGCGAGAGGCTTGATCTAGCCCTTCCATTGGCAGATTATTCCAAAATCGTCAATTGCCTAACCGCCAGGACGTGGCTAACTCGCCCTGTAGTTGAACCAAGACAATAGCAAGAGGGGCATCTTCCGTAGCTTCTTCGTCGGCATCAGGCTCGGTAGAGGAGGGCAGGCGCCAGGAAGTGGTGAAGGCATACTTTTTGGGGATTCTCTCCCTGGTTCGAGAGGTAGAGGTCGGAGCGGCTACAGGAAACGAGGTGGACAAAGTTGCAGAGCTCCCGGGTTGGTCCATTACGGGAAGAAGGGCCTGCCCGTGAGATAAGGCCCGAACGAGAAGAGAGGCCTGCTCGGGAGACAGAGCCCGGACGGGTGTAGGGGCTGATATTCCGGGCGACAAGGTGGGAACCTCCGGTTCGAGAGCAATCTCCCGATCAGGAGTAACAGCCTTAGCCTCGGAAGATTGGGAGGTTGCTGATGAACGCTGGCCGGTAGGAAGCGGCTAAGGAGACGTCTGGACTGCGGGAGTGACTCTTTTCCTTTTGCGTTAAAGACGCAGTCGTTTAGCTAGAGGAGGAGAAGCGACCCGTTCTTCCTCGGTCTGTTCCGGGATGGTGAGGTTTTCCAGAGGGGCAGCCTCTAGGGGAAGTGCAGCAGAAGTCTCCGCCCGGGCTGGCATAGGGGGGACAGTCCGCGAGGAAGCTGCCAGGTCCTGCTTGAGCTCCGCACTTAGGGTTTTCAAAACGGCGAGAGACTGCTGATTTATAGTTGAAGAGTAGGCCCGGAGCATAGCAGCCACTGCAAAGTGGAAGAGAAATACCTCAATTAGCAAAGAATAGCAAGAAGGAAAGCAGGGTCTTACCTAACGGAGCCTCTATCTCTGCATAAACTGGGCTGAGCCCGAAAGAGTACAAAAAGTCTTCCAATAGTATTATGGATAAGCGAACGCTCACGCCTCAGAGTTTTTCTGAAGCGGCGTGGCAAGAGGGTTGATGATGGTGCACAGGAAGATTAGTAGGAAGATCAGAACGCCATTAGGCTGGTCCGATCAGCGGTTCAAGTAATCTAATAAAGAAAAAATGAGACTTCCAACCTTTGTTGGAAGAGGACATGTCAGAAAAGAATTTATAACCAGGTCTAGCTTGCACCATGAATACCCCTGGTTCAGATCGTTTGAAGGAATAAAAATGATGAAATAGCTGGATGGTCAAGGGGATTTGTTATACGCGACATAGAATGGCGGTGCCACATATAGCCCTGAACAAATTGGGAGTGAATTGAGAAGGGCAGATACCAAAGTATTGGCTCAGGGAGGAGATGAATGGATGTAGGGGAAAATGAAGGCCTCCTAGAAGCTGGTCCTTGAAAATAGTCATGAAGCCTTCAGGAGGGGATGAGGGATGTTCGCTGGGTGTGGGGAGTCGAAGTTCATAATCTTCGTTAAGTTCCAGATAAGATCGGATCAAGGACAGGTCATAGTCGTCTATGTCAGAAATGTAATAAGAATACCAGAAGGATGTCTTACCGTCTGCCATTATCAAAAGGAGGAAGGTTGAAGGAGAAATCAGACGAAAGGAGGAAGAGCACCAGGCATGGGGAGTCGAGAAGGGGAAGGGCTAAGGCACTGGGGACAACAGAACAACGAGGCGGCGAAGGTAGTCGAAGTGCTAAGACGACGGCGGCGGACTACCTTTAGGGCTTATAAAGCGGGCTTTCATGGAGAATATCGAAAGATGATCCGGGTGCCTTTTTGGGTAAAGCGCCCAGCGCCGTCTGATCAAGGAACGACAAGCTCTTATGGGAAGTCATGTATAAAAAGGAGTTAAGCAGGCGGCGTTATACGACGTAAGCAGTAAAGACGTGGGACAGATGTCACCCCCCTAGGAAGCGTATTAATGATGGACGTGATGAGGAAATCATGAGAGGAGGTAGGCGTACGGAAGCGTCTGCTGCGAGATCTTCTCGGGAAGCGGCAAGAGAAATGGCGGGAGATAAATTCAAATGTTGCACTGCTACATTGCGTCATTTTCCCGAGGGTTGAGTAAGGTTTTAATATTTTTTATCTTCACTACGTCTGATACGGTATATTTCTTGACTACAGACCGGGTCAAAGTATTCTCTGCAAACAAGCCCTGGGCGGGAGCTCACCCCAAGGTCGGCAGCATCTGTCCCCGAGTGGGCTTTCCTAAACAGTCCCGATCGGCTGTCCCAGACACTCGTCCCAGTGCGAGTTATAAGTGAGCACGGCTCTCACGCCCAACGACCTTCCCAGTCGGTTGTCCCAGACTCTCACCCCAATGCGAGTTATAAGTGAGCACGACTCTCATGCCCAACGACCTTCCCGGTCGGTTGTCTTAGACTCTCGCCCCAGTGCGAGTTATAAGTGAGCACGGCTCTCACGCCCAACGACCTTCCCGGTCGGTTGTGTTGGAACCCCAAGGTTGTTTTGGTGTGATCAACAAGTTAAGTTAGGTCCTGTTTGTTTCTAACCTTGTGTCTAAGTGTGCAGGAGCTTAGGAACACAGGTAGTCGAGCGGAAGACGCAGCTAGCGAGAAGGACGGCAATCCGAGGGACGAGGTGCTGCGGAAGAGTACACCGGCGGACGAGAAGGAAGCGCGCGGTGGTTTCGAGGGACAAAAGCCGGAGCGGAAGATTGCTCGGGGAGCAAGAGACGCAGCTAGCGAGAAGGTCGACGACCGAGGGACGAAGACTGCGGATGAGTACGCTGGCAGACGAGAAGGAAACACGCGGCAATTCCGAGGGACGAGAAGCCGGAGGGAAGCCCGCTCGAGAAGACCGGAAGTTGGGTTCGGGTGAGCCCTTTTCCGGATGGCAGAGATCACCCAAGTGAGCGGATCCGGAGGAGAAGAACCGGACCGAGGTGGGACTGAACCAGAGAAGAGGTCCCGGACGAAAAAGTCAACGACTGTTGACTTTGGGCTCTGGGGCGCCCGGAACAGTCCGGGGCGCTCGGAACCCTTCCGGGCGCCCGGACCCTGCTTTTGACCAAGATCACGATTTACGCGATCTGAACGTTGGGGGATAAAGTTTTATCCCCCAGGGCGCCCGGAACTCTTCCAGGCGCCCCGACCAAGGCTATAAATATAGCCTTGGTCTAGAAGCTTTTCATCAGTTCAGAAATTGTAACAACACTTGTGTGCTTCCACTGCTTTGATTAGCTTCTTTCTTTTTGTGCCTACACTGCTGTAAACGAGGCTTCTCCGCCTGAAGGAGTTCTTAGTGCAACCATCTTCCTTGGATTAACAACCTCCCCGGTTGTAACCAAGTCAAATCCGGTGCCTCGTTTTTATGCTTTATTTCCTGCTTAATCTATTTTTCAAGTGTTAGCTTAATTGTTCGAGAAAGGGTTGTGTTTTATTCAGGGCTATTCAACCCCCCCCCCCTTTCTAGCCGGCCCAACGATCTTACAAGTGGTATCAGAGCCGAGGTGCTTCAGGAGGACTAACCGCCGAACGAAGCAACGAGATGGCCGGACCAAGCATTCACCCGCCGAAATTCGAAGGGGATTTCGCCACTTGGAAAAAACATATGCAGGTATTTCTTATAACAGATATTGAATTATTTTTAACAATGAAACTTGGCTTTCAAGCTCCAGAGGACAAGGAAATAGATAAATGGACAAAAAAGGAGCAGGCCGACTTTGTAGTGAACGGCAAAGCAGAATACCATCTGCTAAGCGTTCTTCCACCTCAAGAAGTCAACAGGATCGGTAAATACAACTCTGCAAAGGAACTTTGGGAGAAGTTCCTCGAGCTGCACGAAGGAACGTCCGAAGCTAAGCTCGCCAGAAGAGATCTGCTTCGCAATCAGCTCACCAGCCTGCGACTTGGGGAAGACGAGTCAGTCGCGCATCTACACTCGAGAATAAAAGAAATTATCATCGGTCTTTCGAATCTCGGAGAAAAGGTAAGTAACCGAGATTCGCTCAGGTACGCTTTAAATTCCTTTCCTAGAAATACCAAATGGGCATCATTAGTAGATGCATTTTACATTTCTAAAGATTTAGAAAAGATTTCATTAGAAGAATTCTTTTCAATATTTGAAGTGCATGAGTCAAGATGTGCAAGAATGAAGGAGCCTAAAAATAACGTCGCCCTCAAAGCCTCGAGAGACGAACCAGAATCGGAATCCTCTCTCGACGACGAGGAAATGGTAATGATGATAAGAAGATTCAAGAAACTTTGTAAATCCAGATCTACTAACCATCCGCAGGGAAAGAGGAGAAGAACGATCCGCTGCTACCACTGCGACGAAGAAGGGCACGTCAAGGACAATTGCCCCAAGCTGAAGAACAAGGACAAGGAGAAGGGTAAGAAGCCTATCCAAAAGCGAAAGGCCCTAAAGGCGACGTGGGACGATACATCGTCCGAATCGGAAGTCGAAGCTTTCTCCGGACTCGCACTGATGGCGAGTCATCAAGACGACGACTGCGATTCAAGCTCTTCCGAAATGAGCATCGAGAGCATCGATGAAGGGGGAGACACGTCGGAAGAAAGCAACAGCTCAGGGGGAGAAACGGACAACGAGATCGACAAGGTAAGTCAGGTACGATCTCTTCCTCCCGATAAAATGTTTAAGTTCATTAAACTTTTAACAAAAGATTGCTGCAAATTAGAAAGTGAAAATAAAAATTTAAAAGTAATTCTAGCTAAGTCTTGTCCCTTAGAAGAATTAGATAAATTAAAACTAGCAAATGAAAAATTGAAACTTGAAAATGATGATTTGAAAATGCAAGTAGATAACTTGAGAAAGCATGCATGTTCATCTAAAACCAATGTTAGAAGATTTAATAATTTAAATTGGTACTTTAAATATCACCCTGGACAAATTAGAAACATTTCAAGAAAATATGTTCCTAAAAACTTTTTAGTTAATCCAGTAGGCTGGAACCTATATTGGGTTCCGAAGTCATGCTTAAATTAATTTTAAAATTAAAATTAAAATTAAAATTAGCGCTTTAAGTGAGAAAATTAAACAAAGAATTTCTTTATGAGGCTTTGTCTAAGGAAGTGGTTGTTGCTCCAATAACCAAGAAGGCCTAGTGCCTCGCCACGACCTGAAAGCCAAAATATTGAAATAAATGTTTAATTAACTTACTAATGAAGCATTAATACAAGAATTAATTAGTGCTTGAAAAAGATTATTCAAAACATTTTATTTCAAATTAGAAATTTACTTGTTTAGAAATTTTTTTTTGCCTAAGTCAATTTTAAAAAAAAAATTAAAAATGTTTAATTAACTTACTAATGAAGCATTAATACAAGAATTAATTAGTGCTTGAAAAAGGTTATTCAAAACATTTTATTTCAAATTAGAAATTTACTTGCTTAGAAATTTTTTTTTGCCTAAGTCAATTTAAAAATATATATATATATATATACTTAAAAATGTAAGTTAAGATTTTTTTAAAATTCAAAATTTTTTTTGGATTGTTTCTCAAAAATTATTTTTTCCTAAGTTAAGAACTTTTTCTTGAAACTAGAAATCTCAGCTTAAATTATTTAGAAAAATTTTCTAAATCTCTTAAAAACTTAGAAATTTTTTTAGAAATACTTTTTCTAAGTCTTTAACCCTTAGATTGTTTTTCTTGGAACCCCATTTTTTTTTTATCAAAGGGGGAGAAGGGAAAGTATAAGTCTAGGGGGAGGTAGATAGATTTAATTTGATTTTATCTTTTCTATCTTTTTGCACTTAAATTGAAAATTAAGTTAATTTACTTAATGTTATTTAATGTCTATTTTAACCCTAGCTTAACTTGGGTTGATCACACCAAAAAGGGGGAGATTGTTGGAACCCCAAGGTTGTTTTGGTGTGATCAACAAGTTAAGTTAGGTCCTGTTTGTTTCTAACCTTGTGTCTAAGTGTGCAGGAGCTTAGGAATACAGGTAGTCGAGCGGAAGACGCAGCTAGCGAGAAGGACGGCAATCCGATGGACGAGGTGCTGCGGAAGAGTACACCGGCGGACGAGAAGGAAGCGCGCGGTGGTTCTGAGGGATGAAAGCCGGAGCGGAAGATTGCTCGGGGAGCAAGAGACGCAGCTAGCGAGAAGGTCGATGACCGAGGGACGAAGACTGCGGATGAGTACGCTGGCGGACGAGAAGGAAACACGCGGCAATTCCGAGGGACGAGAAGCCGGAGGGAAGCCCACTCGAGAAGACCAGAAGTTGGGTTCGGGTGAGTCCTTTTCCGGATGGCAGAGATCACCCAAGTGAGCGGATCCGGAGGAGAAGAACCGGACCGAGGCGGGACTGAACCAGAGAAGAGGTCTTGGACGAAAAAGTCAACGGCTGTTGACTTTGGGCTCCTGGCGCCCGGAGCCCTCCGGGGCGCCCGGAACCCTTCCGGGCGCCCGGACCCTGCTTTTGACCAAGATCGTGATTTACGCGATCTGAACGTTGGGGGATAAAGTTTTATCCCCCCAGGGCGCCCGGAACTCTTCCAGGCGCCCCGACCAAGGCTATAAATATAGCCTTGGTCCAGAAGCTTTTCATCAGTTCAGAAATTGTAACAACACTTGTGTGCTTCCACTGCTTTGATTAGCTTCTTTCTTTTTGTGCCTACACTGTTGTAAACGAGGTTTCTCCGCCTGAAGGAGTTCTTAGTGCAACCATCTTCCTTGGATTAACAACCTCCCCGGTTGTAACCAAGTCAAATCCGGTGCCTCGTTTTTATGCTTTATTTTCTGCTTAATCTATTTTTCAAGTGTTAGCTTAATTGTTCGAGAAAGGGTTGTGTTTTATTCAGGGCTATTCAACCCCCCCTTCTAGCCGGCCCAACGGTCCTACAGGTTGTCCCAGACTCTCACCTCAGTGCGAGTTATAAGTGAGCACGGCTCTCACGCCCAACGACCTTCTCGGTTGGCTGTCCCAGACTCTCACCCCAGTGCGAGTTATAAATGAGCATGGCTTTCACGCCTAACGACATTCCCGGTCGATTGTCCCAGACTCTCGCTCCAGTGCGAGTTATAAGTGAGCATGACTCTTACGCCCAACAACCTTCCCGGTCGGTTGTCCCAACCTCTCGCCCCAGTGTGAGTTATAAGTGAGCATGACTCTCATGCCCAACGACCTTCCCAGTCGGTTGTCCCAGATTCTCGCCCCAGTGCGAGTTATAAGTGAGCACGGCTCTTACGCCCAACGACCTTCCCGGTCGGCTGTCCCAGACTCTCGCCCCAGTGCGAGTTATAAGTGAGCATGACTCTCACACCCAACGACCTTCCCGGTCGGTTGTCCCAGACTCTTGTCTCAGTGCGAGTTATAAGTAAGCACGACTCTCATGCCCAACGACCTTCCCGGTCGACTGTCCCAGACTCTCGCCTTAGTGCGAGTTATAAGTGAGCACGACTCTCACGCCCAACGACCTTCCCGGTCGACTGTCCCAGACTCTCGCCTCAGTGCGAGTTATAAGTGAGCACGGCTCTCACGCCCAACGACCTTCCCGGTCGGCTGTCCCAGACTCTCGCCCCAGTGCGAGTTATAAGTGAGCACGACTCTCACGCCCAACGACCTTCCCGGTCGGTCGTCCCAGACTCTCGCCTTAGTGCGAGTTATAAGTGAGCACGGCTCTCACGCCCAACGACCTTCCCGGTCGGCTGTCCCAGACTCTCACCTCAGTGCGAGTTATAAGTGAGTACGGCTCTCACACCCAACGACCTTCCCGGTCGGCTGTACCAGACTCTCGCCCCAGTGCGAGTTATAAGTGAGCACGACTCTCACACCCAACGACCTTCCCGGTCGGTTGTCCCAGACTCTCGCCTCAGTGTGAGTTATAAGTGAGCACGGCTCTCACGTCCAACGACCTTCCCGGTCGGCTGTCCCAGACTCTCGCCCCAGTGTGAGTTATAAGTGAGCACGGCTCTCACGCCCAACGACCTTCCCAGTCAGTTGTCCCTGACTCTCGCCCCAGTGCGAGTTATAAGTGAGCATGGCTCTCACGCCCAACGACCTTCCCGATCGGTTGTCCCAGACTCTCGCCTCAGTGCGAGTTATAAGTGAGCACGACTCTCATGCCCAACGACCTTCCCGGTCGGCTGTCCCAGACTCTCGCCCGAGTGTAAGTTATAAGTGAGCACGACTCTCACGCCCAACAACCTTCCCGGTCGGTTGTCCCAGACTCTCGCCTCAGTGCGAGTTATAAGTGAGCACGACTCTCACGCCCAACGACCTTCCCGGTCGGCTGTCCCAGACTCTCACCTCAGTGCGAATTATAAGTGAGCTAGGCTCTCACGCCCAAGGACTTTTTCGATTAGCACTCCTTACATACGCCTGGGCAAAATGCAACAAAACATGCTACCACGCTCGACTGGTCAGTAAACTATGTTTTCGTTATTTCTGATGCTAAATATGAAAACTAGCAGGTATATTCTCAAGCGTCCTGACTTCCCATTCATCACGGTGAGAGGTAAGAAGAGGGTCGGGTAAGTAAGTTATTATGTTTATTAGAAATATTAGAGAGATACAGGTGATGCGAAAGCAAGGCAACACAGATCTGCACCATAATAAACGGAATCCAGGAAACATGTTTCATTTCATTAAAAAAGGAACATTTATCAAGGGCTTCAATTGCTGCCAGACTCAGACACCCGATGTTTTCCCTCTAAACGAGTCCTTGTCCGAGCCAGTTCTTTCCGTACATGGTCGAGGGTATTCTGTAGTTGGCCAATGGTCTCGTCCTTCATCCGACTCCCCTCTTTCAGTAAGGCCACCTCGTCCTCGTGTTTCATTTTTAGATACAGAATATGATGGATCTGACTCTGGAAGTCTGCTTGCGCTTTCATCTTGAGAGCTATCTCGGCACGGGTTCTATATTTAGCAGCCTGCCAGAGCTCTTCCATTTCCCTACGGAGAGAGGTTTGAAGATATCTGCTTAGTGTCATGTCACGCAAAGCTTTTTCTGTAAGAGCCAGCTGGTGACGTAAAGAAGACAGATCGGCAGGTTCCATGAGCGAGAGGAGGGGGCAGGGTAAAAGAAGAGATAAAAGTATGAGTGGTGATGGAAGGGTGCACAAACCTTTTTATAAAGAAGGAGAAGGTGAAGGGATTTCCTTGGAACTTGAGTTGACGCTTGGAAAATAGTGTAACAATTATAGGAAAAGGGTATGCTTGGAAATTGAAGAATCAACATACACACAGAACAATCCCGTTTATCTCCTAGGACGGCGAGAAATTCTAAAGGAGATAGACGGAAAACAGGTCAGCAGAAGATGCGAGAACTAGGTCATGTAACAAAGGGACTTGGGTCTAGTCAGTCGGACTAAAGCCTCCTTCGACTATACTTGAGGGGGAGGCTTGTGATACGGTGCATGAGAAGGGGGTCAGGAGGATGACGTGGTCAAAAGTCAAGTCCATGGGATGGTTAAAAGTCTAGCCCCTATGGAGGTCAGAAGTCAAGCTTGTGTGGCCATGGTCAGAGTCTCAGCTGGCGGGGCAGTTAAAGGATAAGATTACAAGTTGGACAAGATCCAACCTCGATGGCAATCAAGGGCAAGGCCCACAGGCCAGGTACAGCTAAGGACTGAGCCCACAGGCCAAGTAAAGGCGCGGAAGGAAGAGCCTCTGGCGCAGAACAAACCTGGCTTACAGGTCGGGGGGTACGAACCATATATTACAGAGGACAGAAGCATATTGGTATTCAGATCTGGCGTACAGGTTGGGGAATACAAATCATGGATAACAGAGGATAGAAGCAGGTCGCTATACAGATCTAACGTATAGGTCGGGATTGGTCAACCAAGGATACAGGTCGGAGATTCAAGCCTTGTGGCCCAGGACATAGCGTACAGGTCGGGATTGGCTAACCAAGGATACAGGTCGGGCTTCTAGCCCTGCGGCGCAAGAAACATTGACAAACCTACAGGTCGGGAGTGTGCTTACCAAGGATACAGGTCGAGACTTCTAACCTTGCGGCACAAGATACACGAACAAACGTACAGGTCGGGAGTGTGCTTACCGAGGATACAGGTCGGGACTTATATCCTCACAACATTGGATAAAGGGATCAAAGAGTACAGGTCGGAACTCAAGATAAGCGGAAGCAGACCAATGCATGCAGGTCAGGATTTATAGTCGTATGACTCAGAATACGTGGATCAATGACACGTACAGGTCGGGATGTGTTAGCCAAGGACACAGGTCAGGATTTATAGCCTTATGGCTCAGGATACATAGATCGATAGCACGTATAGGTCGGGATGTGTTAGCCAAGGACACAGGTCAGGATTTATAGCCTTATGGCTCAGGATACTTGGATCGATGACATGTACAGGTCGGGATATGTTAGCCAAGGATACAGGTAGGGATTTATAGCCGTATGGCTCAGAATACGTGGATCAATGACACGTATAGGTCGGGATGTGTTAGCCAAGGACACATGTCAGGATTTATAGCCTTATGGTTCAGGATACTTGGATCGATGAAACGTACAGGTCGAGATGTGTTAGCCAAGGATACAGGTCAGGATTTATAGCCTTATGGCTCAGGGTACTTGGATCGATGAAACGTACAGGTCGGGATGTGTTAGCCAAGGATACAAGTCAGGATTTATAGCCTTATGGCTTGGGATACATGGATCGATGAAACGTACAAGTCGGGATATGCCAACTAAAGATACAGGTCAGGATTTATAGCCTCATGGTCCAAGATAAGTAGAGTTGGATGCAGGTATACAGGTCGGGCTAGATGAAGTCAGACGTACAGCTTTGGAGTCGGGATAAACAGAACCGAACTAAGATATACAGGGCGCGATACGTAATGCAAATAAGAGGCAGGACCGGTCGGGAGTCTGCAATATGAGATGCATAGGACAAGGTTAGATGTACAGGTCTGGAGGCGATATCAGATCGGGGTTAGCAAGATATTAGATCGGGGTTAGCAAGTGCAAAAACCCAGCTTAGCAATCACGGGCGGAGGATACCAGGCACTACATGACAAGCAAGCAAGGGAATCGTAACTGCCTGTCAGGGAATATGCCAACAGTCGGGGCTCATTACCCCTTTGGTCCTGCCGTCGGCCTATGAGAAGATGTCGCGTGTCTTTCATCGCCAGACAGCCTGACAGCCGACATTCCCTGACACCCGCCAGACCCTAGAAATATCTGTTGCAATATAAAAAGGGATGCTTTGTCCCTTACGCAGGTACGCTCAATCGTCATTTCTTACTCGTCTTTACTTTTCGTCCTTTCTCTGTGTTTCTGGAGAAAAAGTACCTGACTTGAGCGTCGAAGGGCTTGACCCGGAGACTTTTTCCCTGGTTTCTGGTCTCTAACGACTAGGGGGCTTGTCTGAGTGTGTGCAAGAGCAGCAACTTCATCATCTCCATCGTCAGCCGCTCGTGGGATCCTTTCGGCGGGTTGCTGTTAGAGTGTATACTAAAAGCCTAGCTTTTGGTATAAACATTTATCTAGAAATAAGAATCACATTGGTCAAATGTCTACATTTGTGATAAATGTAGTTGTTCAATTAATTTATATTGTAGATAACATGGTGTGTGGTGTCACACACAGAGGATCATGTTATCAGTACCTTATAAATTATAAACAGTAGCTCACGACCAAAATGGAAAGGAACAAACCATTAGAAGGTCGTAGTGTAATTAGGTATCAGTTTATCTTGACTGTATAATTACACTAGTACACTTAGAGTGTATTGAGTAGGACCATTTGAGGTCGTTTCTTTTATACTGATTTTATAAAGAAACAAAGACCTCGGTTATTATGGAAGTGTGTGCTCTTAATCCTAATATAATAACAAGCACATATATTTGATATTTATTTCTTTAATTTATCAATGGGTGAGATTTAGTTCGATGAATCAATAAGCCCGATAAGTTGGGAAATGGTATCACTTATAGTGTGTGTTGTTGATTATAGAAGGAAAGCGTGTCCTAGAGATACTAGGTTGATAATGTCCTCAAGAGGAGCTCATAAGGATTGTCATGTTAAACCCTGCGGAGTGGACCTAGTCCGACATGATGATAAGGTTGAGTGGTACTACTCTTGGACTAAGATATTAATTAAGTGAGTTGTCAATAACTTACTTAATTAGTGGACATTTGTTATCTTAAACAGGGAGACTAACACACTCATAATAAGAAGGAGCCCAAAATGTAATTTGGGATTGGTGCGTAGTTCAATAATAGTTCTCTAGTGGAATGAATTATTATTGATAAAATTAAGTTGTGTGTTCGGGGCGACAGGATGCTTAATTTTATCGGAGACCAAAACCAATTCCTCCTCTCGGTCCCTATCGTAGCCTCTAGTATATAGAGATTTATACCCACCGATACCCACCTTCTTACCCATCCAATGGGGCCGGCCAAGCTAGCTTGGAACCCAAGTTAGGCCAAGACCAAGTGGATGAGCCATGAAGGTGGCCGCCAAAGCTTAGGTCCCAAGCTTAGGGTGGCGGCCACTAGAATATTAAAAGGATTTTATTAAAATTATTTCTTATGTGGATATCATGTTTTTAAAGAAAGTTTAAAATTAAAATTTCCTTTTATAACTTTCTACAAAAGAATAAGAGAAGAGATTAATCTCTTTCCTTATTTGTAGTTTAAAAGGATGGTTTTAATTTTTGGTAAAAACTTTCCTTATTTGTAAATCATCTACATGTTTAAAAGAGAGTTTAAAATTTGAAATCTTTCCTTATTTGTTGATTAAAGGTGGATTTTAAATTTTAAGAAAACTTTCCTTTTTAATCATGTTCATGATTTAAAAGAGAGTTTAAAATTAAATATTCTCTTTTATAAGTTTCTACAAAAGATTAAGAAAAGATTTGATATCTTTCCTTATTTGTAGATTAAAAGAGATTTTAATTTTTAGAGATAACTTTCTTTTTATCCACATGTTTAAAAGAAAAATTTTAATTTCCTTTTTATTAACCAATCATGAAGGGATAAAATTATTGGAGAAATTTTTATAAATTTCTAGAAACAAATTAGGAAGTTTTAATTTTTGTTTTAATTAAAACTTTCCTTGATTTGTGGATTGAAGGTGGCCGGCCAAATAAGTTGTAAAAAGGAAATTAATTTTTAATTAATTAATTTTTCTTTTTCATGGCAAAAGAATTAAGGAAGTTTTTAATTAAATTTCCTTATTTGCCAAGACCAAGGATTATAAAAGAGGGGGTAGAGGAGGCTTCAAGGCGAATGACTCTATTCTATTTTCTCCCTCTTTTCCTTGGTGGTGTGGCCGGCCCTTCCTTCTTCTCTTCTTCTTCTCTTTGTGGCCGAACCTCTTCATCCTCATGGAGTTTTAATTGGTGGCCGGATCTAGCTTGAGGAAGAAGGAGAGAAAAGCTTATATCCCTAGGAGCTTGGTTGGTGGAAAAGATCTTCATCTTTTGGAAGCTTTGTGCTTGGCCAAAATTTGAAGAAAGGAGAAGGTGCTTTGGTGGTTTCTCATCTCGGAAGATCGTTGCCCACACAACGTCCGAGGTTAGAAGAGGAATACGGTAGAAGATCAAGAGGTCTTTCTAAAAGGTATAACTAGTAATTTTTCTTTCCGCATCATACTAGTTATTTTTGGAAATAATACCAAATACAAGAGGCATGTGATTCTAGTATTTCGAATATGTTTTTCGATGTTGTGTTCTTTTGTTTTGTTTTTTTTTCCTTGTGATTTGATTGTTCTTTTCGGTTAACCTAAAGTTATTTTAGGAAATTAAATATTAGCTTTCCATAAAAGGTTTTGTCTAGTCGGTGGTGGTTGCTCCCATATCCAAGAAGGCCATGTGCCTCGCCACGTCAGTACTGGGAACCAATTATGGAAATTAATATTTAATGGAATTAATAACTTAAGGTGATTTGGGTCGAACGTGTTAAGTTCCGCAGGAGACCCAAGTCAAAACCTAAAAGAACGAATAGATTAAGTTTTGGATCAAACGTGTTAAGTTCCGCAGGCGATCCAAAATTTAATTTAAAAGAACAAATGGTAGCTAGGAAAAGGTTCAGACCTTTGTACAGTGGAACCTCTAGGTTTTCCGAGTAGCAACCAAC
Source organism: Zingiber officinale (assembly GCF_018446385.1). Classification (NCBI taxonomy): domain Eukaryota; kingdom Viridiplantae; phylum Streptophyta; class Magnoliopsida; order Zingiberales; family Zingiberaceae; genus Zingiber; species Zingiber officinale. The sequence continues at coordinate 16,478,886 of NC_056006.1, read as the reverse complement.
AATTGGTATCAGAGCTAGGGTTTTGCCTCTGTGTATTTGGTATTAGTTTAATTATGCACATGTCATACATAATTTAGGCAGGTTAATAGTAGGATGTGCTAACTCTGTGGATGCATGATCCAACTATTATGGCTTTTAGTTATTATGTGTGTGATTGGACCCTTGGACATGTCAAGGGCATTTATATGTGTGTGCATGATTGTATTAAAATACAGCAGGAGCTGTATTTAGATTTATTAGGATTTTATTTTTGATCTAGATACATGTACATTCCTTTTATGGAATATAGGATCAAAATGTAAAATTCTATTTATGTCGCGGATCGAATCTTGCAAAGCGTGGAACCTTCTAAGGACCAGAGGCGCAGCGGAACTAGGAGCAAGATGGATGCGACAGCTAGACCCGGTGGCGGTGGCCAAATATGGCAACAGCTTGGGATGACAACACACGGAGGACAACTAGAGATAAAAGCCATAATAGTTGAAAATTAGATTTTCTATTTATTGCTTTTATATTGTGCTGTGTGTGCATGTTAGTTTACAAGTTTAGTAGGCTAGCATAGTTAAAATTCCTCATTTATAAATAACTAAGTGGGAGAGGGATTTTAAGTAAATCCCATGGTCTCCATTACTGGTTTGTAAGTGATGCAAACAAGCTTGCGCGTTGGCTCTGAGTGCCTTCCTCCATAACGGATGAGCTTGTTTGTGGATCACTAGAACAGACTTCCATTTTTGGATGACTATAGGAAGTTAATTAAGAGCGTGTGATCTTCCCCAATGGAAGGGGCATAATCTTATTAATGGACTTAGTGTCAAGTAATGGTATACACTTAGACACATCTAATAGTATCCTCCCCATCGGAGTCACTGCTATTATTTGTGTGACCAAATGAAACCAACTATTAATTTGTCATAAAACTAGGTTGACAAGATAATAAAATTAAAGGGTTAAAACCCCTCTTACAAATGATTGATTTTGTATACGTCCACACTAACGTGGCATACAAAATTAACGGTGTTTAAGATAATTTTATTTGTCATAAAGTTACGTTGACAAGATAATTAATGGGTAAAACTCTCCTCTTACAAATGTTGATTTTGTATACGTCCACACTAACGTGGCATGCAAAATTCACGGTGTTTTGAGGTGTTGGTAAATTTAAATAGTATTGTTAGAGGAATCAATATTATTTTAAATTTAGAGTCTTGACCAAATATTTGATTAAAGATAGACCAACTATTAATTTTATTCGTCATAAAGTAAAGTTGACGAGATAATAAAATTAATGAAATCTCCTATTCAATTTTGTATACGCAAAATTTATGGAGATTTTAAGAAGTTGATCTTGACCAAATATTCTTGTGATTCTTAGGATGTTAGTCAATCCCTAGTGGTCATACTATAGGAAAAGACTTAGTAGTCCCAATTGTAATAGAACTTGGACATTAAGGTAGACTGTCTTCTTAGAACTAAGAACAATTTAGGTGTATTTAATTCATTAGTTGAAACATGTCTAGTGGTGTTATCTACCAGAACCTGGAGTGTAGATACAAGATGCCATTAATCATGTCTGCAATTCATTGCAGGGTTCCAGGAAACCCGACAACTAAATGAAAGGTAAATCACCGTCCACATGGGCACTACTGTAAAAGTGGTAGCTATTGCAGTGGGAGATGTTTATCCTTTGATAAGAATAAAATATGGATTTTAAGTAATTGTCTTTACGTACCAAGTTTAGAAAGAACCTGACTTCAGTTTCTAAACTATTATAGATATTGTGTCTATTTTGATAACAAAGTTGTTATCAAGAAAAATAGGGAAGTTATCTATTCTGGTATGATGGTTGACAATTTATAATCCAATAACTCCCACGATGCAACAAATGGAAATTAGTAACACATCTTCTAATTTTAAGAGAAAGCAACCTTCGGAAATGAACCAATTATATCTTTGGCATCTAAAAGCTAGGTTATACTTGAGTAGGATTCATTGGTAGCTGATGAACTTTTGGGTTCATTAGTAGTGGAAATCTTTCCAACCTGCGAGTCTTACTTGGAAGGAAAATAACCAAGGAGCTTTTAAGTCTAAGGGGTATGGAGCCAAAGATATATAGGAATTGGTTCATTCTGATTTGTGTGATCCTATGAGCATCCAGGCAAGAGGTTGTTTCAAATATTTTATCTATTTTATAGACAACTATTTGAGATACGGATATATTTACTTGATGTGCTGCAAGTCTAAGTGCTTTGATTAGTTCAAAGAGTACGAGGCTGATGTGGAGAAACAACAAAGTAAAAATATCAAGATACTACGGTAAGATCGTAGTGGCAAGTACCTCTTGGGAGAATTTAGGAGTCATTTATCAGAAGTAGGGATTCAATCCCAACTAACTGCATCTGGTACACTCCAACAGAATGGTGTAGTAGAAAGAAGGTAAAGGACTCTTATGGAATAATTAGATAGATGATGAGTTATTCAGAAAATTACCAAATTTGTTTTAAGGATAAACTCTGAAAACGAAAGTGAACATAGTACCTTCCAAGTTAGAACTCTCTACTCATATAGAATTGCTGAATAGGTGAAAACCTATTTTGAAGCATATTCGGATTCGGGTAATCCAGCACATATGAGAGACAATGATAAGTTGGATAGGAGTTCACTTGTTTGTAAGTTATCCTAGATAAACAAAAGTAGGTTTATAGTCTTAAAAATCAGAAAGTCATTGTTAGCATCAATGACTGATTTTTAGAAAATGACTATATAATGAACCACGTGCTCATAAGTAAATTTGTTCTTAAGGAAATAATAAAGGACATGTCTAACCTAGTACCAACTGTATAAGATAAGATACCACAAGAAAACTGTAACACGTATCACAAATGATACACAATTGCAGAAAGTGCCTTGTCGTAGTGGGAGGGTTGTTAGGCAACCTAAATAGGTCATGTTTTGGGAGAGTTTTTGGACTCGATCCCTGAAGGACATAAACCTGATCTCCGGACATATGACGAAGCACTCCAAGATAAATATGCAGCATCTTGGCAAAGAGTAATGAATAATAGAATTAGAATATATGAATTCTAATAAAATCTGGAAGCTTGTAGAACCACCAAGTGGTGTAGAAGCCTTTGGGTGTAAAAGGTCTATAATAGGAAAAGAGGGATAGACAGGAAGGTAGAAACCTTCAAAGCAAGGCTAGATGAAAAAGGAAACTTTTTCACTGGTAGCCATGCTTAAGTCTATTCGGATTCTTTTATCTATTTGGTAAGTGGATGTCAAGACAGCATTCCTTAATGGAAGTCTTGAAGAAAACATCTATATAAAGCAACCAGAAGGGTTCATTGCAAAGGGCTAAGAGCATCTTGTGTGAAAGCTCAATCAGTCTATGGACTGAGGCAAAGCTTCAAGGTCTTGGAACATCCGGTTTATCAAAGTAATCCAGATCTATGGATTTAGTAACCGGATAAGTCTTGTGTATACAAAAGATGTGATGGAAACGTGGTGATATTTCTTGTACTATACTTAGATAACATTTTTGGTAGTTGGAAACAATATCAAAATGTTGTCAGAAGTAAGGGTATGGTTGTCCAAACAATTCAATATAAAGGACTTGGGAGAATGTATATATTCTTGAGATCAAAGTAATAAGGGATCGCAAGAAAAGAATATTTTACTTATCCCAAGCTTCATACATCGGAAAAATCCTTGCTCGTTTTAAAGCATACAAAACTCCAAGAAAGGTTTCTTACCTTTTCAGGATGGAGTAACTTTATCTAAAGATATGTCTCTGTAGACATCAAAGGAGATAAAGGCAGTTCTTTATGCTACGGCTGTTGGAAGCCTAATGTATGCTATGCACGAGATTAGAAATCTGTTTTGTCGAGGGCATAGTTAGCAGATATCAAAGTAAGCCTGGACAAGGACAGTGGACTGCAGTAAAGCATATATTGTAGTACCTTAGAGGCACTAGAGATTATATGCTAGCTTACAAGGCAGTTAATTTATTCCTTGTGGGTTGCATGGATTTTGACTTCCAATCGGATAGGGACAATAATAAGTCAACCTCAGGGTTTTGTGTTTACTTTAGGAGGTAAAGTCATAACTATGGAAGAGTGATAAGCATAGGTGTTTTTCTGAACTCCACCATAGAAGCTTAGTATATGGCAAGCCTCTGAGGTAGCCATAAAAGCTGAATGACTCAATAACCTCAAGATAGACTTAGATATGATTTCTGGTTTGTCCAAAAATTATTACAATTTATTGTAATAATGTTGGTGCAGTAGCAAACTCGAAGAAACCATAAGTCTATAAGGCAAGTAAACACAATAAAGCGCAAGTACCACCCAATACGAGGAATCGTATAAATGAGGAGAAGTTGTTGCCACCTAGATTGCATCAGGTGATGACCTATAGATCCTTTCACTAAGGTCCTTAAGGCGAGAGCTTTTGATGGGCATGTTGAAGGGATGGGAATCAGATGTATGGCAGCAGATATGGCAGCTTAGTCTTTTAGTATAAGTGGGAGATTGTTAGAGTGTATACTAAAAGCCTAGCTTTTGGTATAAACATTTATCTAGAAATAAGAATCACATTGGTCAAATGTCTACATTTGTGATAAATGTAGTTGTTCAATTAATTTATATTGTAGATAACATGGTGTGTGGTGTCACACACAGAGGATCATGTTATCAGTACCTTATAAATTATAAACAGTAGCTCACGACCAAAATGGAAAGGAACAAACCATTAGAAGGTCGTAGTGTAATTAGGTATCAGTTTATCTTGACTGTATAATTACACTAGTACACTTAGAGTGTATTGAGTAGGACCATTTGAGGTCGTTTCTTTTATACTGACTTTATAAAGAAACAAAGACCTCGGTTATTATGGAAGTGTGTGCTCTTAATCCTAATATAATAACAAGCACATATATTTGATATTTATTTCTTTAATTTATCAATGGGTGAGATTTAGTTCGATGAATCAATAAGCCCGATAAGTTGGGAAATGGTATCACTTATAGTGTGTGTTGTTGATTATAGAAGGAAACTGTGTCCTAGAGATACTAGGTTGATAATGTCCTCAAGAGGAGCTCATAAGGATTGTCATGTTAAACCCTGCAGGTGGACCTAGTCCGACATGATGATAAGGTTGAGTGGTACTACTCTTGGACTAAGATATTAATTAAGTGAGTTGTCAGTAACTTACTTAATTAGTGGACATTGTTATCTTAAACACAGGGAGACTAACACACTCATAATAAGAAGGAGCCCAAAATGTAATTTGGGATTGGTGCGTAGTTCAATAATAGTTCTCTAGTGGAATGAATTATTATTGATAAAATTAAGTTGTGTGTTCGGGGCGAACACGGGATGCTTAATTTTATCGGAGACCAAAACCAATTCCTCCTCTCGGTCCCTATCGTAGCCTCTAGTATATAGAGATTTATACCCACCGATACCCACCTTCTTACCCATCAATGGGGCCGCCAAGCTAGCTTGGAACCCAAGCTAGGCCGCCAAGACCAAGTGGATGAGCCATGAAGGCCGGCCAAAGCTTAGGTCCCAAGCTTAGGTGGCGGCCACTAGAATATTAAAAGGATTTTATTAAAATTATTTCTTATGTGGATATCATGTTTTTAAAGAAAGTTTAAAATTAAAATTTCCTTTTATAACTTTCTACAAAAGAATAAGAGAAGAGATTAATCTCTTTCCTTATTTGTAGTTTAAAAGGATGGTTTTAATTTTTGGTAAAAACTTTCCTTATTTGTAAATCATCTACATGTTTAAAAGAGAGTTTAAAATTTGAAATCTTTCCTTATTTGTTGATTAAAGGTGGATTTTAAATTTTAAGAAAACTTTCCTTTTTAATCATGTTCATGATTTAAAAGAGAGTTTAAAATTAAATATTCTCTTTTATAAGTTTCTACAAAAGATTAAGAAAAGATTTGATATCTTTCCTTATTTGTAGATTAAAAGATATTTTAATTTTTAGAGATAACTTTCTTTTTATCCACATGTTTAAAAGAAAAATTTTAATTTCCTTTTTATTAACCAATCATGAAGGGATAAAATTATTGGAGAAATTTTTATAAATTTCTAGAAACAAATTAGGAAGTTTTAATTTTGTTTTAATTAAAACTTTCCTTGATTTGTGGATATAAGTGGCCGGCCAAATAAGTTGTAAAAGGAAATTATTTTAATTAATTAATTTTTCTTTTCATGGCAAAAGAATTAAGGAAGTTTTTAATTAAATTTCCTTATTTGCCAAGACCAAGGATTATAAAAGAGGGGGTAGAGGAGGCTTCAAGGCGAATGACTCTATTCTATTTTCTCCCTCTTTTCCTTGGTGGTGTGGCCGGCCCTTCCTTCTTCTCTTCTTCTTCTCTTTGTGGCCGAACCTCTTCATCCTCATGGAGTTTTAATTGGTGGCCGGATCTAGCTTGAGGAAGAAGGAGAGAAAAGCTTATATCCCTAGGAGCTTGGTTGGTGGAAAAGATCTTCATCTTTTGGAAGCTTTGTGCTTGGCCAAAATTTGAAGAAAGGAGAAGGTGCTTTGGTGGTTTCTCATCTCGGAAGATCGTTGCCCACACAACGTCCGAGGTTAGAAGAGGAATACGGTAGAAGATCAAGAGGTCTTTCTAAAAGGTATAACTAGTAATTTTTCTTTCCGCATCATACTAGTTATTTTTGGAAATAATACCAAATACAAGAGGCATGCGATTCTAGTATTTCGAATATGTTTTTCGATGTTGTGTTCTTTTGTTTTGTTTTTTTTCCCCTTGTGATTTGATTGTTCTTTTCGGTTAACCTAAAGTTATTTTAGGAAATTAAATATTAGCTTTCCATAAAAGGTTTTGTCTAGTCGGTGGTGGTTGCTCCCATATCCAAGAAGGCCATGTGCCTCGCCACGTCAGTACTGGGAACCAATTATGGAAATTAATATTTAATGGAATTAATAACTTAAGGTGATTTGGGTCGAACGTGTTAAGTTCCGCAGGAGACCCAAGTCAAAACCTAAAAGAACGAATAGATTAAGTTTTGGATCAAACGTGTTAAGTTCCGCAGGCGATCCAAAATTTAATTTAAAAGAACACATGGTAGCTAGGAAAAGGTTCAGACCTTTGTACAAAATTTTGTACAGTGGAACCTCTAGGTTTTCCGAGTAGCAACCAACAGTTGTCAGGTCATCCAGGAGGCCCAACGACTTTCCGTCAACACCAGCGACGCCGCGACCGCCTTCATCCGACTCAGCTTCCGGATGAGATATATATATGTGTGTGTGTGTGTGTGTGTGTGTGTGTGTGTGTGTGTGTGTGTGTGTGTGTGTGTGTGTGTGTGTGTGTGTGTGTGTGTGTGTGTGTGTGTGTGTGTGTGTGTGTGTGTGTGTGTGTGTGTGTGTGTGTGTGTGTGTGTGTGTGTGTGTGTGTGTGTGTGTGTGTGTGTGTGAGAGAGAGATATGCTACAGACACCTGGAATGATTCTAGACACTTGTATTCATCTAAGTAATTTTTTTAGTTTTAAATTTTATTTTAGGGGTAATTATATGTATTTAAGGTTCAAAGTTTTAAAATTTAGGAGTTGAGTTATAATGAGTTTGAGCTAATAAGATTTTTCCTCTAGGGTTTAGGCTTCCCTCTTATGTTATAGTATTCAAAATTTAAAATTTAAGATGCTTACGAGGTATATTATACATATATAGGGTTTAAGATTTTATGATTTAGAAGTTGGGTTATAATAATTTTAAACTAATAAGATTTTTCCTCTAGAGTTCTGACTTCCTTTTTGGTTATAGTGTTTAAGGTAAAAAAAAATAGATGTTTAAAACAGTGTTTTTTTTGTACAAATTAATTTTAAGGTCGAGAACGAAAAGAGTATTTTTTTTTTATTAAAAAATTATCAATTGGGCACAATTTTGATATTTTTTTAAAAAAGAAATATTTTATACGAATAAAAGATCTTTTTTATTTTCATCTCTTTTTATAATAAAATTTAAAATGTACCTTAAAATGACTCAAAAGATTTGAGGTGCATTTTAAAAATGGTTCAAAATATCTAGTTCGTTGACTTGGTAGTCTTCTCCCGTGGATTAGATAATGTCCTTTATAATAAATATTACATTTAATCCTTTTTATAATAAATACTAAGAAAATTTTTAATTGTGTTTTAAAAATGGCTCAAAATATTTTAGAGACATTTTAAAATTGACTCAAAATATATAGTTTGTTGATTTGCTAGTGGATTAGATACTGTCCTTTAAAATAAATACTATATCTAATATTTTTTATAATAAATATTAAGAAAATTTAAAATGTGGTTTAAGAAAGCTACTAAATGTTTGAGAGTATTTTAAAAATAACTCAAAATATTTGAGGGGCATTTTAAAAATGTCTCAAAATATCCAACTCGTTGGCTAGTCTTGTTTTGTGGATTAGATAATGACCTTTATAATAAATACTATATTTAATTTTTTTTATAATAAATAATACAAAATTTTAAATGAGTTTTAAGAAAGCTATTAAATGTTTGAGGGGTATTTTAAAAATGACTCAAAATATTTGAGGGACATTTTTTATAAATGAGTCAAAATATTTATATCATTGGCTAGTCTTATCCAGTAATAAATACTATACTTAATTTTTTTATAATAAATATTTAAAAAATTAAAAACATGATATAGAAGGTAACCGATAGCTTCTACGATATGAATTTAAGAGTATTTTCAAGATAAACTCGTAAGAGGAGGGATTATTTGACTTTTTTTAAAATAAAAATGATAATATGGTGTTTCTATTAATTTAGAGCGACCTTTTAATTTTTTATCCTATTTTTTTAATAATATATACTAAGAAAAATTTAAAATGTGTTTTAATAAAGCAAAAAAGATAATTTTAAGAAAGCTACTTAATGTTGGGGGACATTTTAAAAATAACTCAAAATATTTATTGGGCATTTTAATATGACTCAAAATATCTAGTTCACCGGCTAGTCTTCTCTTGTGGAATAAATACTGTCCTTTAAAATAAATATTATATTTAATCTTTTTTTTATAATAGATACTAAGAAAATTTTAAAATATATTTTAAGAAAGCTACTAAATATTTGAGGGGCATTTTAAAAATGACTCGAAATATCCAATTGGTTGATTAGTCTTCTCTTGTGGATTAGATAATGAAGGACCTTTATAATAAATACTATATTTAATATTTTTTTATAATAAATATTAAGAAAACTTTAAACTGTGTTTTAAGAAAACTACTAAATGTTCGAGGGATATTTTTAAAATGACTCAAAATATTTGAGCGGCATTTTAAAAATGATTCAAAATATATTTATTTTTTATAATAAATAAATCTAAGAAAATTTTAAAATGTATTTTAAGAAAACTCCTGAATATTTGAGGGGCATTTTAAAAATGAGCTCAAAATATCGTGTTCGTTGACTCGTCAAGTCTTCCCCTGTGGATTAGATTCTGTAGTTAACACAGCTCTACTAATATCATTGTTCTCCTGAAAATAGGATTAGTTAGTTATTTACCAATGGCGAACGACTCTGTCTCTCGCTTCGCCACCAAGATCGGCAACCTGTTCCGGCCGCTTGCTGCAGAGATGATAAGAGTATCATTATCAGATCTTGCAGCGAGATCTATGCCCGAGGTACAGCGATATAAATTAGAAGGTATTAAAGTGATTTTGAAGAATATCAAAGGGCTGCTGTATGATTCGGGGCGCCAGATCAGGGAAGATGCTATCAAACTGCTGCTGAAGGAGCTCCAAGATTTGGTCATCGAGGTTGAAGATTTGGTGGACGATTATCAATACAAGATGTTCCAACGCGAAGCGGAATTTCTTAATAAAATCGAGCAGCCGTCAGGTTACGTATCTTCAGATCCTTTGCGGGGACTTGATGGAGGGGCAATGCATTCCCCGGGACTCGACGGAGCGGCAAAGTCGTGTATAATAGACTCTTGCCCGGGACTTGGAGGAGGGGCAAGGTCTTCAATACATCCTTCTCCGGAACTTAGCGTAGGAGCAAGTCATTCTTCGGGACTTGATGTAGGGACAAGTCATCATTCGGGTATAACAGACTTTTCTTCGGGATTTGGTGGAGGGGCAAGGTCTACAATAGACCCTTCTCCAGAATTTTCCTCGGGACTTGGTGGAGGGGCAAGGTCTACAATAGATCCTTCTCCAGAATTTTTTACAATAGACCCTTCTCCAGATTTTTCCCCGGAACTTGACGGGAGGAGGAGGATCTTTGGTCCTCATTCTTCGTTATTGGATCAGTTGTTGGATCAACATAAAAAGATTGGTAAGAGAACCCTTATCTATTAATAAGTAGGGGATGATTGATCCCCACTAATACAAAAATTGAATTAAAGACTGATCCAATCTTTACAGATAAGATAATCTCATCCTGGAAGAAGGAGGAGGAGGTAATTTCCTGTATAACAACAGACCCTTCCTCGGGACTTGACGGAGGGGCAAGGCATTCCCCGGGATTTAGGGAGGTGGTAGGGCCGTCTACGATACGGAATGAGGTAGACGCTTCTCCAATCAAGGGTCCATTCAATATTGTTGTCAGGATTGCATGGGTGAAACACAATCTCCTCGCACAACTCCAGAAGTCCCAGAAATTCGCAAGCCACCTGCTGCTAGTTTCGCAAGAGAATCAAGATTCTGAGAAGTTGCAAAGGGTAAGAGAGTTTCTTCTTGCAGAGTCATCGAGTCAGAAATCAACCAAAGATTTGAACTACTTTCCGGCGGATACCATCCGTGGAAGGAAGCATTACAATGCTTTTGATGTAACTAAACAAATCTATGGGAGGAACAGGGACAAGGAGTTTATCATTAGTTGGCTATTCAGTACAAATTCCAGATTTTCTCTATTTGAGGATGAACGCAGTAGAAATAAGTTCTCTGCTATTTCGATAGTCGGCGAGGCAGGTGTTGGAAAAACAACCCTAGCTAAGGAAGTATACAACGATCCCCTCATATGCAAATACTTCAACTCAAGAGTCTGGCTTCACTTCACTGAGGAATCTGATGCTGTAAGCTTTTCAAAAGCATTTTTTGTCTCTATAACGGGAAAGTCATGTGATGGTAAACTACCGGTTCATCTTCAAAGTGTTATGAAGGAAGAACTAAAGGGAAAAAAGCTTTTGCTCGTGCTGGATGATCTTCAGGACCTGAATCCGAGACTGTGGGAATACTTGCAAGCTCCCTTAGCTGGTGTCAGAATGGCCAAGTTTATAATTACTTCCCGGACTGAGCTAGAAGCTAGCAAATTAAGAGGAATCGAATCTTATCCATTGGGTTGCTTGCCTCTAGATCTGTCATGGGATTTATTCCAGCACTGTGCATTTCGTGAAGATTCCAGTCACCCACCTAAGCTCATTGAAATCGGAAAACGTATTGTTCAAGAGTGTAGGGGATTGCCTATAGCTGTGAAAACTCTTGGAAGTGTTCTTGGCTATCAAATGGATAAACAGATATGGATAGATGTTTTGGATAGTGAATTGTGGGAATTACAAGAAACTGAAACTGACATTTCTCCAGCTCTTCAGTTGAGCTACTATCTATTGCCCACTTACTTGAAACCGTGTTTCCTCTACTGTTCTCTTTTCCTAGAGGATATAAGTTTGATAAATATGAGTTAGTCAGATTGTGGATGGCACAAGGTTACATTCAGCATGAGTATGGTCAAAGTCTGGAAACCGTTGGTTGTAATTACTTCCATGAGTTGCAGATGCTAACAATTTTTGACAGATCATGGGATGGGACATTCACAATCCATAACTTGCTATACGATGTGTCGAGGTATATGTCAAATGGAGAATGCTCTTCCTTGCCATATGGGAAGATGTATAAGGACTCAGGTAAAATTCGTCAATTATACGTGACAAGTAGCAAGGGGACAAATGAACTCCAGTCTTCTAATGCAAACTTGACATTGCAGTTATTATATAAAAGTTTAGGTGGTTTCCTACCTAATGATATTTTAACTATGACGTTGATCGAGTCCGTGCAAGGCATTCGGGCCTTGGAGTTGACATGTCATGGAGATTCTTCAATAGCTGAAACAATTCAGGAGAAAGCATTGGATAAACTTAATGCATCTTCGGTATCAAGCCTAAGATTCATTCACCTGCGATATCTTCGAATTTGTGATAGATTTATTGAACTCCTTCCTGCAGCCGTGTGCGAGCTTTACAACCTCCAGACACTGACCTTGGACAAATGTTTAAAGTTAAGAGAACTACCAAGTGACATAGGCAAGCTTGTTAACCTACGGTATCTTGGACTTTCTGAAGCAAACATTGAAAAGTTGCCGAAATCTGTTTATCAATTGCGAAACCTTCAATCCTTGAAAGTTGATTATTGCAGAAATCTGAAGGATCTACCCTACAACATTGGCAGTCTTGTCAATCTTTGCCATCTCAGGCTTTCTGGAACATCTATCAAAAGGTTGCCTAGATCTGTACATTGCCTATCCAAACTGTCAACACTAAAATTGGACCAATGCAAAATCCTAATGGCGTTACCCAGTTCCATAGGAAACCTTGTGAACCTTAGACATGTTACAGCTTGTAAGACAAAAATCACAAAACTACCTGAGTCCATCTGTTCATTGTTCAACCTACTCACTTTAGATTTGGCTTACAGCAATCTTTCAGAGTTACCCAATGACATAGGTAACCTCTCCAACTTGAATTACCTTGCACTTTCATATACAAATATTTCTATTCTTCCAGAGTCATTATGTTACTTGTATAGACTTCGTATATTGAAGTTGAATGGTTGCACAAATCTTTCTCAATTACCGAGTGGTATTGGAGCCTTGAAAAGATTAAGCCATCTGGTAGTTTCTGGCATCAATATTGAACAGTTGCCTGCATCTGTATGCCAATTGTTGAACCTGGAAGTTCTTGAGATGGATGGCTGCAGAAAATTTTTCAGTTTACCTGATGGCATTGGCTATCTTACTAAACTGCATCAACTTAAGCTCTCGGATACAGAAATACAAGAGTTACCTGAATCTATAGGTCAGCTATCTAACCTGCAAAATCTGGAGCTAAATGGTTGCCAAAGGCTCTGCAAGTTACCTGAGAGTATTGGAGATCTTTCAGAACTTAGTAATCTAGAAGTCACAGAGACAAAAATCAAGGCTTTGCCTGCATCATTCTGTCAGCTTTCTAATCTGAAAGTGCTAAATCTGAATGGTAATTTGGATCTTCAAGAGTTGCCCAGTGGCATTGAAAACCTTGCTAATTTGTGTCAACTTGAACTTTCTGAAGTTGGCATTGAGGTACTTCCCAGATGCATTGTCAGATTGACTAACCTAGAGAAGTTGACTTTTGAGCACAAGCAGAAACCATTTGAGAATTATCAGTTATAAACTTACTAAAGAAGACACTCTCTACTGATGTGTTCTTTCCACTTGCAGCCTTGGTACGCAAATTTCATGTTTTGAATTGTTATAACGGTTTATCGATGCTGCCTTCTTTGTTTCTGAAAAATGCAACTTTTATAAATTTACCTGGGCTCTTGTGTTTAACTATTCAGTATTGTAGTGTAAACTGAAAGTAGGAAACTGTAAACTTCCCTATGTCTCGTGACAATTCAACCATTCTCTTTTCAGGTGCAGTAGTTAAATGGAGCTCCATTTCAGCTGATAACTCAAACCAAAAAAGAAGGTTAGCTGAGTTAGATTCACTTGTTGTGCAAGGTTCAATATGTTCAACTAAATCATTTCTGCAGTTTCATTTCATTCATTACTTCCAATCCTTTCCACCAAGAGCAATCTAACAAACTATTTAATGCACCCCCACCCCCACATGGTTAGTTCCTCAATAGCTTCAAGCTCTCCATTGAAGGGGAGGTGCACATGACCCTGTCCCAAAACCTCCCCTTTTGCGATCTTCAATTTAATTCCTGGTCCACCCAAATCCAATCCCCTGGCCTTTCCCTTTCCCCTGGCATCAAGACAAGATTTGCAGGATAAAGCCCACATGCACCGAAATCTCTCCTCACCAGCATTGAATTCATGTAGTTTGTGTACAAGAATTGATCCCTCGGCACGCCACTGCATGTGAGGTGAACTCATGGAGGGCACTGATTTGATGCTTGGAACCTCGCTGCTCCAAAATCCCTTGAAGACTGTAAATGTCGAGCCAGGCTTGGCTGGAACTTGCACAGTCACGTAGAGAAGCAGAAAAAGGCATTGGTTGTCATCTGATGAGACTCAATCCAGCCAAACTGAGGAGAATTAGATTGTGAATGAGCCAAGCTCAACTAAATTTTATATTGTTCAAATTTATTTAAAAAGATAAGTGAGCTAAGTCAAGTCAAGTTAAAATGAATCAAGTTGTTGAAACGACTCTTTAAGCTTTACTTAATTTCTTTTTATGAGTTTGAGCTTGATTTGCTTATATGTCATTGAACTCGCAATTAGATAGATTGTTTGAGCTGATAACTTTTTATTGAGTTTATATATATTAAACAAAATTAAAAAATATTTATCAAATCAAATGCTAAATTTGCTCATCAATATTTAATTCATTTACGACCCTAGCTAAGAAGAGGAAGATACTCGATTTTGCCCAAGCATAGCAAGAAAGAAGTAATGCGACCTGCAGAGCAACTAGGAACATGAAAAGTGGGACTACAAAATTTAATGTTTTGTACTCTCTTTTCTCTACAAAAGAATTTGTATCAAAGTGGAAGGTCTTTGCCCTGTCTGATAAGGAACACGAACTATCCACTCAAATATCATTTTTTTAATTGCATTTATTTTTTCTGTCTAAACCTTTTAGTCGTATTGATAGTAAAGTTTAAACTATCACATTAATACGATTGACAATCAAAACGATTATAATGTTAAGTTATCTTGACTTATGTTGGAGCAGTTGTGGCCCTAATTATTTTAAGACAAAAATTATATCAATTATAATGTTGTTAGTGTTGAATTATAAAGTGATGTTTTATTTTTTTGGTTCGTAATTTTTTAGTTATGATTTAAATATTTTATTTTATAATTTGAAAGGTTAATCATTGTCCGAGTCTTTAATTAGGATAATCTTGTCCGAGTCTTTAGGTGATTAGAATTTATCTTTGTGATCCTAATTTATAGGATCTGGTCTTACGTGATCCTAGTTTATAGGATCTAGCGATAGTTTGTAAAGCCTATTTATAGGCTCCTTCTTTTCTGAATTTTAATGTAAGAGAGTTTTTATTATTCCATCGTCCAGTTTTTTATCTCTTAAAATTTCTTCATATCAAGAGCTTCTTCACGGTAAGTCACTTCGATATTCTTGGAGTGACGGAAGTTTCGTCGATTCTGGTTTTCTCTACATGGTATCAGAGCTTTGGTTATTTTCGTGAAGAAGGTTATTGCTCTCTCGATATGGAAGGCACTTGTCGTGTAGCGGGACTTGGTTTGGAATTGTTGAATCAGTCCAACTACCGGATCTGGAAGACGTGTATGGAGTCGTATCTAGTCGGTGAAGATTTGTGGGATGTCGTTTCCACTAATGGAGTTGTCGCTCCGGCAAATATCATCGAAAATGCAGAAGCGTTTAAGAAATGGAAGCAACAAAATGCTAAGGCAGAATTTGTTTTGAAGAGATCCATTTCTCATGGAATATTTGAGCATATAATCGGATGTGAGTCTGCTTGTGAAATTTGGCAAACTCTCGATCGATTGTTCAATAAAAAGAATGAGGCTCGGTTGCAAATGCTCGAAAATGAGTTGGCAGTTACGAAGCAAGAAGGTATCTCTATTTCTGAATATTTTCTCAAAGTAAAAAATTTATGTTCAGAAATCTCTCTTATAAATCCTGAAGAACGAATCTCGAAAGCAAGAAAGAAGCGATATATTATTCGTGGTCTTCAACCTGAGTATACTCCGTTTATCACTTCAATTCAAGGATGGGCTCAACAACCATCACTAGAAGAACTTGAAAATCTTCTCTCGTCGCAGGAATCATTGGCCAAGCAAATGGCTACAACGAGTATTAAGGAGGAGCCAAAGAGTGCCTTGTTTGTTAAAAAAGGCAATTTTTATAAAGGAAAGGGTAAGATAGAAGAAAGTACTCCAGATCATTCAAATGCACCTAAAAAGACGTTCAAATGTTATAGGTGCGGCAAACTCGGTCATATTAGAAAAAATTGTCGAGTTAAATTAAAGTCAGAAAATTATGCAAATTTGGCCGATGTGGACAAAAAGCTTGAAAAAGAAGATGATTGGAAGAATTGCTTTCTTACTGATATTGTTGATACTCAACGAGGAACATGCTTAGTAGCAAAAGAAACTTCTCACACAAAGCATCCAACCAATAATGAATGGATTGTAGATTCCGGTTGTGGTCATCATCTCACAGGAGACGAATCAACTTTTTCATGCTCTCAGTTACATGATAGCGGCAAGGGTATTATCACCGCTGATAATACAATTTATAAAATTCAAAAAGAAGGCACCGTTGTTATTGATAATAATCGTGGAGAATCAATAACACTAAACAGTGTATATCACGTGCCTGGGATACAAAAGAACCTTTTCTCTGTTGCAAATGCGGTGGATGCTGGAAACTTCGTGCTCTTTGGACCGCGAGATGTGAAGTTTCTTCGGAACGTCAAAGAAATTAAAGCCGACGTTGTTCATACTGGTACGCGTGTGAATGATTTATTTGTTCTATCTGCATCAAATTCATACATTGAAAAGATGAGTAGCAATGATAATTCCTCTTTGTGGCATGCAAGACTTGGTCATTTAAACATGACTAAGTTGAAGGTTATGATTCAAAGAAAATTAGTTGATGGTTTGCCCGATCTATCAAAAGTTGAGGATGAAAAAATTTGTGAAGGTTGTCAGTTTGGAAAGGCACATAGACTTCCTTTCAAAAGTTCAAATTCACGATGCACAACTCCTTTGGAATGAATACATAGTGATTTGATGGGTCCCACTCTAACTGCTTCTTATTCCGGATGTCACTATATGTTGCTGTTTGTGGATGATTATACGCGGTTCACATGGGTTTATTTTGTGAAACACAAATCAGAGATATTTTCAAAATTTCTAAAATTCAAGGAAACTGTGGAAGGAGAATTGTGTAGAAAAATCAAGATTTTACGGACAGATAACGGAGGGGAATTCTGTTCAAATGAATTTTTCTCATTTTGTCGAAATAATGGCATTAAAAGAGAATTATCTTGTCCGGAGACACCACAACAAAATGGCGTGGCTAAGCGAAAAATTAGACACCTTGTGGAGACCTGCAAGTGTTGGTTGCATGCGAAGAATTTATCCAAGGCATTATGGGCAGAAGGCATAAAATGTGCAGCTTATGTTATTAATCGGGTGCCACTCAGATCAAGCAATAATAAGGCACCTTATGAATTGCTTTTTGATGCTAAACCAAACGTGAAGTATCTTCGAGTCTTTGGTTCAATCTGCTACGTTCATGTGTCTGATTCTCAAAGAAGTAAGTTGGATGCTAAAGCAATCAAATGCATTTTCGTCGGTTATGACGAACAAAGAAAGGGCTGGCGGTGTATGGATCCTACGACTAATAAATGTGTTGTTTCTCGCGATGTTATCTTTGATGAGATTTCTTCCCATGATTCTGCAGATATCAACAAGGAAGAAAATAATATGATAACTTTGCCATTATCCCATTTCTCAGAAGACATATCTAAAGAAAATCAAGGAGAAAAGGAGAGCTTGTGTCCAAACCAAGATGATGGCTCTCAGGAGGAAATAACCAACCAACGCCCGAGACGAAATATTGTGCGACCATCTCGTTATAGAGATGATAATTTTGTTACAAATTTTTCTTGCTTATTTGCTAATCCTATTGATGATGATGAACCTTCCTCTTATGATGATGCTAAAGGAGTAAAAGAATGGGAAGCTGCTATGAAAGAAGAAATGGATGCCTTGCAGAAAAATCAGACATGGGACTTGGTTCCTAAACCCCCTGAAGTGCAACCAGTTTCGTGCAAATGGGTCTTTCGAATAAAGAGGAAGGCTGATGGGAGCATAGACCGATTCAAATCAAGGCTAGTAGCTCGAGGTTTCTCTCAAAAGTACGGGGAAGATTATGAAGAAACATTTAGTCCCGTGGCAAAAATGACTTCGGTACGTACTGTTCTAGCACTAGCGGCTAGCCTGGATTGGAAATTGTGGCAGTTGGACGTCAAAAATGCCTTCGTATATGGAGAGCTTGATAGACATATTTATATGGATCAACCGCTTGGATTTGTGTCCGAGTACCATCCGGATTTTGTGTGTAAATTAAAGAAGGCCCTCTACGGATTAAAGCAAGCTCCACGTGCGTGGTACGAAAAAATTGCAGAATATTTAAGATTCTGTGGCTACGCAACTTCTGAAGCAGATTCAAGTCTCTTTATCAAGAAACGTCAAGGACTCATGGTGATCGTTCTGTTGTATGTGGACGACATAATTCTAACAGGCAGCAATTATGCAGAGGTCACTTGTCTTCAGGAAGAACTTTCGTTGCAATTTGATATGAAGAAACTTGGGGAGCTTAGTAATTTTCTTGGGTTGCAAATTGAAAATCTGGATAAAGGAATTTATGTGTCTCAGTTCAATTATGCTAAACGACTCATTGAGAAATTTGGTTTGATTGATGGAAAGAAGCGATCTACACCACTTGATGTAAATACAAGACTTCGTCGTGACGAAGGAACATGTTTGTCGGACCCTCGTCCCTTTCGTACACTTGTGGGAAGTCTTATTTATTTGACAATAACAAGGCCGAATATTGCCTTCTCTGTTGGTATGGTCAGTCGATACATGCAAGAGCCAAGGAAGCCACACTTCGAAGAGGCTAAGAAGATCTTAAAATATGTTAATTCTACTCTTAACTTGGGTCTACTCTATGAGAAGGGTGTAGAGTTTTCTTTACAAGGATTTGCAGATGCTGATTTTGGTGGAGACTTGGATGATCGGAGATCAACTTCTGGTTTTGTATTTTTGCGAGGAGCAACAAGTATATCATGGTGTAGCAAAAAGCAAAGTTCAGTATCTCTATCCACGACTGAAGCAGAGTACAAAGCATCTGCTCAGGCTGCTCAAGAGTGTATGTGGCTTCGTAGACTCTTTGAAGATCTGCACGTACCCATTGATCAACCCATTCCTATTCATGGAGATAATCTGAGTGCAATCAAACTTACGTCTAATCCTGTCTTCCACGCGAGGACAAAACATATTGAACTTGAGCATCATTTCATTCGTGAGAAAGTGCTCGACGGAATTATTGATATGGTCGCAGTTAAGAGTGAAGACAACATTGCTGACATTTTTACAAAAACACTTCCAAAGGGTGCATTTGAAGATCTGCGATCAAAGCTCGGATTAGTTCTGAGAACATCACTTTAAGGGGGAGTGTTGAATTATAAAGTGATGTTTTATTTTTTTGGTTCGTAATTTTTTAGTTATGATTTAAATATTTTATTTTATAATTTGAAAGGTTAATCATTGTCCGAGTCTTTAATTAGGATAATCTTGTCCGAGTCTTTAGGTGATTAGAATTTATCTTTGTGATCCTAATTTATAGGATCTGGTCTTACGTGATCCTATTTTATAGGATCTAGCGATAGTTTGTAAAGCCTATTTATAGGCTCCTTCTTTTCTGAATTTTAATGTAAGAGAGTTTTTATTATTCCATCGTCCAGTTTTTTATCTCTTAAAATTTCTTCATATCAAGAGCTTCTTCACGGTAAGTCACTTCGATATTCTTGGAGTGACGGAAGTTTCGTCGATTCTGGTTTTCTCTACAGTTAGTACTACAGTCGTTGGATTGGTTAGTCTGGTTGAACAATTTAAATGATTTGGTTGAAATTTTATTAGCACATTTCAACCTAAGCCTAACCGATTAGCTTGTGCAGATTACGGATCCAAGTAAGTTGACCCATGGCAGCTTAGATCGACCCATGGGTTGAAAAAAAAATTAAAATTTAAAATTAAAGTACAAAATTGTATGAGCTCGTGTGCTGACTCACTTAATTGTAATCTAAACTTAAAAATTATAATTTTTAATATTTTTAATATAATTTTTGGTCCACTTAATTGTAATCTAAACTTAAAAATTATAGTTTTTAATATTTTTAATATATTTTTTGGTTGGCTAGTCTGCTTAGTTGGCATTCCATATTAGGTTGGGTTAGGGATTCCCTAACCCAACCAAGCTGGTAGGCTTGTCCACTCCGAAATGGTTCGTCTTATAACTCTATAGATATAAAGTATTTTTATATCAAACAATCTTTAACAATTGGATAAAAAAATATTTAAATTTATCAAAATCACTACAATATTCTGAAATTCACCATAATATTATTATAATGCCACTAATTAGCTACTATTGTATTAGTCTTTTAGTAGCTGTAATAATATTGTACTTGAAGAATATTTTCAAATAACTATATAATTAGCGATGAATTTTAATTTCATCATAATTTAATAAGATTTTAATGATTGAATTAGAAATCTATTGATGAAATATTGACTGAATCCTAATTTAGTTAGTGAATTTAGATTTATCGACTGAATTAAGATTCAGTCGGTGAATTATATTCGCTAACTGAATCCAAATTCAATCGGTAAAAGATCGATAGAATTAAGATTCAGTCGGTGAATTTTCCCTAATATCCCCAATCTGACCCCCTTCATTCTCCTTATGTTATTTCGATCTCGGCTGTAAATTCTTCAGCATGACTTCTCTTTGGTGCATCTTCTGTCCAGCTCCTCTTCCACTCCGGTAAGCCTCTTTTCTCTCTGGCTCCTCTCTAGCTCCGTTGGCTTGCTTGCAGCTCCTTCGATGTGAGCTTGGTTAGTCATGACCGACTTCTCGCGACCCCTTGGTCGTGAGCTTGCACAATTGTGACCAGCTTGCTTGCAATCGTAGCTAGGTTGCTCTCAGTCATCTTGGACCTGACCGCCCGTGGGGATGGTTGCGTGGTTGTCGCGACCTCGACCATAGATATCTAGGTCTTGATTAAAAAAATCTAAATTTTGATTTAAAATATTTTGATATTATAGACCATGATAGCTTCTATGTATGAATTTCCTTCTGATGCACCAATTCTTAGATTGCAATATGTTGTAGTTGTTGAATAGTTATGTTAGGTCAAAACTTGTTACCAATGTTGTACAATAGATTAGGTAAAAAGTTAATTTTATGTTACTAAATTAGGTTATAAATTTATTGTACTTGTGTGGTAATGTTGAAAATTTTTATCGGTACAATTCTCTCTGGGTCAAGGTTGACTAGGTTGACTAAGCTTGAATTGGCACAAGCTTGAGTTTTGATGTTTGAGTTTTGATGCTTGACAATATATAGAGATTGCAAGTGCAATTATCCATATGAAGATTGATGTTCAAAGTTTGACCATAAGTTAAGTAGGTCAAGGTTGACTGAATACTTGACTAGAAAAGTTCCAATTGGAAGTTAGGCAAGGGCAAGTCCAACGAAAAGGTTGACAGAAGATGAAAATCCAAGTGGGTTAGTGTTGACCAGACACTTGGTATGGAAGTTCCGGTGATTGAAGTCATGCAGTGAAAAAATCCTAGTGAGTGAAGCTAGGTGATGAGAAGTCATGGTGAGTGAAGCTGGGTAGTAGGAAAATCCTATTGAGTGATGCTAGGTGATGAAAAGTCTTGGTGAGTGAAGCCTAGTGAAAGCCCTAGTGAGTGAATCAAGGAAGTTGGAAAGTCCTGGTAAGTGAAGATAAACAGTTGAAAAATTCTAGTAAGTGAAGCTAGGTGAAAGCCTTAATGGGTGAAAACCCTAGTGAGTGAAGTTAGACAGATGAAAATCCAAGTGAATGAAGCTAGGTGGTAAAAAGTCCTGGTGAGTGAAGCCAGACAGTTGGAAAATTGTGAGTGAAGTTAGGTGAAAGCCCTAGTGAGTGAAACTAGGTAGATGGTAATCATAGTAAGTAAAGTTAGGTGAAAGCCCTAGTGAGTGAAGTTAGGCAGATGGAAATCCTGGTGAGTAAAGCCAGGTGAAAATTTTAAGTGAGTGAAGCTAGGCAATGAAGAAGTTCTGGTGAGTGCAGTCAGACATGTGGAAATCCAAGTGGATCAAAGTTGATTGGATACTGGTGTTTGGAAGTCCAAGTGTGTCATAGAGGATCGGACACTTAATATGGGGAGAAAAGTCCAAGTGGGTCAAAGAATCGGTCAGACATTTGATGACGAAGTCCCGACAGGTCAAGGTTGACGAGATGCTAAGCATGAAGGAGTTCTAATAGGTTACGGTTGACCGGATGTTGGGATTAGGAAACCTAGACTTGAGTTAAGCAAGTTAGAGTTGGTCAATCGATCAGGTGATCGATTGAACCAGGGATCGATTAGAAGAGTGTTGTCAGCAAAGGTAGCCCAATCGATCAGTTGATTTATTAGGTCATGTTTTTGACATAAGCAGCTCAATCGATTAGTTGATCAATTGAGAGAAAATTGTGAGAGCACAGTGTACTCCCCAATTGATCAGTCAATCAATTAGGCTACTCCAATCGATTAGTTGATTGATTGGGGCTAGTTTTCTCACGATGATGTGAGACAACTAGAATTGATTGGTCAATCAATTTTGGGATCTTTTGCGAGAGCACGAAAGACTTCTGGATCGATCAGCCGATTGATCTAGCTTCCCAATCGATCAGTTAGTCAATTGGGTTATGATCATTGTGCATGTTGTGAGCTTTGGACGGCTGGGATTGATTGGATCTGATGTGACAATCAATTGAGAGCAAGTCCAATCGATTGGGAATCCTAAAAACGTAGAGATAAAGTTGTTGGCTAGTTCAAATGCCGCATCTCTTCTCCACAACAACTCATCGAGCTTACGATTCTTCATAGTCAGTTCTTGAAAGCTTAGGGTTGAATTGTTGCTGCATTTCCAAGCTTACAAGAGACATCTTCAAGCAACAAGAGATCAAGCAAGAAGGTTTTTTATTTATATTTTTATATTTACTTCTTGTTTAGAGTTGTATTCTTATTCTTGAGTTATACAGGATTTCTCCACCTCCGGATTATTCTGAGAAGGGGTGTATTCATAGTGAAGAGTGTGCTTGGCATAGATCCTTGGATTAGTCACCTTATCTTAAGGTGTATACCAAGTAAATCTTTTGTGTTAACATTGAGGAGTTTGCTTCGAGTATTTCTGCTACAAAAGATCATCATCAACAAAGCGAGCGAGTTATTCACCCCTTAGCTCCGGGTGCCCCAACAATTTTATACTCATTAAGATGTAATGTATATGAATACAGTTTGATGCACAACATATTAGAAAATAGATTTATCCGAAATGAATATTTTGCTGCAGTTGAAGAGTTTGTGAACTTTGCTAAGAGTCATACAGAATGTATGAATGATGTCAAGTTACGTTGTCTGTGTAATCATTCCAAATATAGAAATAAAGCTTTCTATGATCAGGATATTATGAAAGTACATCTTTATGAAAAAAGATTTGTTCCAAATTACTTCAACTGGTACTATCACAGAGAGCCTTATTTTTAAGAACCAATTGGAACTTTGGTTGCTTTTTCATCTAACACAACTACTCTAGGGGAAACAACATATAATGACCATGCAATGCAATCAATGATCTATGATGCAATGAATGTAGTTGATTATTTCAATATAGATGAAATACCAACACCTGAAGTTTAGCAATTATATGACATATTAAAAGCTTGTGAAAGAGAAGTGTGAGACTACATTCCATTTGGTCATTTCCAACTATCATATACTGCAATGCTATTGAACATCAAAGCTGAATATCATTTCTCAGAATGATATTATGATGACATTTATCAATTGATGTTAGAGTTGATTCCTGCTAATTACCTAATGACTGATAATTTCTACAATGCAATGAAATTGGTGAGGGGTTTAGGTTTGCCTATAGAGAAAATTGATTATTATATTAATAACTGCATGATATTTTGGAATGAAGAAAATGAACTGATTGAATGCAGAATCTGCACTCACCTTCATTATAAGTATGGTAGTTGCATATTAGGGAAAAAGAAGAAAAAAAATTGCATGAAAAGATATGTATTACTTCCCATAACTGTTAGACTTCAACGCTTGTATGTATCTGCTGCAACAGTATGCTACATGAGTTGACATCATGAACATGTGAATGAAGAAGATATAATGTGTCATCATTGTGACTCTCATGCATGGAAACATCTTGATACAATATTTTTCTCGTTTGCAATGGAACCATGTAATGTGAGATTGAAATTTTCTACATATAAATTTCAGTCATTTGGTCAGTCAGGACAGTAATATTTATCTTGATCAATTATATTAACATAGTACAACTTACTGCCATGAATGTGTATGAAAAATAAATTCATATTCCTTATTGTATTTATTCCAAGTCCAACAAATCTAAAAGAGAATATAAATATTTTCTTAAAATATCTAATTGTTGAGATGAATGAATTATGGAATGTAGACTCAGAGATTTATGATGTTGCAAGAAAAACTAATTTTATATTGCATGTTGCCATATTATGGATGATCTATGATTTTCCAACATACTTAGTGGCCTCTTTTTCCTTTAGCTCGGGATCCTCCTCTCCAGAAAGCTAGACTGCTAATGACTGCTAACCGACTCGTGAGATTGATCTCTCACCTGGCGAGATCCAAGCACCTTAAGATGTAACATGGATTAGAGCTTGGGCTTGCTTGCCGGCATGACTCCTCCGATGCTCAAGTCAACCATCAATCAAAGAAGGAAGAAGAAGATGAAAACTAAAGAAAAAGATGAAAAAGAAATCTAATAGAAAGGAATTGCCTCTACTTGCAAGAAAAAGACACCCAACTTCCTTGTATCTTACCTCTCCTAGTGCTTATATAACTATCAGAAAGGCATCTCCATATTGGATCCTTTGCATCCTTCCCACTTTCTCCTATGTGAGTTAAAACATAGCCTCCGACATTACTCACTTATCTATTTATCGATCACCATGTGTCGAGAGAAATGAGTCAAGGGAACAAGATCTGACATCCACTACTTGCCTGCCCACTTAATGATTGTCATATATTCACAAATAGAAGCTTTGGATACTTCAATGCTCAGCAGAACTTGACAAATTGCTTAGTGAGATTTATTTGTATTACTCTGGAGAACTTGAGTATATTGCTCAGAGACATTTGTGATATTGTTCGAGAGAATAGATTAATTTCAAGAATATTAGATCTTGATATGTACTTTAGATTACTGTAACACTTACTGTAGCATCTAAAATTGGGATTGCTTAGGGAGATGAGGTTGATTTTCTGGTGTACTATTGTGACGACCCGCCTTCTACTGGCTAGGCTGTAAGGCTGGACCGTCACATTATGCTGTGCTAAGCTATATCCATGACCATTACTAAGTCTAGGTGCGGAAAGCTGTACCAATTTAAAACTTTGCTAAGCTAATACAAGTTCTTGGTCCTACATGTGTTAAGGGATGCAATCTAAGGTATTCATGGCATACCCTACATCCTCTATGGTCAAGGAGCTGAACTACAAGGTCTCTTGGTCGAAACCCAACTTCCCAATCGATCCAGATTGAACTCGATCGATTGCAAGCTGTTGGATCGATCCATGGATCGATTCAGATGGCTACTGTGCTCGGGGTAGTATTCTGGATCGATCAGCTGATCGATCCAGACTGGTCAATCGATCTAGTGATCGATTCCAGAGCTCTCTGTTCGCGGGAGCGATTTCCCCGATTCATTGATCAATCGGTTAATCGATCCGGCAGCTTCCTGTTCGCGACAGAAAGCGACTGGATAGATCGGCTGATCGATCCAGGAGCTCACTGTTCGCAGAACAAGTTCACCAATCGATCAACAGATCGATTGAAGACCCCCCAATCGATCGGTGGATCGATCGGAGTTTCTGATTTCGTATCAGAAGTCTGATTTCAGCACTAGTTCATGCCGAAATCACATAGAGCAACTCTATAAGCATAAAATAGAACTACTAAGCATAACATTACTCATGGAGTGCTATCTAATATCATGACAACTAACCATCTATGCATAACTGTCATAATTCAAAACACTCAAACAACTAAAGTGCAGGAAAGTAATGACATAAAGAAAATGCTATGTTCTAAGTGGGCTAGTTCCCAAGCATCGTTATTCCAAGTTCCTTTTTCCACACACATCTTCATCACATTGTCCCCCAGCCTCCGCTAGTCCATCTTTCCTTTACCTTTATCTGCAGTATAAGGAAAAGAAGTATCTGTAAGCTTTCGCTTAGTAAGAAACCATCTACTTCACAAAACATGCATACGAAACAATTTATGATTTGAAAACATGCTATTTGAAATACATGCTGAACAGGTGAGAGCATGACATGATATCATACAACATAGAAACCAAAACTAATCATAGAGCTATCACATGTATCAATAATGGAAACTAAGCTGAATCATGAACTGAGCTAAAACTAAAACTAAGCTAGAACTGAATTTAAACTGTATACACAACTGATTTGTGAGTTTTGAAAACTATTTACCATAAATAGATTAAAATAATAATCATGCTGCTGATGGGCCCGACATCTGTACGTGCTATGCGCGCATCCCTAACTAGACCCGGGTTTGCAAGTCCCGAATTTAATAAGGTTACTAGGTTATCTGAACCTAGGGACGACTATGAGAGCCCAACCCAATGGATATCTAATCCAGTACAGTGCCACTGCTAAAATAAAATACTGATTATAGCTGAGTTCTTCTTATATTACTATTTCTAGGTTATCTGAACCTAGAGCTAGGTTATCTGAACCTAGAAGCGACTGTGGGAGCCCACCCATTGGACCGTAGTCCCATATAAGCTGTACTAAAGCTAAACATACTGAATGAATGCTTCTATTGCATTTAGCTAAGCTAGTAAAATGCTTAAGTTGCATTTTAACCGTGCTAATAATTTAATCGAACACTTGGTATGCACTAATTCACATCCTTTGTGCCGAAAATCTACATACTACTAAACTGAAGCATAAAATTCATACAGAAGCTACTTATACTGCAGGTGAGGGGTTTCTTACATCTTGCGCTAGATTTCCTTACGATCTGATCGCTAGATTTCCGGTGGAGACGATCTTCTCGACGATTTTCTCGCGTCCACGCGTTCTTCTTGCGGAGAGAAACGTCCTCGTGCCGGAGTTGTCGCCGGAAGGTGCTCCTGGAACCCTTGGGACGGAACCCTAGCCCTTGGGGGCTTGGTGCGCCGAGAGAAAGAAGAGGAGAAGGGGGTGGCGTGACTAGGGTGAGGAGAAGAGGTAAGTCACGGTAAAATTAAAACTCCTCACTTAATTCCCTATTTATATTAAGGAGTTAATTCACCCAATTATAACTTAAATAAAATTGTTTCCCTTTCCTTTCAACACGGCCCTGCTGGGTTCACTTGGTTACTAGAGTCCACTATAAGTCGTAGGACCCGTTAGGTCTCGGGTTCGATTCCCGCTTAAGCTATTTTACGTTCTTTTGCTACTTCCGCAACTCTAAAAATTCCATAAAAATATTCTAAAATTCCAGAAAAATCATAGAATATTTCTAAAATAATTTTGAGAATTTTTAGGCGTTACAATCCCCCATACCTTATGATCCGACGGTTAGAACAGGGGATCCCCATCTTGAGGGGTCAACGCCACGTGGCCGATCGGAAAAGGAGGGGCCGACCTCCCGGCCGGCCGACCGGTAAATAACCATTGGGAAAAGGCGCCCCGACCGGCGTCGGGGTTCCGGCACTCGATTGAACAGTAACGAAGGGCCGAGCGAAAGTCATGCTCGACCGTAGACATAAAAGTAACATACTGCTAGCAGTCCCCACATAGCACCTTACCGAGGATCTCCCCAGCATACCGATGCATATGGAGGGCCGGACGTGATGTGAGTGCCGGACGGCTGGACGGGAGATGAGGGCCGGCCGGCCAGAAGCCCTGGCATGTAGTAGAAAGAGAAGGACAATGAACATCTTATGACAGCTGTCAAGTCCTATGACTAGGCCATACTCCAAATCTGGCGGTAAGGTGTTCTGCTGTCCCATCGAAGACGTGCTTGGACTGTAGCAGTATGGCGTCAGGTAAGCTTTCTGATAGACACATACCGAGGTATGGGCTACGGACACGTATGCGCCTCGGTGGACGTGCAGGAGATCTATCACCGCTCTATATAAAGAGCCTCATACTTCGCTGGAGGTACGCGATATACAACGTTGGGACCACTTTTTTCACTACTTGCTTGCCTGACTTGAGCGTCGGAGGGTCGCCGCTGGGAACCCCTTCCCGGCCCGATTTCTGTGCAGGTTCGCCGGAGCTTCGTGCCACCAGTCGAAGATCCACGTCAGCAGTCGGAAAGCGCCCCGTGCCCAGCGTCCACTGATTCAGCATTCGGACGGGATCAAATTGGCGCCGTCTGTGGGAACGCTCCTGCATCCGAGCGGAAACAATGGACGAGGCTGGACGACAACACACGGTGACGCTTTCCACGGAGGAACTCGACGTTCTGATCGAGTTGAGGGCCGCCAAGCTCGTGGAACAAAAATAGAAAGCGACAGCCGAGCGGCCAGAGCAGCAGGCAACATCAGCGTCTGGCGGTCGAGCGGAAGCACCACCTGCCACCGTTGCATTTTATCGGGCTCTATTCCGCACCCCCGAAGCCGCACCCACTCATAGAGATCGGGGATCTTCTTCTGATGAGATGCCGAGACGAGACAACAGAAAAGGCAAGGCCCCCCGAGCAGACGCTTCTCCCGAGCGGAAGCACCGACTGCCACAGTCCCATTTCCCTCAAAAGCAGATACTTCATCTCCCGAATTCAACTTATAGCAAGCCCCTCCTTCTGGAACCTCAAGAGCGGGAGTTTGATGTCAGGCGATGAATCGACCACATACGAGGAAATTGGGTGGACGAGCTGCCGAGCGGATGAAGATGGATTGACACTTGGATCCACCATGAAACGCAAATTATCTCCAGCCTTTCCGGGGCAAGGTGAAAGGTGCACCAATAGAATGTGTGCTGTATATTTTCTGTTTGGTTGTATATTTGAAATGCAGAAGGCAAAATGTTATAATGTGCACAATTGGCATTATCGGCCGAGCGGCCTATCTTCATAGTGTATAAGATCCGAGCCAAGCGCTCGAGGCCGAAGGCCCCGAGCCATTCGGCCGGAGGTATAATATCTGAGCCAAGCGCTCGATGAAGAAGGCCTCGAGCCGTTCGGCTGGAGGTATAGTATCTGAGCCAAGCGCTCGATGACGAAGGCTCGTGGAGCAACAGGAGCAGAAGGCTCAAGTAAAAGGATAACGCAGCAGGCCGCCTCCACCTCTGGGGGCCCGAGCGGCCATGGAGGACTGACCGGGAAGTTTCGCCATCCTCCTGGCCTTGATAAATTTCGACGAGTACATTGTATCCACCTCACTCCACGGGTATTCGGGAGTTGAGAAATTGAGTCAAATCTTATGTTGATCGGCAGGCCCCGAGCCGTTCGACCGGAGGTACAGTATCCGAGCCAAGCGCTCGATGCCGAAGGCCCCGAACCATTCGGCTGGAGGTATAATATTCGAGCCAAATGCTTGACGAGGAAGACCCCGAGCCGTTCGGCCTGGAGTACGTTATCCGAGCTGGGTGAAAGCTGCGCTAGATGTAAATTTATATACATTTCGGTCGCCTATATCCTAGTAATGCAGGAAGCAAAATTCTAAAGATGGCAAATATCTTCGCCGACCGGCTGTGTTAAAAGTAGCCTTAAAGGCCGTCGAGCTCCGACGTTAAATATCGAGAGACGAGTCGACGTCTATAAAACGTCCGAGCGGAAGACCGTCGAGCTCCGACGTTAAATATCGAGAGACGAGCCGGCGTCTATAAACGTCCGAGCGGAAGACCGTCGAGCTCCGACGTTAAATATCGAGAGATGAGCCGACGTCTATAAACCCTCCGAGCAGAAAACCGTCGAGCTCCGACGTTAAATATCGAGAGACGAGCTGGCATCTATAAACGTCCGAGCGGAAGACCGTCGAGCTCCGACGTTAAATATCGAGAGACGAGCCGGCGTCTATAAACGTCCGAGCGGAAGACCGTCGAGCTCCGACGTTAAATATCGAGAGACGAGCCGACGTCTATAAACCCTCCGAGCAGAAGACCGTCGAGCTCCGACGTTAAATATCGAGAGACGAGCCGGCGTCTATAAACCCTCCGAGTGGAAGACCGTCGAGCTCCGACGTTAAATATCGAGAGACGAGCCGGTGTCTATAAACGTCCGAGCGGAAGACCGTCGAGCTCCGATGTTAAAAATCGAGAGACAAGCCGGCGTCTATAAATCATCCGAGCGGAAGACCTGTTGGAGGATCGGTGGCCGGCTTGAAGGGGGGTTGGATAGACGGCACCCCCAAATCGTTAGCTTCCTACACTATTGTTAGCTTGCGCAGCGGAAATACAAATACTAAAGCAATGAATACGAAAGCTAAAGAAAGAAAAGAACTAGCAAACCAATACACGTTCGTTTAACGTGGTTCGGAGATGATGCTCCTACTCCACGGCTGTCCGTAAGGTGGACGATCCCGATCCTTCGGTGGATTAGCCCCCGGAAACTTCGGCTATCTCAAGTCGCTCCTTGTGGGTGGAGAAACCTCACCACAACACACCAAGACCTCTTGGATTCCACAAACACTTGAGCATTTTTGTGACTACTAATTAGGCTTTAACCAAGTCTAATTTCGTCGCCTTGGCCGGCCATCCCAAGCTCCTTCTTATAGAGCTTGGGGAAATCAGCCTTGCTGATTTGCCCGTTACCAGTCGACTGGTCCATGCACCAGTCGACTGGTGCCTGACCAATGACTCTTACCAGTTGACTAGTCCCTGACCAGTCGACCGATCCCATCATTTGGGCACAGAAATTGTGTTCTGCTCCAATCGACTGGTCCCAGTACCAGTCGACTGGTACAACCCTAAACTTAGGGTTTCCCATCCCGAGTACATTTCACTCGCACTCGGACCCTCACGACTCACTTGACTCTTCTTTGCAGCTTTGACCTCTTGCCTTCAAGCCTACTTCCTTTGGCTCTCGTCCCTCGGATCAAGCTCGCGGCTTGTCTCCAATGCCATCCTTCGCCTATGCCTCGAAGTCGCTTCCCTCGGCCCTTGTCCTTGCTGCCTTGTCCACGATCCCTCAGATGCATTCAAGCCCGCGGCTTGTCCTCAATGCCATCCTTCATCGGACCCGAAGCCGTCAACCTGAGTCAAATATGTCACCTGCAGTCCTGCACAACTCAAGTACACATATCAAATAACGAGGGTAAATCTAACTTAAACCCTTTGCCCAAACACCAAAACACATGGTCCCGCGGACCATTGGGATTGCTCCAACAATCTCCCCCTTTTTGGTGTTTGGCAATACGTTTAAGTTAGGGAAAACAAATAGCAAAACAAACATGCTAAAACAAATGGACATACGATGCCAAGGCTACACACTTGGACTTACACCGCCGAATGGACTTACATTGCCAAGGCTACACACTTGGCAACCGCCGAATGGACTTACGTTGCCAAGGCTACACACTTGGCAACCGCCGAATGGACTTACGTTGCCAAGGCTACACACTTGGCAACCGCCGAATGGATCATGTATTGGAACCTATCCCAAGGCTCCCCCTACACCTAAGCTCCCCATTGAGCTAGGATTTTTACAACGGGCTTTTTAAGAACCTATCTCAAGGCTCCCCCTACGCAAAGGAACTTAAGGTTTTCCCAATTAAACCTTACTTCTCCCCCTTTGCCTAACATCCAAAAAGTTCTCTAACAATATCCCAATTGTTGAAAACTTGTCATCTAAATTGACCCTAAACTCATGTATTAATCCCCCTTGGATCCCATACATCTATGTGAGTTGACATGGTCACAAACCAATGCTGAAACCAATTTCAGACTGGTATCAGTCGACTGCCCTAAGTGCCAGTCGACTGCCCCCTTCGACAGAACCTTACAGAAGCATTCTGTGGTCAAAAAATACTGTTACTAGTCGACTGGTATCTGTACCAGTCGACTGGTACCCTATTTCTGAAAAAATCAGCCTTTTCAGGCCAACTTCAGAAATGCACCAATAATTCCCTAGACCTCCAAAAATTTCCAAATTTTGTGGAGAGGTCTATTGTACCAGTGTCTACTTGGGAAAAATACATTACAAAATGTATCTATCACCAATCCCAAGATTGACACAAAATCCAAAACTAGCTAAATGGTTCAATTGAACCTTGACCTAAAGTCCTAGTTTTGCCTTCCTTTTGATGTATTTGCCCATACCAACCCACAATGCATCCCTAGCATTGGTTTATATGGCATCTATACATCCAAAACCAATTGTCATGCTATATGACCCCAAATGTCATATTTCTTGCATGAAACACCAACCATGTGTGCCAAATCCCTAGGTTTGAGACTCAAGTCCATCTCTAAACCACTTGGCACACTCCATGGCTCCTTTAGACCCCCAAGTAGAACCCACCTGAGATCCATTGGCCATGGGTCCCAATTTGACTCTTGGAGCTCCCCCTAGAGCTCTTTGCCTTAGTCACCTCCCTAGGTGACTCATCCACAATGGCTAGGCCACATCGGTGCACCTCCGGTGACACTTGGCCTACAAACCTAACTTTCTTAACCTTGGACACTTTGTCCTTGGTTAGTTTTTCCTTACTTTTAAATGGCTTTCCCTTACCATTTATTGACTTCTCCTTGCTATAGTCATATGCAACCCTAGCATAAGACTTTCCCATAGCCTTGGAGACCTCTCCCTTGCCACGATCATTTGCCACCCTAGCATATGATCTCCCATTGGCCTTGGAGGGACTAGATCGGTATCCCAAACCCGATCTATCATTGTTGGGTCTTTGGCTACCCAACACCATATTTAATTCCTTAGATCCAACATTGAATCTCTTAAGGAATTGTTCTAACTTATCAAGCTTTGACTTCAAAGCTTGATTTTCCCTTTCTATGTTCCTAAACCTAGAGTCAATATGTCCACCTTGGACATTCCTAGACCTACCCTTTCTAGGCATATGTCTCCCCTTCTTAGGATTAATGCCTTGGGCCTCCTTAGGTCTACCATTCCTAGGTTTTTCATGAATTAGTCTCCTAGGGTTTTGATCTACATTAACCCTATTCCTATCATGATACTTAAATCCAAAATTTTGCATTGCTACATAATGATAATTATTATTTTTCCTAGCATGCATGGGAACATAAGAATTTGCATTGCATTTCAAATTAGGGTATACCTCCCTTACCCTTGAAGCTCCCCCTTGACTTAAGCTCCTCTTCTTCTCCCATTTCTTTAGATGCGCTAGCTTCTTAATTTCTCCCTTTTGGGGGCATTTGGTGTGGAAGTGACCCTTCATTCCACATGTGAAGCATACAATGTGCATCCTCTTCTTTTGGGTTTCTTCATTCCTACCACCCATGTTAGCATTTAAAATAACTTGATTGGGTTTAGGAATTACCTTCTTACCCATTGGACACCTACTCTTGTAGTGTCCCTTCTCATTGCATCCGAAGCACACAATGTGGTCCTTTGACTTTGCTTCGGTGGAGGTGCTTGCTAGATTGACCACTTCCAAGACCTCTTCTTCTTCTTCACTTGCCTTGGAATTTTCTTCAATTCTTGAGGATGTAGATGATGCCTCATCTTCCTTCTCCTCCTCGGATGTTGAGCATGGCTCAACTTCCGTTTGCTCCTCTTCAACTTGAGCAATTAAACCCATCTCCTTGGGTTCTTCTTCTTCTTGTGTAGGTTTAGGTTCTTCCCGTAGAACCATCTTCACCTTGCTCCACAAATCGTGGGCGTTCTCATATTTTCCTACACGACTCATCATGTCATTAGGCAAAATATCAATTAAAATTGATATTACCTTTGAATTTGCCTTTGCCCGTGTGATTTGCTCTTCCATCCAATGTCGTGATCGGAGCTTCTTTCCTTTCTTGTCTCTTGGGACTTCAAATGGTTCCTCGACGACCATCATTGTGTCCCAATCCGTCTCGAGGAAGACTACCATCTTCATCATCCAATAGGTGATGTCCCCAAGGCTTCCTCCTTCAAACTTTGGAGGGACAATCAACCCGGCCATCTTATGCTTCTTTGGCGGTTAGTCCGATGGAGAGCGCCCTCGCACTGATACCACTTGTTGGAGGATCGGTGGCCGGCTTGAAGGGGGGTTGGATAGACGGCACCCCCAAATCGTTAGCTTCCTACACTATTGTTAGCTTGCGCAGCGGAAATACAAATACTAAAGCAATGAATACGAAAGCTAAAGAAAGAAAAGAACTAGCAAACCAATACACGTTCGTTTAACGTGGTTCGGAGATGATGCTCCTACTCCACGGCTGTCCGTAAGGTGGACGATCCCGATCCTTCGGTGGATTAGCCCCCGGAAACTCCGGCTATCTCAAGTCGCTCCTTGTGGGTGGAGAAACCTCACCACAACACACCAAGACCTCTTGGATTCCACAAACACTTGAGCACTTTTGTGACTACTAATTAGGCTTTAACCAAGTCTAATTTCGTCGCCTGCCATCCCAAGCTCCTTCTTATAGAGCTTGGGAAATCAACCTTGATTTGCTACCGATCGGTCCATGCACGGTCGGTGGTGCTCAACGGCACTCCAGCGGCTATCTATCGATCGGTGGTCCCATGACGGTCGGTGATCCCATTTCGGGCAGAATGTACATGCTCACCACCGATCGGTGGTCCCACGGTCGGTACAACCCTAAACTTAGGGTTTCCCATCCCGAGTACATTTCACTCGCACTCGGACCCTCACGACTCACTTGACTCTTCTTTGCAGCTTTGACCTCTTGCCTTCAAGCCTACTTCCTTTGGCTCTCGTCCCTCGGATGCATCCAAGCTTGCGGCTTGTCTCCAATGCCATCCTTCGCGTATGCCTCGAAGTCGCTTCCCTCGGCCCTTGTCCTTGCTGCCTTGTCCACGATCCCTCAGATGCATTCAAGCCCGCGGCTTGTCCTCAATGCCATCCTTCATCGGACTCGAAGCCGTCAACCTGAGTCAAATGTGTCACCTGCAGTCCTGCACAACTCAAGTACACATATCAAATAACAAGGGTAAACCTAACTTAAACCCTTTGCCCAAACACCAAAACACATGGTCCCGCGGACCATTGGGATTGCTCCAACAAGACCGTCGAGCTCCGACGTTAAAAATTGAGAGACGAGCCGGCGTCTATAAATCTCCCGAGTGAAAGACCGTCGAGATCCGACGTTAAATATCGAGAGACGAGCCGGCGTCTATAAACCCTCCGAGCGGAAGACCGTCGAGCTCCGACGTTAAATATCGAGAGACGTTCCGCTCGGCTCAGTACCCAAAGGTACATCAACATCAAGCAAACAACTTCTTTTGTCAAAGTAGGACATATTCGGCCGAGCGGAAAAGTCACGCAAAATACTTCGTAAAAAATCCCTTGCAAAACACAAGAGAGGTGGGATGAGAGGCGATTAATGAGGAGCGGAGGATGGTTTCTTGGATGCGCTGCTCGGCACTACGGGCGTCTAGTCAGTCGGACTATGTGCCTCCTTCGACTAGACTTGA
Organism: Zingiber officinale; assembly: GCF_018446385.1. Lineage (NCBI taxonomy): Eukaryota > Viridiplantae > Streptophyta > Magnoliopsida > Zingiberales > Zingiberaceae > Zingiber > Zingiber officinale. The sequence continues at coordinate 16,443,264 of NC_056006.1, read as the reverse complement.
GGGGGAGGCAAGTGATCCGGCGGTTAGAACAGGGGACCCCCATCTTGAGGGGTCAACGCCACGTGGCCGACCGGAAAAGGAGGGGCCGACCTCCCGGCCGGCCGACCGGTAAATAACCATTGGGAAAAGGCGCCCCGACCGGCGTCGGGGTTCCGGCGCTCGATTGAACAGTAACGAAGGGCCGAGCGAAAGTCATGCTCGACCGTAGACATAAAAGTAACATACTGCTAGCAGTCCCCACATAGCACCTTACCGAGGATCTCCCCAGCATACCGATGCATATAGAGGGCCGGACGTGATGTGAGTGCCGGACGGCTGGACGGGAGATGAGGGCCGACCGGACGGGAGATGAGGGCCGGCCGGACGGGAGATGAGGGTCGGCCGGCCGGAAGCCCTGGCATGTAGTAGAAAGAGAAGGACAATGAACATCTTATGACAGCTGTCAAGTCCTATGACTAGGCCATACTCCAAATCTGGCGGTAAGGTGTTCTGCTGTCCCATCGAAGACGTGCTTGGACTGTAGCAGTATGACGTCAGGTAAGCTTTCTGACAGACACATACCGAGGTATGGGCTACGGACACGTATGCGCCTCGGTGGACGTGCAGGAGATCTATCACCGCTCTATATAAAGAGCCTCATACTTCGCTGGAGGTACGTGATATACAACCTTGGGGCCACTTTTTTCACTACTTGCTTGCCTGACTTGAGCGTCGGAGGGTCGCCGCCGGGAACCCCTTCCCGGCCCGACTTCTGTGCAGGTTCGCCGGAGCTTCGTGCCACCAGTCGAAGATCCACATCAGCAGTCGAAAAGCGCCCCGTGCCCAGCGTCCGCTGATTCAGCATTCGGACAGGATCAAATTATAAAAAGTTCATCCTCGAACTTAGAATAATTCTGGGTACTTCTGTCTCATACTAGCTTCTGCCTCGCAAGTTGCCTCTTCTGCTGTGTGATTTTGCCAAATGACTTTTACTAATGGTACCTCCTTGTTCCGCAATTTTTTAACTGCTCGGTCTATTATCTGAATAGGCCGACTATCATAGCATAGGTCTTCGCGGATTGGTACCGACTGGGGCTCAATCACCTGGGTGGCATCTGGGATATGCTTCTTCAGTATAGAGACATGAAATACATTATGGATGGCTGACATCTCCTGTGGTAGCTCTAGCTCATATGCTACCTTGTCAACTCTTCTAGTGATAAGGTATGGTCCCACGTATCTGAGACTCAATTTTTCCTTCTTCCCAAATCGCATTAGTCCCTTCATGGGAGCTACTCTGAGGAACATTGAATCCCTAACTGAAAATTCTAAGGGTCTGCGCCGTGTATCAGCATAGCTTTTCTGGCGGCTCTGAGCTGTCTCTATCCTCTGGCGGATTTGCTGTATAGCTGCTGTGGTGTCTGTTACTAGATCTGTCTGGAGTTCTAGTTCCTTCTGTTTACCACTTTCATACTAGCAGATTGGAGATCTACACCTTCGCCCATAGAGAGCCTCGTAAGGTGCCATACCGATAGTGGTATGATAGCTGTTGTTGTATGCAAATTCTGCTAAACTCAGATATTTGCACAAACTTCCCTTGAAGTCTAGGGCACATGCTCGGAGCATATCTTTGAGTACCTGATTTACTCGCTCCGTCTGACCATCTGTCTGAGGATGGAAAGCTGTGCTGAATTTTAACTTAGTGCCCATTGCTGACTGTACACACTCCCAGAAGTGTGACGTGAACCTACTGTCTCTGTCTGAGATGATAGTCCGTGGAACTCCATGCAGTCTGACGATCTCCTTGAGATACAAGTGAGCTAACTGCTCCATGGAGTAGGATATCCTGATAGCTAAGAAGTGGGATGATTTAGTCAATCTATCGACTATTACCCAAATGACATCAAAACCATTCGTGGTTCTGGGTAATCCCACTATGAAATCCATGAAAATATCTTCCCACTTCCATTCTGGGATCTGGATAGGCTGCAGAACTCCTCCTGGTCTCTGATATTTTGCCTTGACCCTCTGACAGATTAGACAGGTGCTGACATATCTAGCGATGTCTCTTTTCATCCCAGGCCACCAAAAATGTTTCCTTAGGTCCTGGTACATCTTGGTGGAGCCAGGATGTATCACATAGGGAGTCCTGTGAGCCTCATCTAAAATCTTTCTTCGTAGTTCCTCCTGATCTGGAACACATAGTCTGTCACCAAAGTATAATGCCCTACCATCAGGTATTCTGAACTCTCCACCTTCTGATCCTGCTAGGCCTTGCTTGATTTTTTGAATTTCAGGATCCTGTCCCTGAGCTATCTGAATGTCACCAAGCAGGTTAGGTGCTAATGTCATAGTAGAGAGCTGTTCCACTATAAGTTCGAGACCAAAATCTGTGATCTCTCTCTGTAGGGGCGGTGACATGGCTGCTAGGGTTAGTAAGGTAGCATCGGACTTTCTGCTAAGTGCGTTTGCCACCTTATTGGCTTTTCCTGGGTGGTAGAGGATGTCTATGTCATAATCCTTGACCAGCTCAAGCCATCTACGCTGTTGCATATTCAGATCCTTCTGAGTAAAGAAGTACTTCAGACTCTGGTGATCTGTATACACTCTGCATTGAGCTCCATACAAGTAATGTCTCCAAATTTTGAGAGCGAACACGACTGCTGCAAGCTCAAGATAATGAGTAGGATAATTCCTCTCATAGTCCTTGAGTTGTCTGGAGGCATAGGCGATCACCTTGCCATTTTGCATCAGTACTGCTCCTAGTCCCAATTTAGAGGCGTCACTATAAATATCAAAGTTGTCTGTGTTTTCAGGTAGAGCCAGAATAGGTGCACTGGTCAATCTCCTCTTTAGCTCGCTGAAGCTGTTCTCGCAGTCCTCTGTCCACTGAAATTTTATGTTCTTCCTGGTGAGAGCTGTCAGTGGGGAGGCTATCCTGGAGAAATCCTCTACAAACTTTCTGTAATAACCTGCTAGTCCCAAAAAGCTTCTGATCTCACTGGCGTTCTTGGGTCTTTTCCAGTTACTCACAGCTTCTATTTTACTAGGGTCTACCATGATACCATCCTTTGAGATGATATGACCCAGGAAGGATACCTGATCTAACCAAAATTCACATTTCGTGAATTTGGCATACAACTGGTTCTGCTGAAGAGTCTGCAATACTATTTTCAGGTGTTCTGCGTGTTCTTCCTGAGTTCCTGAATAGATAAGAATGTCATCGATAAACACAATAACAAATCTATCTAGATAGTCCCTGAATACTCTGTTCATGAGGTCCATGAAAGTAGCTGGAGCATTTGTCACGCCAAAGGGCATGACTACGAACTCATAATGTCCGTATCTAGTCTGAATGTTGTCTTGGGTACATCCTCTTCTTTAACTTTCACCTGATGATAACCTGATCTGAGGTCTATCTTAGAGAACACTGCTACTCCCTTTAGCTGGTCGAACAGGTCATCTATTCTGGGAAGAGGATACCTGTTCTTGATGGTAACTTGGTTCAGCGCTCGGTAATCTATACACAGGCGCATGCTCCCGTCCTTTTTCTTCACGAACAATACAGGCGCTCCCCATGGTGAGTGACTAGGACGTATGAAGCGCTTGTCAAGCAGCTCCTGTAGTTGCTTATGAAGTTCCTTCAGTTCTGCTGGAGCCATGTGGTAAGGTGTTTTGGAGATAGGATTCGTACCGAGAATGAGTTCTATCTCAAATTCAATCTCCCTGTCTGGTGCTAGGCCTGGTAACTCCTCAGGGAAGACTGCTGGGTAGTCACATACGATTCGGACCTCTGCTAGCTGTTGGTCCTTATCTTGACTGACATTGACTACATGCGCTAAGAATCTCGTACATCCTGAATCCATTAATTTCTGTGCTTTTAGAGCTGGGAGAAACTTCTTGGCCTTTCTCTTCGGTTCTCCAATGTAATCGAACTGCACTTCTGCTTCGGGTTGAAACACGACTTTCTGTTTACGACACTCTATAGAGGCACCGTATCTGATCAGGAAGTCCATCCCAAAAATAACATCGTAGTTATTCATATTTAGCACTATCAGATCACAAAAGAGTTCTCTGTCTGCTATAATGACTGGCACTGCTCTGAGCCAGTGCGTGGATGCCATAATTTCTCCTGAAGGTAATGTTGTCAAGAATTGACTACTGAGTACCTCTGGGGGTATCACTAACTTCTCGGCAAAAGCCCTGGATACATAAGAATGGGTTGCCCCAGTATCGAACAAGACAGTTGTACTTTGTTGTAAAATACTGATCTGACCTGTAACAACTGTCGAGGCATTTGCTACGTCCTCTCTGGTGAGTGAGTAGATCCTCGCATTGGTCGTAGCTGGAGAGGCCTCTAATCTGCCCTGGCTGATGTGTGGACCATTTAGAACGGCCTGCATCTGATGTAGCTGTGCTGGCTGGCCTCCGTACTGAATCGGCTGTGGTTGAGGAAGAATTGTCTTGTTTGGGCACTGCTTAGCCATATGCCCTTCCTGTCCACATTCAAAGCATCCTCGTGTGCCCTTGCGACAAACTTCTGGGTGAAATTTCCCACAAGTAGTACATTTGGGATAACTAGGCTGTTTACTAGCTGGTCTTCCTTTCGGGTAACTCCCTGGTTTGCGCTTGCTGCTGGAGTTCCCTTTCCAGTTAGAGCTGTGGCCCTGTTGTTTCTGAGTACCTGAGCCTCCTTGCCCCTTGGACTCTGAGAGGACTTGCTTCTGCTGTTTGATATTGTTCTGGTAGTACTTGGTGGTCAGAGCACTGCTGACTAGTTCTTCGGTGGTTTGCGGCCTATGAACGCCGTCAGCCACGTTCATTGCTATTTCCGGCCTCAGCATCTTGAGCATCAACCGGACTCGTTCTTTTTCTGTGCTGACTAGCTCGGGGTATAAACGAGCCAGTTTATTGAATTTTTTCACGGCTTCCTCCACTGATAGGTTGCCCTGACGAAATTCAGTGAACTCGTCATAGTGGCGGTTTGTAACCCGCATGTGAAAGAACTCCTCGAAGAATTCTTTCTCGAAGTCAGCCCATGTCATCTGGTTCACTGGGCGCTTCGCTCTAATTCTCTCCCACCACATACATGCATCTCTTGTCAAGCAAAAGAAGGCACATTTCACCTTCTCATGTTCTGGCCAGTCCAGAAGCTCCATCGTACTCTCCAGTGTTTTGAACCAGGCTTGAGCATCCCATGGTTCGTTGGTGCCTGAGAAGTTCTCGGGCTTGACTCTCTGCCACTGGATCAGATATGCTTCTCTCTTTGCCTCTACTGGCGGAGCTACTGGTGCTGTAGGCTAGACTGGGGGAACCTCTATAACTACTGGGGTTGCTATGTTCGGTTCTGGGGTGACAGTGGGAGTATCCTGCTGATTAGCCTTTAAGGTGGCTATCTCCTGTTGCTGTTCTGCTAGCTGCTTCTGTAACTGAGCCACTACTACCGTAAGGTCTGGGGGAGGCACTGAACTGCCTGCCTCATGCTGGGGCTCAGTAGCTGGGGCCCTTCTAGCTGGGCGTCCTCATGCCATCTCTAAAGGAACAAAGGACATACATAACTAAAGCATCATGTTTACATAGCTAATACTATCATGTTAGTTACTATCACAGATAAGCACACCTGAGTTATCTACAAACATGAAAGCAATAAACATAACAAAGTGAGAGGTATTCTTACTTGGAAGCTGCAGGTTCAATGCTGATGTGTGTATAGGAAGTATGGAACTTTTTGCTCTGATACCATTCTGTGACGACCCGCCTTCTACTGGCTAGGTTATAAGGCCGGACCGTCACATTATGCTGTGCTAAGCTATATCCATGACCATTACTAAGTCTAGGTGCGGAAAGCTGTACCAATTTAAAACTTTGCTAAGCTAATACAAGTTCTTAGTCCTACATGTGCTAAGGGATGCAATCTAAGGTATTCATGGCATACCCTACATCCTCTATGGTCAAGGAGCTGAACTACAAGGTCTCTTGGTCGAAACCCAACTTCCCAATCGATCCAGATTGAACTCGATCGATTGCAAGCTGTTGGATCGATCCGTGGATCAATTCAGATGGCTACTGTGCTCGGGGTAGTATTCTGGATCGATCGGCTGATCGATCCAGACTGGTCAATCGATCTAGTGATCGATTCCAGAGCTCTCTGTTCGCGGGAGCGATTTCCCCGATTCCTTGATCGATCGGTTGATCAATCCGGCAGCTTCCTGTTCGCGACAGAAAGCGACTGGATCGATCGGCTGATCGATCCAGGAGCTCACTGTTCGCGGAACAAGTTCACCAATCGATCAACTGATCGATTGAAGACCCCAATCGATCGGTGGATCGATCGGGGTTTCTGATTTCGTATCAGAAGTCTGATTTTAGCATTGGTTCGTGCCGAAATCACATACAACAACTCTATAAGCATAAAATAGAACTCCTAAGCATAATATTACTCATGGAGTGCTATCTAATATCATGACAACTAACCATCTATGCATACCTGTCATAATTCAAAACACTTAAACAACTAAAGTGCAGGAAAGTAATGACATAAAGAAAATGCTATGTTCTAAGTGGGCTAGTTCCCAAGCATCGTTATTCCAAGTTCCTTTTTCCACACACATCTTCGTCGCATTGTCCCCCAGCCTCCGCTAGTCCATCTTTCCTTTACCTTTATCTGCAGTATAAGGAAAAGATTTCGCTTAGTAAGAAACCATCTACCTCACAAAACATGCATACGAAACAATTTATGATTTGAAAACATGCTATTTGAAATACATGTTGAACAGGTGAGAGCATGACATGGTATCATACAACATAGAAACCAAAACTAATCATAGAGCTATCACATGTATCAATAATGGAAACTAAGCTGAATCATGAACTGAGCTAAAACTAAAACTAAGCTAGAACTGAATTTAAACTGTATACACAACTGATTTGTGAGTTTTGAAAACTATTTACCATAAATAGATTAAAATAATAATCATGCTGCTGATGGGCCCGACATCTGTACGTGCTATGCGCGCATCCCTAACTAGACCCGGGTTTGCAAGTTCCGAATTTAGTAAGGTTACTAGGTTATCTGAACCTAGGGACGACTATGGGAGCCCAACCCAATGGATATCTAATCCAGTACAGTGCCACTACTAAAATAAAATACTGATTATAGCTGAGTTCTTCTTATATTGCTATTTCTAGGTTATCTGAACCTAGAGCTAGGTTATCTGAACCCAGAGGCGACTGTGGGAGCCCACCCATTGGACTGTAGTCCCATATAAACTGTACTAAAGCTAAACATACTGAATGAATGCTTCTATTGCATTTAGCTAAGCTAGTAAAATGCTTAAGTTACATTTTAACCGTGCTAATAATTTAATCGAACACTTGGTATGCACTAATTCACATCCTTTGTGCCGAAAATCTACATACTACTAAACTGAAGCATAAAATTCATACGGAAGCCACTTATACTGCAGGTGAGGGGTTTCTTACATCCTGCGCTAGATTTCCTTACGATCTGATCGCTAGATTTCCGGTGGAGACGATCTTCTCGATGATTTTCTCGCATCCACGCGTTCTTCTTGCTGAGAGAAACGTCCTCGTGCCGGAGTTGTCGCTGGAAGGTGCTCCTGGAACCCTTGGGACGGAACCCTAGCCCTTGGGGGCTTGGTGTGCCGAGAGAAAGAAGAGGAGAAGGGGGCGGTGTGACTAGGGTGAGGAGAAGAGGTAAGTCACGGTAAAATTAAAACTCCTCACTTAATTCCCTATTTATATTAAGGAGTTAATTCACCCAACTCTAACTTAAATAAAATTGTTTCCATTTCCTTTCAGCACGACCCTGCTGGGTTCACTTGGTTACTAGAGTCCACTATAAGTCGTAGGACCCAATAGGTCTTGGGTTCGATTCCCGCTTAAGTTATTTTACGTTCTTATTTATTTTTGGTACTTCCGCAACTCTAAAAATTCCATAAAAATATTCTAAAATTTCAGAAAAATCATAGAATATTACTAAAATAATTTTGAGAATTTTCGGGCGTTACAACTATAGCGTAATAGTTTGTAGCAGCTACTATGGTAGCACTATACTATAGCAGAGCTACTGTAATAATGTTACTATAACAGCTGAGCAACATATTGTTTGGAAGATTAATAGGATGGTTCTAGAATATTGCAGCAGCGTTACTATAACAGAGTACTGTATCAATGTTATTGTAGCAGTTGAGGAATGTTACTGTAGCATCTGAGTAATGAATTGGTCGGGAGAATAATCTATCTTGTGGAATAAGGTACTATAGTAATGCACTGTAGCAGAGTTACTGTAGTAGCTAAGTAATGTTATTATAGCAATCGAGCAATGGATTGCTTGGGAGAACAATATGGCTTATGGATTAAGATACACAACATGGGTACTGTAGTAGCTAAGCAATGTCATTGTAGCAGCCAAGCAATGTTACTGTAGCAATTGAGCAATGGATTGGTTGGGAGAATAATATAGCTTATGGAGTACTAAGGAGTAGAAAAATTACTATAGCACCTGAGAATGGATCACTCGGGAGAATAATATGGCTTGTGGAGTAAGATACAACATGGGACTATAGTAGTGCTACTGTAGCACAGTTACTATAGCACCCGAGAATGGATTGCTTGGGATAAGATTCTAGCAACTTGGGATCTTCGGGGATAAATATAAATACCATCAATACTCAATGTTGTTGGGATGGAGAACGACTGATAAATTATTATGCCTACATTGCATGACATAGTTTAATGTATTTTCATTATCTTGCAGTGAGAAGGTAGCTTAGTTTAATAATTACTGTAAAATTTTACTGGTTGAACACCCTTTCAAGAAAAATAAGAAAATTTTCACTAAGCATATTATAGTTAGAAAACTTCTGTCAATAATCAAGTCAGGTAAAGAAATCATTGACCAAATAGACACCTATGAATTCCTACCAGTATCTCAACTTAATTCTGATGAGATAAATAAATATATTGTTAGAAAGTGCAACTGTGATTGGAAGAAAAGAAGCATTTTCTAGGTGCTGCTATACTAAAAATATCTACTCATTCAACATAATGTAGATGTAATGCATGTTGAGAAAAATTTCTTTGATAATATCTTTAACACTGTGTTGAATGTGTCTGGAAGAACTAAAAACACTGCAAAATCATGTGAGAATTTTAAAAACAATAGTTAGCAAACTAGAGTTGCCTCAGGATGAAACAACTAATAAATTTTCAAAGCTTTGTTATACGTTAGACAAAGATAATAAACAAACTTTATGTAGTTGATTGAAAGAAATTAAATTCCTAAATGGGTATGCCTTGAATATGACTCGATGCGTGGATATGAATAAGTTAAAGATATTTAGAATAAAGAGTCATCACTATCATATATATTCATGCAAAGACTTATTCCAGTAGCTTTCTATGGCTTACTTCCTTAAAATGTTTGGCAAAAACTCACAGAATGGAGTGTATTTTTTATATATTTTATAGCGAGGTGTATTATGATGGCTGATGTGCTTCGGCTTAAAATAAACATTTTTCTCATACTATGTAAGCTTGAGTGCATTTTTCCACCCAATTTTTTTATTTAATGGAACATCTAACAGTTCACCTATCTTATAAGGTACAACTAGTCAGTTTTGTGCAGTACAAATGGATGTATCCATTTGAATAGTTTTTGTGAAAATTAAAAAATAATGTTGATAACAAAGCAAGAGTTGAAGGTTAATATGTAATGTCTATTTGGTTAAGAAGCATCATCTTTCTGCTTATATTATTTTACTGATAATGTGAAAATAAGACATTGTAAGTATCATTGAAATTCTGATGATACTGAGCCAATAGACTCAGAGATGCTTTCTATTTTTATGTTCCCTAGTAAGCTGATGAGTGCATTTGCTTCTAGATAGTTAACTCAACAAGAATACCATGCTGTAAGAACAAACATACTCTTAAACTATGATGAATTCAAACCCTACATAAAGTGAGTTGACTTCTATAATCAAACATTTATCCTATTATGTTTGTTTTATATCCCAATTATCTTATAAATACCTTTCATGGTATCTTGTACGAACAACGACTACAACTATAAAATCCATTAATGGGCGTAAGAGAAATTGTTGAAAAGTTAAAAATGAAATTTACATTATGGTTTCAAATCTATGTAAGTTAGAGAATAATTTAAATTTTATATATTCATATTAAATTTCTACCTAATTTATATCATAACTAGTTTTATAGCTGAATGATAGTAGAAAATCAAATGTGCAAGATTTCAAGATAATAAATCTTGCATCTGGACCTCTCCATAAGATAACAGTGTACTCTGATTACTATATTAATGATTTTAAATTCCATGTGGCACAACGGGATTCATACAAATTAATTTATAATTTTGGTGTTTGTGTTAAAGGATCTATCGACATCAATAACACTGAGTTTGATTACTATGATAGACTTAACGAAATCATAAAAGTTGAATATTCTGCATTACCTATAAAAATGTGTATGTTATTCAAATATTCATGGTATGATCCAACTCTAAGAACATGTACCAGAATACATGCAAACTATAATTTAATTGAGGTTAATGCAAATAAAAGCTTCAACAAGTTTGAACCTTTCATTTTCGCAGTATAAACAGGTCAAGTTTTCTATCTTGAATATCCTACGAAGAGAAAAAGATCTAGTGAATGGTCGGTTGCTTGTCTCATGAAATCTCCCTTGACCATAGAAATGTTGAATATCATCATTACTCAAACCATGATGCATTTCAGAATGATAGAGTGGAGAGACATTCAATTGATTCACAATATCAATCCATATCCTAATTACTTTAGATGTTAATGTGACTTATGAAGAGATACATATAGAGAGATATCCCGCAGTGAGGAGTTTATTGAACTAATAGAGTCTAGCGATGAGAACTTGCAAACGGTTAATGTTCATTATTTAGATTGTAATAATGATTAAATATTAGTATTATTATTCATAAGTAAGTTATGATTCCATCTTATTTTTTTTACATATATATCATCATGTTATAATAATATTATACGATTGTATTATTATTTTGTAAATATTATTATGTCAGACCATATAGTCGTATCCTATCGTCAAATAATGCTAAGGGCGGTTGGAGAGTCGTAAATATTTTTGGTATGTATATTTTTAAATCCGTGTGATAGTTTATTGTGTTAGTTTTTATGGATTTGGAAAGTAAATTTGATGTTTGTAAATGTATAATTTAATAAATTAGTTATTTGTGTATGGATTGTGAATATTTTTGTATAATATAATGGAATGTAAATATGGTTTGTGTTGATTTATATTGATATAAAAAATGTAAATTGGGTAATTGTAGATTTAGAGTAGAATTTATTACAAATTATATAGTTTAGCGATGGAATTAAAGGTTCGTAGTAATTATTGATAGAATTTAGAACTACATCAATAATTAATATATAAAAATAGATCTCCGTTCACTGATTATTGACAGAATCATAACTGTTATCATCCCATAGCTAATGTCCTACATATTTTATTCTATTAGAAAAAAACTATGCTAGAGTAGATCGTGATTGAGAATTGAAGCATGAGTTTAATACGTAGAACGTTCGCACCATTATCCATTGGGTAATTATTATCCATATATTCGCACCATTATCCATTGGGTAATTATTATCCATATATGTGGTAAAAAATACTAGTTCATCTCCCACGGATTCAATTCCTATTGTCATGTAACAATTTATCACGCAAGGACCGGCGGCTATGCCCACGGTGGCCAAATTGTCAATACATGAACAGTGACTGATATTATGGATTTGCCTGTCATTTCCGGTAAACAAAAACAAGTTGTTGAGAACGACGGCGGAAATAGATAGATTGATAGAACGGGGGAGACGACGTGTCTCGACGTTCCACGGCAGCGCATGTGGATGGAGGACCCCACCAACCCCCGGCGGTTGGCATTTCAACTGCCACCGCTCCATGTGCCCGCCGTCGCTCTCCGGCGAGCAGCCAAAACTCGTTTTTGTCTCTCTGCCCCCCGCAGCGCGGCGCCGCCCATCGCCACCATTCCTATAAATGCCCCTCCTTCATCGCCACAAGTCCACACAGCAACCAACAGCCAGTCTTCACTTCGATCCCCTGTTCTTTCCTCAGATGGCTGCCGGCGCTCTCTTCTTTCTCCATTTCTTCTTTCTCTTATCCGGATACGCGTTTGCGGACTCCTACGGGTGGGAGTCCGCCCACGCCACCTTCTACGGCGGCAGCGACGCCTCCGGCACCATGGGTCAGCTCTATTTCCACAAGTCTAAGAGATGTTTTCTGCGATCTCTAAAATTTGCAGACTTTAATTGGATTGATTGTTCGCCGTGCAGGAGGCGCTTGCGGGTACGGGAACCTCTACAGCACGGGCTACGGCACCAACACGGCGGCGCTCAGCACGGCGCTGTTCAACGACGGGCTCAGCTGCGGCTCCTGCTACGAGTTGAAGTGCGCCGACGACCCCCAGTCGTGCCTCCCCGGCTCCATCATCGTCACCGCCACCAACTTCTGCCCCCCAACCTACGACCTCCCCAGCGACAATGGCGGCTGGTGCAATCCCCCGCGCCCGCACTTCGACCTCGCCCAGCCGGCGTTCCTCCATATCGGGCAGTACCGCGCCGGCATCGTCCCCGTCTCCTTCCGCAGGTGCTCCATTCGCCGTTATCTTCCCTCGCCGGAATCAATCAGTCACTGAAACTCTGTTTTTTGTTTTTGTACACTACAGGGTGCCTTGCGTGAAGAAGGGGGGAATACGGTTCACCATCAACGGTCATTCCTTCTTCAACTTGGTCTTGATCACGAACGTGGCCGGAGCCGGCGACGTGCACTCCGTGTCGATCAAGGGGTCGAAGGGCGGGTGGCAAGCGATGTCGCGCAACTGGGGCCAAAACTGGCAGAGCAACTCGTTACTCGACGGGCAGAGTCTCTCCTTCCAGGTGACGACCAGCGACGGCTTGACGGTCACTAGCTTCGACGTCGCACCGGCCGGGTGGCAATTCGGCCAGACCTTCGAGGGTGGACAATTCTAACTAAGCTCATCAAGGAATTAAGGCTTGTCGGATGCCGAGGTAGCTAGCTCATCAGGCAGCACCCGCACTATACCATATATATACTTACTACTTAGCAAGTATTCAACACTGTAATTTATAAGCCATTTGTGGAAATTATGGGAGCCATGGCTTACCTTACAGTTACAGGGAAGGTAATTCATCTCAACATAATTATGAATGTGGTGTGGAATTGGATTATTATCACCTACTGACGGTGTTAGGATATGATCTTTAGTGTTTAAAGGGAACTGAGTTCTTACTTTATTGTGTATTCTAAGAGGCAAAATATATGTATCCACTCGGGCTCCTGATCTTATTTTATGGATATAATTTTGATTTATTTGATCGAACCACAAGCCCGCTACGCGAAATCTAATATTATAGAATCATAATATAATAGGAAGATAAGTAAATAAGAGATCGGAGCCTCTTGTCTATTTTTTAAAATCAAGCATGATCTAAAATATAATTATGACTAGATTACAATCATGATTGGATCGTAATTAGTTGCGATCATTCTTTGGACTCACCTTCCCATTCAAGTTATAATTTGAGTTGAGGTAGGCGGATGGAGGCTGTCTAGAGGCCGCCCTTCGCTCAGCGCCCAGTAGCTCGGCCACCCGCCCGTTGCCAGTGGCCTTTGGTCGTCCACCCCCGACCCAAACTATAACTTGGATAGGAAGGTGAACCCAGGAAGGGATCACGACCAATTACGGTCGATTCACGATCTAACTGTAATTACATTGTGGACTATTCTCCGGTCCACAAAAAGTAGACCATGTTGGAAAACAATATATTGTTAGATATTTACGGGATATTAGCTGAATTTAAATTACACTGAACGAAATTCACTTATTTGTCAAGATGACCTAAGCAAATAATCTCATGCTGGTTTCTGTCAAGTGCTAAAGATAGCCTGCACAGTGGCGGCAGAGTGAGCCGACTGTTATCATGGTTAGTTCGCCAAGCAAGAGTAAATTTTCCCTGGCATCCGACATACACTGGTTGTGCCCATACATAAGTCAACATGGCACCTACTTGCACATCCACGCGTGAGAGAGTCTCTCCCCATGTACTTGTTCACATCATTAATGTATGTGAATCAATATAAATCAACCAACATATAATGAAATTCTTAATGTGGGACTAAAATTCCATTTACAATAGAACTTCTTTTCTCTTTCATTTCTTTTCCATTCACATTACTTATATCCAACAGATCAGAGGATCCTTGATAAGTAGACAAGGATGAATTCAAAAATTTTATTAAGAGAAATAAAGAATGAATGTTTGAAGAAAAATAATTTTTTTAATTCGAACATTTAACTCACAGTAGTTGTGCGAGGATATTTTATTAATTATAATTTATATATAATTTTTTAAAAAAATATTATAATAATAATTGTAAATAATAAATTAATAAAATTTATTTAAAACATTATTTCATATCAGAAGTAAGTATTCTCCCCTTAAGTGGAGCCTAGTTCGGATCCTCTGTCCCGAAACTTCTCTGTCCTCATGTCCCACTGTCGATCGGATGGTTCAGATTACATTTCAAAGATGCCTTGCACATCACAAGGATACTGCACACATCTTAAAGATGCCATGATACCTTGAGATGTAATCTGGACCGTCCGATCGACAGTGGGACATAGGGACAGAGAAGTTTCGGGACATAGGATCCGAACTAAGTGGAGCCGCCCAGTAAAGGCAGCTTTGTTAATGACTAACCAACATGTTCATCCCATCGAGGGTAGATCCTCTAGACCGCTTTTTACGGTCCAGAGGATGGTCCCTTAGTATGGATTGGTGGAATGAATGATCCTCATTTATAAAATAGGTGGAGACCATTCATCTCCACCAATCTACATCAAGGGACCATTTCCTGAATCATAAAAAACAGTCCAAAGGATCCGAGCGGCATCCCATCGTACTTAAAAGTTGGATTGAACCATCGGTTTTCAATGTACGATGATTAAACGATCTTTAACAATCATACATGAATTGTTATATATAGCAAACTGATTTGTCGCTAAAGTACATAAGTTAGGAAAAGAAGGAATAAAAAGAGGAAAAAGAAACCTGATGGATATGTGGGGCCAAGTTGTATATCTTCCGGACTAATTAGACCGAACGCCAGATAAAAGAAAAAAAAAAAAAAACCAGTTGAACTACATTAGATAATTTTTATCGCGGTCAGTCTAACATTCACCATATGCAAATCTCATTCACCCATGGTCAATTAATTTTCGTACAAATCAGGTTTTAGATTTGCACCCACATGGGTGCACATGCAAGAGCCAGCATTTCGATCAATAACATTCATATCATTTTATGATGTGATTCAATATAAATTAATCCGCCCGGTCCCAAGGATTATAGTATGATGGTAATTAAGAGACTCCCTGGATAAAAAGAATTCTTAAATAGGACACATTACATGGGAGAGTTTTAAAAATTTTTAATGTCAAGTCGTCTATTAGGATCTATCTGTGATTCTTGATTTACTTTTGTAATTAATAGAAAATTTTCATAGGACCAAATCGATAATCTCTAAAATTAATCAGATCGTAAAAACTATATATATATTGTCCATATACATTACTAAAGAGTATTTCTGATATAATAGGAGATGAAGTTGGCCTAGGAAGATTTATATGGTCTATTGCAATTGATCCCACCTATTAGAATATTATGCTTATATAAAATGTGATATGATTGTTTACATTGATGTTTGAGCACTCCGTAATAATAGATCCCAGGTCATGTTTTTGATTGATTGTCTTGCAAGCATGAATAGCAATGCAAACATCGACTTTTCGAAGAAATATTGGAAAATCAATTTCATACACTACATAGATAAATAGTGATTAAGACCGAAATAGATTGTAGAAACTTATGCATTCATCCAACTTAAATCAAACAAGAGATTATGAATGAAATCTTTTGGGTCAAAATTTACTGATTTTTCTATCGTATTCATAATTTTAAAATCTTAATATAGTCTGAATCATGAGACTTAAAAACACTTTGATGGTCTTACGAGTAAGTATGACAAGTCAAGACCCTTTAATAAGTTTGTGTCAAATTGTGAAGATTTTAAAAATCTACATATTTGAATTTAGGATGTGGAATTTAGATTTGAGGACATGATTATACTCAGGAAGGAACCAAGAATGTCATGATTTTAGTTTGAAATGATTCTGAGGTTTTTAAGGTTATCAACGAGTTTTTGATCAAAAATTGTTGAAGGCATTACAATGTTTAGAATTTTAAAATCTCAACATTATCCAAACTAGGGGAGTTCAGGAATCCATTAGTGATGTTAGTGAGTAAGTATGACAGACCTAACCCTTCAATGAACTTATACCAAATTATCTTAAGATTGTGAATATTTTAAAAATTCATATCTCTTAAAGTAGGTTGTGAAGTTTATATAGGTTTGAGGTTATGATTACACTCATGAGACTTTGAGTGTATGATCCTAATTTAAAGTGATTATGAGTTCCCTAAGGTCCTTGATGATCTTACAGTGTCCAAAATTTTAAAATCTTTACCTAATCTGAATTATGTGAGTCTTAGGAACTCTTTGGTGGTATTGGTGAGTAAGTATGATAAACCTAGGCTCTTTAATGAGTTTGTTGTTTTAAAGTTATGAAGATTTCAAAAATTCACATCTCACAACTTAGGCCGTGAAATATAAGTCTA
This sequence comes from Zingiber officinale, assembly GCF_018446385.1. Taxonomy (NCBI): domain Eukaryota; kingdom Viridiplantae; phylum Streptophyta; class Magnoliopsida; order Zingiberales; family Zingiberaceae; genus Zingiber; species Zingiber officinale. The sequence continues at coordinate 16,426,471 of NC_056006.1, read as the reverse complement.
AAGGCGTGATTTCATTTAGGAGGCTCTCAGAAGTGTAATGATTATGTGTAATGGTTCTAATTCGAAGTGATTCTAAGGTTCTTAAGGTCATCTGTGAGTTTTTGGCCAATACTTGTATGCCCCTATAGTGTTTAGAATTTGAAAAATCTTTACATGATTTAAATCAGAAGAGTTATAGAACTCTTTGGTGGTGTTGGCGAGTAAATATGATAAGCATAAGCCCTTTAATGAGCCTGTGCCAAATTGTCTCAAGGTTATAAAGATTTTAAAAACTCATATATTTCAATTTAGGTTGTGGAGTCTAAGTCTGAGGGCATCATTATATTTAGAAGGCTCCAAAAAGTGTAAAACTTGTTGATGATCTTAGACACCTCAAAAACACTTCAAACAAAATTTATTCCACTCCTTATATCATTCTAAGTGTAACAATGCACTCAGACAAATTTTATAGCCTAGATAGAGAGTTGTAAGCTTTTGAAATTAACATAGTTTTAAAATATTTTGAGAGTTGTGTAATGGTCCTTCCACATAATTGGAGTACAAAAAGTTTAACAATCAACTGATGAGTTATGGACAGTCGATTGTTGATCACAAATTTAACATAGTAAGTTTATAAATTGGCTAGTGCACTCGACTATCTATAGCAATTGGCTGCTCATAAGCAGTCGACTACTGATAAGGAGTTTAATGGGAAATAATTGTGTTTTTATAAATATTCGATACACATATTGGGTATTATGAAAATCTGACTACGTGATTCAATAAATTATTGTTGATTTATTATAGCTCTAGAGAGTATTGGCCAAGCATTGCAGAGAAGAAGTAAGCCAGGGTTTAGGGTGTTAGGCAATCTTGCTACGAAGATTGTTGTTGGAGTTACAAGGGAATAGTTTGAAATTTAAATTATAAAAAAATAATTCAAACTTATCTGTCGAGATGACCTTTGCCGCTTTGCCAATTGAGAAGATAGAAGGTTGGCCTTGTCACTTGAGTCTGACGAGTGTAGAGTGCTACTTGATCCTGCGGGTTGAGGGGCAAGTGGTGAGTGGTTCAGTCACCCGACTGTTGAGTGACCAAGTCTAGGAGCCGAGCACTCTAAGTGCTAAGTTCTCGAGTGTCGAGTCCAATTGGAAATGTGCGCAAGAATTGCTTGACTGCCAACTGTCTAATTGTTTGATCAATTTGAGTGAACCACTGCCTTAGTGGTCCAATCTGCCCAACCTATTGAGCTGCTAGCTTGAGTGAAGAGGCAAAGTGCCGTGTGGGATGAGTTCCAAGTTGGGAGGCTATGTCTGAATAGGTCGCTATTGCTTGAGCGACGAGTCAAGAGGTTGATTCTGAATGGGAAAGAGATATGTTGAGACATCTATTTAATATAGTTTTCTTAAAACAGATTCATCCCCTCAGGCGGTGCTTTGAGATTACAATGCACGTTTGATTCCAAGGACACAACAAAACTACAATTGCAACCTAGCACATGTTGTTCGTAACAAACTAAACACATACCCGAACGTTATCATGTAAGAGCTGCTGAGTGGTTTGCTCGACAAAAAGGAGGATAACGAGGGAATGAGGTGGACAGAGTTTCCGCTCACTACTTCTCTACATCTATCTTTTCTACCCGAGGTCACAACCTTCTTATGTAGGAGCTCCGACCTTTGACAACATTAAATGGTTGAATTAAGGCCATTGACTATCGTTACTCACCTGGTTTGAAATGCTAATCACTGCCGATCAATGGTCGGTTGTTTCTATTTGGGCGGTTACAAATTTGCTATTAATGTTGATTATTTCAGGCTCAATCATTAATCCATTCCTTACACACTTGGGCAAGTGACAAAATGGATTTAGGTGACAAAACGTAGGTTGATGTGCTTGGGGTAAATTTTGCCCTTGATAGGTCTGATATTTGACGCGCATAGGTCACGTTCGCACATGAATCACCATGATTCAGTGTAATTCGAGCTCTGAATTTGCATCCCTAAGATGCGTGCATGAGAGAGAGTTTCTCCTTATATATGTTACAACTTCATTGTTATGATTCATTAAAAATCAATCTTCAAGTCACTCAACTTCAATGTGGGACTAATATCTCATTCACAATGAATTATCTTTTCCATTCATTTTTTTTTCATTCACATTGAACATAGGATTCTTTTGCATGCTCCATGAACTCTCCAAACAAAATTTCAACAATAGGTCAGAAGAGAAGTGTCAATTTAGTGGGGCAATTTAATTAAGCAAGATAAGAAACTCACATGTGGCTCTTTTTCTCAATTGATCGATCATGTTTACTGTGGGAAGCAAACTATAGAGAGTGGACCACAACACAATTATATGTGTGCTCTTCGAGGGATAAAGATATTATTGGATCTCTATTCACAATCTATCAGAGGGACAATACTTATTTATCTGTTAAGATGACTTGAGTTGATAATCTCAAACTGTCAGCTTGGCTGAGTAGGTTGATTGTCAAGTCGTTGCATCGGTGAGTACTCTGATTGTCGAGTCAAGAATGCTGATACCGATGAATCAAGACAGACGCTGAACAAACACGGAGATTGTGTCTGAGTTGCGTGAGGAGAATCGCCTGAGGAACAAAAGACGTCGAGTCCTGCAGTGAGGCAGTTTCCTTAAAACAGATTCATCCCCTCCAACGGTGCTAAGAAGTCACGCTTGGACGCCTATTTCTAGGATAAAACGATGAGACCATGATACAACCTAGCACACACGTGGCGAATTAAGCGTATACCTAAACGCTATCACGAGTGTCTGCCAAGTGAAGAATTGCACGATAAAATAAAAATAGGACGAAATGAGAGAATCACTCTTCTCTTTTGCTTTCTTTTATACAAATTCTTCACGGAATTATGCTCTTTGACTTGTTTGCACAACTTGTTTCACAAGCTCTGTGTACTCATGCTCCTGGCTCTTGCTCCTTATAAAGAAGTGTTGAGCAACTTGTCATACACATGTGTTTATGCATGCATGACACTTGCGCTTAACATGCACTAAGGCATGTGTCATAAGCAAACATGGCTCGTTCTTGTGGCAAGATGCATGTCACAACATGTGGTGCGCTAAGTGTCATGTTTTTATTGAGCCATACAGGCTGAGTAAGAACACGTAAAAGAGACTTGTAACAACTTTTGAATGATACATGTAGGCACACTATGCCTCGACCATGGTCCACTTCGTGCAATAGTGTTCACATAAGAACCCTTTGGTTGGTGCAATCTAGGCCCAGATTCACACCTACTTATGCACTATTTATTAGTTGTAATGCCACTCAACCGATGTGGGACTAATACTCACAAGTCGTGTTTCTATTCATATTTTTCCAACAATCCCCCACATGAATGGACACAAGGTATGTGATAACTTTCTGTAGTTGAGTCGTGTATAGGATATGTAGGTATTATCCCTTGAACCTTCCATTATGAAAATTTGTGTGCTAACTGGCAAATTCGTAGATATGATATCTTTGAACTGTTTTGTCATTTGTGTAAGTATGGACATATCTCACCCGGAACTCTCCCTGATATAGCTCAGGTCTCATGAGTGTTTTCGTTCTTGGCCATAAACATGCCTGGTTCTATGTGAAGCGCTAAGAATTGTGCCTTTCATTCTCTTCGAAGCGGCCCCATTTCTTTCTCATATAGATGATCTCTTGAGAGTATTTTCCATTACTCCACTGCGATAATTAAAAGCAAAAATGCTTACTCTTCATTTGCTTACTGATTCATCAGGTTGTTCCCCACAATGATTGGCTTTTAGTATAGTTAGGTTGTCTCTTTGAATCTAGTTCTTGGGATTTTCAGTCAACATACGTTGAGTTTCCTTTGCACCTACAGTTGACATCGACACTTACATCAAGTCCATTCCTCATGATAAACTAACAACTAACTTTTTGTTTAATCCATTGGTTAGCGGATCTGCTAAGTTATCCTTTGACTGTACATAATCAATAGTGATAACTCATATTAAGAGTAGTTGTCTAATGGTATTCTGTTTACGATGTATATGTCGAGACTTACAATTATACAAGTGTCTCTATTCCCGACCAATTATCAATTGACTATCGTAATGTATGTAAATTGCTAGCACAGATTTCGACCATCCAGAAACATCTTCTAAGAATTGTCGTAACCATTCAATCTCTTCACCACATTTGTCAAGAGCTACACACTCAGAGCCCATTATGAATTTAGTTATTATGGTTTGCTTAGAAGATTTCCATGAAATGACTGCATTTCGTAAAGTGAATACATATCCACTTATGGACTTAGAGTCTTTTATGTACAATATCCAATTTGTGTCATTGTATTCTTCGATCACAAAAGGATATCTCATGTAGTGTAGTCCATAATCATGAGTATATTGCAAGTACCTCAATTCTCTTATTATCCCTTTCCAGTCCTCAACATCGAGATTACTCTAGTATATACTTAGCTTGCTTACTACGTAGGCTAACTTTGGTTGCGTACAACTCATTAAATACATCAGACTTCCAATCACCTTGGAGTACTCTATCTGAGATATACTCTCATCTTGATTTTCTATAGATGTTGACTTATATATATTAGCGTCCATGCCAACGTAGTATCACTCTTGTTTAATTTCTCAAGAATTTTGTCCACATAATGGAACTATGAGAAAAAGTCTTTCTGCTGTTCTAAGAATTTTAATTCCTAGAATTACATTAACTAGGTTCATGTCTTTCATATCAAATCTTGAGTTTAACATAGCTTTAGCGGATTTGATTATCTTATCATTACTCCCAATGATATGAATGTTATCTACATATAGACATAACATGACAGTCATTTCTTGTAATTTTCATGTAGATGTATTTATCACATTCATTGACCTGAAATCCATTTTCCTTTATGACATTATTAAACTTTTTATGCCATTGTTTCAGAACTTGTTTCAAGCCATATAACAACTTGACTAATCTACAAACTTTATTTTTCTACCCTAGCATAGAAAGCCCATTCAGGTTGCTCCATATAGATTTCCTTTTCTAAATCTCTATTTAAAAAATCGATCTTTACATCCATTTGATGTATATCCAAATTCCATAGAGTGGTGATAACCAACAATACTCTGATGGAGGTTGTTCTTGATATCAGAGAATACGTATCAAAATAATCAAGGTCTTTTTATTGTCGATAACCTTTAATTATCAATCTAGCTTTATACTTATCAATCGTGCCATCTAATTTCCTTCTTAAAAAGCCACTTACAATCAAGTGGTTTATTTCCTGGAAGAAGAGACATAAGTTTCCAGGTGTGGTTTTATAAGATAGAGTCAATTTATGATGCAATTCTCTTTCCATTGAGGTCCCTCAGAACAACATACTGCTTATATACAACGTTGGGGGATTACTTTCCAATATAAAAGTGATAAAATTTGTTCTGAAGGATTTTTCCACCCAAGCTCTTTTTCTTCGTCTGAGCTCAACCTTAATAGGTTCCTCAGCTTCTTCTTTTCTTTGTGTATCATATGTCCATTTTGAGGAGACAACTTCCTTTTGGATTTTATACGGAATCACATATTCAAAGAATGAGGTATTTCTTGATTCAATAATTGAGTTTTTGTGTATCTCTGATATTTATGATTCAAACACAAGGAACCTATAAGCACTGCTATTATGCGCATATCCAAGAAATATATAATCAACAATCTTTGGCCATATCTTACTTCTCTTCGGATCAAGAACCAACACTTTGATAAGATGCCCCCATATTCGTAAGTATTTGTAGGATGATTGTCTACTAGTCCACAACTCATATGAGCTCTTTTCTATTTTCTTTTGAGACACCTTATTTAAAAGGTAATTAGCTGTGAACATAGCTTCCCCCCACATTAGCTCTAGCAGTCTAGAACTTAATAGAAGAGTATTCATCATTTCTTTCAGACTATAATTCTTTCACTTACCAACAATATTTTGCTGAGGAGAATAGGGAGTTGTTGTTTCATTATTGATCCTGTATTTAATTCACAACTTAGCGAATAGTGAGACATATTCATCGTCTCGGTCACTCCGAACCACCTTAATTTTCCTATTAAGTTGGTTTTCAATCTCACTCTTATAGAGAATAAATTTCTCTATAGCTTCATCCTTACTTTGGAGAAAATACACATAATAGTATTTTGTGTGATCATCTACAAAAAAGATGAAGTACTTACTCCTACCATGTGTCAGTGTCCCTTTAAGGTCGCACACGTCGGTTTGAATTAGGCCATGTAGTTCAATACTTCTTTCAACATGTTGAAAGGATGACTTTATCATTTTTACTTCAACACAAGTCTCACACTTATGTTCTGAGTCAAGGTGGAATGTAGGTATGTTTTACATGTTACTTAATCTACGTAATACATGGTAGTCCACATGTCCTAGTCGACCATGTCATAACTTGGAAGACTCAAGCATATACACAGAAGAGCTTTCAGCTTTATTTATCTTTGGTCGAATGACCATTATATTGAGCTTAAAAAACCTATCATTTACATAGACTCTTCCTATAAACATTCCATGTTTGGATAGTACGACCTTATCTGACTCAAATACAATCCGAAACCCATGCTTGCAGAGAAGCGATTCAAATACTTGATTCTTTTGAATCTCTGGGACATACAACACTTTGTTTAGAGTGAGCTCCTTGCCAGAGGTCAGCTTCAACACCACTTTCCCTTGGCCCTAAATGTCCGAGGCTGTTGAATTGTCCATAAATAATTTGTCCCCATGTTTGACTTCTTCAAAGTTGTGGAGTAGGTCATTGTTGTAACAAATATGTCTGGTGGCACCAGTATCTATCCAACATTGTCGTGGGTTAGACCCTATCAGGTTCACTTCTGAGATCATGACATAGAAGTCCATGTATGATTTCTCATTTAGGTTGGCCTCCTGCTTCTTCTTCGGCTTTCTATACTCTGAAGCTTTGTGACCAACTCGATTACAGTTGTAGCATTTTTCAGAGAATTTTTTTCTTGAAACTATCTCCTTTGGGTGCCATCTTAGAAGATTTGGGATTCTTCCATTTCTAGTTTTGACCGTGCTTAATCACGTTGGCTTTTACAGTGTCTGAGAAAATAGTTTCCTCTCTGAACTCTTGTTGTCTTCCTCAATTCGAAGTCTTATAATAAGTTCTTCTACAATTATCTGCTTTCGCTTATGCTTCAAGTAATTCTTGAAGTCCTTCCAGCTAGTATGCAGTTTCTCAATGATTGTTGTCACCTAGAAGGTTTCACTCAGCGTCATACCTTCTGAGTGAATCTTTTGCAAGATCATGTAAAGTTCCTGGACTTGGTTAATCACCGACTTGGAGTCAACCATCTTGTAGTCTAAGAAGCGGCCAACAATAAACTTTTTAGCCCTAGCATCTTCCGATTTGTATTTATTGTCAAGGACTCCCATAACTCCTTTGTTGTTTTCTTCTCATAGTACACAACATATAGTGAGTTGGCAAGACTATTGAGGATGTAATTTCAACATAGGAACTCATACTCGTTCCATTTATCGACTATGTTGATGGTTTTCGTCATTTACACCCTTAGTAAATTTGGGAGATTCCTTAGTCAGGATCCATGCCAGGTTTAGCGTGGTCAGGTAGAAGAACATCTTTTACTATCATCGCTTGAAGTTCAACCGGGTGAACTTCTCTGACTTTTCCCCATGTATGATTAGAGCATTTCTAATCGGGGCAGAGGAGGTTGACACATGTTGAGCTGTTGCATTTCAACATCTTCTGTCGCCATCTCAATATAATGAATCTGTTTTAAGATTATTGGATCTCTATCCATAATTTATTGGAAGGACAACACTTACTTATCTGTTAAGATGGCTTGAGCTGATAATCTCAAGCTATCGGTCTGACTGAGTAGGCTGATCACCAAGTTATTGCATCAGTGTGTGCTCTGATTGTCGAGTCAAGGATGCTGATGCCGATGGCTTAAGACGGACGCTGAACAAATGCGAAGCTTGTGTCCGAGTTACGTGAGGCATGTCACCCGAGGAACAAAAGACGCTGAGTCCTATAGCGAAACAGTCTCCTTAAAATGGATTAGTCCCCTCCAACGGTGCTAAGAGGTCATGCTTGGACGTCTATTTTCCAGGATAAAACGACTAGATTACGACACAACCTAGCACAGGTTGACGTTGCAATTTGAGCATATACCTGAACGCTATCATAAGTGTCTGCCGAGTGAAGAATTACACCACAGAACGAAAGGAGGATGAAACGAGGGAATAACTTTTCTCTTTTACTTTCTTTTGTACGAATTCTTCACATAATTCTGCTCTTTGACTTGCTTGCACAACTTATTTCACAAGCTCTGTGTACTCATTCTCTTGGCTCTTGCTCCTTCTTATAAAGAAGTGTTGAGCATCTTGTCATGCACGTGTGTTTGTGCATGCAAGACACTTGTGCTTAACATGCACCAAGTGTATTTATTATTGTATTACTTCATCATAGTATAAGAGTAATAGAGTATATTTTACTATAACAAAAAAATCAATGTAGCGAAGTTATTTATACGAACTACTTCATAAATTTGATCAGTAGTGAAGTAAATAGTTTCTTTAACTACACCACTATTTATATTTAGCGAGATCTTTTTTGTTGTATTACTTTATCATTATTTATAGTATCAAAGTAATTGATCATATTTTACTGCAATACAATTTTAATTGATAAAAATTTATATTATAATATTTTATTACAACACAATATTTTTTACTATCAAAATTAAACAAATATATCACAAATATATATCAAATACAATCCAAAAGTGTATTTATAAAAGACATGTTTAACCATAACCCAAAAACCTTTGTACATAAATCTCTAAATACATGTCTAAAATTTATATCATAGCCTACACTTAGGCACCCACATAGAAGTAGACGAATTCGCTCCATTCACTTCTGACTTCATCATACTGAGATTGATTGTAATACTATTTTTTTTGATGTTGCAAACTGAAACATTAACAGAAGTTTGAGGATCAATAAAAAATGACTCAATATTTTATAAAGAAAATATTTCATAAAGAAGAAATTCACCTTTCTCTCCAATTGTAGATCTTCATCCAAAATTATCTCTTTCATGTACCGCATCACACAATATTCACATTCAACACCACCATTTTGTTTAAGATTACTCTAATAAAATTGACAATGTCATACAAGAAGTCACAATCTAAATAATAAAAATTATTAATTGTTGTGTAAATACATAGTCACAATATATACTGTCAATTGTTTAAAACCTGATCCTTTTGAAAGGCAGTGGTTAACACATCATTCATCCCAGAAGATTTGAACTCTCCTTTGACTTTCTTTTCCAACAAGTCATCCTACAATATGAGATTGAAACAAATCAATCCAAAAATTTCAATATTATTTAGCAAGACAATATGAAAATTAGATAAAAAAAATATTTACAATTTTTTTAGCAACTTTTGCTATCTCCATATTTGTTATGTTGCCAGATTTGTACTCGCGGGCTTTACGCCAAAGTATTGATCTATCAACTTCCTCATTTTCAGCAATTAATTTTTTCTCCCTCTATAATTCCAAAATGATTAGTTACATAATATTAAATACTTGCTTGAAAATGACAAATATAATGCTTCGAAGCTTACCAACTCAGCCTCTAAGCCAATGTAACCCTTGCGAAACAGTCTGTGATGATATTTATAATGCACCGTTCGTTCTTTTTGCTTTTTATGAATAACCTACATAGAAGATACATTCATAAACACTTGTATACATTCATAAACACTTGTATGAATAACTGCATTTGGTGGTTGGTCAAGAATGGTTGTTCCAATCAAGCAGTTAAAAATCACAGAAGTTAAACAACCTAACATTGGGGAAGTCAAACTAGCTTCTATTACTGCTGAAGTGACTTATAGCATTGCAAGTTATAGAGCACATATCAGATCAGAATGGGATTCTCTTAAAAAACATGATGTCTTGTTTTTACTATCAATTAGGCCCTCTGTTGAACCTCTTAGTCCAGAGGAAGTCGCCAAGTCATCTGTCCCACAGAGGCTTGGCCTTCAATATGTACGTGGATGTGAAATAACTGAAATCCATGATGAAGAAGGTGTTCTTTTGAAGCCACCTTAGGGTGATCTTCGTACAATGACAATTGCTTTGGACACATCACAATATCACATGGATGTTACAGATTGTTGAAAAAGGTGCAGAAGATGAATATGGAACATTTAACATTTTGATGCGGAGGAAGCCTAAAGAAAATAATTTCAAAGCAATTTTGGACTCCATAAGAGACCTTATGAATGAGTCTTGCATAGTTCCTGATTGGTTGCATAACATCTTTTTGGGTTATGGTAATCCTTCTGCTGGACAATGGCATAACATGCCTGATCTTTTGGACGTAGTAGATTTTAAAGACACTTTTCTTGATGGCAACCATTTGACAGATAGCTTTCCAAATTTTCAGGTAAAAATTATGGTTTGAATATTTAGTACCTTGACACCATTACGGGTTGCAATCCTTAACTATAAAGACTTGTAAGCAAACAAATTATATTCCATACAATTGCAAATGCAAACCAATCCTTAACTATAAAGACTTGTAAGCAAACAAATTATATTCCATAGAATTGCAAATGCAAACCAACAACACAATCAGTAAATGCAGGAACTTGCAAATGCAAAAGAATAAACAACACTATACTTTAAAAGAGTTGCTACAATGCTTAACAACAATACATACAGATTTGCAACTTGTATTAGTGGATAATGAAGGTAACTTGCAAAAAATTGGTTCCCACTCAAGTAATGATATACTTAGATTGTCAAGAGACTAAAACTAACTAGTAGACTACCTCAGAAAAGATGCAATTTCCTTCCAGAAACTTCTCTTCAGTTAATATAGTAGAAACAAACTTAGTGACTAGATTGTTTCCTTTATCTAAATAGACCTCTTCCTTGGTCTCTCCATACAAATAATTTGTTGCCCGGAAGATAGTCTACTTTCTTTCTGCATTCTACTCCGTGCTAACCTCTAACCCAAAAAAACACAAGTAGTTGGAAGATTTAACAGTTGGCTGTGAATGCATGAGACACATCAAACAAGGGTGTAAAGCATTCCAACTTATCTAGTTGCAAATATATACTAAGCACTGACATCTTTGTCATAAACTTGGACATTTTTTATTGCCCAACACTTGTTAGGACAACCACTTGCAAAGAGTATTCTGATAGTTATCAACAATTATATCAATCTATTGGGCTTAATCCATAAATGATTTTCTATATACAATAGAATAAAGAAACTGTATATGTGAAAAACACATTTAAGGTTTTGTTCCAACAAGTGATCTCAAGGAAGGTTAATTAAATGATCTAGAAACTTGCTTCAGCTAGTTGACAAAGAACTTCTACTATCTGATAAAATCTAAAACTTATCTATTTAATTTTTAAACAAGTAATAAAGTTAAAAAAAATGAATTCTGACAAAAACCTACATCAAACAAAATATGCAGTTTTCATAATTTTAAAGATTAACAAGAGATGGGGATAGAGTAAAGTTTTTTTGCTCTACCTAACCTTGCCTATCCCACCTCGGTTGTCTTGTTTAAATACATAACTTGTTACAATTATCAACTTCAAGTCACTAGAAAAACAAGAGATGCCAGAAACTAACCTAGTTGACGAGTTGGTAGGGTTGCAGGACCAGATCTATTAGGGACAACGATCTCTAGCTCAAACTTCAATGAAGAATTTGCCTTCTTCCGGTGGCCAAGAAACCTCAAAGAGGGCGACCTATCGAAGGTCAATTCCCTCTGACAGTGCTGCAAAGATGAAGAACACTGAGGCACAATAGAAAGTAAAGGAAAGAAGGGGGTGGAGGAAAATCCTTCTGTCAGGTGGAAAGGGGAAGGAGAAGCTGCCGTCAAGGGGGGATGGGAAGGAGAAGCTACTGTCGGCTACCGTCGTTGGAGGGGAACACAAAGGACAAACCTGAGTTTATTTTCGACAGAACAATGCTGAAGGAGAAGGCTTCTGTCACTCTTCAGGGAGAAAATGTCGAAGGAGAAGGCTGCCGTCAGGGGTGAACACGAAAGAGAGGGTTGCCGTCGAGTGGTCGTCGCGTGTCGGGGAGAAAAAGCGAGGTTGATCGTCGGGTGGTCGTTGCACGTCGAGGATAAAACGCGAAGGAGAAAGATGAGATGGAATCAAAGCTTTCGGCAGAATTAGGTTTTAGTAGGGGTTGGGAAAAAAGGTAAACCGTTTCAAGCCCTAGCTACCACAAATTTTAATCCATTCACTTATTACTTCAACACTTAGCTATATAAATTTTATTTTATAACGTATTACTTCATCGAATATATATTTTTAAGTAAAATATCAGATAAAATTAAAAATGAGACCCATATTTTTAAACCTACGAAGTCTAAAATCAAATTTACTTCATCGAATTTGTTATCGAAGTTGATTATCATATATTACTTCGTCATTACTAATTGCCGAAGTAACCATTGGCGAAGTCTATTTCACATTTTCGCATAGTGGATGCATGACACTTGTGCTTAACATGCACTAAGGCATGTGTCATAAGCAAACGTGGTTCGTTCATGTGGCAAGAAACATGTCACAACATGTGGCGCGCTAAGTGTCATATTTCTATTAGGCCACACAGGCTGAGCAGGAATACACAAAAGAGACTCGTGGTAACTTTTGATTGATACATGTAGGTATACTGTGTCCCTACCGTGATCCACTTTGTGCAGTGGTATTCACATAAGAATCCTTTTATTAGTATAATCCGGACCCTAGATTCATAACTCCTTATGTATTATTGATCAGTCGTAATATCACTCAACTGATATGAGACTAATACTCACAAAAATTCATGTTTCTATTCCCATTTTTCCAACCGATAGAAGAGGAAGGCAAAAGAGTTGGCTAAACTCAAATGCTCTATTCTACCCTTCGTCTTTCTCGAATTTCTTCACCGTGTCGGTCGAAGGATGGAATAAAATCATAATGTCGATCGAAGTATGGAACAAAATCATAGTTTAATAAGTGAAGGGCAAGAGCTTAAGGGTCAATTTAGATTTTTATCTCTAATTTCATTCCATCCCATGTGAGAAGGGGAGAAAAGGTGAAGCCATGTGCTTGTAACATCAAATGTGGGACTCCAAATTTAATGTTTTGTACTATCTTTTCTCTATTTCTGAATACTATTCATAAATACTTTATAATCTCTTAATGAGTTATATATACTATTTCTGAATACTATTCATAAATAGTTTATAATCTCTTAATGAGTTATATATATATATATATATATATATATATATATATATATATATATATATATATATATATATATATATATATATATATAAACTTATTAATGAATTATTCAAACTTATTTGATTAATTTTATTTATATTAAATGAACATAAAAAACTTCTTATCTAGATAAATATTAAATTTGCTTATGAATATTTAATTCATTTACAACCCTAACTAAGAAGAAGATGACACCCGATTTTGCTAAGCATAGTAAGAAAGAGCAACTTACGTTTCCATGTTTCATGAACTCTCCAAACAATTTTCAACAATAAACCCACATGGGGCTTTTTTCTCAATTGATCGTGTTTACCGTAGGAAGCAAATGGTGGAGAGTGGACCACAACACAAGTACATGTGTGCTCATGGAGAGACAAGGACAGAAGAGGAAGGCAAAAGAGTTGGCTAAACTCAAATGCTCTATTATACCCTTCGTCTTCCTCTGACTTCGTCAAAAGGGTGGAACGAGATCATAATTTAGTAAGCACATGGCATGGTGTTAAGGGTTCATTCATATTTTTATCTCCAAGTCCCATTCCATTCCATGTGAGGAGGGAATGGAGGAGGGGAGAAAAGGGGAAGCCATGTGCTCGTAACATGAAATGTGGGACTACAAAATTTAATGTTTTGTACTCTCTTTTCTCTACAAAAGAATTTGTATCAACGTGGAAGGTCTTTGCCCTGTCTGATAAGGAACACAAACTATCCACTCAAAGATCACATTTTTTAATTGCATTTCTTTTTCTGTCTCTAAACCTTTTTAGTTGTGTTGATAGTAAAGTTAAACCATCACATTAATACGATTGACAATCAAAACAATGTTATTTGACTTATGTTGGAGCAGTTGTGGTCCTAATTATTTTAGGGCAAAAGTTATAACAGTTATAATGTTGTTAGTACTAGAATCAATTTAAATTGGATCCGTTGGATTGGTCAATCCCGTTAAATAATTTAAACAAGTTTGATTGAAATTTTATCAACCACAAAAAAACTCTTTATTACCGATGAAAATTTTCATTGGAATTCCGTCGCTATATTGGTTTAGCGATGGAATTATAATAGAAATACGGTAGTCAGAAGATATTACGTCGGTTTTACTGATAAAATTTACATTCTGTCGCTATATAGGGATGGAATAAATTTCCATAACTAAATATACCGACGAAAATTGTAACTTGCATCAGTAAAATTATAACTTCAACAAATTTTGTCGGTGTTCACCAATGAAAGTTATAATTTACTAAACATAAATCTAGCTGCACTACAACAAAAACTGCAAACGACAACGAATACTATCCGTTGTCGTAGGGTAAAAAAACCATTGTAACTGAGGGCGTTGTAAAATGTATTGCCCTACGACAACGGTTTTGAATCCATTGTCTTTGTAGACATTCGACAACGGTTTTTATCCGTTGTTGTTTATATACTCAAAATTTGTTTACGAAGAATACGACAACATTTTAAAACCGTTATGATAGATAATTTCGACAATAGATATAAACCGTTGTGGTAGACTCTTTTTACAACAGATATAAACCGTTGTGGTATATAATTTTAATATGTTTTACAACGGATAAAACCGTTGTCTTTTATCAATTTTCATAAAAAAAAAAAATCCATTGTGGTTACGTACTTTTTACAACGTTTCTGATCGTTGTCTTTAATGTTCATGTTGTAACATGATAATAACAATCAACCAATCTTTATTTAATATAAAGAAACCACCAATACAAAACTAAATATTTACTACATTCAATCCATGAAAATGTTATCTTCAAATTTCAAAAATTAACTACACACATCAAAATGAGAAAATAATAGCTGTGTAATCGAAATCCAAAATATGCCAGCTAAAATCCTCTTCCCAGCTGAATCTTTAAAGCCTTTTCCAGCAACTTACTGGCTGCATCTTCACATGACCAAGTATACAAATTTCCCTTGGCAATCAAATCTGCAGAATTAAGCTGTAGGAGCTAATAAAAATAAACAAATTATAAAGACATTAAAAGATAAATTATACATGTAAGAGAATAAGAATTATCTTAACCTGCTGAAACACATACGGATTGATGATACAATTAAGCTTTGCACTACTGTTGTCTTATTTGTGCAGCATGTTATTGGAAATTAACAACTGATATAGAAGGAAATGAAATTGCATAACATCCATAGCTATTTGGCAATTTGCAACGATCTCAATCATATAAATCATATGGTTCTTCATTGAGTTCAATTTAGCCCAGTGGCATATTCAAATCAAAGCATGATACTTTAAGGTTGGCAATGCCATAAAACTTATCCAACAAACATTGAAAGGTCAAATGCAAAGTGCTAACGTAACACATTCTAACACTGAGCAAAACTAATAAGATATTTTCACCCAGAACGCTAGTTATGCACTATATGTCAAATAAAAAGATAGAAGAGAACGCTTGTGTAATGGGGAAAAAAACTTTAGTTGCCCAAGTAGAAAACAATTGGATAACATGTAACAATTAATGGAGCAAGCCAATGAAGCATCAAAGAGAATAGAAGAGTTACTCATGAAGTGCTTTGGAAAGTTACAAGGATTCCAACGGTTGGAACCTCACCAGACAAGAAATTTGTTGATAAATTCCTACAGTTGTTAAAAAAATCATAGTCAAATAGTTAACTCTGCAACAACAAACTGCCTAGCCACCAATAATCACATGAAGACTCACAGAAATCGTAATTGGTTCAGAGAGCCAATAAATGGAGGAATTGTGCCCCTGAGCAAATTGCTTGACAAGTCCCTACATTTTTTTACATCAAGCTCAAGAAAACTGATTAAAGAAACAACTATATAACAAAAGAAAACAAGGGAATGTAAAAACTACAAGATGGTAAGGTGCACAAGTTCTCCAATCTCGGGTGGAATGTTCCCTTGAAGGTAATTAGCTCTCAGATACCTTGAAAAATAAGTAATGTGACAACTTCATGCAACAATATATAGTAAATTCTCATTGCCAATAACTATAATCGATAAAAAAATATATGAATAGAAGAAAACACATACAATGTTGTTAGCTCAGTGCAGTTCTTTATGGAATAGGACTGTGCAAGCAGTTTTGGTGCGAAGCCCTGCCACAATGATAATTTCATCCTTGAAAGAATTCCATCACTATAGCTACTTAAGATTAGAAATTTCATCTTTAGTACTATCTCAAATCTAGATCAAACACTAGCAAGAGAAATGTAATTAAGAAAGAGTATATTGAATAGAACAGTTTAAAAATTAATATGGTGATCTACCAAATGGTGGTTCACAGTCTCCTTGTTTGGGATTTCATATTTCATATTACATCGTTTCATGTTTATTTTATTTTTTGTCAGAATCACCATGCATTCGAAGGTGTTCTAGTAGGAAAAAAAGGAGCTAAAAGAAAAATGTGCTTACAATCTTTGAAGCCTCCGAATCTGGCCAATGCTTAGGGAGATGATGCCACTGAGCTGCATATAAGGAAAGCCACTGCAATGGAAATAGGAATTGGTAAGGCAAGCTTCCAAAACCTAAAATACTAATACAGATAAAAGAAAATACATCCATGAATAATACATCCATGTTAAAAAATACATCCATGAACAGGAATAAAAAAATTGGAACAAGAATAATATAATTCAGGCATGGTTGTTAATCACAATTTGTCTCACGAATTTCTGATGCTCCAGCCCAAAATAGTCCAAACAAATCTGGATACAAAGTAGGAACTAAATTGAGTAGAGATCTCATGATCACTATGATCCAACCCTATGTTCATTCACCAATCCTACTTAAGATCTAAGTCTTGAAAGCCTCCACTTAATCAAACATATAATTACAGTATTGCTAACTTCGAGTAGATCATTTTGTACCATGTCACCTAAGAATTTTTTTTATATATGATAACCAATTTTAACTTCAGAGTATAAGAAGCGTTACTAACTTTTGTAATCATCATCCATCTTAGAGGAGTACCATATAAAAATGCAACCCCTACTAGTTATAATGCATTGCTCATATATCTCCTACATGAATAATATTAGTCATCCTTAGCCATAAATTTTGGCTAACAAAACTAGATATTGAAAGATAATCCATATGATAAAATCACAAATACCAAATATAATTTTCCAATAAATATTTTGTTAAGCATTGGGATCTTAAGATCCTATGACTCCACAATATTTCTAGATAGGATCTTAATCCAAAGCAAACAAATATGCCAAGGGATACAACTTACAGTGTCATATTAGATATAATTTTTTTGCAATGATACTAGATTACCTGTCAAGTGTGCCACTTATGACGAATGCCTGACCAGCTAAATAGTAAGGAGTACCTTCTGGAACTTCCTACTCAACCAGAGAAACAAGACTAAAGCATGGAAACTAGATAGATTTATTAAAGTGAATAATATCATTATTTACCAATTACCTTCTCTCCTTTGTGTGGAGGATCATTCCTCTCTCCAAAATTCATAATCCTTTTGCTCATTGCAAATATCAGGAATAGCAAACCAGATATTATGGTGTGGAATCATGATCCTTTTGCTCATTGCAAGATACCCTTTTATTAATCCTAGGGGAATTCATCAATTGTTGACTACTACCTAAAAACAATTAATTTATCTTTAAACTAATCCTTATAAAATATGATGGCAAAAAGTACCTGTCATCGAGAGAACCATTACACTGAATTGGAGTAGATGGTGGATGTCTTCCAGGAAGAGGAATAAGTAAATATTTTGTGAGCAAACAATTGAAGATATGTTGTTAGACCATTAATTCTCTTGATATTTGCAATTTGTCATAAACAAAAGAGAACACTCTCAATGCTAACCAATCTGCACTTGTCACTAGATGCTTAAAAGATCTAAAAGTGAAAAACTATGGAAAATTGACAAATATTAATCAAAGGACTACATAATGGAGAGAAAGAATAGCAACATCTAATAGTTATCACACATTTACTGATTTAGGATTCAAGAGAAATAAGTAAAACCAAGATTTTTTTAGCAATATTCATCAAAAGAAACTTTTTCCCCCTAATTTCTGAAACAAGATCAACATTTAGTAAAGAAAAATTCGAATTACCTCAACACCGTACTTTATGGCGATGCCTGCAAGTGTGTCCAACTTGGATACATGATGCTCGATGTACTTCAACGCACAAGGAGACGAGGGAGGAGCAAAGGTATCATATCTTCTCTCATGGGAAAGAGATCCCATCGCTATAGGGTGAATGCGACAAAAAAAAAAATGGGGGAGAAAACCTAGAATGACATAAGTTTCTTCGATCGGCGACGCAAGCAGGTGGAAGAAGGTGAACAAATCAAAATAAAAGAAGGAATTGGTAACGCAAACAAACCGAGAAACGGAGAGTAACCTAGATTAGTAGATCTGGAACTCCAGATCATGTCCTGGCCTCCGTCGTGCACGATCCCATGATTCGGACCCTTGCTATCGCCCTGCGATCGCTCTTCTTGGCTGTTGCTGCTCCTACGCGGCTCCAGTGAGCGAGAGATTGTGAGAAAAGAGGGACGAAAATGCTTAGGGATAGAGAAGGTAAGGGGGGAATGCGGAGGCAAAAAAATTTCGGGAGAGGGAAAGAAAAAAAACGGTGGTAAAAAATGGCGAAGGGGAAAAAACGGCGAAGGAAAAAAACACCGGTATTCAACATCACTTAATAGACAACGGTTTTCAAAAACCGTTGTCGTAATTCCAAAAAAGCACACAAAGATAACAGTTTTCAAAAACTATTGCCGTAGCCTTTAAAAATCGTTGTCGTAGCCCCAAAAAAACATAAATAGACAATGGTTTTTAAAAATCGTTGTCGTAGGCAAAAAAAAACTGCTAAAAGACAACGGTTTTTGTTAAAACTGTTGTTAAAAGGTAAAACAACAACGATTTGGCATAAAACCGTTGTCGTTTTAGTGTTGTTGAATGAGGATTTTGTTGTAGTGTTATTACATTATTTATCGATGGAATTTGTATTCTATTAGTAATTACCAACGAAATACAAATTTCGTCGGTAATTATACTGATGGATACCGAAGGAATCCAAGATTTCGTCGGTGTATACCGACGGAAAAACAATATTCCATCTGTAAACATTAACGGAATCCAATATTTTATTGGTGTATATCGACAGAAAATAATATTCCATCGGTAAACACCGACGGAATCCAGGATTCCGCTAGTATATACTGACTAAAAATAATATTTTTTCAGTAAACACTGGTTCAATCCTGGATTCTGTTGGTGTATCGTAATCCGATTTCGATATTTTTCGACGTAATATTATTTCCGTCGGTAAATTAGAAAAAAATTGCGAGGAAACTTTTATGTTCACAATACCTTGTTTGTAATTTTCATATCTATATAAAACCATCACAAACGATGACAATACAATCACAATCCATTCATATAATCACAATTATACAAATATACACAATTCATACAATCCATATAATCACAAATATACAAACAAACACAATTCATATAAATTAATCACAAACACAATCACACAGACAAACTAAATTAAATTCCAACCATGATGCAAACTATCTAAATATCTACAATAAATTATCCAAATCCAAATTTTCAGAATAAGATATCTAAATCCATACCATGATAGAAAATCACTCCAAATAATATATCCATATACAATCATATGAGATAGTAGTATAAAATTTTGCAGAAAGTCAAATATGATAGATTATAATTAAAATGATGTAATAAAAATTGTAACATAGGTATAATTAAAAAATTTGCGTATATGTATAACTAATTTTACATGTAATAAAAAAGATATCTTGGTTATATTTTGTATATTAAATTATGATGATGACTCTGGGATATATCAATAGGGACTTCTGAAAAATGTAATACCGTAAGTTCATTTGCACGTGAGAGAGAGGTGAATCACGTGTATTTTGAAAATATTTCAGTTTTGATTTCTTTAAATTATGAGTGCACAACAAAATTAAGCAAGAAAAAAGAAATAAAATAGAATACAATGATTTTTTACTTGGTTTGGAACTTTCGGCTACTCCTACTCGAAGACCCAGGCCTTTTTTACCTTTCCAATGGGTAATCCATTATTAAATTGCTTCTTTACAAAAGATAAGTTGGTGACAAGACTATCAACCTTAGATTGTAATATGCAAAAAGAACGTGAGAGTAATGTAAAGCAACAACTACACTTTAGCCAAGTCTTGGATCGTTTGAGCACATAGCGGTATCGTGTCGTTCTTGCGTCGTTGAGGCTTGAGTGCGACAGAGTAGCGTAATAGATATTGAAGCATAGAAATGTTGTACTGATTGTTGTCTTGGAGTTGCTGGTCGAAGCTCTTTTTATAGACTTTTCCAGGCACCTGGACTATCCCCAGGCTCCTCCACTAAGGCCTATCTGATCCTTCTTTGATGCTGATTTATCCATCTCTAGATGCTTGAACCACCCTGTTGGTCCCCTGGCAGTCGGGCAGAGGAAGGGGGGGGGGTGAATAGCCCTGAAAAATATAAAAGCAAACCTTCTCGACTTATAGCTTCATTAAACCAAACACTTGTACAAAAAGAAATAAGAAGTAAATTAACAAAAGAAGAGGCACAGAAAGAGTTACTTGATTTGTAATCAAAGGATTGCTAATCCAAGGTAGTTAAAGCTGACCAAAAAACTCCTTGGGGCGGAGTAGCCTCTTACAACATTGACAGCTCACAAATAAGTAGTAGAATAGAAAAGAGAATCATTTTCAAGTGTTGTTCTAAGCTACTAGGATCAGGGCTATATTTATAGCCTTGATCGAGGCGCTTGGAAGGGTTCCAAGTGCTTGGACGTGGATAGAACTTTATCCTCATCATATCAGAGCACAACAGGTGGCATTTTGATAAGTTTTCTGGTCTGAGCGCCTGGAGCAGGTTCGAGCTCTCGGACTGGGCTGAACCAGCCCGTGACCGCGAGCTCGCACCTAGGGTGCCTTGGCTGCCCCTGGTGATTCGAGCGCCAGGACCAGGTCCGGGCGCTCGGAGTCCAAGCGCTTGAAATAGCTTTGGGCGCTTGGACTAGAGTCAACTCTTCGTTGACTTTCTGTTCGGGTCTTCCACTCCAGTTTCGCTCGCTTGGGTGATTTCGACCATCCAGAATAGGGCTCACTTGAACTCATTTTCGGCCTTCTCGAGCAGTCTTCCACTCTGGCTTCTCGTCTCTCGGAAATGCTACGCACCTCCTTCTTATCTACAAGCGTACTATTCCGCAGTGCCTCGTCCATCAGACGCACCGAGTCCGTTGGCTCTCTCCCATGCCATCCTTCTCGCTAGTTGTATCTTTTGCTCGACCTCCTGTGCTCTCAAGTTCCTGCACACTTAGACACAAGACATCAAAATAATAACATGACCTAACTTGACTTGGTTGATCACATCAAAACCATCACGGAGAACTTACAATCTCTCCCTTTTTGATGTGGATCAACCCAAATTAAGTTAGGATAAAATATAATATTAAATTAAAGACATTAAATGAATATGCAAGTTTGAAATAGTAGATGTGCAATATTTTGAGAAAAACATACCCCCCTTAGACTTAACTTCTAACTCTTCCCCTTTGATCATATTAAAAATAAATTTTTTTACTAAATTAAGTTGAAATTAAATTCTAAGGAATTTATACTTGATATTAAAAACAGTGACTTATACTTAGAAAAAATTTATACTTGAAACTCTAATTTTTGTGATTAAAAAGCAATTTTAAACAAAAATAATTTTTAAAATAAATTTTTTTTTGAAAAATTATAAAAAATTTTATAAAGGCTAATTAGACACATGAAAACAGGAATAAAAATTTTCAAGAGAAAATACAATAAATTTAAATAGTAAATTATTTGCTACAGGAAGATGAATTTTTCCTAAAGATGCTTAATAAATAGGTTCGAAAAATCTTGAAAAATTTTCTTAGAATATAATAGTGCAAATATTTTTGCAAAAAAAATTAAAGTTTTGAAAATTGAGTATTTGAGAATTTTTAATATTAAAAATTATTATTTTTATAGTAAATTCATAGAAAATTCAATGACAATAAAAAAATTTCATAAACTTTGTCTTGACAGAGAGCATCATAAATTTTCATAAAAAATAAATTTTGTAAAAATAACTCTGTGATAATATAAAAAAAATTATAAAAAATAATACAATGGCCAAAATATTTTGAAAATTTTTCTGCAGATAGGAAAATTAATTTCGAAAAGGAATTGTACAAGAACCACATTAGACAATTAAAACAATTAAATTTAGAAATATGCACATTTAAACTAAGCATGATTTTGGAACCCAATATAGGTTTCTTCGTACTAGATTAATCTAGGTATGTATGTTTTTGTTACTTTTCTAATATGACCCTTGTAAAATCTATAATACCAATTTAATCCTTTATAGTTTCTAAAATTTGAACATTTTAAAATTTTGATTTATTCTTTTAAATTAGCATTTTGAATTTTTAACTTATCTAGATCTTTATTAACCATGATTTTGCTAAGATTCTTTTTATTTCTAAATTTTTCTTTTTTTATTTGTCATTTTTAGTTTTCAATTTGCACATTGATTTTGACATTGATTTAATATCATAATATAGTTGATCATGAGATATTTGACATACCTCACTTACCATATCAGATCTGAAGCTTGATTCTCCCCCTGTTTCGTTGTATTCATCTAAAGTAGCTCTCTCTTCATCGATGCTAGCTTCTGAGGTACTTTGTTCTTTGTGGTTAGCTATCAGTGGTACTCCAGTGTATGCTTCTATTTCTGACTTGGATGATGAGTTTTCATCCCAAGTGGCCTTGAGATTCTTGTTTTTCTTGGGCCTCTTGTCTTTTTCCTTTTTGAGTTCTGCGCAGTCCTCCTTTATGTGTCCCTCCTTTTGACATTGATATCATTGAACCTTTCTTTTATTTCTTGGATTTTTTTCTGTTCTGTGTTTTTTTAAATTTGTTAGATCTAAAAAAATTTCTAAATTTCCTTACCATGTAAGTTTCTTGGTCTCCTTCTAGATCTGAGTCTAACTTAGGTTCGTCCTTTTTGGTGGCTTTTAGTGTTAGATTCTGGCTTGATTCTTTTGTTGTACCTGCACATCTGGTTTCATATAATTCTAAAGTTGAAAAGAGTTCCTCTAGGAACTTATCTCCAGGTCCTTCGAGATGTAGTAGACGCCTATGATCAAAGTCCATTCTAGAGTTCTGGGAAAAGCGTTGAGTGCATATCGAGTCCCGATTGATTACCATTTTACCAAGGTTAACCAGTCCGGTTATTAGCTCCTTGATCTTTGCGTGTAGTTTGACTACCTTCTCATCTTTTTCCAGATGGATGTTCATTAGCTTGTTTGGAAGAATGTCTCGTCATGTGAGTTTCACTTCAAATGTTCCTTCATGGAGTTTCAGGAACTTCTCCCAAAGGTCTTTTGCCGATGTGTAGCTTCCAATGCGATTTACTTTTTGAGATGGTAATACACTTAATAAGTGATATTCCGCTCTACTATTGGCTGCGAAATGGCTTTGCTCCTCCTTCGTCCAAAGGTATTCTTTTTTATCTATGCCTTGTTGATCTTTTGGAACTGTAAAACCATACTTAATTATTAAAAGAATTCCAAAGTTAGTTTCTAGGGATACCTCCAATCGGTATTTCCCGTGTGCGAACTTTCCCTCAAACTTTGGCTAGATGAGGCTTGGTCTGACCATCGATTTCTTTGCTTCGGTCAACGGTTAGTTCTTGCTCTGATACCACTTGTTGGTCCCATGACAGTCGGCTAAAGAGGGGGTGAATAGCTCTGAAAAATATAACAGCAAACTTTTCTCAACTTATAGCTTAATTAAACCAAACACTTGTAAAAAAGAAATAAGAAGTAAATTAACTAAAGAAAGAGGCACAAAAAGAGTTAGTTGATTTGTAATCAGATGATTGCTAATCCAAGACAGTTAAAGCTCACTAAAAAATTCCTTGGGTTGGAGTAGCCTCTTACAACGTTGACAGCTCACAAACAAGTAGTAAAACGGAAAAGAAAATCATTTTTAAGTGTTATTCTAAACTATTGGGATTAGAGCTATATTTATAGCCCTGATTAAGGTGTCTGGAAGGGTTCCAGACGTTTAGATGTGGATAGAACTTTATCCTCATCATACCAGATCACAACAGGTGGTGTTTTGATAAGTTTTTTGGCCTGGGCGCCTGGACCAGGTTCGGACGCCCGGACTAGGCTGAACTAGCTCGTGACCGCGGGTTCGCATTCGGGGTGCCTTGGCTACCTCGGGTGATCCGGGCTCCTGGAATAGGTTCAGGCGCCCGGAGTCTGGGTGCCCAGACTAGAGTCAACTCTTGGTTGGCTTTCTATCCGGGTCTTTTGCTCCGATTCCTCTTACTTGGGTGATTTTGGTCATCTAGAATAGGGCTCATCCGAACCCATTTTTCGGTCTTCTCAAGTAGTCTTCCGCTCTGGCTTTTGGTCACTCAGAAATATCGTGCACCTCCTTCTTATTCGCCAGTGTACTCTTCCATAGTGCCTCACCCCTTGGACGTACCGAGCCCGTCGGCTCTCTCCCATGCCGTCCTTTTCACTAGCTACATCTTTTGCTTAACCTCCTGTGCTCCTAAGTTTCTGCACACTTAGACACAAGACATCAAAATAACAACAGGACCTAACTTAACTTGGTTAATCACATCAAAATCATCACGTGGTACTTACACACCCCTAGGTGCTTGGAATGTTGACGTGGTTGTACCTCGACCAAGCTCTATTTAAGTTGCTTCTATCCACTCCTAGATGCCTAGACAACCCCTAGATGTCTAGACTTTGATGTGTACTGGGCAATCAGAGTGCATCAACTCATATGCACGAGTGGCTAAGTTCTACACAATTTAGGCGCCCGGATCCACTTAAGGCGCCTAAACCTCAAGGCATCTCAACCCTTACTAGTCGCCCGAAAGTCCTTCTTCCACACAACTTGTAGTTTTGGTTTCCTATACCACATAGTTAGTACAACAAGAATAATATAAAAAATAAGTATTAAATATTTTGACAGTCTTGAGACTTTTCGATCCTGACTTTGGATCCCGCTAAAACCCTAGGTCGAACCAATGCCTACTATTCTCTCAATTGGGTACACGTCCTCACTAGATCTCTCTTCTAGCTACTTACCTCTACTTACCTTTTGCAGATTTAGTTGACTCTGATCTTTTAACCGGCCAGGTCTTCCTACTAGATGCTCTATCTGGACTTCAACTAGTCATCTGGTCCTTCTTGACCCAATTGGACTTCCTACAAGCTGTTTGGTCCTCTTTGACCCAACTAGACTTCCTGCCAGTTGTCTGGTCCTCCCTGACCTGACTAGACTTCGGTTTGATATCTGGTCCTCTAGATCCATTAAGTCTTTCAATCCTGCACACTTGGTAAATAGATTAGAACATATAATATCTAATTTTAACCATTTATCATACATCAAAAACTGAGTTTAATTATTAGTGTAACGCCCCGGCCCGGGGTGGGCCTCACCCGGACCGAACCAGGAACGGCACCAGAATTACCTATCGGTTTGATGACTAGCTGCACAGACCACCGGAGGTCCTTTCAGCGTGCTTTGTCCTCACTCGCACGCACCCTGGAAAACTTCCCAGGAGGTCACCCATCCTCAGATTTCTCCAAGCCAAGCACGCTTAACTTTGGAGTTCTTAAGTTTGGGCTTCTGAAAAGGAAGGTGCACCTTGGTGATATGGATAGTACCATCTAACCTTTTTAAGTCATATTTAACCAGAATCTCAGAACCGGGGTATTACAATCACCCCCACTTAAAGACACAACGTCCTCGTTGTGTAACCACAAATCACACCACAAACAAATCCCAGAATCTCCCTCGCTAGGTGGTGCCCTGGGTGCTCCTACCACAGGCGCACTCACGGTCGCAAGGTCGCTCTGATACCATCTGTAACGCCCCGGCCCGGGGTGGGCCCCACCCGGACCGAACCAGGAACGGCACCAGAATTACCTATCGGTTTGATGACTAGCTCCATAGACCACTGGAGGTCCTTTCAGCGTGCTTTGTCCTCACTCGCACGCACCCTGGAAAACTTCCCAGGAGGTCACCCATCCTCAGATTTCTCCAAGCCAAGCACGCTTAACTTTGGAGTTCTTAAGTTTGGGCTTCTGAAAAGGAAGGTGCACCTTGGTGATATGGATAGTACCATCTAACCTTTTTAAGTCATATTTAACCAGAATCTCAGAACCGGGGTATTACAATTAGTACTAATGCACCAATAATATTCTTTTTTTTATGTAATGACAACCTATGTTAAAGTTAAAAAAATATACAAAAATAAACAACATGAAATGAGAAAATAATTAGCATTATGTTCATTCTCTTAACATTGTTATTTTTAGGTTGGGTTATCATTTTAAGATATTTTTCTATCTTAAACTCTTTACCCTTCTCCTTTGACATTCATCAAAATATGTAAATAAACTAATCAAATCAATAATAAAGCTACAATCATTTTCTTATGAAAATTTCTTAAATTTGTTAAGTAAGCATAATATTGTCAAAAAATAAATATTTAAAATTTTTCAAAGACTTTTTAATTTAGGAACCAAAATATAGTTTTAAAAAAATTCAAGGATTTTCAAAAGATTTTTGTTGAAATTGTAAAACTTTATCAAAATATTGTTAAGGAATTTTTTAAATAAATTTCAAGGGGAAATTAAAATTCATTTTAAATAAATTGTTTGAGAGCTCTATTTGAAAAAATAATTTTTAAATTTTTATAACAAATCCTCCCCCTTAACTTGACATTTACAAAGTTTTACTTTAAAATTAATCATCTAGGAATTTGTTCTTAGATAAATGTCTAATCTCTTGTTTACTAGCTAGTTACCATAAAATAGTTGTGTTCACTTGGTTAGTCAAGTTAAGTATTATTCATCTAGTTGTTTACTAAGAAGTATTACTTTAACTTGATCAATGTATTGTGATATTTTTCGTTTAGACTTATATTGATGCACTAATATAAGCATCTAAAGTCCAGGTCAATCCTATGCATTTCACACCATGCTAAGTATTTTCAATACACAACCAAGATAATCTTAATGTTCTTGTGAGAAGTTAGTTGCCTAGAATTATAAGTTCATGCTTTCTAAAGAGAAAACCTAGGCTGTAAAATATGGCAATAAATATTAATTAAATAATAAGGTTAAATAGAGAAATAACCTTAACGAAATTTTTAGAAATTTTCTGAAAATTTTTCGGAGAACGTATGGTGTAGATTACGGAAATAAATATTGGGCCACGGGAAAGCCTGTTTAGACTACCCCATTGAACGAGGAAAAGTTTTATTTTTCTTTTTCTTTTCCCTTTTCTTTTCTTCCTTACTCGCCCGACTCTTCTCCTCTCTTCCTCTTCGTGACGCCATCTCCCCAACCCGATCGGCTTCCCCAGCCGACGCGCCGCCAACCCGATGGCGCCGCCTCCTCTCCCCTGCATACAAAGCCCCTCGGCCAAGGAAGCCCGAGCCTTCTCTTCATTTGCGTTGAACCCTTTCCCTTCTCTCCCGACTCCTCCTGCACTTCCGTCTGATAGACGCTAAAGAGCTTCCTATCATCGACGCGGACAACCGGAGCTTCGAACCATCCTCTACTTGTCCCTCCTGGCCGTGGACAGGTCGACCCTCTTCTTCCTTTCCTCCTTGTGTCTCTGCCCTAGACGTAGCCGCGGCGTCGCATTCGACTACGGTGCCTTCAATTTTTGGGTTGCTAGCGTCGATCTTTCCTCACCGCCGTGTACATAGATCGCCCCCCTCTGCTACGATTTGGCAGCACAACAGCCACCCCAAGCCCTAGCCCAATTCATCGCCACTCCTTTTCTTCTTAATCTGATTCTACTCGTCGTCGTCTCCCTCTACTCTGAGGCGACACCTTTTCTTGGGTTGGTTTCGGACAGGAGCAAGGAATCCAAGCCCTAGTCTCACCCTCTGTTAAATCTCCGGCAGAGAGGAAGAACTTGGCATCGTTGCAGGTAAGGCATGTTTGGGTATTTGGATTTGATTGGGGATGCTGACATAGAGAGTAATAGTTTTTTGTAGTGTCTACAATAGATCATTGGCAGCAATATTCTCCGACAAGCAATTTTCGACAGCAACTAACTACTGTGGATAAACAGGAGTAGTTTGGTAAATTGAGGTAAGAAGTAGAGAAATTGTTTCTCTTGTTGTAGTGTACATAGATTTGAACTGGGAAAGGTTAGGAATGAATTGTACTAGAATTTACTTAAGTTTAGGTTAATTAAGTATAGATTTAAATCTAAATGGAATAATTAGGGTTAGGGAAACTATCCCTAGTTGACCGTTGAGTTATAGTTTATTTGGGTTAAAATGTTGAATCTAATCTAAGCTTCGGGTTAGATCCGGTTTATTTAATTAACTGAGATCAACAAATAAAATTAGGGTTTCCTGGTTAATAGGAATTTTGATTAAGCTATTGGATATCTACGAGTAGGGTTTAATTATATATATGTTGTTACAGGGCTTTGATTTGAGACGAGCGTCTTTACGTGGGGTCTATTTCGGAGATGATCTCCACTTTTTGAGACGGGTACCTTGACTTATCTCTTTTTGATATGTCATGTTGATATGCATAGTAGGTTATAACCTTTAGTAATAATTATGTTTATCATTGCTTTGGTATGTCACTACATGATACCTGTTGCATGCTTTCATCTGTTCTATATTTATGATTTATTATTGCCATAATTATTTATGCTCATAGAGGTAGTGACATATCATGCCTTGTGATACACCAGACTAGACATTTACCATATTTGACTCGTGTGCCTAGATCTATTTATTTTTGGTACATGTTTTATGGAGGTAGATATGGTCAGGATTTGCATGCTTAGTGTCATGCACCATCTTTCATGATTACATGTTGTGCGATTGGTAGCCCCATTATTGTTGAGCTCATCACCAATTACATGGATCTGCACACAACCACTCATGGGTTAGTGGTATATCAGGTATGGTGTGTGACAGTTTGCTTTGTCAGTGCTCCGTTTGTCTACTCATGGGTAGCGTGACACAGCGTGGTAGCATGTCAGGGATCCCTCCTCTGGATTATCTCAGGGAGATGAGAGCATTGAGCTCCCCCACTTCTGATTTAGGGTAGGAGGATAGGTGTACTCCGACAGTATCCTATCCACTCGGCCACTCATCAGGAGCAGCGATGGCAGAGTGCACAATTGTCATAGCCCTACCCACTCGGTCTCACCATCGTGTGTGAGATGGTTGACTGATGTCAGTGGTGACCAGGACATGTCATTGGCATCATATGCATGATTGCATTATTGCTTGTGTTTGCTGTACTTTATTTGTTGCATATTGGATGGATGCATATGTTTGACATGTATACAGGGACTTGTTACTTTTGGTCTGATGACCTTATTATTCTGATAGGAGGTCCTGGTGAGTACAACTTCTTCTTTTCTTATAGTTTTGCATTTTCCACTACTCCAGGAGACTGTACACATATTTATTACTATTGTTTATTTCGTATTATGCATGTCAACTTGGTATTCGCTGAGTGTTGGAGTCACCCTGTTGATATTTTCTTATTTCAAGTTGAGGCCGTCAGGAGGTTTCAGTTGCTAGTCCCTTGGTCATGAGAGTTTACTTATTAGTCTTGTGGTTTTCTGTTTGTTTCGGACTTATATTGGTTTTGCACTTTGGATTGTATGATTTTCCTTAAGACATTATGATGGTTAGATTTTTGCTTGCTTAGTAGATTTTTATTTGGTGTGTTTTGCTATGCACCTGTCGGTCGGCAGTAGAGGTAAGTTGTATGTTGTTTTTTTGCTTTCTTTTGTATTGTGATGACAGCCGAAGGCTGTTTTGATATAAACTGCGTGGTTTATTTAGGTATTTTTTTTTGTTGTTATTGTTTCGACCGTGTTGGTCGAGGTACATGTGGCCCTGAGGGCATGTAGTATAGCTTCATATTGTAATCCGTAGAGGGGAGATGCTGCCAAAATTTCTTTTGGCAGAGACTACCTGGGGCATGACAATTTCCATCAATTTTTTTCTCGTTTCGGAGTTCCGAGGTCATAAATTAGGACTGGACAGCGATGGAACATCTCCAGACGACAAATAGGTAAAATATAAACATTTATAATTTTGGTACTTGTAGTAATATTCGGGTAATAGTTTAACAGATATGAGGAGAAATACACGTGCTCCTGTGCCGAGACGTGGTGCGGGACGGCCACGCATGAGGACATTGGAATCCCTGGCGACGGAGTCGCTAGAGATGTCTGCTGGGGTCGAGCCTGCCGGTGGACAGACTCCGCATGGTACTGGGGGCGTGTTGGGCTCTCAGACTCCGATGGTTTCAAAGGTACCTACCCCGACCATACTCGTCGTACCCACTCCTACAGTATTCACAATGCCACCTGCGGCATATCCAACACCTCCTCCAATCGTGGCTATGGGATATCCGGCACCTCCTCTAGCCGTGCCTGCGGCATATCCAACACTTCCTCCAGCAGTACCTGCTGCTGCGTACCTGGCACACGCACCAGCAGTGCCAGTTACACCTACAGTACCTCCAGCCGCGCCCGCCTATATTGACCCTGCAGTGCCACCAGTGGCACCTGCCCTAGCTTATGCAGCAACACCGGGGATACCTCCCCCGACCTATCCAGTGATACCACTTGTAGTACCAGCTGCAGTGGTTCCGCGAGTTCCCGCAGTAGTCCCTACTCACCTGACTGATATAGTTACGGCACAAGCTCGGATCCTAGCTTTGGCAGAGTCAATGAAAATTTGATTCACCCTATTCCACGGAGAGCCCGATCTGAGTGTGGCCCAGTCCTGGATAGAGACTATGGAGTAGACCTTCTTCTATATGGCTTGCTATGAGTGGGAGAAAGCAGAGTTGGCTGCTTTCCATTTATAGGACAAGGCCGATATCTGGTGGGATATGCAACGTTCCGTCATAGGTGAGCAGAACATCACCTGGGCGAGGTTCAGAGAGGCTTTTGAGAGCTGGTACTTTCCACGGTCATATCAGATAACTCACCGTCAGGATTTTCTGAGTCTTCGTCAGAACAATCGCACAGTGACAGAGTATAATGCTGAGTTTAATCGGCTGACCATATTTTGTCTAAAATTAGTTGCTGAGGACAGATCTCATATGCTTTAGTTTGTTCAGGGACTAGATAGACATATGCAAGTAAAGATTGCCGATTTTGGGAATTCGTCTTACATAGAGGCCTTGGACAGAGCACTTATGATTGAGTCAGCACACCAGAGAGCGTATCCGGACAAGAAGAGGAAGCAGACAGATCGAACATCAGGACAGATTCAGCATCCACAGGGCTATCGGACAGCAATAGAGTGGTCGCAATCAACCAAGGCAGGGTACTTCTAGAGCATCTGGTCGGCCTCTGAAGTCAGGGTGATCTTCTTCAGGACATTTCCGATCTCCTCAACAGAACCGGAACAGCACGCCAGTGATATTCACTGCACCAGATATGGGTCCAGAGACCACATCACCTCAGCATGCTCCCTGGGATAGTTAGTTTGCATTACTGCAAATAGCCTGGGCACCTGAGTTGAGACTATTCGCTGAAGGCTCAGCATATTGCTTCCGGGGTTGTTGTTCATGGAGAATAGCACAGTCAGTCAGGGACTCGGTGAGGAGGGCAGAGAGCCTAATCTTCGCATAGCCAGTAGAGGACAGCTCCCCCTGCAGTAGCCATATATGGCATGCACGGACAGGAGCACTCCAGCGCTCTTATAGTATCCCAGAGCTCTGTTCCAGGACCTCAATATCTGACGTAGGGGTAGTATCAGTTGCAGCCTCGGCCATTAGTGCAGTATCAACTACAACCCCAGCCATTGGTTCAGTACCAATCCCAGCCTCAGCCCCTAGTGCAGTACTAGCTGCAACCCTCATATCCATCTTTGGCATAGTATTCGAAGCCGACTCAGTGGCGGGCTCAAATTTGGGCGCAGCAACCTTTGGCAGTACTACCACCTCCACCACCACCAGAGACTGGACGTATTCACGAGGTTACCAGAGAGGATGCGCAGCGGGCCAACGGATCCATTTTCTGCGGTATGGTTTTACTTTATGCATTATCCGCTGATATGTTGATAGATACTGGTAGCTTGCATTCCTTTATTTCTCGTGCTTTCAGGAGGGACATAGGTAGACTACCTACCCTTAGACCGTAACAACTGACCATCTCCCTACCGTCCGGTGATACATTGGACGTCACTCAGGAGGTCAGAGGTTGCCCGTTAGACTTTGGAAACATTATACTCACAGTTGATTAATTAGTCCTGGAAATGGTTGAGTTCGACATTATCCTGGGCATGGATTAGTTGTCAGCATATCATACCACGGTTGATTACCAGATGTGGGTGGTCACATTCCAACCTCCGAACCAACCCTCGTGGGATTTCACTTGCATCAGGGATGACGACATATCGATCATTTCTGTGATACAGGCTCAGAAGCCATTGTCACATGGCTGTCAGGGATTTCTTTTGTCTTTGATTAATACTAACGACAGTAGTAGTACTCACCTCTCAGACATTCCAATGGTCTGAGAGTATCCGGATGTATTTCCAAATGAGTTACCAAGCTTGCCTCCCAGAAGGCAATTGGAGTTTGCTATTGAGCTAATTCTGGGAACGACGCCGACATCGAAAGCTCCACACCGTATGTCACCAAAAGAGTTGGACGAGCTAAAGGTCCAACTCCAAGAGTTATTAGACAGAGGATTTATTCGCCCTAGTGTTTCTCCTTGGGATTCTCCGGTATTATTTGTCAAGAAAAAGGATGGTACTCTGAGGTTGTGCATTGATTACAGACAGCTGAATGTAGTGACCGTCAGGAATAAGTACCCCTTACTATGGATCGAGGATTTATTTGATCAGCTCAGAGGTACATCAGTATATGCTAAAATTGATCTACGGTTCGGATATAATCAGCTGAGAGTTAAAAAATCTGATATTCAGAAGATAACATTCTGCACTAGATATGGACATTATGAATTTTTGGTAACATCATTTGGGCTTACCAATGCTCCCACGGTGTTTATGGATTTGATGAACCACATCTTTCTGAAGTATCTAGATCAGTTCATTGTTGTCTTTATCGATGACATTTTGATCTACTCGTGTTCCAAGGAGGAACATGCACAGCATCTTCACATAGTCTTGGAGACTCTTCAACGACATCGTCTATATGCGAAGTTCAGCAAGTGTACTTTTTAGCTAACCTCAGTTGGTTTTCTGGGACACGTGGTGTCTAGCCGAGGTATTTCAGTAGACCCTCAGAAGATCGAGGCTATCACCAGCTGGGAGCAGCCGAAATCAATTCATGAGATCCGTAGTTTCTTGGGACTGGCTGGATATTACTGACGGTTCGTCGAGGGTTTCTCGTGTATCGCTATGCCGCTGACACGTCTGACCAGGAAAGACGTGAAGTTTGCATGGTCCAAGGCTTGTAAGACCAGTTTTCAGGAGCTAAAGTGGAGATTAGTGTCGGCACCAGTTTTGATTTTACCTTCTGGAGAGGACGGATTCGTACTCTACACCGATGCTTCTCTATAGGGTTTGGGCGTTGTTTTGATGCAGCACGGTAGGGTAGTCTTGTATGCTTCTAGTTAGTTGAAGGAGCATTAGAAAAACTACCAGTACATGATCTGGAGTTGGCCGCCATTATATTTTTTTTGAAGATTTGGCGACATCACCTTTATGGTATTACATTTGAGATTCACACTTATCATAACAGTCTCAAATACCTTTTCACTCAAAAGAAACTTAATCTCCAACAGAGAAGATGGATGGAGTTCCTGAAGGATTACGACTGTACTATTAGCTACCACCCAGGAAAAGTCAATATGGTTGCCAATGCGCTTAGCCGGAAGTCCAAAGGGACTTTAGCTTGCCACCGAGTTGTGGTCACGGACTTGATTCAGGGTTTCTCCGAGTTAGGCCTTGAGGAGCAGGGACGGATAAAGTAGGGTATTCTGGTTACCATGGTTACTCAGTCGTCGATCAGGATAAGGATCCGAGAGGTCCAGGCCGGTGATCAGCACTTACAGTCCATTGATAGCTAGATAGCTTCCAGGTAGTAGACAGAGTTCGCCCGAGATGACACGGGTATTATATATTTCTGAGGCCGATTATGCGTACCTCCATCCCACCCGGTCAGGGAGGAGTTACTTCAGGAGGCTCATCGCTCTTGATTTGCTATCCACCCAAGCGGGACCCGCGTGTATCGAGACTTGAGGCGTTCCTATTAGTGGAACGACATGAAGAAAGACATCGCAGAATTTGTAGCTAGATGTCTTATCTGTCAACAGGTGAAGGCTGAGCACCAGAGACCTGCCGGATTACTTCATAGGATTCCGATTCAGAGTGGAACTGGGAGCACATCACTATGGATTTTGTGGTGGGATTACCTAGGACACGACGAGGCCACGACGCGATTTGGGTAGTCGTTGACCAATTAACCAAATCCGCACACTTCTTAGTGATCCGAAAGACCGGTTCTCTAGATCGATTGGTAGAGCTGTATTATCAGGAGATCATCAGACTGTATGGTGTTCCATTGAGTATTATATCGGATAGAGACCCACGGTTTAGATCTTAGTTCTGGCAGAGTCTGTAGCAGACCTTGGGCACACAGCTCTGATTTAGCACAGCGTTCCATCCGTAGACAGATGAGCAGTTAGAGCGGACCATTCAGACTCTAGAGAACTTACTGAGGTCTTGTGTTATGGATTTTGGAGGCAGTTGGGAGGACCACTTGCCATTAGTAGAGTTCGCCTACAACAACAGCTATCATTCTGCTATCCAGATGACACTGTTTGAAGCGTTGTATGGTAGACCTTGTCGGACACCCATCCTCTGGGAGGAGGTTAGGGAGGCCCAGCTGTTAGGATCTCATAGAGCTCAGCAGGAGGCAGAGTTGGTCCGTACTATCAGGAGGAGGATGTCAGAGGCACAGTATCGTCAGAAGAGTTATGCTGATCGGAGACGTAGACCCCTGGAGTTCTCTACTGGCGACCATGCATTCCTGAGAGTTTCACCCAAGAAAGCGGTGAAGAGATTTAGCCTCCGAGGTAAGCTAGCTCCACAATACATTGGGCCTTTCCAGATTTTGGAGAGGATTGGAGCGATAGCTTATCGTCTGGCGCTACCATCGACTTTGGCAGGCGTTCACGATGTATTCCATGTGTCTATGCTGAGGAGATACATAGCCGACCTAGCACATGTTCTATCAGATATACCAGTTCCCATTCAGCCTGACGTTACCTATGAGGAGGTTCTGGTACGGATTCTGGACCAGAAAGAGCGTCAGCTTCGGAACAAGACTATCCGGCTGGTTAAAGTCGGATGGCAGCATCATTTCGACGAGGAGGCTACCTAGGAGCTCAAGGATACGATCTGAGCTCGATACCCCCATCTTTTTACTTGAGGTATGTGGGTTAATTTCCATTCAGCATTTATATTATCTATTTATTGCTAGTACTTGCTGATGGTAAATAACGAAATTTGGAGACCAAATTTTTATTAGTGGGGGAAAATATAAAATACAACAACAAATATTAATTAAATAATAAGGTTAAATAGAGGAATAGCCTTAAGGGAATTTTATAGAATTTTTAGAAATTTTTCGGAGACCGTATGGTGTAGGTTATGAGGATAAATATTGGGTCACGGGAAAGCTTGTTTAGGCTATCCCATTGAATGAGGAAAAGTTTTATTTTTCTTTTCCTTTTCCCTTTTCTTTTCTTCCTTACTCGCCTAACTCTTCTCCTCTTTTCCTCTTCACGACGCCATCTCCCCAACCCAATCGGCTTCCCCAGCCGACGCACCACCAACCCGACGATGACGCCTCCTCTCCCCCGCATACAAAGCCCCTCGGCCAAAGAAGCCCGAGCCTTCTCTTCATTTGTGTCGAACCCTTTCCCTTCTCTCCCAACTCCTCCTACACTTTCATTTGATAGACACTAACGAGCTTCCTATCATGGGCGCGAACAACCGGAGCTTCGAACCAGCCTCTACTTATCCCTCCTAGTCATGGATAGGCCGACCCTCTTCTTCCTTTCCTCGTCACGTCTCTGCCCTAGACGCATCCGACGACGTTATATCCGATTATGGTGCCTTTAATTTTTGGGTTGCTAGTGTCGATCTTTCCTCACTGCCGAGTGCACAGATATGCCCCCCCCCCCTCATCTGCTGCGATTTGGCGGCACAACAGCCACCCCGAGCCCTAGCCTGATTCATCGCTGCCCCTTTTCTTCTTAATCTGATTCTGCTCGTCGCCATCTCCCTCTACTCTGAGGCGCCACCTTTGCTCAGGTTGGTTTCGGACAGGAGCAAGGAATCCAAGCCCTAGTCTCACCCTCTGTTAAATCTCCGGCAGAGAGGAAGAACTTGGCATCATTGCAGGTAAGGCATATTTGAGTATTTGGATTTAATTGGGGATGCTAACATAGAGAGTAATAGTTCTTTGCAGTGTCGACAATAGATCATTGGCAACAATATTCTCCGGCAAGCAATTTTCGACAACAACTACATGCTGTGGATCAACAGGAGTGGTTTGGTGAATTGACGTAAGATGTAGAGAAATTGTTTCTCTTATTGTAGCGTACACAGATTTGAATTGGGAAAGGTTAGGAATGAATTGTACTAGAATTTACTTAAGTTTAGGTTGATTAAGTATAGATTTAAATCTAAATGGAATAATTAGGGTTTGGGAAACTAACCCTAGTTGACCGTTGAATTATAGTTAATTTGGGTTAAAATGTTGGATCTAATCTAAGGTTCGGGTTAGATCCGATTTATTTAATTAACTGAGATCAACAAATAAAATTAGGGTTTCCTGGTTAATAGGAATTTTGATTAAGCTATTGGATATCTGCGAGCAGGGCTTAATTATATATATGTTGTTACAGGGCTTTGATTTGAGATGAGCGTCTCGACGTGAGGTCTATTTTGGAGATGATCTCCACTTTTTGAGGAGGGTACCTTGACTTATCTCTTTTGATATGTCATGTTGATATGCGTAGTAGGTTATAGCCTTTAGTAATAATTATGTTTATCATTGCTTTGGTATGTCACTACATGATACCTGTTGCATGCTTTCATCTGTTCTGCATTTATGATTTATTATCGCCATGATTATTTATGCTCATAGAGGTAGTGACATACCATGCCTTGTGATACACCAAACTAGACATTTACCATATCTGACCCCTGTACCTAAATCTGTTTATTTGATCCATTTATTTTTGGTACATGTTTTATGGAGGTAGATATGGTCAGAATTTGCATGCATAGTGTCATGCACCATCTTACATGATTGCATGATGTGCGATTGGTAGCCTCATATTGTTGAGCTCATCGCCAGTTACATGGATCTGCACACACAATCACTCATGGGTTAGTGGTATATCAGGCAGGGTGTGTGGCAGTTTACTCTGTCAGTGCTCCGATGGTCCACTCATTGGTAGCGTGACGCAGCGTGGTAGCACATCAGGGATCCCTCCTCTAGATTATCTCAGGGAGATGAGAGCATTGAGCTCCCCCACTTCTGATTTAGGGTAGGAGGATAGGTGTACTCCGACAGTATCCTATACACTCGGTCACTCATCAGGAGCAGCGATGGCAGAGTGCACAATTGTCATAGCCCTACCCACTCGGTCTCACCATCGTGTGTGAGATGGTTGACTGATGTCAGGGGTGACCAGAACATGTCATTGGCATCATATGCATGATTGTATTATTGCTTGTGTTTGCTGTACTTTATTTGTTGCATATTGGATGGATGCATATGTTTGACATGCATACAGGGACTTGTTACTTTTGGTCTGACGAGCTTATTATTCTGATAGGAGGTCCTGGTGAGTACAGCTTCTCCTTTTCTTACAGTTTTGCATTTTCCACTACTCCAGGAGACTGCACACATATTTATTACTATTAGTTATTTCGTATTATGCATGTCAACTTGGTATCCGCTGAGTGTTGGAGTCACCCCTTTGATATTTTCTTATTTCAGGTTGAGGTCGTTAGGAGGTTTCAGTTGTTATTCCCCTGGTCATGAGAGTTTACTTATTAGTCTTGTGGTTTTCTGTTTGTTTCAGACTTATATTGTTTTTGTACTTTGGATTGTATGATTTTCCTTAAGACATTATGATGGTTGGATTTTTGCTTGCTTAGTAGATTTTTATTTGGTGTGTTTTGCTATGCGCATGCCGGTTGGCAGTAGAGGTAAGTTAGATGTTGTTTTTGCTTTTTTTGTGTTGTGATGATAGCCGGAGGCTGTTTTGATATAAACTGCGTGATTTGTTTAGGTATTTTTTTTTGTTGTTATTGTTCTAGTTGTGTTAGTCGAGGTATATGTGGCCCTGAGGGCATGTAGTATAGCTTCATATTGTCACCCGTACAGGGGAAATGCTGTCAAAATTTCTTCTGGTAGGGACTACCTGGGGTGTGACATAGGCTAAGTCCATAAAAGTTTAAGTTTGAAAATATAACTTTTAAAAAAGATTTGTAAAACATAAGTTTTAAGAAAAACATAGGTTTTGAAAAAAAAAAAAATAGATCCTAGTCTATAGTGCATATTCCTAATTGTCTTCGTAGATTACTAAATTCAAATTCTGAAAGTGGTTTAGTAAAGATGTCAGCCAAATTTGATTGGACTCAACGTAGTTAAGTTCAATATCTCCTCTGGCTATATGATCCCTTGCAAAATGGTGTTTGATTTCAATATATTTTTTCTTAAATGATGCACTAGATTTTTGGTTATGTTAATTGAATTAATGTTACCAATAAAAATTTTATTCATTTTTATATTCCAAGTTGAATTCTTTTAAGGTATGCATTATCTATAATAACTGTGCTATATATTCACTCATTTCTATATATTTTTCTTTAGTAGTAGATAAAGTAAACCAGTGTTGTTTTCTACTAAACTAGATAACTGTTAGGGTTGTAAGGTTGCAAACATAGTCTCACATTGAAAACACATGGGAAAGATCATGAGTTTATAAGAGAAAAGATATCTCCATTGGCATGAGGCCTTTTGGGTAGAGCCTAAGAGCAAAACCATGAGGACTTAGGCCCAAAGTGGACAATATCATATCATTGTAGATATATTTAAAATTCTTTTTGATTCTACAATTGGTATCAGAGCTCGGACTGCCAGAAGATTTAACCATCGACTGTGCACAAGGGTTATGGTCTGATCGATTCATGTGGGTATAATATTGACCTCGAATAAATAAAGTGGGGGCTCCTATGTTCGGATCAAGAGGACCAGACACCAGGCAGGAAGTCCAAGTAGGCCGGGTGGACCGAGGGGCAGGAAGACTTGGTAGGTCGAGGATCAAATGTGGGAAGCCTGTGGTCCTTTGTTTGAGAGGGGGATTGTTGGGGTTGCAAGGTTTCAAACATAGTCCCAATTTGAAACACATGGGAAAGATCATGAGTTTATAAGAGAAAAGATATTTCCATTGGCATGAGGCCTTTTGGGTAGAGCCCAAGAGCAAAACCATGAGAGCTTAGGCCCAAAGTGGACAATATCATACCATTGTGGAGATATCTAAAATTCTTTTCGATCCTACACTAACAAGTGATGGTCTAAAGAGTTGACATCTACCACTTGTACATTTTCAGTCCAATTTACAATCAACATAATGAATTAAAAAACCTATAAGCTTAAAGTTCGTTATCCTAGGGTACCATATGCCCACATTAATTATGTCTTTAGATATCTAAAAATTCTTTTAACATTAGTTAGGTGAGACTCCTTAGTACAAATTTGGTATCTTACACACATACTAACTGCAAATAAAATATCAAGTCGACTTACAGTTAGATATAATAGACTACATATGACACTCCGATAATATTTAAGGTAAACAGATTTTCCATTTGGATCATTATCTAATGTCACAGTAGTTGCCATTGGTGCTTTTATTTCCTTAGTGTTTTTCATTCCAAACATTTTAAGTAATTATTTAATATATTTTTATTGATATACCTAATTTTCTTCATTAGTTTGTTTAATTTGTAAGCCTAAGAAAAATATTAATTTACTTACTAGGCTCATTTCAAATTCTTGTTTCATTAAGGTTATAAATTCTTATAAAAATTCTGAGTTTGTTGAATAAAAAATTATATTGTTTACATATACTTGGGCTATAAAAATATCTAACTTAAGATTTTTTACAAAAAGGGTTGAGTCAACTTGACCTTAATTGAATCCTTTGGAAATTAGATAGATAGATAATCTTTCATACCAAGTCCTAAGTGCTTGTTTCAGACCATATAAACTTTCTTTAATTTAAACACATGGTCAGGATGATCTGTACTTTTAAATCTATGAGGTTGACCTACATAGACTTTTCTCTTGATTAGTCTATTCAAGAAAAAGGATTTAACATCCATTTGGTAAAATTTGAATCTTTTATGGGCTATATAACTCAATGACATTTTAGTGGATTCAAGTCTAGCTACTGCATAGGTTTCATCATAGTCAAGTCTCTCTACTTGACTGAACCATTTAGCTACTAATCTATCTTTATTTCTAATAATTTTTCCTTTTTTATTTATTTTATTTCTAAATATCCATTTTATTTCTATAAATATTTTATCTTTAGGCAAAGGTACTAAGTCCCAGATATCATTTCTTTCAAATTGAGCCAATTTTTTTTACATGACTATAATCTAATTTGGGCCAAGTAGAGATTTTTCTACTGTTTTGGATTTAATTTTAGAAATTAATGCAATTTAACCTAGGTTTTAAAAGGCTAATCTAGTTTAAACCTTTAGGTCTAGGTCACTTAGTATTTGGTCAACTGAATGGTTTGAACTAACTCTTTGTTGGATCGAAAAGAATTTAGATATCTCCACAATGGTAAGATATTGTCCACTTTGGGTCTACACCCTCATGGCTTTGCTTTGGGCTCTCCCCAAAAGGCCTCATACCAATAGAGATATCTTTTCTCTTATAAATCGATGATCTTTCTCAGGTGTTTTCAATGTGGGACTACGTTTGCAACCTTGCAACCCCAACAATTCCTCCCTCAAACAAAGGACCACACCCATCTTTGTTCAAGGTCAATATTATACCCACATGACTCAAACATACCATAGCTCTTGTGCACAATTGGCGGTTAAACCTTCTGACAGTCCAGGCTTTGATACCAATTGTTGGATCGAAAAGAATTTAGATATCTCCACAATAGTATGATATTGTCCACTTTGGGCCTAGACCCTCATGGCTTTGCTCTTGGGCTCTCCCCAAAAGGCCTCATACCAATAGAAATATCTTTTCTCTTATAAACCCATGATCTTTCCCATGTGTTTTCAATATGTGACTATGTTTGCAACCTTGCAACCCCAACACTCTTGTTGTTCTTAAATCAGTTTATTCTTGTTGATTTTCTTGTGATTATTCTTGTTTATCTTCTTATTCTTCTATTTGGTTTAGGGTATTACTATCTGTAACGACCCAATTTTTCTCATTAGGAGTTCTAAAAGTGCTTTAAAATATTTAGAAATACTTTAGAAAAATTCTAGATATTTTTAGAAATTTATAGAGTATTTTTATGTAATTTTTGGAGTTCGTTTGGTATTTTTACCAAACGAAAGAAGTTTAAAAAAAAAATGTTAAGGTTAGATTTTGAACTCAAGATCTTGGACCGAACTAAACCTTAACCAAGGTCAGCCAACCAACTGTGCTAAGCAAGTTTTGTTATAATATAAAGGAATTAAATGTAGTTAAGAAGTTGTAAGAAATGAAATTAAAATTTCCGTTTAAAAAAAAAAGGGGAAAGAGTCAAGGGCGGCTCGAACCCGAGACCTTCGGGAATCCTTTTTTCCAGCAGACCAAGTGCGCACGCTGATATTTCGTGAACAAATTTATCACGAATTGGTCTTAAGCCGTAGGTTATAAAAGGATAAGAAAGAGAGGGGTTAATGATATTTCTTTTCTCTCTTCTCCTCTTCCCTGGCGTCGGCGACCCCTCTCGGGCGGAAAACATCGACGAGTTGAAGGCTTCGTCTCCGGCGCCGGCCAAGGGGTCTTTCCGCGAGATCTTCACGGACCCGAACACCTCTCGTCAAGGAGAACACACGGGCACAGAAGGAGGGCAGAGATCTTCGCCTCTCCGAACCCTAGAAGGCTCTCTTTCGGCTGTAGGACCAAGAATCCGAGGTAAGTGCTTCCTCACCTGCGGTAAGAGTAGCTCCGGGTTATTGTTCTTTCTTGTTTTCGAATTTACGTGAGTTCTTTTCGATTGACCTCTTTCCGGATGCGTTTTTTTGGAATTGGCTCGAGGTTTCACAGGGGTTCTTGCTCATGTGATTTGGCTTCAGAATTTAGCTAGTGTTTGTCGTATGAAAGAAGCTTGATGTTCTTTAGAAGGTTTTCCGTGGCTCTGTAGCGATCGATTTATCTACGGTTGAGCTCAGTTTCGATTTTTAACTGGAAGAATGAGATTTGGATTGGGTTTCTTATGAGGTTCTAGCTTTGGTCTAATGATGTTGTGCAGCTTTGAAGTTTCTACCGTGGATTGAGGTTTCGGATTTTGTGTAGAGAATTTTGATGGTTAAGGATTGTTAGGATAGGTCCAAGCTTCTGGTTTTTCTTCCCTGCAATTCTGTTGAAGCAAGCTTATAGATTTTTGGTTAGAATTGGATAAGTTGAATAATGATTTATATGTTGTGCTGTTTGTTTCCGAGATAGCTTATAGTTTGGGACAGATTTTGTT
The DNA here is from genome assembly GCF_018446385.1 of Zingiber officinale. Lineage (NCBI taxonomy): Eukaryota > Viridiplantae > Streptophyta > Magnoliopsida > Zingiberales > Zingiberaceae > Zingiber > Zingiber officinale. Next base: position 16,383,309 of record NC_056006.1, on the reverse strand, counting down.
TCTCTCTGAGGATGTGTTGTGTGTCCGTTTGGTTGGTATTTAGTAAACAGAGGTTTGGATCCGTCTCCAGGTTGTGTTTATTTTTGATGGTGCATACGAAGCTTGGAAGAAAATGTTTCATTGGTTTAAGTTCTGTGATGTCTGGATTCAAGAATTTTATGAAGTTTCTGTTGATGTTTTGTTGGATGGTTGATGTTTTGAATCCTTCTAATGTTCATGGAAGCTATAGACAGAATGTTGATGGCTTTGTTTATTTATTATTTATGTAACGCTGGATTCAATTTGTGGTGGTTTGTTCACTGGAAAGCAGCAGATTTGTGTTGTTCCGTTCTAGCTTATGAAGTTCTTAAGCTTTGATTGAGGATGCTTGTAACTGTAGTAACAGTTAGATTAGGTTAGAATGGTGTAGACTCATGTTGCACAGGTGTTTGATTAAATTCCGATATGGTTCAGATCATGATAAGTATTGTATGTGCAGATTTCTTTTGTATTCTATGCATGATTATGTGTTACATAGTTAGTTTCATTCATAGATGCATACGAAAGATACCCTAATAGTATTTTGGGTTTAAGAAAAGTATAAGAAAGATAAGAAAAGAAAGAAAAGACCAAGATAGGTTCTGGGATGGTGGTATGATCCGGGGACCTAAGCCCGGTGAGCGCGCCAGAATCAACTAAGATATGTTCTGGGATGGTGGTATGATCCGGGGACCTAAGCCCGGTGAGCGCGCCAGAATCAACTAAGATATGTTCTGGGATGGTGGTATGATCTGGGGACCTAAGCCCGGTGAGCGCGCCAGAATAGAGGGGAACTCCGGTCCTAAGTTCGGACCCCTACCAACCTAGCGCTAGGGTAGTTGTCTGATCAACAACTTATGTTAAGGTATTGCTAAGTGTAACTAGATCACCACAATAGTAGGTTTATAAGTACGCATACAAGTATGTTCAAGTCATGTTCATGATTATGCCTATGTTTATGTTTATGTTGCACTAGCTCTACATGTTTAGCATTTCAGCATGTCCTGTTTCTTTTAGTAGTAGATGAACATGAGTAGTCTTCAGTAAGAAATCAGTTAGATCATGTTATGGATGCATGTACATGCATATCGAGATTTTGTGAGTTAGATAGCGCTTACTAAGCAATTTTGCTTATAGATACTATTTCCTCTTACTGCAGATCAAAGAAAGGAAAAGCTATAGGAAAGGAAGGCGACAAGGAGATGCAAGAGAAGTGTGTGATGTCTGGACTATGGAGAGATCTGGGAATTGCTAAGAATTTATTAAGATTGCTTCCGCTAAATTGTTAAGAGAACTTAGAACTTGTACTTGTAAATCTTTGGTTCGTTTTATCGTGCATTGCTAGAGTTGCTTCTTTTAGTATCATGATTTCTTTTGTTTTTGACATATATAAACTGCGTGGTGGTTGATGCATGTTCCAGCCGCCTGTGGCTGAAGTATACTATGTATGTATTAATGTTTATGGTCACCGGTACAGGGGAGATTCTGTCGAAATTTTTGGTAGGGTTTCCTTGTGATTTTAATCATACCGGTTAAGTAGAATTAGTAGTTAAGTAACGGTCACTCTTAGGTAGTAGTAGTAGTAGTAGTAGTAAGAAGGGTGGTCGTTACACTATCTCCCCCTAGATCAGTGCTAGACCTAACAAGGTCTATTGGTTGATATTGAGTCAAATTATGGTTAGGTTCTGTAGGGTTAGATTTTTTTATCAAATTTTGCATTAGTTGTTTCTTGAATCCTCAGTATACTTTTATTATAAACTCAGTAAGCTCTACTATTAAGTGAATATCCTACAAAAATTCTATTTTTAATTTTTGAAGTAAATTTTCTTTGGTGTTCTCTTGTATTTAATATGTATAATGAACATCCAAATACTTTGAAATATTTAATATTAGACATTTTATTATAATAAATTTCATAAGAGGTTTTATTATCTTATTTATTTATTATTATTCTATTTTGGACATAACATGTTGTGCTAACAACTTCAGCTAAACATACCTGAGTAGTTGATACTCATTAAGCATTGTCCTATTAGCTTCTTAAAGGGTTTTATTTTTTTTTTCTTTTCACTATTCCATTTTATTGAAGTGTTTTAAGACATAAGAATTCATGTGGTACCCATTTTCTAGACAAAATTTATGATTTTTAAATTCTCCACCATTATCACTCCTAATTCTTTTGAATTTTAAATATTTTTCATTTTATGTTTGTTTACAAAAATTACTAAAGATTTCAAATGTTTCATTCTCATTTCTTAAAAATTTTACCCAATTAAATCTTGAATAATCATCAATTATTACTAAACAATATACACTTCTATTGATTGATTTGATTCCATGTGAGTGAAATAAGTCTAAGTCCAACAATTTGAGTATTGAGTTGGCTTGAGCTTGATGGGTTGGTTTGTGAGTTGATTTAGTATGTTTCCTTTGTTGGTAAGCATTAAAAATTATTGATTCCAAGTTAGGTAATTTTGGTAATTCTCTATCTAGACCACTTAATTTAGTGATGTTTCTAAAGTGAGTGTAGGATAATCTTCTATGCCATAGCTAGATTTCCTATTTTAGTGTCAAGTGGCACTTAAGTGAGGAGTTGGCTAGGTTAATTGCATAAATATTGTTTTGGCAAAACCCTTTAAGTCTTATGTTAGAGTTGTCTGTGTGTTTAATTAAAAAGATAGAAACCTTACCTTGTAAATAAAACCATACAATTGACTGATGCTAAGTAAATTGAACTTAAAATTTTCACCAAGTAATATTTTACAAATAATGAAATCAGATTCGACTTTAATGTTACCTATTTCAATAACCTTCAGTTTACCATTGTTTTCAAAGGTAACTGTTCCGAAGCTCTTGTGTTTTAGTTTAGTAAATTTGGTGTGACATCCAGTCATATGTTTGGAACAACCACTATCCAATATCCACTTAGATTTCTATAAAAAGTAGGAGTTATTATTAATTAACTTTGAAAACATTGGTTAGGTTTATGTGAAGTCTTAATTAAGTTTAAGTCTTATTTAAGTTTAAATTAGTTTTAAGTTTTATTTAAGTTTTAATTAAGTTTAAGTTTTATCAAGTTTAATGTTTTAATTAAGTTTTAAAAGTTTAATTAAGTTTTTAATTTAATTTAATTTTAATGTTTTTAATTTAATTTAATTTTAAAGTTTTTAATTTAAGTTTTAATTATGTTTTTAATATAGTTTTTAATTAAGTTTTAAGTTAAAGTTTTAATTAAAATTTTAATTTTTAATTAAATTTTTAAGTTTTAAATTAAGTTTTTAATTAAGTTTTAATTAAGTTTTAAATGTTAAAGTTTAATTTTAATTAATTTAATTTTAAAGTTTAATTTTAATTAATTTAATTAAATATTTTAAATTTGGGGTCCTTAATCATCTCACCTGGTCTAATTTTAACCAAGTATTGCTATAGTTTTGTGAGATGAGTTAGTTAATTTATTTTTGAAGATAGTTTACCTTTATGTTAGATTTAGGTTTAACTGCCAATTAGTTAATTATACATTTTAAAAATTAGCTTCCAAACTGTGGCGAGGCACAGGGGCCTTCTTTGGTATAAGAATAACAACCACTTCTAGATAAAAACCTTTTAAAGAAATTATACATTTAACCTTCCTATTGAAAAACCTACGCCTAACTAGTTTAGGATGTAGCGAGGTAGCTTTAGTTAGTTCCACTCAGCTAAGTAGACCAAGTAGGGTATGTCTTACCTAGCTTGACTTCCTAGGCCATGTTTTTCTAGTATACTATCATCTCGTCCTACCCTGGTAATATGTTGGACAAGAGTCAAATTATCTTTTTCCAGTTTAATCCTAATTATCCAAATAGGTAGGTTATGTTTTTGAGATGTCAACTAATTTGGTGCCCCGTGAATCATATATTCTATGTATTATTTTATATAATAAATTTTATTTTTGGATACATAGAATTGATTTTGTCATACTTGCTTTGTTAGATAAGCTTTTGAAACCCAAGCTATGATTTGTTTCTTGTTTTGATTAATTAGTGAAATAAATGATTTATTTGTTGAACTAGATTTGTATCCGAGTCTGAACTTATTATATACAACTTTTTGAGATCTAAGTATTAAATCTAAATTTTTGGATCTTGTGGTGAAAGTTTCTAATAGTCCTTTAAATTTATCAACTTCACATTTCAAAACAGAGTTCTCTTTCTCAAGTTTTGCTACTTGAATTGAGTCTCCATTTTGAACTTGTTTAGTTAAGGAGTTTAGGTTAAGTTGTTCCTTAAGATCTTGATTTTCCTTAAGAAGCAAATTAATTTATTTTTTAGATTCAGATAATTTTTTATTTAAACATGAAATTACTTTAAAAAATTTTACATTTAAAATAACTTGTACCTTGTTGGAACCTTCAGAAATGGGTACAAACCCATGGCTTGATGCATACTCGGACTCTTCTTCTTAATATGAGTCACTTTCCAACTTGGGCCCGACTGCCATCAGTGTGAGGTAGGTTGCTTGCTTTCGATCTTCTATATCTAATTCTTTTGAGGAAGATTCATCGCAGGTGGCTTGTAACGCCTTCTTCTTCTTTGTCTTTTTGTACTTGTCTTCTATTCAATCCAAACACTCGTGTTTTAAATGACCCTTCTTTTTGCATCCAAGGCAGGTGATGTTTACCTTTGCGTCATTGGATATTGATTTGATCATTTTTTGCAGATCATTCTTGGTGAAGTTCTTCTTTTTTCTTATAAATATTTTCCTAACCAGGTTCACTAGTTGCTCCTCTTCATCAAATTCTGAGTCAAATTCATCTTCTGATTTAGGCTTAGTTCAAATTCTTATTTTCACCTCCTTTGTCAAACCTGCAAGAAAGTTATACCCTTCTCAACCTATTTTGAGTTAGTCTATTCATGAAGTTCCAACTCATAAAATAGTTTGTCTAATTTTAATTTATTCAAATTCCTTGAAACTTTATAAATGTTTACTATAGATGCCCATAGGGCATTTCGAGGAAAAGAGTTAAGAGCATACCTAATTATATCCATATTTTCCAATTGGTGGCCAATTAGATGTAGCTTGTTGGAGATATCCTTGATCCTTACGTGAGTTTCTCTATCCTGTATTTTTATATTAAATAAACTATTTAACAACAAGTCATGTTTTGTTCCCTTAGCATCGCTTGTGCTTTCATGTAGCTTGATCAGGTTGTCCCAGAGTTCTTTCACGCTCTCGAACGGTCTGACTTGGTCGAGTTCCTCCTTGGTCAATCCACATTGAAGAGTGTTCAATGCCTTTGAATCAACTTGGGCCTTCTTCTTTATTTCTGGGTTCTAGTTCTCCGAGTCAAGTGGTTGTTTTGTTATATCATCTATTGGCACCTTGTATCCTCATCAAATGAAAAACCACTGGTCGATGTCTATCTTCAGGTATACCTCTATTCTTCTCTTCCAGTAAGGGAAATCATCCCTGCTGAAGAGTAGAGGGTGAGCAGTGCTGTAGCCTTTGTTAATACAGTCTGACCTGGCTGTTGTTTTGATGTTGACACTGGTTTAAGTTTGTATCAGATATTGATTAAACTCAGATTGATTAATGATCAAGGTTGATCATATGGAGAGGAAAAGTCCAAGTACGGATACTTGGCACACAAAGTCGGAGAGGGCTCGGTAGCTCGTTCTCCGGACTAGGTCAGAGAGGGCTCGGTAGCTCGTTCTCTGGACCGGACGAAGTCGGAGAGGGCTCGGTAGCTCGTTCTCCGGACTAGGTCAGAGAGGGCTCGGTAGCTCGTTCTCTGGACCGGATGTGGAAGTCAGAGAGGGTTCGGTAGCTCGTTCTCTGGACCAGGAAGAAGTTAGGGTTTAGGGCTGGGAACTCTAAAACAAACAGAAGCATTGGATCGGTCTATTGACCGATCCAGTGATACTTTGGTTGTCTGGATCGGTCGACAGACCGATCCAGTAATACATTGGTCATCTGATCGGTCTCGTGACCGATCAGTAACCACACAAAAGCTTTCTGTGGGTTATCTGATCGGTCTACAGACCGATCAGAAGGAAGCAATGGATTCTGGAAAACTATAGGGGATCGGTCTGTGGACCGATCCACCTATAGGCTGATCGGTCCACAGACCGATCAGAATCATCCCGGACCGATCAGGATGTGTCCTGATCGGTCCAGAGGGCTATGGATCGGTCTGATGACCGATCCACAACGATGTCGTTTGTCTTCTGCTATTTCTCTGCGATTTCTGATTCACCTGATCAAATCATCTGCTGTGAGATTTTTAAGTTGCAGGTTGCAGGTGTCGTGCCAATGGTTAATTTCAAATTAAGCTCCATCAAAAGAATAAGACCAAGTGATCTTTCTGCTGTGTTTCGCTGCAAATGGTGTATTTGGAGCATCAACGTTCACTGGCTGCGATCAGTGGCTATAGCTTGACTCTTGCTTATTGGTTCGAGCTCAGAGACACCAGAGAAGACCATGGATGGTATTTGTGTGAGCTCAGAGAACCAGATGAGGAGGAAGAGTGATTGGCGACGCCTGAGTTGGTCGCAGTGATTCGATACAGGTGACAGTGATTCGACTCTGGCTGAAGACAGTGAGAAAGAAGCAGAATAAGAAGAAGAAGGCAGAAGAGAGGTTGAAAAAAAAGATTTTTGAAACTCTCTGTCGACCGAAGCAAGAGTGCGGTGTTGTTGAGCTCTTGGCTAAGGAATCCCTTCTGTCTTTGCGTTATGCTCCGTGGCTGTAAGTTTCATTGTTCATTTCTTTTGGCCACTGAATTCTGTAAGTCCTGTGCTTCATTTCAAATCTTTTCTGTGACTTTGTGGAGAGGTTACTCCACCGAGAAGGAGAAATACTTAGCCGGAATTTGTCCGGGGTGTGATCTACCGAAAGATCAAGGGATCGTCCACCTTACGGACACGCCGAGGAGTAGGGGCAAGTTATCCCCGAACCTCGTACATACTTGTGTAAGCTGTGGGTTGTGTTTCTTTCCTTGCATCAGTTTTCCTTTTGTTTATTTCCGCTGTGCTAACAAGCTTTTGTGAGGAATTGATTGAGTTTTTTAGTGGAGGCTATTCACACCCCCCCCTCTCTAGCCATCCGAAGGTCCTAACAAGTGGTATCAGAGCAAGGCGCTCTTCATCCGGATTAACACCCTAAAGAGCAAGAAGATGGCTATGAAGGAAGGTTTTAGCACCAATCGTCCACCCTACTTCGACGGAGCGGACTTCCAATATTGGAAGAGCCGTATGGAGTACTACCTCAAGACCGACATCTCCATGTGGTTCTCGGTCAAGGAAGGGTTCACACCTCCGAAGGACGAAGAAGGTAAGGAACTAGAATCGTCAAGGTGGTCCGCCGAGCAAACTCGCAAAGGACAAGCCGATGCCAAGGCGGTGGTTACTCTACAATGCGGGATAGCCAAAGATCAACTTGTCAAGGTAGGTCCTTTTGTGAGTGCAAAAGATTTGTGGAACAAGCTCATTGAGCTCCAAGAAGGAACCCGAGACTCTCGGATCGCCAAGAGAGACTTGTTCCTAAACCAACTGCAAAATCTCACCATGAAGGAGAACGAAACGGTAAGTGAACTACATGGAAGGTTCAAAGAGATCATCAATGGTCTTCATTCCGTAGATGAACGCGTAGAGAATCACGATCTCGTAAGGTATGCTCTCAAAGCCTTTCCGAGGAATGCCTTGTGGTCATCTATGGTAGATGCCTACAAGGTCTCCAAGGACCTTTCAATTGTTAAATTAGATGAATTCTTTTGTGAAATGGAACTTCATGAACTTGCTAACAAGGGTCAAAAAGAGAAAGGTATTGCATTAGTTGCAGGAGAAAAGAGCAAGGATGGAAGAAGGAAGAAAGAAAAGAAGGAGAAAGAAATTCCTACATCCTCATCCTCCTCCGAGTCTGATGATGAAGGTGGATCATCATCAAGCGAGATGGCCAACTTCGTGAGAAGAATCATAAGAAGGAGCCGGAGATACAAAGGGAAAGGTAAGTCTATTGATCAAAATGTTGATAAGACTAATGTTACATGTTATGAGTGTAGCAAGAAAGGACACTATTGGAGCGAGTGTCCAAAATTAAAAAAGAAGAAAGCTCTCAAAGCTACTTGGGATGAATCCTCCTCAAGCTCATCGGAGGAAGAAAAGAAGGAGAAAAGCACTCGCCAATTAGCGCTCATGGCAAGGGAGGAATCGGACTCCGGAAGTGATACATCAACCGCGGCTTCATCATCTTCGGATGATGAAGAGGTAACTTCTCCTCACTTAGAAAAATGCTATAAAACTATTGCACATTTATCTACTTTGCTTAAGAAATCAAAAACTGAAATTAAATCATTAAAAGATGAAGTAGAACACTTGAAGACTCTTAGGGAAGATGAGGTTGATGACCTACATCAAGAGCTTCTTGAGGATGAAATCAAAGCCCTAAAGAGTGAAGTTGAGAAACTCAAGAAAATGCTTGAGAAATTCTCAACTAGCTCTAAGACCTTAGATATGATTCTAAATGTCCAAAGGGCGGTCTACAACAAGGCCGAGTTAGGATATCAACCTAAGGAGTCTAGTTTCATTTCCTTAGTGTCTAGAACCCAATTTCATAGATCACATGCTTCTAGGGTTCATGAGACTAGGAAGGGTGTGACCAAGGCATGAGTTCCTAGGTCTTTCATTGTAGATGCATTAGGTCCCAAGATTTGGGTACCTAAAACATCTATCTTTCGTGTCTTGTAGGCATTTGTCAAGGGGGAGCATCTATCAACTTGGTTTGTTGATAGTGGATGCTCCAAGCACATGATCGGGGACAAGTCACTCTTTACTACCCTTCAAAACAAAAATAGAGGTAATGTGTCCTTTGGTAATAATGGTAGTCTTAAGGTGATAGGAGTTGGAGATATTCATATATCCGAATGTCTCCAAATCAAAAATGTCCTTCTAGTCAAGGGGATGACCTTTAATCTCCTAAGTGTCAGCCAATTGTGTGATGCGGGTTACACAATTGAGTTTCATTCAAGTCAATGTCTGGTCAAACACATTGACACACTTGACACGGTACTAGTAGGCACAAGGGTAGACAATATTTATCAAGTATCTTTTAAAAGTGCTACTAATGCCTCTGCTAAGTGTTTCATGTCAAAAGAAGAAGAATCATGGCTGTGGCATAGGAGGTTGGCCCATGTGAACATGAAGAATATTCGAAAGCTGGCCAACAAAGGATTAGTGCGAGATCTACCAAGCAACAAGTACCAAAAGACAAAATTATGTGATGCATGTCAAAAGGGTAAGCAAACAAAAGCGTCTCATAAAGGTAAAAGCGTTGTAAGTACATCTACTGCTTTAGATTTATTGCATATGAATTTGTTTGATTGCAGTAATGTTATTTCATTGAATGGAAGTAGATACTGCTTAGTGATCATTGATGATTTTACTAGATATACATGGACTTTCTTTTTGAAAAATAAGGATCAAACCATAGATGTTTTTGTTTCTTTTTGTAGAAGAACTGAAAATGAAAAATCAATAACAATTAAAACAATTAGGAGTGATCATGGTGGAGAATTTCAAAACCATAGATTTTTAGAATTTTGTCAAGAAAAAGGATATAGGCATGAGTTCTCTACTCCAAGGACCCCACAACAAAATGGGGTTGTGGAGAGAAAGAACCGAGTCTTGCAAGAGGCTGCACGAAGCATGCTTAATGAGTACTCACTACCGAGCTACTTATGGGCTGAAGCTGTAAATACCGCTTGCTATGTGCAAAACCGAGTCTTGATACATAGGTTTTTAGGAAAGACTCCCCATGAACTTTGGTTTGGGAAACCCCCTACAATTAAACATCTTAGGGTGTTTGGTTGTAAGGTGTTTATCTTGAACACTAAGGATCATCTTGGAAAGTTCACGGCTAAGGCTGATGAAGGGATACTGGTCAGGTACTCTCTCATCAGCAAAGCCTGTCGAGTCTACAACAATAGGACTAAATTGATTGAAGAGTCCTCAGATGTAGCATTTGAAGAAATCCCTAAATCAAATGATCAATCAAGGGATGTAGGAGAAATTCAATTTGAACTTAGAAATCTAAGTTTAAATGATCAAAACATAGAAAGAGTCGAAGTTGACTCCGATAACGATGAGCAAAGGCAAGAGAGGGCTCAGTCTGATTCTTTACCTGATACTGAGCCCTTGCCTGTGTCTAGTGAGACCACTCATGAGGCACCGCCAACACCAAGGCAATCTAGGATAGCCTCTAGTCATCCCCAAGACCAGATTGTGGGAGACATTCAACAAGGGGTTAGGACTAGATCATTCTTTAGAAATGAGTCTAATGAGGTCGCCTTGATCTCAGAAATCAAACCAAAATTAGTTGATGAGGCATTGCACGATCCTAATTGGATCATAGCTATGCAAGATGAGTTAGGTCAATTTGAAAGGAGCCAAGTGTGGGACTTAGTTCCTAGACCTAAGAAGACCACCATTATTGGAACCAAATGGGTCTTCAAAAATAAGTTAAACCAAAAGGGAGAAGTCGTAAGAAACAAGGCAAGACTTGTAGCCAAGGGCTATAGTCAAGTCGAAGGCCTCGATTATGATGAGACCTATGCTCCCGTGGCCCGATTAGAGTCCATTCGTTTAATGCTAGCTTTTGCTGCACATAGAGGCTTCAAGCTCTATCAAATGGACGTTAAATCGGCGTTCTTAAATGGTTTCATTAAAGAAGAGGTCTATGTTGAACAACCACCGGGATTTGTGAATACCGAAGCTCCAAACCACGTGTACAAGCTCAAGAAAGCTCTTTATGGGCTTAAACAATCACCTCGAGCTTGGTACGAAAGGTTGTCAACTTACTTATTAGAAAAGGGTTTTGTAAGAGGTCAAATAGACCCAACACTATTTCTGCGTAGATATGGTGAAAACATATTTGTAGCCCAGGTGTATGTCGATGACATAATTTGTGGCTCAAATAACAAGGGCTATTTGAATGAATTTATCACTCACATAGAAAGTGAGTTTGAGATGAGTCTGGTGGGAGAATTGACATTCTTCCTTGAACTTGAAATTAAACAAACTCGAGATGGCATTTATGTCCATCAAACGAAGTACACTCAAGAGATGCTCAAGAAATTCAAAATGAGTGACTCTAAGGAAGTATCCACTCCAATGGCGACGAACACTCGCCTTGACAATGATGAGAATGGAAAACCAGTTGATCTAACGCAATATAGAAGCATGATTGGTAGTCTTCTATATCTCACAGCTAGTCGACCGGACATACTTTTTGCTGTGGGCATGTGCGCTAGATATCAAGTATGTGCCAAGGAATCTCATTTAATTGCAGCTAAGAGGATTCTGAGATATCTTAAGGGCACAATTAGTGTAGGTCTCTGGTACCCTCGTACTGAGTCTTTTGATTTGATAGGTTATACCGACTCCGATTATGCTGGGTGCAAATTGGATCGGAAAAGCACTAGTGGGGGTTGCCAATTTTTAGGTTCATCATTAGTTAGTTGGTCAAGTCGGAAGCAACATTGCGTTGCTCTCTCCACAACCGAGGCTGAATACATTGCCATAGGAGAGAGTGTATCATAATTGTTGTGGATGATCCACACTCTAGAAGATTATGGACTTTCGTATAAGGGAGTGCAAGTGTTGTGTGACAACATCAACACAATAAACCTAACGAAAAATCCAGTCCATCATTCAAGGACCAAACATATTGAAGTGCGTCATCACTTCATTAGAGATCACGTAGCTAGGGGAGACATTGCACTCACATATGTTGAGTCAAAGTCAAACCTAGCCGATATTTTCACCAAACCTCTTCCGGAAAATGAATTTAGTCATTTGAGGAGAGAATTGGGAATGTGTTTGGCTCAATAGGCCATTATGACCCCATTATGATCAATTAGGACAATTAAAACAACAAGAGAAATTGGGAAATTAATTTGGGCAACTTGGGAACATCTCACACAAATTATAAGGTTTAATAAATGATTTTTGTTTGCTAGAAATGGGGTGAGATGCTAGGCTCAGCCTAATTATTCAAAATGTATTATGCATCCCTTGAATAATAAGATTGAAGAGACATAAATTGAGTATGGGGAAGACCATTACATAATTCATGTGTATTTGGTTCCTAGATCTTACTCCTATATCCCAACCAAGGAAACTTGGTTGGGCCTTTACCTAGATTTTATCTAACTTTGGTTAATGTGTTGATTGATATTTTTGATCGATACCTTTCATGATTTTGATTGAAAATAAGACCAGCTATTGAGGTAATGATAGCAATTTAGTTGTATTTTGACAAACTTGAAACTGAACATAACAAGGTCGAAAATTTCAATTCTCAAGCTTTGAGTTGTCTGTGTTTCGAAATGTCTGAAACTTTCGGGCTATAAACAATCTCAGACCATAATCTTTAGGAAATAGTTATGCATGTAGATTCTTCAGGGACTAGGTACTGAATTTAGAAGTTTTACTGGAGAAACTTCTACGAATTATCGAACACCTCTACGAATTTCATTTACTGAAATTACTGGAGAAATTTCAGTATCAGACACTGATCGGTCTACAGACCTATCAGGAGTCAACCGATCCAAAAATCTCTCCAGCCTTTTTGTTAGTAACCTGATCGGTCCGGGGACCGATCAGGTCAGTCTGGTACTACTGATCGCCTTCTGATCGGTCTACAAACCAATCAGAAGGTTCCCTGATCGGTCCAGGGACCGATCAGCTGCTACTGATCGTCTCCTGATCGGACAGTCGTCCGATCATTTCGACACTTGGACACCCATCTCCCTTAAAGCTTCCCGATCCTTTCCTTTCTCCCTTCATGCTGAAGCCCTAGCCGACACTTTCCTACACCTCATCTCTTCTCTTCTCTTTGCACGCCGGAACCCTAGCCAACGATACTTCAATAGCACCAAGGTAACTCCATACTTCTCTAGAACTTGGCATTTCGGTTTCATTTCTCACCATATCTGTGCTTTTTGTTTCGGGTGTTGGTGCCTCCGGTGCTCACTTACTTGCCCCATTGTATCACATTGTTAACCCTTAGGAAGAAACTAGTGGGTGAAGGAACCTCTAAGTCTAAGTCACCTGAGAAGTCGAAGTCTAAGGCTCCTTCCCGACCTCAACCATCTGTCTCTGGGAGGTTTCCAAACCACCATTTTGAGGAAGCTTTTAAACAAAGAACCTTTAAATTACTCCCTTGTAGGTATGTTGATCAAAAATTCATGGACGAATTTTGTCCAACTGTGTCAGAAATAATTGCCTACTACAAACTTGATACACTTGTCTATTTAGAACGAGATATCAATTATGACTTAGTATCTGAGTTTTATAACAATCTTCATCAAACTAGTGATGTAAGTTATAAAACAAAAGTTGCTAAGCAGACTCTTGATTTCAGTTTCTCAGCCTTCTTTGACTATCTAGGTTGCCAGAGGTGTTCCGGAAATGTCTTTTCGATATATCCTGACTTACCAGACCCCTTACCTTCACCTTTTGATGTCACATCTGACTCTATTTATGAGTACTTCTCCAGACATCCGAGACCAGGTGGGCTAGATGAATTAGATGTTGATTTTCCTACTTTTGCAGCTTTGAGATTATCTGCCCAAGATTACATCCTCTTTAAGATTGTTACAAACTGCCTTCTACCTATCACATCTAAACCCTTGTCTGAAATCCGACCATATCATTGCCTGATGCTTTATGGACTGCGTCGGCGTCTCGACTTTGACATCATGTCTAACATCTATTCTTCGATCATCTCCTATAGCGAGCCAAACAGCTTCACTGTTTATATGCCTTATGGGCATATAATTACAGATTGGCTCGAGACCCTTCAGATTGATGCCTCCAAGGGTAGAATAGTCAAGCTGGTCAGGCAGGACTGCAGACTTGGGAAGCGGGCATTTTCCAAGTCTGGCATCATAGGACAAAATGGGGATGTTCGGTGGAAGGATGGGAGAGCTCTAGGTGAGTTACCACGGGGACCTCCACGATAGGTTGCGGCTGCTCCTGTTGCTGCTCCTCCTGCTGCTGCTGCTGACGATGGAGAGGCAGATCCTAATCTGCGCTGGCAGATTGCCGAGCTGGAGAGTCGCATTGATCGGCACGATGAGCTACTGGTTGTTGAGCTCCACGGGCTGCGCGTCCGGATTGACCAGCGCTACGATGAGTTACGCAATCAGCTGCTGGCGACACATCAGGCGATTATGGGATGGATGGCCAGATACCCACCTCCGCAGGATTTCCCAAGCTATCCATCCTCGAGCAACGGCATGCCACCTCAGGGACTCACTCCTTTCGTTGATGATGCTGATGCTCCTCATGATGAGGAGGCTGATTGATACACATTGTTCTATGATGTCATTTTGATTATCTGTGTTTTGGATGTTGTTTGTTGGATACTTTTGTCTGACCTGGATACTTGCTGATTTCATATATATATGCTGCTTTTTCTTTACGTTTCACTTCTTATTTGCTATTAATTTGTTGTTCATATGCCATGTCTTGTATGTTTCCTATTTCTTTATTACTGTCTTATAATACACTTAGAAGGCATTCTAGGAGATTAAGAAAAAGATAGTATGAGTTAAGGGGGAGTCCTCTAACGTTTTCTTACCTAATTTACACTTTTTCGGTGTTTGACAAAGGGGGAGAAGATAACTAAGTTTAGAGATAAATGAAAGTTTGGCTTTAGGGGGAGGATCATGATTCCCCTATCCTTACATGGTGTTGTATTTGTCTTAGGGGGAGGATCTTGATTCCCCTAAAATTAGGGAAATATGAATATTTCTGATCTAAACTTAAATCGTGTTGTCAAACAACAAAAAGGGGGAGATTGTTAATACAGTCTGACCTGGCTGTTGTTTTGATATTGACACTGATTTAAGTTTGTATCAGATATTGATTAAACTCAGACTGATTAATGATCAAGGTTGATCATATGGAGAGGAAAAGTCCAAGTACGGATACTTGGCACGCAAAGTCAGAGAGGGCTCGGTAGCTCGTTCTCCGGACTAGGTCAGAGAGGGCTCGGTAGCTCGTTCTCTGGACCGGACGAAGTCAGAGAGGGCTCGGTAGCTCGTTCTCCGGACTAGGTCAGAGAGGGCTCGGTAGCTCGTTCTCTGGACCAGATGTGGAAGTCAGAGAGGGCTCGGTAGCTCGTTCTCTGGACCAGGAAGAAGTTAGGGTTTAGGGCTGGGAAGCTCTAAAACAAACAGAAGCATTGGATCGGTCTATTGACCGATCCAGTGATACTTTGGTTGTCTGGATCGGTCGACAGACCGATCCAGTAATACATTGGTCATCTGATCGGTCTCGTGACCGATCAGTAACCACACAGAAGCTTTCTGTGGGTTATCTGATCGGTCTACAGACCGATCAGAAGGAAGCAATGGATTCTGGAAAACTATAGGGGATCGGTCTGTGGACCGATCCACCTATAGGCTGATCGGTCCACAGACCGATCAGGATGTGTCCTGATCGGTCCAGAGGGCTATGGATCGGTCTGATGACCGATCCACAACGATGTCGTTTGTCTTCTGCTGTTTTTCTGTGATTTCTGATTCACCTGATCAAATCATCTGCTGTGAGATTTTTAAGTTGCAGGTTGCAGGTGTCGTGCCAATGGTTAATTTCAAATTAAGCTCCATCAGAAGAATAAGACCAAGTGATCTTTCTGCTGTGTTTCGCTGCAAATGGTGCATTTGGAGCATCAACGTTCACTGGCTGCGATCAGTGGCTATAGCTTGACTCTTGCTTATTGGTTCGAGCTTAGAGACACCAGAGAAAACCATGGATGGTATTGGTGTGAGTTCAGAGAACCAGATGAGGAGGAAGAGTGATTGGCGACGCCTGAGTTGGTCGCAGTGATTCGATACAGGTGACAGTGATTCAGCTCTGGCTGAAGACAGTGAGAAAGAAGCAGAATAAGAAGAAGAAGGCAGAAGAGAGGTTGAAAAAAAAGATTTTTGAAACTCTCTGTCGACCGAAGCAAGAGTGCGGTGTTGTTGAGCTCTTGGCTAAGGAATCCCTTCTGTCTTTGCGTTCTGCTCCGTGGCTGTAAGTTTCATTGTTCATTTCTTTTGGCTACTGAATTCTGTAAGTCCTGTGCTTCATTTCAAATCTTTTCTGTGACTTTGTGGAGAGGTTACTCCACCGAGAAGGAGAAATACTTAGCCAGAATTTGTCCGGGGTGTGATCTACCGAAAGATCAAGGGATCGTCCACTTTACGGACACGCCGAGGAGTAGGGGCAAGTTATCCCCGAACCTCGTACATACTTGTGTAAGCTGTGGGTTGTGTTTCTTTCCTTGCATCAGTTTTCCTTTTGTTTATTTCTGCTGTGCTAACAAGCTTTTGTGAGGAATTGATTGAGTTTTTTAGTGGAGGCTATTCACACCCCCCCTTTCTAGCCATCTGAAGGTCCTAACAACCGTCACTTTGAGCCATTAGTTCTAAAATAGAAAAGACTCAAGAAGGTTTTCAAGACTATGTCTTGAGTAAGTAGTGTGGGAAGAAAGAAAAAGGCACGGAAGGAAAGCTCGAGTGATGTTGTACCAATTTCGAGCAATTGGAAGAAACCAAAATTAAATATGAAGCAAATAAAAACAACAAGAAGAACCTCTTACTCTAATGGTGGTTGTACCAATTTAAAGTGAACTTGCTCTGATACCACTTATAAGATCATTTGCACATGAGGGGGGGGGAGTGAATTACGTGTATTTTGAAAATGTTTCAGTTTCGACTTCTTCAAATATGAGTGTGTAGCAGAATTAAGTATGAAAAAGAAATAAAATATAACACAATGATTTTTTTATTTAGTTTAGAGCCTTCGGTGACTTCTACTTCAAGACCTAGGCCCTTTTGACCTTTCCAATGGATAATCCACTATCAAATCGCTTCTTTACGAAAGATAAGTTGGTAACAAGACTACCAACCTTAGATTATAATATGCAACAAGAAAGCGAGAGTAATGTAAAACAACAACTACACGTTACCCAAGTCTAGGCTCGTTTGAGAACATAGCGACGTTGTGTCATTGAGGCTTGAGTGCGATAGATTAGCGTAATAGAGCTTGAAGCACAGAAATGTTCTAGCAATTGATGTCTTGAAGCTGCTGGTCGAAGCTCCTTTTATAGACATTTTCGGGTGCCTCGACTATCCTCGAGCACCTCCACTGAAGCCTATCCGATCCTGCTTCGATACTGAATGATCCATCTTCGGGCGCCTGAACCACTGATAACCATCATTTGGACATTATCTCAGTGTGGTTTATTGGTGTTTCTATCCTCTTATGTATCAAAATCAGTGCTTTTAGTGTGTTTCATGAGTTTAGATCTCTATTGGTCTTCATTTCAATTCCTATATATTTTATAGGTATTTTGGATTTTTGTTATTATATTTTATTTTGCAGGAATTGAGGAATATAACAATTGAGAGGAGGAACAACCACCCTCCAACGCTTGGAATGTTGACATGGCTGTACCTTGGTTGAAGCTCTATCTAAGTCACCTCTATTCACTTCCGGGTGCCTGGACCACCCCCAAGTGTTTGCACTCTGATGTGTGTTGGCCATTCGGAGCACACCAACTCATCTTCATGAGTGGTTGGGTTTTAGCCAATCCAGGCGCCTAGATCCACTTAGGGCACCTAGAACTCCAGGCGCTTGGACCTTTACCGGGCATCTGGAAGTCCTTCTTCCAGTTAACTTGCAATTTTGTTCCTACACCACATAGTTAGTACAACAAGCATAATATAAAAAATAAGTATTAAATATTACTATTCCCTCAACAAGGAGTGTGTTTTCACTTAATCTCTTTTCCAGTTGCTTACCTTTACTTACCTTTTATGGACTCAGTTGATTTTGATATCTTAACCCACCAAGTCTTCCTACCATATGCCCTATGTGGACTTTACCAGTCATCTAGTCCTCCCTAACCTGACAGGACTTCCTTCAAACTGTTTGATCCTCTCTGACCTAGGTGGACTTCCTTCTAGTCATCTGGTCCTCCCTGACTCGACTGGACTTCAACCTAGTATTTGGTCCTTTAAATCCATTGTCTTTCAGTCATGCACACTTGGTAAATAGATTAGAACACAACATCAAACTTTAACAATTTGTCATACATTCAAATATGAGTTTGATTATTAGTGCTAATGCGCCAAAAAATATAATATTTAGAAATGAAAATATTAGAATATGAAAACATAATAAATATGTTTTACATGGTTTATGTATGATAAATAAAAAAAAAAATTATAGTTGAACAAATCTTAGAATAAGCTAGTCAACAAGGTTTGATGGGTTTTAACTCTCCTATCACTCAAAACCATGTGGTGTCGGGGTCTAATTAGCAATCACCACTCGCATTTGAGCTAAGACAACTTCTTGATTCGTGCCTTGTTCGGCCTCCTCTGCTCATCAGTGGCCCTCCTCTGTTCCTCTGCGGCCATCCTCTACTCCTGAGCGACCATCCTCTGATCCATTGAGGCCAGTTGAGTGGGAAGATCTTGATTTTTGCATCTTAATGCATGCACTTTAGTAGTAGAAGAAGAACTAGCATGACCCCTATAAGTTCTCAAACGATCAAATGCTACTTTGGCCTAAGAGCTAAGACCGTAGAGGGTGGAGTTTTTCATCCTTCCATCGACAGCATTATAATATATCTCATTTATTGTCTCGGTGGATAGAGGCTATGACTCACCCCTCTACTGGTGGTTGAGATGTCTGAGTCACTTTATTTGTCATTTTATCCCGTGTGGAAAAAAATAATATAATGAATATTTAATTTGATCATAATTTCTAAACTTAATGAAGATAAAGATGATTAAATGTAATAAAGTTAATAATATTACATGTATGACCTGGGATCGAGGATCAACAAATGTGTCATCCTTTTTCTTATGAATCTTGATAACGACCTCCAAAAGTAGACTGTCGATCTAGAGCACGTTCCTACATACACAAACAAGTTAGGCCAAAATTATACAAGTTTGATAATAAATAAAAAAAAATTCTTATATAAATTTAAATTAAACTCACCAAATCCATAACATGCTCTATAATAGATTAGGATCCTGACGTATGTTGAGCGGTTCCAATATTCAGACCACCTGACTCTGTATTTCTATTTGCTTGAGCTTTTTTCGAATTTGACTGCCACCTTTTTGCCCTAGGTCGTCCATGCACCCCATATCTAGTCTGAAACATATGCAAACCTCATGCCCTTCTTTCTTATATAGTATAGAAGGTCTCTATTCAATTTTGCACAATATATATTCCATGTGTCTATAAATTATGCCTCATGCCCTTCCTCCAAGGTATATTTTTTTTCTAAAATTATAAGTTAAAAATTTAGTATATTTAAAGATAAATATATTATACAATATTAAATATATTAAATTTACTTATCATAAATTTATTATAATAGAAAGTCTTCATCTCCTGGTCTATATGCCTCTATGCAGTACCAAAAATACATATTCTTTCTTTAAAATTTCCTCTGATGTATATCGCTACTTGATGACCATTTAGAGTAAAACTACATGAAAAAATATTAAGGTATGAAAAATATGTTATAAATTAAGTCATATATGAATTTGAATTACTAATAACAAAAAATACTTATGACTCCCTAACAACCCTAAGCATAGTATGACCATAGAGTGATACTCCCTGCTACTCTGTCATGATAATATCTACATAATAATATTACAACACATAATAATAAAGTTACTAACATGATAATATGTGCATAAATTAATATGGAAGTATAACTTACTTGATGAACAATAATGCTAATATTTAATCATCATTAACATCTGACTAATCAATATTAATAGTTTTTAAGTCCTTATTGCTAAACGCTATTAGTTTAATAAGATCCTCATTGCTGGATATCTTTCCATCATCTATCTCCTCATAAGTGACATTAGTATCTACAAGTAATTGAGATGTGGATTGAAGTTATGAATCAACTGAATGTCTCTCAACTTCATCATTCTGAAATCATCATAGTTTTGAGCAATGATGTCGTTCGACATTTCTATGGTCGGTGAGCCTTCATTCGACCAATAGATAACTATTCACTAGATCTTCTTCTTTTCATAGGGTATTCAAGATAGAAAACTTAACTCACTTGTACCCCGAAAATGAAAGGTTCAAACTTGTTGAACCTTTTGTTTGCATTAACCTCAATTAAATTATAGTTTCGATGTATTCTGATATATATTCTTGGGGTTGGATTATACCATGAACATTTGAATACCACATACTTTTTTTATAGGCAATGTAGGATATTCAACCTCTATGATTTTGTCAAGTCTACCATAGTAATCAAACTCAGTGTTACTGTTGTCGATAGATTCTTTAACGCAAACACTAGAAGTATATGTTAATCTCTGTGAATCTTGTTTTGCCACGTGGAATTTGAGACAATTAACATAGTAATTAGTGTACACCATTATTTTATGGAGGGGTCTTGATACAAGATTCATTATCCTATCATCTTGCATGTTTAATATTCTATGGTCTTCACCTATAAAAATAGTTATGATATAAATTAGGACCGGACTTAATGCACATGAGCTAAAATTTTAAAAAAATTCTATAACTTACATATATTTGAAACCATAATGTAAAATTCGGCATCTAAGTTTTCAGTTACCTCACTTGTACCCATTGATAGATTTTGTAGATATAGTTGTTTATATAAGTTAGGAAAGAAGGTAATTTCAAGACAATTGGGATATCAAGTAAACAAATAAAATGGAATAAATGTTTGAGAGAAGTCAACATACTTTATATAGGGTTTGACCTCATCACAATTTAAGAGTATTTATATTATTACAGCATGGTATTCTTATTTAGTTAACCATCTATAAATTTTCCCTAAATGGACCAACTTGCATGAATTGAGGGTCCAGGTGGGTTGGTCCATGGGGGGTTCGGGTTGTCCCATGAGTTAAGAAAAACATAATTAAGATTACATTGAAAAATTCAATAGGCTTATGGGCTAGCCCACCTAACAGGTAACCCAACCTTAAAAATTTTAAGTTTTTTAATATTTTTATATTTTTTGGTGGGTTAGCCTATTTAATCCACAATCCACATTGGGTTGGTTTGGGGATCTAGCTTCTTAAGCTGGCAGACAGGCCTACTCCAACCTGTAAGATAATGGATTTTTTATGGATCAATTCGCTTTGTCATAGATCAACATGTCTAACAACTCTAAAATGTTGTACCAACATGTTAGCAGTGTCACGGCCCAAGGGTATATTTGTCCATCAAATCGGACAGTATTCCCTAGTGACAATATAAGAAAATAACTAATATCAAACTATCTAAAGCTAACACAAACACCAAAGCGATATAAAATAACTAAGTTATTAAAAGTTGATATGTATATGTATAGATGTACATGTGAACATACTCAACTACACAAGATAAGAGTCATATTATTCTAACAAAGCTCAAATCGATACAGTAGGATAACTGTAAACACAAGCAACAGAAAATAAACCAAGCAACTCAAAAGGAAATCCAAATGAGTGGGACGAGCAGCTAGGATCACTAAGCAACATAATACATCCTCTATCTGCTAACCTGAAAGTCAAAGAAAAAGCAAGGGGTAGTGAGTATAACAACTCAGTGGGTATAAGAAGATAGTGCATGATACTAAATATAAAAAGATCAAAGGAATGCAATCTCAAGTAAAATACTTACTACAAAAGTAAGAGAGTCAATATAAGTAACTTCTAATGAAAACATAAATAATTACATAATCATCTACTAACATACTCAACCAAGTAAAATCAATAAATCGGGAGTACATACAGTATATCCAAATTCTGCACAAACAAATACACAACTAGCATATAGCAAGCATCTAACAAGTCCGGTCTACGCGCAACAACATGCTACCACGGATGTGTCTTGTGATCAGTTAGGGTGTATAAATAGTCACTTTCTGCGGGAGAACACTCTACCATAGATGGTCTTGTGGATGGGCATGGTAAGGTAGTTATCTAGATCCTCAACCACTGACTACAGGAGAATGGTTTACCATGAATGGTCCCGTGAGCAACCAAGGTATGCAAATAGTCACTGTCTGTAGGAGATCGCTCTATCATGGATGGTCTCATGGGTAAACAGGATGTATAAGTGACTACTATCTGTGAGAGAATACTCTACCATAGATGACCCCGTAGGCAGATAAGATATATACATATACCAAGCCATAATAACAAAATTAACAGTAACAATCCATCCAAGGACAATGCGTTTCAAGTTACCCTACGGTCTAGCCTCACTAATATATAGGCATGAGCCTAAATTACAAATAAAGGTCTAGTATATGATACTCTATATCCTACACTACGGTATGATCTTACTGTTGTATAGGCATGAGCTTAAATAACAAGCACATATCTAATAGGATACTCAATATCTTACACTACGATATAATCTTACTAATGTATAGACATGTGCATACATAACAAGCAAATGTCTAGTAGGATACTCAATATTCTGCAGTACGGTATAATCTTACTAATGTATAGACATGAGCCTACATAACAAGTAAAGTTCTAGTAGGATACTCAATATTCTACACTACAGTATTGCTACCTAAAGGTATAAGTATAAATAAACAATAAATAGAATGGATAGCAAACGAGACTACATGGATATCAAATAGATCAAACTAAGTACAAACAACTAAGTGTCAACTTAAGAAGCAAATAGAGTGGAGTTAAGGTAAATAATAATTATTGTCTAATCAATATATAACAATAAATAATCATGCACTAAGATCAAAGAGTCTGTAGAGGTCAAAGTAAGAACTATCCACCTCTATTGTAGACCGTTCTAACTGTCTTCAAGTCCAAGAGATCACATCGAGCTCAACTCCTACAAATATAGGATACAAAGTCAATCAAAGTACTAGAGTAATCCTATTAATCATTCAGTTAACTCCCAGTTTAATTAAACTAACCTAGTTAACTCATAATTGATATATAATCAATTATCCATTTAATAATCAGATTAACCCTAAGTGAGTTAATTAACCATTAAGCATTCATTAATCAAATCACTCTTTAATTAAAACCTAAATTAATAATCAATTAATAGCACTGTTAATATTTTAAATTTAATTACCTTTAATAACTCTCTTATCAAATGATTTATTAATCAATCTTATATTAACCATTCTGATTTATAAGCAACTTAATTAATTTACAAACTTTCAATTTAGTAATAGGTTGATCAATTACTTAACCTGTCCAATTCTTAAATAACCCAGCCAGTTACATGATTCCATAGGAAATTAGTTGTAATATGAACAATAGCCCCAATTACATTAACCCTCAGTTAATTGATCATTAATCAAATCCCAAATATCCAATTAAATCTTATATTAAAGCATAACTCAAATCAATTAAATCGTATTATTACCGTGGTTCTCGACAATGGTTCTCAACATGAATTCAGGAGAATAGTAGCAGCTCTGCTGGTGGCCAACAGTCTATAGGCGACGGCGTCTCATGATGGGGGAGATGGCGACCAAGAGGTGGTGACGGTTGATCTGGTCACGGAGGGGGAAAGAAAGGCAGCTTGCATTGCTGATTGCTCGCGACAGGGATTCACGAAGACGCGGCTACCTTGGCGCTCGCTGGTCATTTTCGGTGACGGAGGAGGGGGTTCTCCGGCCGACGGCGGGCGACGGTAGCATAGGGGACAAAGGCTTGCAACCATGGTAGCACGCCACGATGGCAGACCGCGGCTGTGGCACGGGGCGATGGCGTGCAACAATGACGCATGGCGATGGCACGTGATTGGGAAAGCCAGACAGTGGTCGACTCATGGGGACGGCGGCATCGGTGATCGAGGTAGCGCAGCGACGAGAAGGTGTAATTTTACATCAATTTAAATTTATTTTCCTAAATATATTTAATTATATTAAATTTTAATCATTATATATATTTTTGATATATTACAAATAGCTCCCTCACGGACTGTCCCACACAATTGAGAATGAGTTCAATAGGAATCTAAATTGACAAATGCATACACAGGGATCCACAGATGTGATGAAATCCTTTACTGAGTTAATTATTTCATGCACTTATCAACACTAGCTAGTACAATTGTTATATATATATAACTTGATAAAAAAGTATTTGAATTTATCAAAATCACTACAATATACTCAATTTCACCATAGAAATATTATAACGCCATTAATTAGCTACCATACTATTGTATTAGTCTATTGGCAGCGGTTATAATATTGTATTTTAAGACAAATGTAATGAAGTGATTTGTATTTCCTTCTAATAATCTAGACAAATTAAGAATATATTTTTTATATATATAAGTGGTGTATATATAGATTTTTAAAAATAAAATAAATTTAGTTGTTATTATATATTATAGTTGTTATATCCGTATGTTATTATAAATTATATTATATATCATAAGTACTATAAATGGTATATAACACCATTTGAATAACTAAAAATATGGTTCGATCGGTGCACTCATGTATTCAGTATTCTGTATTGTCAGTCATGAATTTAGACGACAGTAACTTTAATCGTTGCGCCACTTGCTGCGCCATTGTACACAGGGCAATTATTGTGGATACATGAACAATGACTGATATGGATTTCTGTCATTTCTTGCAAAATGTAGCATGTTGTTGATAACAACGGCGGAGACGACGGGGATCGACGTTCCACGGCAACGCATGTGGATGGGGGACCTCACCCACCCCCGGCGGTTGCCACTTCAACTGCCACCGCTCCATGTGCCCGCCGTCGCTCTCCGGCGGGCAGCCAAAATTCGTTTTTGTCTCTTTGCCCCCTGCAGCGCCGCGCCGCCCATCGCCACCATTCCTATAAATGGCCCTCCTTCATCGCCACAAGTCCACACAGCAACCAACAGCCAGTCTTCACTTCGATCCCCTGTTCTTTCCTCAGATGGCTGCCGGCGCTCTCTTCTTTCTCCACTTCTTCTTTCTCTTATCCGGCTACGTCTTTGCGGACTCCTACGGGTGGGAATCCGCCCACGCCACCTTCTACGGCGGCAGCGACGCCTCCGGAACCATGGGTCAGCTCTATTTCCACAAGTCTAAGAAATGTTCCTGCGATCTCTAAAATTTGCAGACTTTAATTGGATTGATTGTTCGCCGTGCAGGAGGCGCTTGTGGGTACGGGAACCTCTACAGCACGGGCTACGGCACCAACACGGCGGCGCTCAGCACGGCGCTGTTCAACGACGGGCTCAGCTGCGGCTCTTGCTACGAGTTGCAGTGCGCCGACGACCCCCAGTCGTGCCTCCCCGGCTCCATCATCGTCACCGCCACCAACTTCTGCCCCCCAACCTACGACCTCCCCAGCGACAACGGTGGCTGGTGCAATCCCCCGCGCCCGCACTTCGACCTCGCCCAGCCGGCGTTCCTCCATATCGGGCAGTACCGCGCCGGCATCGTCCCTGTCTCCTTCCGCAGGTGCTCCATTCTCCGTTAACTTCCCTCGCCGGAATCAATCAGTCACTGAAACTCTGTTTTTTGTTTGTGTACACTACAGGGTGCCTTGCGTGAAGAAGGGGGGAATACGGTTCACCATCAACGGCCATTCCTTCTTCAACTTGGTCTTGATCACGAACGTGGCCGGAGCCGGCGATGTGCACTCCGTGTCGATCAAGGGGTCCAAGGGCGGGTGGCAAGCGATGTCGCGCAACTGGGGCCAAAACTGGCAGAGTAACTCGTTGCTCGACGGACAGAGTCTCTCCTTCCAGGTGACGACCAGCGACGGACGGACGGTAACCAGCTTCGACGTGGCACCGGCCGGGTGGCAATTCGGCCAGACCTTCGAGGGTGGGCAATTCTAACTGAGCTCATCAAGGAATTAAGGCTTGTCGGACGCCGAGGTAGCTCATCAGGCAGCACCCGCACTATACTATATATATATATATATATATATATATATATATATATATATATATATATATATATATATATATATATATATATAGTAAGTATTCAACCCTGCAATTTATAAGCCATTTGTGGAAATTATGGGAGTCATGGCTTACAGGGAAGGAAGGTAATTCATCTCAGCATAATTATGAGTGTGTTGTGGAATTGGATTACTGTCACCTTGTTAGGATATGATCTTTAGTGTTTAAAGGGAACTGAGTTCTTTATTGTGTATTCTAAGAGGCAAAGCATATGTATCCACTCGGGTTCCTCTTATTTGATGGATATAATTATGGTTTATTTGATTGAAGGAAAAAACTGTTAGGCGAAATCTAAAATTATAGACTTACAATAAAATAAGTAAAAACAGCTTTGTTAATTGTTCCGGCCAAATTAAATATGGTCAAGTCATCGGTCAATGAAATTACTGATGTGCACGAGCTCTGAACATCGTCAGTGAAAGGGGGTAAAAAGACTTGAGATGCAGTCAAAGAGAGGGTTAGACTAGCAGAGCGATGAATCCTAGGGGCACTCCAATGTTCAAGTTAGGATTTACTTGTGCTGGTATGAAGAATAGAGATGGAGAGGAAGAGTAAAACTTGATAGAGTTGAAGAGAATTTAGAGCCCTTTGTCGTTACCTTATGAGTGTCTATATAGTGAAGATCCCGTGCGACCGACAAGAGAGGGTGAATTGTCCTGTAAAAAAAAAAGTATACCTTTCTCAAACTATTGCGTTTAAATAATTACATACTTAACAACAATATAAAAGAATTAAGAAGAGTACGAGACAAACAATTTACTTAGTTAACAATCAGAGATTGCTACTCCAAGGAAAGTAGACTCACTATGAAGATCTTCTTCTCGAACAAAACGTTGGAGGCAGAGAAGCCTCATACACGAAAATAAAGTTCGAAA
Organism: Zingiber officinale; assembly: GCF_018446385.1. NCBI lineage: Eukaryota > Viridiplantae > Streptophyta > Magnoliopsida > Zingiberales > Zingiberaceae > Zingiber > Zingiber officinale. The sequence goes on along the minus strand of NC_056006.1, from coordinate 16,356,395 downwards.
ATAAAGAACAGTATGAAATTCGAAGTACAAGAGTGTGTTATACAAAATAGAGAAGACTAGGACTCTATTTATAAGTTCACCGGTTGAATCTGACCATTTGCTGACATGACACAATCCAACACCCGAACCCTCTCCGGGCAACCCCCCCCCCCCAGCGTGGTAAAACTCTATCTCCACACAACGGCTATACAACAGCCAAGTGATAATGTTTTATCCATCTCCAAGCGTCTGGACCCGCTCCCGACGCCTAGACCATTGCTGACGTGGACCCAGAAGTTGATCCGCAATGTGGAAGAGTCCATTCAAGCAACCTAGTGCTCCGGGCACCCATACCAACTAGTCTAGACACTCGGATCATTTAGCCTTGGTTGACTAGTCTAGTGTCTTCTTCGATCTCTTGGGTGATCTCGGTGAACCTGAATTAGGCTTACTCGAGGATTTTCTACTTTGCTTCTCATTCCTTGGAAACGTCGTTCTTCGAACGTACTGAGTCCGTCGACTCTTTTTCATGTCATTCTTATCGCTAGTTGCGTCTTTTCACTCGACTTCTAGTGCTCCTAAATTCCTGTACACTTAGACATAAGGATCAAAATACAACAAGACCTAATTTGACTTAGTTGATCACATCAAAACTATCACATGATACTTACAATCTCTCTCTTTTTTATGTGAGCAACCCAAGTCAAGTTAGGGTAAAATAAAATAATAAAATAATAAAATAACAGGTAAATAAGTTACAATTAAACAACCATGTAATACAAAAAATGCACTTCCCCTAGATTTAATTTATAATTCACTCCCTTTGATCACATTAAAAATAGGAGAATTATTTGAAAATAAATTTGAAACAAATTCTAATGGATACAAAAACTAGTAATTATTATTCAAAAAAAAAAAATAATGAAGGTTATATTGTGAAAATCTGAATTTTTGTCAATTATAAACCAGTTTTGAAAAAATAATTTTAAAATTATTTATACTTGTTGAAAAATTATGAAAATTTTTGTAGCAGTTAAATAGACATATCCAAAACATTAATAAAAATTTCACAAAAAACTGATATTAACATAAGTAATAAAAAATTATTTTTTACAGAAACAGCTATATCTTTAAAAAAAACTTCTTAAAAATAGTTTTGAACCTTGAAAAATCATGAAAAATTTTGTGAGGATGTAAAATAGCAATCTTTGTAGAAAAATTATTTTTTTTCAAAAATCAAATGTTTGAGGATTTTTAATATTAAATAATTAATATTTTGATAAATAATTTATAGAAAATTTAATAACGGTAATTTTTTTTGAAAATATTATTTTTTTTATCAAGAACATGATATTTTATCAAAAAAAATAAAATTTTCAAAAAAAATAAAATTTTCAAAAAAAATCTATGAAATAACTTTAAATTTAAAAATATAAATTTTATAAAAAATTTGATAAAAAATAATACAACAATAAAAAATTTAAAATTTTTTTTTATAGATAAGAAATGAAATTCTCTTTCTTGAAAAAATTAAGATCTAATTAATTTCAATAAGAAATTATACAAAATAATTTATTTAAAAACTTTAGACAATTTTAAGTAAAAATATTAAATCAAATTAAAAATAAAACATACATAAAGATTTTAATCTAATCATGAATTTTTATCCAATATAGGTTACTTTTTACTTGATTAACCAGATACATTTTAGGAAAAAAAATTCTTGATAATTTTCAAATTTGACCATTATGATATCTAAAATGTTAATTTAGTCTTTGATAATTTTTAAAATTTGAAGTAATAAAATTCGAAGAATTCTTCAAATTCTCTATTTGTTCTTTCAATTTTTCATTTTTTATTTTCATCTTTTCGAAATCTTCTAATCGACAAGATTTTGCTAAAGTTCCTTTTAACTCTTTGTTTGACTTTAATACTTTTTTATTATCATTTTCTAATTGACAGGAATTTTTAGATAAAATTTTAATAAACTTATATAACTGGTCAGGAGGTAGAGACCGTACTTAACTTATCTCGTCGATCTCGTTATCTGATGCTCCTTTGTAGTGATGTTTCCCTCTGACATTGCTTCCCTTTCATCGATGCTTTTGATACTCATTTCGAATGAGCTTGCTTCGTCAGCTTCTTGGTGACTTATCATCAGTGCAAGTTCGGTGTGGGCTTCAATCTCCGACTCTGATGATGATGTTTCATCCCATGTCACCTTTAAGTTTTTGTATTTTTTTCTGGGTCAATCTTTTATCCTTGTTCTTGTTCTTCAATTTTGGGTAGTTATCTTTGATGTGTCCTTCTTCATTGCAGTGATATCATCTCACTTTCCTTTTTATTTTCTTAGCCTACACTTGATTAAATTTATTAGATTTATTTTTTTTATTTTCTTACCATAAATATCGTTTTGTCATCGTCGGGGGATGCTTCAGAATCTGGTTTATTCATTTTTGTCTTAAAGGCAATGTTTTGTTTTGGCTTCTTCTTTATATATGCACATCTAGATTCATGAATTTCATCTACTAGGGTTGACCATTCTGGTATTCTTGGAAAAGCGTTAAGCACATACCTTAGCGAATCTTGGTTGATTACCTTTTTATCGAGATTTGTGAGTTCGGTAATTATCTCCTTTAGCTCAGCGTGTAGTTGAGAGATCGTTTCACCTTCCTTCAGCTGAAGATTTGTCAGTTGGTTCTGAAGTAGATCTCTTTTAACGAGCTTGGCTTTGGAGGATCCTTCGTGAAGCTCCAGGAATTTTTTCGAGAGGTCTTTTGTAGACTTGTAGACTCTAATCCTGTTGATCACTTGTGGTGGCAGCGTACTTAGCAGATGAAATTCTACTTTTTCGTTAGCCACAAATTTGACTTGTTCATTCTTTGTCCAGTTTTCCTCTTTCTTTAGCTCGTCATTGCTATTGGTAGGTACTGTAAAACCATTTTTCAAGATTAGAAATATATCAAAATCAGTTTTGAAATATACCTCCATTTTATTTTTCCAATTGGCGAAGTTTCCCTTGAACTTCGATGGGTGGATACTTGCTCCGGCTATCATCTTCTGTGCTTCGGTCGACGGTTAGTCCTTCTAAAATGGTTGAGCTTTGATATCAATTGAAGGTCCCGTGTGGCCGACAAGAGGGGATGAATTGCCTGTACACAAAAAAAATAAGTATACCTTTCTTAAACTATTGGGCTTAAATAATTACACACTTGACAATAATATAACATAATTAAGAAGAGTACGAGACAAACAATTTACTTGTTTGGTAATCAAAGGATTGCTACTCTAAGGAAAGTAGACTCACTATGAAGATCTCCTTTTCAAATAAAACGTCGGAGGTGGAGAAACCTCATACACAAAAATGAAGCTAAAAAATGAAGAACAGTATGAAATTCGAAGTACAGAAGTGCGTTATACAAAATAGAGAAGACCAGGGCTCTATTTATCGCCCACTGGTCGAATCTAACCATTTACTAACGTGGTACGATCTAGGCGTCCGAACCCTCTCTGAGCGCCCCTAGTGTGGCAAAACTCTATCTCCATGCAACGACTATGCAACGACCATGTGATAAGGTTTTATATATCTCCGGATGCCTAGACTATTGCTAACTTGGATCCAGAATTCAATTCGAGGCACCCAATTGGTCAATGTGGTGGTCCAGGCACCCGGATCAATCAACCTTGGCAGATTGGTTTGGCACCTTCTTCGGTCGCTTGGGTGATCTCGGCCAATAGGAATTGGGCTCATCTGAACTCATCTTCCGGTCTTTTCCTTGAGCAATCTTAGATTTCGCTCTGGCTTCTTGTCCTCGGAAATGTCGCGCGCTCCCTTCTTGTCCATCAACGTACTCTTCCATAGCACCTCGCCCCTCGGACGTACCAAACCCATTGACTCTTTTCTATGTCATCATTCTCGTTAGCTGCGTATTTCGCTTGACTTCTTGTACTCCTAAGTTCCTGCACACTTAGACACAAGGATCAAAGCATAACAAGATCTAACTTGACTTGATTGATCACATCAAAACTACCATGGGGTACTTACATATAGTTGTCCGAAAAACATCTCCATGTCAATCATAATTTTGAGAGTCGATGAGGGGACCAAATCCGAAAGCTGTTGGTTGCCTCCTCCTTCATCCAACGCTATATGTTAGTAGGGGGTATCTAGGAGACCATATCTAATAACCTTGTAATTGCTCCTATGTTCTCATGATGTCATGCGGCTTAGAATATTCACAAACATTGTTAGCGAGCCCGTATAGGGTGTAGACCTGTCTTAAGGATGAAAAAAGCGACATCGATATAGAGCGACCTTGAGAATATTCAAGTTCAGGGTCTAACGCATGGTAGAATAGTGATTATCATGTGGACTAATGAGAGGGGAGATTGGAGGAGAAACTCAAGAAGAGAGAACACCAAAAAAAAAAAAAGGAAAACTTGCTAGATTACCAGAAAAGGAAACTTATTAATAAAAGAGGGATAAATTCTCATACAACTAGATATGTGTATATATAGACTCTGGACCTTAAGACAAAGAAAGGAAAGAAATCTCAATATATGGACCTTAATTCTGATCTTGTAAAGAAAGAAAGAGATCTTTCTAAAAAAATCTCTTGAGAGAAATTAAAATTAATAAAATAGGACGTTGTTATAGAGTAATTATAACACATAATTATCAGGAATACCAAAGAGACCCTAAATACCATAAAAGCATAAATTACTAAAAATAGTAATGAAATTTTTAGAGACTCGATTGAAAGTCTAAACATTGAAATTTGGGTATGAAAATTGGCGGTTATAGGTACCCCAGTAACAAACTTAGATTTCTGAGTTTTGCAAGCATGACTACTGACATATCCTAATTCCAAGTCTCAAGTCAAAAGTTATAACCGTTTGAAGTTTAAGGGGTCGTGTTGAGTTTATCCTGCATCAAGGTTAGAATACTAAGATTGAGATGATGTCGAGATCCGCCTTTGAGGGAGAGCTTTGGCGACTGGGGTAGAGACAAAGATGATGTCAGTGATTGTACCAAGGACCAAAAGGGAGTCTGTTACTGAGATTGAGATAGGATTTGTCACTGAGACTAAGAGAGAGTCTTTTGCCGAGACTAGGCGAGAGCCTGCTACTGAGACTAAGATAGAATCTATAGCCGAGACTGAGAGAGAATCTGCTACCGAAACTGAGATAGAGTTTATCTCCAAGATTGCGAGAGAGAGTCTCTCACCAAGACTGGGAGAGAGTCTGCTGCTGATTCTAAGATAAAGTCTATTGTTGAGACTAAGAGGAAGTCTCTCGCCGAGACTGAGAGAGAGAGTCTATTTCCCAGACTAAGATAGATAGAGTCTATCACTGAGATTGAGAAGGAGTCTCTCACCAAGACTGGGAGAGAGTCTGTTGTCGTGATTGAGAGAAAGTTTGTTGCCAAGACTTAGAGAGAGTATGCTGTCGAGACTTAGGCAGAGTTTGTCATTGAAACTGAGAGAGAGTATCTCACCAAGATTGAGAGAGTTTCTCACCAAGACTAGTTGAGAGTCTATTGTTGAGAGAGAGTTTGTTGCTAAGATCAAGGTAGAGTCTGTCGCTGAGACTGAGAAGTCTCTCACTAAGACTAGGAAATAGTCTGTTATCGAGACTAAGAGAGAATCTATTACCGAGACTGAGGTAGAGTCTATCATTGAGACTGAGGTAGGGTCTGGGTCAGGAGTTGAGATTGAGACATGATCAATGACTTGTCCTTTAATCGTGGGAATGAGTGTACTGACCTCGTTTGATCATATCTGAGTCCCATCTGAGCAAAGTTAACTTTTCCTTGGTCAGGCTTGATCCTTTTTTACTTTGACTGACAGATCAACATGATTCTTGATCTATAGGATACGTAAGGGCAGAAAAAAGACCTCTACATCTTTAATGATAAACCTGTTGGATATATATGAATGGAGAAGAGGTGGAAGAGGAAAAAAGCTCCATTTTGAATTGGACCTTAGTCCCATATTGGGAGTTTCAAGGTATATTGGTTGGTTTATATTGATTCATATGCATTGATGATGTGAGCAAATGCATGGGGAGAGACTTTCTCTCATGTGTGAGTGCTCAAGGGGGAGGGTGCTAATCATAGTCCAGATTGCACTGAGCCAAGTTGACTCGTGTGTAAGCACGACTTGTGTGCGCCAAATGCCTGATAGATCAGGACAAAATAAACATTTTACTACATGGATTTTTTTTATTTACTGCTCAAGAAGGTAACGAAAGTATTAACCATTGTTAATGACGATTTCGTAACCTCCTGGATAGTAATAGTCGACCATTAATGGTCGTCGACTATCATTAATCCTTGGATATTAAATGGTCATTACTCGACATTCAATGCAGGTGAGGGATGATGCTCTTATAGAAAAAGAGACCATGGTCTTGAGCAAAATATATAAAAAAACTGAAGCTCTCCATCTACGTTCCCCCTTTTCCTTTATCGTGTATCTCTTTCTCGACGGGTATTTATAAGCTCTAAATTCAAATGAAACTATCAAATTCATGTCTTTCTAACTCTCAGATTAATGACTCACTCGATAACTCCCCTTTTAATAACTATTATCGTGCCCATTTCATGCAAAAACGCAAAACATGAAGTGAACTACATAAATAATTTTTATCTCGATCTGTCTAACCTTCACCATGTGTTTCTCACACACAAGTCAATGCTATTTTATTAAAAATTAAGCTTTAGATTTGCACCCTCCAATGGATGAAGAGTTTTTTTTTCATAATCCAGGTATTTCATTTTTATGATTCAATTAATTTTTGAGATGACTATTTTAATCTTACAAAAGTTTTCATCATAATAAATCAGAAAGTGCAGATGAATCCTGACGGACAACCCAATGTGACAAGTAATTTGAACTGCTCAAATGTAATATGTTCTAAGTAAAATTTAAACCCTTATTCTCTAAGAAATTCATTCCACCATTTATAATCGTATCATAACCCCAAAGGCCACAGAGCATTTCAATCAATAACATTCGCATCGTCTCAATATAAATCAACCCATCTGCCTTAAGTTTTTTCAATGTGAAACTACCAAAATAAGGGACAAGCTAAATCATTATAATGTTGCTAAATAGGTGAACATAATTTTATTTTTCCAATGATAAGAAATCAATCATAACCTACCAATTTCAACCAGATCACTTCAGTAGTATTACTCAATAATTAGTTGTCCAAATGTGAATAAGGCATAGACTTGATTTCACATTATTTATATATGAAGGGTATTCCTCTACATATGTTCATATTTAAATATATATAATAATATAATAGGAGATATGGTCTAATAATAAAAGAATTCACCTAGTGAAATAAATAATATGAACAATATGCTTATGTAAAAATTAGGGCTGTGTCTGCAGACATGATTATTTACATTGATGACTCAACAACCATCAGCAATAGTAAATCCCAGCTCATGTTTTTGATGTTTTTGCAAGCATGAATAACACTGCAAATATCGACTTTCTGAAGAAACTTCTCAGCTGCCAACATCGAGACACCGCGGAAACAAACACAATCCAAAACAAACACAGAGACACCGCGGAAATACTATAATATAAAGATACGGGCAGTTGTTTGGTTCACAATCCAAGAATTGCTATTCCAAATCTCATGATCGCTTGATCCATTTTTGAATGAGTAAATATCTAATATTCTCCTCTCTGAAAAGCTTTTGGAGAAGGAGGAATGCATACAAATGATGAAGGCGATAATATCAAACTACTATCCTTTTTAATGTAAATTTAAGTAGATAAAGAATACCGACAACTTAAAGATGAAGCTTTGTCATGGTTGTCAGAGAGCCTTTTGGTATAGTAATAGCAGTACTTGCATGAACAAAATAGCAAAGAAAGAGAGAGCTTTGAGAGAATTAGATTGAAGTATTGAGCCTCAGACCCTAAGACTTCTTTTATAGGCTTCATCTAGTCGACTAGAACTGACCAGTCGACTAAAATATTCTTGTCAACTGAACCTCTTATCAAGTGACTGGTTTTTCTTCTTTCCTTACTTTCTCCAATCTAATACAATCCCGCGAAATCCGCTTGTCCGATCGACTGAACACTTGTCCAGACGACTAGACCCAAAATTTATTTTACCATTTTGATTCGATCACATCCAATCTATACTTTCCAAACTTGTTCGGTCGACTGATCCTCTTGATTACTAGACTGACCATGTTTCCATTTTGGACTTGATCGTAATCGGGTTGTGCTTATCTTCTTAGGATCGGTAGACTGAACCTTCTTGTTCAGTTGACCAAACTCTTTATTGAACCAAACTTTATTTTTCTACAAAATAAAGTTAGCACTACAAGAATAACAATAATATACCTGTAAAACAGAGTTAGAGATATATATAATTATGCATGAATCGGTCTTAATAGTTAGGACTGTATGATCTCGACTTAGAAACTTCTATTGATTTTTTCAATCAGATCAATGCCTAAAGTTGTCCCACTATGATACGTCCTCACTATCTTCTAGAACCTGAAAGGTCTCTCCAAGATTTATCTTACTTACCTATTAAACATCTGATCTAACTAACCTGCTTGGACTTCTTCTACTTAGTGTTTGATTAACCCATCATGACTTTCCTTTTTTGATGTCTGGTCTAGCTAACCCATCAAGTACTCTGCCAAGTCAACTTATTTGGTCTTTTTCCTGGTGTTCGTACCTTCTGATCCAATAAGACTCTCTTGCCTAGTGTCCCATCTTCGATATCTAATGTTTGATCTTCCTAACCCACTAAGACTTTTCGATATCTAATGTTCAATCTTCCTGACCCACTAGGACTTTCCATGTTAAGTGAAGTGACCTACACACTTAACTAACATAGCAAACATATAATATCTAACTTTAAACCCTTTGTTAGACATCAAAATACAAGTTTGATTATCATTATTGACTGCACCAATAATCTTTCCATTTTTAATATTTGGCAACATAGTTTAAAGTTAGAGAAAAATACAACTTTCTTTAACAAAGTTTAACATGCTTTCTATAGAATTTAAAACTTAATGCAAAGCAGTTAAACTTGAATCAGGATTAAAAAGATTTTACATGCTTTTTTACCAAAGTTTAACATGTTTTTTTTAACAAAATCTAACTTTAGCTTAAAGCAATTAAACTTAAATCAAGATAATTTGCTAACTTAAACTTATATCATAGTTTAAAGTTTAAGTTACGCTAAAACAAGATTTGATAACTTTAATAACTTAAGTTTTAGCAAAAAATGATAAGTAATCAGTTCATGCATTAAGTTGAAAGTTCAATCAAACTTGAGACAACTAACTTAAACTTAACTTCAATCTAAGTTACAGTTCAATTTTCTTTCTAAGTTTTCTCTCAGCTCACATTAAACTTATCTCTCCCTCATTGACATACATCATACAATTTTCAAAGAAAATTTGAAGCAAATTTGCATTTTTCAAAGACAATAATGCATTTTTTCAAAAAAATATTTTTCTAAGACAATTTTTTAAAACATTTTTCAAGGTATTTTCAAAGATATTTTTCAAAATATTTTCAAATAGGAATTTTCAAAAATATTCAAAAAATATTTTCCAAAGATATTTTTAAAAATATTTTTGAAATAAATTTTCAAAAATATTTTCCAAAACATTTTCCAAAAGGATTTTCAAAAAGATTTCCACACAAGAAGGGCACAAAGCAATCAGAACTATTCACCCCCGCTCCCTCTAGCTAGCACGGGAACCCTGGTCGCTATAGGAAGGATGCAATTTAAAAGTACTTTGTATTAGGCATTATCATATGGACTTAGATTAACTGAATTCATTATTTTGGGGTTAGGATCCTTAAAGAAGTCAACATACATCATATCTAAAGTCAAATAAGTACAAGACTCATTTGTGATACGAGTATCTATAAGTACCCCGTGGTAGTTTTGATATGGTCAATCAAGTTAAGTTAGGTTTTGTATCTGTTTGATCTTTGTGTTTAAGTGTGCAGGAGCTTAGGAGCACAAGAAGTCAAGCTAAAGACATAGCTAGTGAGAAACATGACACGGGAAAGGAGTTGATGGGCTCGGTGCATCCGAAGGACGAGATGCTATGGAAGAGTACACTTGCAGATGAGAAGGATACGCTTGGTAATCTGAGGGACGAGAAGACGAGGAGGAAGGCTACTCGAGGAGAAGGTCGGAGTTAGGTTTGATTGAGCTCAACTCCGGTTAGCTAGAGAATCACCTACGCGAAGAACTACTCAAAGAGATCAATGTTGAGCTGAGTTGCCCTGTGGAAGGTGCCTTCGATGAACAATACGAAGGTACCTTCCAGCCTTTGAAGGTGTCTTCTGATAGCCGTTAGCCATGGACAGAGTTTTATCCATAGTGAATAAAACTTATCCGATGGAAGGCTCCTTGGACCTCATTGGAGGCACCTTCAATCTGCGGATAGAATTTTTCAAGGGCTATAAAAAGACCCCTGGACCTAGAAAATGATCAACAACTTCTGTATTAACTTTCCCAGTCATTTATGAGCTATCAACGTATGTAAAAGACTTCTCCGCCTTCAACGAAGGAGTTTCTTAGTGAGTTTTTCAACACTTTCGATTAACAATCATCTTAGTTGTAACCAAGTAAACCTCTGACTTTTTACCTTATCCTTTAAGTTATTTTCATTAATATTTATTGTCTATATATTTACTTAATTTAATTATGCATCCTTGCTAAGCAAAGCAAGAGATTCATTTTAACTTTGATCGCACGTAATTCACCCCCCTCTTGCTGGCTTCGCTGCATCGATAATTGGTATCAGAACCCAACCACTTCAAAAGGACTAACCACCGACTAAAGTACAAAGACGATGGCCAGAGCTAGCATCCACCTACCAGTGTTTGAGGGGGAATTCGCGTTTTGGAAGCAACGAATGGAGGTAATCTTTAAGATAGATTTTATTATTTTATTAATAATAAAATATGGTTTTGAAGCATCAAAAAACAAGAATGGAGAAGAACTCGAAGAACACCTCTAGACCAAAAAGCAGTGCGATGAGTTTATGGCAAACGGTACAGATGAATTTCACCTTATGAGCGTACTACCGGTTGAGGAACTTGACAAAATTGGCAACTATAAGAGTGCAAAAGAACTTTGGGAAGAGTTCTTAAAACTCTATGAAGAGCCAAAAGAAGCCAAATCTAACTCTTCGATGGACACCGAGTCATAGTCCAAAGAATCCGAGACCAAGAAAATTGTTGGAATAGGATTTATAGCCGAATACCTACCTGAAGATAAAGAAAGTCCATCCGAGATAAGAATCGATGAAGGGGGAGAGTCTTTGGAAGAAAGCAGTGACGAAGGGGGAGTATCGGATAATGAAATCATAACAATAAGTAAGGTACGTTCCCGACCTCCTGAGGAATTATTTGAATTCATTAAAATACTTTATAAAAATATGGTGAATATAGAAAAAGAGAATGCAAAGGTAAAATTGACTTTAACAAATGCATGCTATCTGGAAGACTTTGATAAATTGAAATTTGAAAATGATAAATTAAAAAATAAAATAGAATTACTAGAAAAAGATAATTCATGCTCAAATTCTTTACATGCTCCATGCTCCAGAAAGAAATTACAAATATTATCGAAAGCTTAACTGGCATTTTATATACCATAAGGGCTAAATTACAAAAGTGGAAAGATAATTAATTTTCAAAAAATATTTAGTTAACCTAATAGGACATAATTGTTAGGACCGATGTGCCCGCTAGAGGGGGGGGTGAATAGCCCGTCGCGATCTCGTGCTTGTCGTCGCTTGCTTCTTGTGATGATGTGCAGCAAAAAATACAAGGAACAACACACTACAACGCTAACACGTTGATTTACTTGGTATCCATCTCAAGAAGAGGTGATTAGTCCAAGGATCCACACACTCACACACCCTCCACTATGAAAATCCTCCTTTACGGTAACTACCGAAGGCGGAGAAGCCTTACAAACACACAATACAACAATAAGCAAGAAAGAAGCCAAATACAAATGACTCTTACAAGATTTTATATAATGAAACCCTAGCTTCTTCTTCTTCTTGTCGTAACTCGCCTCTTAACTTGGGCGTGCCTCCAAGAATATTCAAGACTGGCGGGGAGAGTTGTGGAGAAGCTGTGAAAATCGCCCTTGCAAGCTAGTGTAGAAAAGAATCAAGTTCTGCCGAAGAAATCGCATGCCAATGCCTTTATCTGCGCTAACGGTCGAATCCCAATCGATTGGATTGCTCCCAATCGATTGGGGAGGCTTTGGATCGATCGGTCGATCGATCCAGAGCACCTCTGTCCTCTCTGGAAATCCCTTGAATCGATTCACTGCATTTCGTGTGATTTCTAGAGATCGCACGAAAATCTAACCTCCCAATCGATCAACCGATCGATTAGAGGCTCCCAATCGATCGGTCGATCGATTGGGAGATCGGCAAAGGCTCCCAATCGATCCATGGATCGATTGGGAGAAGCCTTTGTCATGGGTGCTCTCCTAATCGATCAACCGATCGATTGGGCATGAGCCAATCGATCGGTTGATCGATCCATCTCTTGTGAACTTGCCCAATCAAGTCTAAAGCCCCCTAAAACCAACATCCGGTCAATCCATGACCTGTTGGTACATCATGCCTAGCTTCCAACCACACCTGACCAACCTCGAACTAGCCTTCTAGCCTCCTCCATTAGCCTTGCATCCCTCGGATATCTCTCATCCTTCACGCCTTGCCTTCAGGAGCTTCCTTAGGCCTCATCCTAGTTGTTGGATTATACAATCACACTCGATCAACCTCGAACTAGCCTTCTAGCCTCCTCTATCAGCCTTGCGTCCCTCGGATATCTCCTCATCCTTCACGTCTTGTCTTTAAGAGCTTCCTTCGGCCTCATCCTAGTTATCGAGTTCTCCTTTTCAAGTCACACTAGGACTTACTTTACCAAGACCACATGCTGGACTTGCAACCCTTGCCAAGATCACACTTGGACTTATACACTATAAGAAAATTGGGATTCTACAATACTTAAACGACAACGCTTTTCATAAAAAGCGTTGTCTATTTTTTTTAACAACGCTTTTAGTGAAAAGCGTTGTCTATTTCATTATTTTCTTATTAATAGACAACACTTTTCTAAAAACCGTTGTCTATTAGTGATGTTTACATGTCAAAGACAACGCTTCGTAAAAAGTGTTGTCTATTAAACTTTGTTTTAGTGTCTACGACAACGTTTTTTTAAAAAGTGTTGTCTATTGTTAAGTTCTCATCTAAATCTTAATTAATACAAACCGTTGGATCTAAGTAAGGAGTAGAAAACCCGAACCCTTCTCCCAACTCCTATCTTCAGATTGTTTTTGATCCCAAACCCTTCTCCCAACTTCTCATCTCACATGACCTTCTCCATCCAACTCCTCTCCGACAAACTACTCCTCCGAACTCCTCTCCGTCAAGACCACACCTCCGAACTCCTATCTGCCTCACTGCGTTGTGGGATCAGGGGAGGAGGATCTGGTTCCAAGTACCTTCTCACTACTCATTTAGGGTTGAGGCTAACTTGTTTGTTGAATTGCCTGTGTGGTTTTGCTCCAATAAGTTAAAAGCTTTTTGTGGATCTGCAATATATCAACTCTACTTGTTAAAGAATTCTTACTATAGATCCTGAATAGTTAAATAAATGGTGCCTTTTCTCATAGACTCTCTTTTTGGGTTTCTTTCTGTAGATCATGAATGCCAATGTGGTAAAATATTCACTAGTTCAATCGACCATTATAAGGAAGGTAAATACATGTATAGGGCAGAAAGATAGATGCATGTGTAAATGGGGATTGATCAAGGAATTATAGCAGAACTAATTGGATTAGTACCTTAGGCTTAGGATGTTTAGAGTTCTAGAAAGGGAAAAATACTAAACAGGAAGAAGTTAGACCATGAGCCAAGTTGTACCGACATTGCAAACCATGAGTGAAGTCGTTGTCGTCTTGGGACTTGTGGAAGCCTCATTGATCTCATGCAGAATTGTTGCCATCCCACGAGTTTAAGTATCATCTCATGCAAGTTTTGTGTTAGTCGACTAACAGAAAGAGAAGTTTCTCTTATCCAAACAAGTTCACAATGAGTTCACATTGTTAAGACATTAGTTTTTGCAGTCCAATGTTTGTTTAGTGTTCTTTTTTTTCCTATGAAAATAATATTTGGAATTTCTTGCAGTTTATCATTGTGAGTTAATAATTATATTTATAAGTTTTTAAATAAAATTTCAGGTTAGGGTGCTTTGCGAAAAAGCTAAGGAGGTTTTAATGGAAGAAAGCAATGTTCAGGTAGACATTACTTCTTTTAAGTAAGTTATTCAATCTAGTTAAGGCCCTTGTTAAAGTATAATGTTGTTGAATTTCCTTGAAGTTGTTCACTCACATGCTGGCCATGATCATTCTCTATTAAAATTAGAAAGGAATGTAAACAACACAAACCTCAACTGATGTCTCATAAGAAGTTCTTATAGAACTTCATTGGTTGTAGGCGTAGAAGCTTACTATAGATCTGTATTATTGAACTTCAGGATGTTTGCTTGTATTACAAGATATATACTTCATGTAAATATGAAATAAAAAACACTTCAAGCTTACTATATATACTTCATGTATTACAAGATATTTGCTTTGTTTCTGCAGTTTGAAGAAATGTTATATTTCTGCAAGGTTTCTTTCTTTCTTTCTGCAAGCATTTCATTTCTGAGTAATGAGTTTTGGTTCATTTATAAAAAATAGCTAATATAAGTAATTTTTTGGTTCAAACTATTGACTGTAATTTTTTGTTTATATTTCAGGCCAACTGTTCAATCTGTTCAAAGCTCACAAAGATCCTAGACAAAATCCAATTCTTATTCATGCAATAGATTGAGAAAGACAAGCTACTTCTTCAGTATTGTGGTAGTAATTACTGTACTGTTTTGTCCTGTTCTCAAGCCGATAATAATTTTTGAGTGTAGCTAGTAGAAGTAAACAGATTGTTGGCTTCGAGGTCGGTTAGTTATTTTGTGCTCTTTTATTTTATTTGTGAATATCACTATCTACTTTGAAACAGAATTAGTGTTAATTTTGATATTTACTAGCTTCTCATATAATTAAATACTAATATTACTTCAATGTCAGAATTCTATTATTTTGGTATGAGTTTGAAATCATTAGCTGAGTTGATTATATGTAAAATTCGAATCTAGACATGGTAAAAGAAAAATAATAGTTTCGTAAATATAAAAATAATGACTTTTAAATATTTTTTATTTATTTTTTTCTTTAAAACGACAACGCTTTTAAAGCGTTGCAAAAAGTGTTGTTTTTGTAAAAAAACAACAACGCTTTTAAATCATTGTAATAGTGTTGTCTTTGCAAAACATGACTACGCTTTTAAAGCGTTGTAAAAGTGTTGTCTTTGCTACAAACGACAACGCTTTAAAAGCGTTGTCGTTGAGAAGACTTTAACAACAGTGTCTTTAACAACGCTTTTTCAGGCACAAAGACAACGCTTTAAAAGCGTTGTCTATTAGCTTTTTTCTTGTAGTGATAGTTGTCTGGCTCCTCAGCAGGACTTTCTCCTTTGCCAAGATCACACTTGGACTTTCAGTTGCCCGACTCCTCACCAGGACTTCCCAAATGCCTAGATCTTCACCAGGACTTTCTCCTTTGCCAAGATCACACTTGGACTTTCCAATTTGCCTAACCTCCAGTTAGGACTTCCACCACTGCCTAAACTCCAGTTAGGACTTCCATACGCCTAACCTCCAGTTAGGACTTTCACCACGGCCTAAACTCCAGTTAGGACTTCCATATGCCTAACTTCTAGTTAGGACTTTCCCAGTCAACTTCCATACGCTTAACCTCCAGTTAGGACTTTTACTACTGCTTAAACTCTAGTTAGGACTTCCATACGTCTAACATCCAGTTAGGACTTTCCCAGTCAAGTCTCCTATCACCCTTGACCTACTTGACTTGTATTCTCATCATCCTGGTCAACCCTTTAACCATCTCCATAACCGGACGATTGCTTCAGTAATCTCCTTATATTGTCAAATATCAAAACTCAAATCCTGACTCAACTCAAGCTTAGTCAAACCTTGTCAAACTTGACCTAGGGAAATTGCCCCAATAATTTCTCCCTTTTTGATGTTTGATAATACCTCTAAGTTAGGCTAAATCTCATAGCCCTAACCCCTTCTTTATACCAAGGCTAAATCCCATAGCCTTAACCTCTTCATTATCACAAGGCTAAATCTCATAGCCTTAACCTCTTCTTTACCATAAGGCTAAATCCCATAGCCTTAATCATTTCATGACAAAGCATGAATAAAGGTTTCCTTCATTCTCTCCCTTTCTTAGAGGGCAAACTCCCCCTACTTGGGATGAAGGCCTAACTTAACCTTCCATTCTCCCCCTTTGTCACACATCAAAAATTGAAAACAAACTCTTCTCCATAAGAGTTAACCCCAAAATGAAGATCACATATCCTTCATTGTCTCCAAAGCTCCCCCTTGAGCTCTACTTCACTTCACAATGCTCATCCTAGAGCATTCCTTCATTTCGCCAATGAAAATCTCATTCATTGTATCCAACGCTCCCCCTTGAGCAGTAATCTTCTTTTTAATGCTCATCCAAGAGTATTTTTCATTTTACCAATGAAGGTCCGATCCCTTTCATTAACCCAATGCTCCCCTTTGAGCAGTAATCTACTCCATAATGCTCATCTGAGAGCATTTATCATCCTAGCAATAAAGATAACCAATCTTCCATTGCTTCCCATACTCGACCCTGAGTATTAACTCATCGCAAAGGTTTAACCAACCTTCCAAGGTCTTTGAAAAGATTTTTATGTTTTCAAAGAGTAACTCCCCCTAAAAACATGGTCAAAATTCTATCATTGCACCAACAATGACTTGGGGTTCCTAAATAGCTAAGAAAACAAAAACTCGAAGTTTTGAGATTCAAAATTTAATTATGAAACTAAACCTCAACCTAAACTTCACCTAAGTCTACATTAACCAAACCATGCTTGTTTTCATCATGAAAACTCCCCTAAGTGTATACAAATATATTCAAAAGGGTTAGGAATGGTTAATGACCCGTGAAAACCAAAACTTGAAGTTTTAAGGTTCCAAAATTCAGAATTGAAACTAAACCTTATCCTAAACTTCACTTTGGTTTATCTTAACCAATCCATACTTGTTTTCATCAAGAAAACCCCCCCTAAATGTCTACAAATGTATTCCAAGGGGTTTGGAATGATTATTGGGACTCGAAGTGACTTAAAGTACTGAAATCAGGCTTTTTTAGCCAAAACCTGCACTTCAATCGATCAATGGATCGATTGAAGCAGTGTGGATCGATCGGTGGATCGATCCACTGCATTTCTGTTCGCATAAAACACCTTCTCAATCGATCGCCTGATTAATTGAGGCAGCTTAATCGATCGGGTGATCGATTGAATGCCTGATATGTCTGAAAGTTGACTTCAGCCAACTTCAAAAATTCCCCAAAAATTCTACAAAATTCCAAATATCGTGAAATTTCATGTAGATATTACTTAGGGTATATATTATCAAGGAAAAATAGTTTTCTATAAAAATACTTCTTATTTTCAAAGATTGGCACAAACTTGAAAACTTGTAAAAACTTTAGTATTTTCTTCAAGTTTGTGTTTAACTATTCAATGATGATCACTATCAAAAGATAGTTTTCACCAAGGTTTTCCAAAAGCATTTTAAAATGATTTTCAAAATAAATATCCAACCATATTCTTTGGGCTCAATGCACATGACTTGTACATTAGCTTTCCCAATGATTGGAAGTCACATGACTATGTGTTTTGATGAACCTAAAACTCAACAAGATGCACTAAATCAACATCTTGAGTTTTGTTCACCATCTTAACATCTCACTTGTATCTAATGTGTATTAAAATACATACAAGTCACCTTATGGTTCTTTGTGAGATGTATATTTGGTTTTGCCCTTAACTAAGGGATCATGCATATCTATCTAGGCATTATGAAATTTATAATCATCCACCTAAGATGTCATTTGGTATAATCCCACTTGTTGGGATATTTACCATTCTTAGTAAATGCATTTTGTCCTTAATTACAAGGAAATTAACATAATACATGATATGTTATGACATACATCAAAAAGAAAGAATTTTCAAAAGAAAATTTCCTATAGCTACATGATGTATGTATGACATGACATGGTATTTTTATATTTTTCATAACAAAAATGAATGCAAAAATAAATATGATGTCATGACATATGATGAACAAACAAAGCATGGCAAATTATCATAAATAACATACCTAGATTACCTATCTAAGTGTCCTTAAACCTTAGCTAATCTTAAAATTAAATCCTAAATTGCCCATTTCTTGAAGAGATGCCAAAACCCAACTTGGCATGTCTTTCATCCTTTCCTATTTGTGCCAATTGAGATTAAGAATTAAATCCTCAAAATTTTATTTGGCACACATTACTCCTTTTAAGGATTAAATATTTAGATTGAGACTTAATTTTTCTCTTAATCTCTTAAGAACATACTAAAATCTCAACTAGACAAGTCTTATCCTTTTTCAAGTGTACCAACTTACATTAGATGTGATTCCTCAAGGTTTGGCACAACTTACTCTTCCAAAGAGTAATTGATTTGATTAAGGTTTAAATTTTCCCTTAACCCCTTAAGAGAATACCAAATTTCTAACTTGGTATTTCTTTTTGTGTTTGTGCCAATTTAAATTAATTTCAATTCCTCAAGACTTGGCACATTTTACTCTTTCAAAGAGTAAATGAAATCAAATTAAGGCTTAGATTCGCCTTTAACCTTCTAAGAAAAATGTCAAAACCCCATAATCCTTTTCATTTTCAAAGGTTAACAATAACCTTGAAAATACTCTCAAGTGTCAACTTTAACAAGGTTGGGTTAACTACCCTTCTAATTTGAGTTGACACTCTCTAAACCCATCTAGAGTGTAGAGAATATGCTCCTAGAAACCCAAAACCTATTGGTGCTCCTTGGATGCTATAGGTACTCACTAGGGATGACTTCCCTAGATACCTTCCTAAGGACCTTTCTAGGCTTCTTAGAAGCCTTGGTCACTTCTACTAGGTCACTCCTAGGGATAACTTCCCTTGTAACATTCTTTGTGACTTTATTTGGCCTCTTTGGAGCCTTAGTTACCTTGGTCTTGACAAAAGTACTCTTAGGGATGACTTCCCTAGTATTTTTGGCTTGACCACTAGATCTAGGTTTGGTTCCATAGGTATATGAAACCCTATGAAAAGAAGTCACATCCTTCTTGACTTTAGGTTTGTATCCCAAACCTCTATAGCCATTGGATGGTTCTTGTTTAGTTCTCCCTAGAGTTTTTTCATTTTGACCCTTAAGAAGATTTTCCATTCTTGCTAGGGTTCTTTCTAAATCATCAAGTCTTGTCCTCAAGACTTGGTTTTCACTCCATAAATCCCTAGATTTTGGTTTTTCATTGAATCCTTGAGCATTTTTATTTTTAGGCATATATCTAAAGTCCTTGGTGTTATTGCCTAAGTTGTTATTTACCTTTCTAAACTTAGGTGTGGTAAATCTAGCATGAGGAGGTATATATTTATCCTTAGTGTCATCATGCCTCCTATTATCATGATAATTAGCATCACAATGATAAAAGTTACTTCTAGCATGCTTTTTATCATATGTCAAAGGAATAGATTCATTGAATAATACCTTGATTTTTACCTTGGAAGCTCCCCCTAGACTTGTGCATATTCCTTTGACTTTATTTGGCTTCTTCCCTTTAGGACATTAACTTTTATAATGCCCTCTTTGACTGCATGAGAAGCACACAATATGCTCCTTGCTCTTGTGTTCCATGGGACCAACCACTTTAGGCTTCTCCTTAGCCTTTAGTGTCATTTGGCTCTTCTTCTTAGCCAAGTTGGGGCACTTACTTTTATAGTGCCCATGTTCCCTATACTCAAAACATATGATATGATTTTTATTCTTAATTGAACTAATTATACCTTCATGTGTAGGGATGACACTTAGTCCTCCATTTGATGTATCTTGCATAGTGGAGGTTGCATCATCTTCTTATCCTCTTGAGAGTGTGGGTGCTTTCATCTCTTCAACTCTTGAGGATGTAGATGCTTCCACCTCTTCCCCTCTTGAAGATGTAGAGGATCTCTCATCTTCTTCCTTCTACTCCTCTTCCTTCTTCTCCTTGAACGTTGATCTTGTGTCAACATCGGATTGGTCCTTCTCTTCTTAGACCAATGAGCCCTTCTCCTTGGGCTCCTCCACTCCTTGGAGTTGTGTAGGGTTCTCATGATGGGAAATGATCTTTTTCCAAAGATCACATGCACTTGTGTATTCACCTACACTCAAAAAGATATTAGAAGGTAATAAATTAAGCAATATGTTTGTTACCTCCTTATCCGCCTCCGCTTGCTCCTTTTGTTCTTTGGTCCAATGTCGAGGTTGGAGGCGTTTACCCTTCTTATCCGTTGGAGCTTCAAATGGGTCCTCCAAAATAACACATTGGTTCCAATCCATTTGGAACCATATCTCCAACCAAGTTCTCCAAAAATTGAAGTCCTCTTTATCGTATGGAGGTGGAATCCGGATGTCCCATCCGAGAGGTCCTTCACTCTCCATCTTCTTCTTCCTCTAGCTTCTTTCTCTCTTGGCGATTAGTCCGTAGAAGAGCAACCTCGCTCTGATACCAATTGTTAGGATCAATGTGCCCGCTAGAGGGGGGGCGTGAATAGCTCGTCGCGATCTCGTGCTTGTCGTTGCTTGCTTCTTGTGATGATGTGCAACAGAAAATACAAGAAACAACACACTACAATTCTAACACGTAGATTTACTTGGTATCAACCTCAAGAAGAGGTGACTAGTCCAAGGATCCACACACTCACACACCCTCCACTATGAAAACCCTCCTTTATGGTAACTACCGAAGGCAGAGAAGCCTTACAAACTCACAATACAACAATAAGCAAGAAGGAAGCCAAATACAAATGACTCTTACAAGATTTTATACAATGAAACCCTAGCTTCTTCTTCTTCTTGTCATAACTCGCCTCTTGACTTGGGCGTGCCTCCAAGAATCTTCAAAACTGGCAGGGAGAGTTGTGGAGAAGCTGTGAAAATCACCCTTGCAAGCTTGTGTAGAAAAGAATCAAGTTCTGCCGAAGAAATCGCACGCCAATGCCTTTATCTGCGCCAACGGTCGAATCCCAATCGATTGGATTGCTCCCAATCGATTGGGGTGGCTTTGGATCGATCGGTCGATCGATCCAGAGGGCCTCTGTGCTCTCTAGAAATCCCTTGAATCGATTGCCCAATCGATTCATTACGTTTCGTGTGATTTCAGAGATATCGCACGAAAATCCAACCTCCCAATCGATCGGTCGATCGATTGGGAGGCTTTCTGTGCGATCGACAAATGCTCCCAATCGATCCATGGATTGATTGGGAGAACCCTTTGTCGCGGGTGCTCTCCCAATCGATCAACCGATTGATTGGGCATGAGCCAATCGATCGGTTGATCGATCCAGCTCTTGTGAACTTGCCCAATCAAGTCCAAAGCCCCCTAAAACCAACATCCGATCAATCCATGACCTGTTGGTACATCATGCCTAACATCTAGCAACACCCGACCAACCTCGAACTAGACTTCTAGCCTCCTCCATCAGCCTTGCGTCCCTCAGATATCTCCCATCCTTCACGTCTTGCCTTCAGGAGCTTCCTTCGGCCTCATCCTAGTTGTCAGATTAAACCACCACACTCGATCAATCTCGAACTAACCTTCTAGCCTCCTCCATCAGCCTTGCGTCCCTCGGATATCTCCTTATCCTTCACGTCTTGCCTTCAAGAACTTCCTTCGGCCTCATTCTAGTTATCGAGTTCTCCTTATCAAGTCACACTACGACTTACTTTACCAAGACCACATGCTTGGACTTACAACCCTTGCCAAGAGCACACTTGGACTTACAGTTGCCTGGCTCCTCACCAGGACTTTCTCCTTTGCCAAGATCACACTTGGACTTTCAGTTGCCCGGCTCCTCACCAGGACTTCCTAAATGCCTGGATCCTCACCAGGACTTTCTCCTTTGCCAAGATCACACTTGGACTTTCCAATTTGCCTAACCTCCAGTTAGGACTTCCACCACTGCCTAAACTTCAGTTAGGACTTCCATACGCCTAACCTCTAGTTAGGACTTTCACCACTGCCTAAACTCCAGTTAGGACTTCCATACGCCTAACATCCAGTTAGGACTTTCCCAGTCAACTTTCATACGCCTAACCTCCAATTAGAACTTTCACTACTGCCTAAACTCCAGTTAGGACTTTCCCAGTTAAGTCTCCTGTCACTCTTGACCTACTTGACTTGTATTCTCATCATCCTGGTCAACCCTTTGACCATCTCCATAACCGGACGATTGCTTCAACAATCTCCTTATATTGTCAAACATCAAAACTCAAATCCTAACTCAAGCTTGACTCAACTCAAGCTTAGTCAAACCTTGTCAAACTTGACCTAGGGAAATTACCCCAACAATAATTTATTTTGGGTTCTTAAATCTTATTTTGATAATTAAATAAATTTTTATTTACATGTCTAAATTGTCTTTATCTTATTAGACAAAATATTACATACTAGAAATTTAATTTACCTGATTTATTCTTGTCGATAAAATTAATCATTTTTGTTAACTTTCGGGTCAAATTTTTTGCTCAAAATTTTATTTTAAAATAAAAATATTATCTAAAAACATAAAAATTCTCTAAATTTTTTTCTGTTGAGTTGTTTTTTTAATACTATATTTTAAAAATATTTTACAAACTTATTTTTTTGAAACTTTTATTTTTCTATAATAAAACATGATGTTTTTTAACATAATAAAATTTTTGACATTTTTCAAATTTTATTTGAATTATTTTCTGAAAAGTTAATTTTTAATATCAAAAATTTAGGAAAATAGAAACACTAGAACTTTAAAATTTTATAGTATTCGACAATATGTTTTTCATATTAAGAAAATTTTTAGAGTTGAAAAATATTTTTAAGATTGATTTTCATAAAATTTGTTCTAATTAAATAAATCAATTATATTCGTTAAACTAATTTTTTTCTGTGAAAACTTTTCTACTAATAAAACTTATTCTATTTAAGTTTGACAAAAAATTTTAGAAATTTTCAAAATAGATAACGAATTTCTAAATTATTGTCCAAATAGAAGATTAATTAGTAAAAATAGAATATTTTTGAAAATTATATCTAAAACATGTTAGCTTACTGAAAATTTTTGTTACGTACTCCTAGAAAATTAATTCAAATTTTCTAACAGTTTATTTTATTTTTCTAAAATTTTGTTTTGATGTGATCAAAGGGGGAGAAGTAAGTACATGTTAAGGGGGAGTAAGAATTTTATTGCTTGATTCATTACAATATTTGATTCTAATTGCAACTTCTTTACATAAGTTATGTTATTACATTTTTAACCATAACTTGAAATTGGGTTGATGCATATCAAAAAGGGGAAGATTCTAAGTACCCCGTGATAGTTTTGATGTGATCAACTAAGTTAAGTTATGTCCTATGTGTGTTTGATCCTTATGTCTAAGTGTGCAGGAGCTTAGGAACATAAGAAGTTAAGCAGAAGATGCAGCTAGCGAGAAGAATGTCACGGGAAGGGAATCAACAGGCTTGGTGTATTCGAAGAATGAGATGCTGAGGAAGAGTACACCGATGGACGAAAAGAATGCTCATGGCGGTCCGAGGGACGAGAAGTCGCGGAGGAAGGCTGCTTGAGGAGAAGGTCGGAGTTGGGTTCGAGTGAGCTTAACTCCGGTTAGCCGAAGAATCACCTACGCGAAGAACTACGTGAAGAGATCAGTGTTGAGATGAGTTGCCTTGTGGAAGGTGCCTTCCATGTCTAGAAGGTGCCTTCGATGAATAGTACGAAGACGCCTTCCAACCTTTGAAGGCGCCTTTCGATAGCTGTTAGCCATAGGTAGAGTTTTATCCACAGCAGATAAAACTTATCCAATGGAAGGCGCCTTGGACCTCATTGGAGGCACCTTCAAGCTACGGATAGAGTTTTCTAGGGGTTATAAAAAGATCCTTGGACCTAGAAAACAATCAACAACTTTTGTATTAATTTTCCTAGTCATTTCTGAGCTATCAACATGTGTAAAAGGATTCTTCACCTTCAATGAAGGAGTTTCTTAGTGAGCTCTTCAATACCTTGGATTAACAATCAGTTAGGTTGTAACCAAGAAAAATTATGCTTTTTACCTTATCCTTTAAGTTGTTTTCATTAATGTTTATTGTTTATATATTTGCTTAATTTAATTGTGCATCCTTGCTAAGAAAAGCAAGAGATTCATTTTAACTTTGATCGTAGGCAATTCACCCCCTCTTGCCAACCCCGCTGCACCAATAGTATCAAGATTTTGGGGTAGATAGGGAAGCAATAGAATTGATAATTTGTGATATGAGTATCAAGATATTCGCTAACCATTTCAAGATTAAAGAAAAAATTATGACATACAACCCTAGTTTTGTAGTGAAACTCGTCGATCTAAACAAGATTGTGATAAGATTTGGCACAAAGACCAAAGTTCACATAATTCATGCAAGAGACAAACTTGGTCATGACATAGCAGTTGATTATCTCAACTACACTCTCTATTTTGGAATATTTGTCTAAGTTCATCCATAACAAATCTAGGATCTTGGCTGGGGTTTGAAGTAACCCAAGTTGTGTTGGTTGCTACTCGAAAAACCTAGAGGTTCCACTGTACAAAAATTTTGTACAAAGGTCTGAACCTTTTCCTAGCTACCATGTGTTCTTTTAAATTAAATTTTGGATCGCCTGCGGAACTTAACACGTTTGATCCAAAACTTAATCTATTCGTTCTTTTAGGTTTTGACTTGGGTCTCCTGCGGAACTTAACACGTTCGACCCAAATCACCTTAAGTTATTAATTCCATTAAATATTAATTTCCATAATTGGTTCTCAGTACTGACGTGGCGAGGCACATGGCCTTCTTGGATATGGGAGCAACCACCACCGACTAGACAAAACCTTTTATGGAAAGCTAATATTTAATTTCCTAAAATAACTTTAGGTTAACCGAAAAGAACAATCAAATCACAAGGAAAAGAAAAACAAAAGAACACTATATCGAAAACAAATTCGAAACTCTAGAATCGTATGCCTCTTGTATTTGGTATTATTTCCAAAAATAACTAGTATGATGCGGAAAGAAAAATTACTAGTTATACCTTTTAGAAAAACCTCTTGATCTTCTACCGTATTCCTCTTCTAACCTCGGACATTGTGTGGGCAACGATCTTCCGAGATGAGAACCACCAAGCACCTTCTTCTTCCTTGCAAGTTTCGGCCATCAAAACTTCTTCTAGGATGAAGAGGTTCGCCACCACCACCATGCTCCAAGGGATGCTAGAAACAAAGTTTTCTTTCTCTCCTTCTTCTTCTTCTTCTCTAAACTTGATCCGCCACCATATGAGTCTCCACAAGAAGGATGAGGTTCGGCCATCAAAGAGAAGAAAGGAGGAGAGGATGGCCAGCCACACCAAGGAAGAAAAAGAGAGGAAAAATAATAGAGTTGTTAGCCATGAAGGCACCTCTACCCTCTCTTTTATAATCCTTGGCCTTGGCAAATAAGGAAATTTAAATAAAAATTTCCTTAATTCTTTTGCCATTGATAAGGAAAATTTATTTAATTAAAAATAATTTGTTCTCATCAACAATGTGGCCGGCCACTTTAAACCAAGCAAAGGAAATTTAATTCAATCAAGAATTAAAACTTTCCTAATTTGTTTCCGGAAATTTTAAAAAATTTCTCTAATAATTTTTCCCTTCATGATGGTCAATAAAAAGGAAATTTTATAAATTAAAATATTTCTTTTAAACATGTGGATAAAAAGAAAGTTATCTTTAAAAATTAAAATCTCTTCCAATCTACAAATAAAGAAAGATATCTAATCTTTTCTTAATCTTTGTAGAAGCTTTATAAAAGAGATATTTAATTTTTAAACTCTCTTTTAAATTATGAACATGATTAAAAGGAAAGTTTTTACCAAAATTAAAATCAACCTTTAAATCTACAAATAAGGAAAGAAATTTAACTCTTCTCTTAATCTTTTGTAGAATCTTATAAAAGGAAAGATTTAAATTTTTAAACTCTCTTTTAAATCATGTTATCCACATAAGAAAAATTTTAAAAAATAAAATTCCTTTTTATTTTAATAGGGCCGGCCACCTAAGCTTGAGTTCAAGCTAGGGCCGGCCACATGAATTCACCCATGAACCAAAACATGGCCGGCCCTAGCTTGGTCTCCAAGCTAGCTTGGCCGGCCCCCTATAGGATGGGTAAAAAGGTGGGTATAGGTGGGTATAGTACTCTATAATTAAGAGGCTACGATAGGGACCGAGAGGAGGAATTGGTTTTGGTCTTCCGATAAAATTAAGCATCCCGTGTTCGCCCCGAACACACAACTTAATTTTATCAATAATAATTCATTCCACTAGAGAATTATTATTGAACTACCGCACCAATCCCAAATTACATTTTTGGGCTCCTTCTTATTATGAGTGTATTAGTCTCCCTGTGTTTAAGATAACAAATGTCCACTAATTAAGTAAGTTACTGACAACTCACTTAATTAATATCTAGTTCCAAAAGTAGTACCACTCAACTTCATCGTCATGTCGGACTAAGTCCACCTGCAGGGTTTAACATGACAATCCTTTTGAGCTCCTCTTGGGGACATTCTCAACCTAGTATCTCTACGACACAGTTTCCTTCTATAATCAACAACACACACTATAAGTGATATCATTTCCCAACTTATCGGGCTTATTGATTCATCGAACTAAATCTCACCCATTGACAAATTAAAGAAATAAATATCAAATATATGTGCTTGTTATTATATTAGGATTAAGAGCACACACTTCCATAATAACTGAGGTCTTTGTTTCTTTATAAAGTCAGTATAAAAGAAACGACCTCTAATGGTCCTACTCAATACACTCTAAGTGTACTAGTGTAATTATATAGTTAAGATAAACTAATACCTAATTACACTACGACCTTCAAATGGTTTGTTCCTTTCCATCTTGGTCGTGAGCTACTGTTTATAATTTATAAGGTACTGATAACATGATCCTCTGTGTGTGACACCACACACCATGTTATCTACAATATAAATTAATTGAACAACTACATTTATCACAAATGAAGACATTTGACCAATGTGATTCTTATTTCTAGATAAATGTTTATACCAAAAGCTAGGCTTTTAGTATACACTCTAACAAGTTGATCATATCAAAACTAACTCGAGGTACTTACACAAGCAACCATTCAGTATGACAAGACTGAACCGATCAATTTCTAAGGCTCGATCGACTGATAAGGGTTATTAGTTGATTGGAAATGTTAGGTCATGTCACCTTTCCAAGTCTCGAGGCTTATTAGTCAACTAGTGAGTGTCATTAATCTACTGAATGTGTCAGTTTGGTTTTTTTATCTTACCAAGGTAGATTGGTCGATTGATTATAGTTATCAGTCAGCTGATTAGGTCTTTAGGCAATTTGACAATCAACGTTTGACTATAATTTAGGGGTTTTGACAATGTTTGGTCTACTGAAATAATGGTTTTGGTCAATTGAATATAATTTTATAGATTTTTTAAAAAAAATAAAAATGTAATTTTTTAAAAATATTTCAAAATATCACATTGAAAAAAAAAAAATCCTTAAATAGATGTCTAACCTCTTTTTCCTTTACTCAATTGATATTGAATGATCAATATATGGTTTAGTATGGAGTTAGTCACTTTTTAGTGATCATTTTGAATTTAAACCTCTTGATTCATGTTGATGCACTTGTCTATATCTAGAATTAGGGGTAGATTCTACCATCTCATGCCCATCTACGTGGCTCAATACACAAACATGTTAATTCTTAAGTGTTTGTGAGATGCAAAGGCTATCCAGATTTATAGGTTCATGCAATCTATGTTAGAGCCTAGGTTAGTTCCAAAAGAAATGAAAATAGATAAATAAGATATTATGTCACGCCCCCAGAAGAGTCCCTGTCCGAGAAAATTTCGGCAGCATCTCCCCTGTACGGCGGACAATCAAAATTTTCTACAAGCACTAAATACTCAGCCACAGGCGGCTGGAATAATAACAGTAAATAAAATCAATCACCACGCAGTTTATATATGTATTCAGCCTCTGGCTGTCACAACCACGCAGTTAATAAAATAAACAACATACTAATACTCTGACTCGAAATCAACCCTACTCAACTACACTCGTAAAGTCCAAATCCGATTTTTCTTACCTCTTCTGCCGTCCAGGCAGGCATGTAGTAGAGTAAAATCCAAATCATACTAAAAGTCCATCCAACGGAAAGATTCCATACAATATCCATATGTAAGTCCAAAACAAAACTAAAACAAAGTCTGATAGCGAAAAGCTAAAATGAAACAACAACTCAAAAAAAAACCAGCAGCGGAGTAGCACTACGTGCAGTGGGGACTAGCGACTGGAACTCCCTCCTGACAGCATCAACCTGAAAATAACAACAATGGAGGCGGGGTGAGTCCAACACTCAGCAGGTACAGTTGATATGCAAAGTAAAGAAACAACACCTAGCACTAATCATGCGTACAGTCTCCTGATAAGAAAGATAAGAATGCATCTGAAATAAACAGGAGAATACTGTACTAACCAGATCCTGAGTATAAGGTCAAAACAGTCCGAGGGATAAGGAAATCCTGTATGCATGTCAAACATAGGTATCCAAACAATATGCAGCATATAAATGCAGCAAACACAAACACAAGCAATAAATGCATCATGCATATGATGCCAATGATGCGTCCTGGTCACCCCTGACGCCAGTCGATCATCTCACACACAATAGTGAGGCCGAGTGGGTAGGGCTGTGACAACCGTGCACTCTGTCGTCACTACTCCTGATGAGTGACCGAGTGGACGGGATGCTGTCGGAGTACACCTATCCTCCTACCCCAAATCATAGATGGGGGAGCGCAATGCTCTCAACTCCCGGTACTCAAAGACGGGGAGGAATCCCTGCCGGATAACACGTTGTGTCACACTACCCATGAGCGGACCAACGGTGCCTAACAGAGTCCCTGCTGCAACACACTCAGTCTGAATCGACCACTAACCCATGAGTGGTGGTGTGTGCAGATCCATGTAACTGGCGATGTGCTCAACAATAATGGAGCGGACTATCGCACAGCATGCAATCATGCAAATGGTGCATGGCACTAACCACAAGAATATCCTGACCTAATCCACATATATATAAAAATGCATCAAAGGTCAACGAATCCAAAACAATCCCAAGGTATACAGAAGGTATAAAACCTAGGTCCTGAACATGGTCAAGCATAGCATATCACTACCCCTATAAGCATGTATAAACAGGTAAAATATACCTGAGATGCTAAACCAATCAATCAATCAAGCATGTAAGATTTGGGTAGTGATTAACCGAAAACAGATAAGAAACACAATTAATGCAACATGTTAATTTAATTACTAAGCATATCAAATGACATAAGTCAAAAGTACCCGCCTCCGAAAATAGAAAGGTCCAATCTGACTCCGAGATACCGTCTCGCGTCAAGGTCCTGTATTATCAAACAGATAATGTATTTAGCTATATAGCTAAATAAAAATCTCCAAACCTATTTAATAACCTTATCCTTCCTTAGCAATGGAATTGATCCCATGTAACAAAACAAGCAATGGATTAAATTCAATACCAATCCAATACTATACATAAACCTAACTCAATGTATTTACCAAATCTAACAATCCTCTACATCATGCATCAACTCCCTATGTCGTACCTCAAATCACAGCCTTGTTCAAGAACAAGAAACTGCTAGAATTTGTTGAAATCAACGACTGCCAGATCCAAGAAACCCCACACCTGCGGACCAGATCAGAAGGAAATCAAGCATGCAACCAAATGTTCCAAATACGACCCACTCACCTTGTTGGCTCGGCAGTACAGTACCAGAGCACAAAAGAGGGCAGTAAGGCAGTGTTAGGGCATGGAAGCAAGCAGTCTCCAGTGATGGTTGACACTGCTCTGTGCGGCGGTGACCACGAACCGGAATCTAGGGCAAAGGAAGGAGCTGCGGCGACGCTGGGAATCTCCACGGCAAAGGAACAACGGCACAGTGAGGTCCTTCGGTGATGTCGGCTCTAGCAGCACAGAGGCAGAAAGGAGGGCATCAGCGCTGTGCCGAGACGCGGCAGAGAGGGCTCGCGGTGTGCTGCGGGAAGAAGCGACGGTGGTGGCTCACGGCTCGCTTGGGTCGAAGACGGCGGCAGTGTTGCTCAACAAGGGCAGAGGCACCGGGTGGCCGGCGGTGGCGCCGGCTCTGTGCAGTGGCTCTGGCGTCACGGCGGCTAGGGCACGGGGCAGTCGCTGGAGCTCTTGTGA
Organism: Zingiber officinale; assembly: GCF_018446385.1. Classification (NCBI taxonomy): domain Eukaryota; kingdom Viridiplantae; phylum Streptophyta; class Magnoliopsida; order Zingiberales; family Zingiberaceae; genus Zingiber; species Zingiber officinale. The sequence goes on along the minus strand of NC_056006.1, from coordinate 16,325,820 downwards.
CCGGTGCTCGGTGTCGGCTGTGGTGGTGGCAAAGGAGAGGAGAAGAGGAGATAGGAGAAGAGAGGCGTCGGCGCCGGTTAGGGCAAGGGAAGAAATCGAGCGCGCGGGTGGTTTCGGCGTCGGGTGCACGGGAAAGAAATAAGAGAAAAAGAAAAAGAAAAAGAAAATGGAAAAGAAAAATAAATCTTTTCCTCATTAAAACAGGGTAACCTAAACAGGTTTTTTTTTCCGGACCCCGTTTTTATCCCCGTCAACTAGTCCGTACGAGCTCCGAAAAATTCCCGAAAAATGTCCAAAAATTCCGGAAAATTCCTTTATTCATAATTATCATTTTTCCGGTATTTTACATATTATCACAAATCTATTCTATTTATCTAAAAATTTCTTAATTCCTATGAGTTTAAGTTGAGTAAGCATATATAAAAAGTTGTTAATTTTATTTAACATCTCACTAATTCTAAGTGATCGTGTAAGGTAATCTTAAGGATTGTGTGAGATGGTTCTTCAATTTTAATGATAATTTGTCTAAAATAGTTTGATCTTGTGTTAGATTCAAACTTAACTTTGGATCTGCCAAGTAAGTATTTTTAAGATAAACTTCTAGGCTATAGTGAGTCACAAGGACATCATTAAAGTAGTCATGTGCCTTCACAAAATTTTCCCAAAACATCTTACTCAAAGGACTTAATACCAAGTCTTGATCTAACTAGTTCAAATTGGACTATGGTAGCTTTAAGTAGATCCACTAAATCAATTGTACTAGGTAAAATAGATATGCATTTGACCAAGCTTCTTTAGCCTACTATCATCGCAACCCTTTCAGATCAAGATAAAATTTCTTTTTCTTACATTTGCCCTATTTATTCTTTCTATGTTACGATATAAACTAAAATTGTCATTTGAAGCATTAAATAAACAAGCAATTTAAGTAATAAAATAAAAATAAAAAATATATGTTTTCCCTAGATTAATGATATCATTTTATTTTTCCCTCCCCCCTTATACAATTTTGGTATTGTTTATCTACATAGTAAACATGTTCTTTTGGAAGCCAGAGTTTATTATTTTCTAGTTAAACAAACAATATACTATACAATTTATTAACTAAGGGAGAGTTGCCCTCTTCTTCTTGATCGTTTGAATCGGATACAGATTCTGTTAGTGCTGGGTGCATATTATTTAATCAAGAGTTTTAATGTATAACTAAGGTTAAAGTGATGTTAGTTATGATCTAACCCGTTGATGTCAAGTGTGTAGGTGAAGGTTACTTGACAATTGAAAAATCCTAGTGAGTAAAGTTAGGTGGTGGAAAAGTTCTAGTGAGTGAAGCTAAGAAACTGAAGTCTTGATTAGATGTCAGACATGTTATCAGCAATCCAAATGAGTCAGGTCAAGATTAAAGTACTGAGCCTCAGATCCTGAGACTTCTTTTATAGGCTTCATCTAGTTGATTGGAAACCAATCAGTCAACTAAAACCTTCACGTCGACTAAACTTCTTATCAAGCAACTAGTTTATCTTCTTTCCTTGCTTACTTAAATCTGATCTAATCGATCCCACAAATCCGCCTATTCGGTTGACTGAACACTTGTCCAAGCTACTGGACCGAGAATTTTCTTTACTATTTCGATTTGATCATAGCTGATCTACACTTTTCAAACTTGTTTGATTAACTAATCCTGCTGGTCAGTCAATTGGACCTTGTTTCCATTTTGGACTTGATTGTAATCCCGTTGTGCTTATCTTGTTAGGATTGATCAACTGAACCTCCCTGTTTAGTCTAGAATCCTCCGTTCAACCCAAAATTTTTTTTTTTTTTTGTAAAACAAAGTTAGCACAACAAGAATAATGATAATAAACCTGCAAAATAGAGTTAGATATATATTTATTCATGAATCAGTCTTGACAGTTAGGACTGTTTAATCTCTACTTAAAAATCTTTGTTGATTTTTTCAGTCAGATCAAATACCTAAGGTTGCCTCATTAGGATGCATCCTCACTACCTTCTAGAACTTGAAAGGTCTATGTAGAACTTACCTTACTTACTTACCAACATTTGGTCTAACTGACATGTTTGGGTTTCTTCTTCTGTTTAGTGTCTGATTGACCCATCAAGGCTTTTCTTACTTGATGTCTGGTCCAGATGATCCATCAAGTGCTCTATCAGATCATCTTATCTAGTCTTCTGCCTGGTGTATAGTCCTTCTAATTTAATAAGACCCCCTTGCCTAGTGTCCGATCCTCTTGACCCACTAGGTCTTTTCGATGTCTAATGTTCGGTCTTCTTGACCCATTAGGGCTTTTCATATTAAGTGACCTACACTCTTAACTAACATATCAAACACATAATGTCTAATTTTAAGCCCTTTTCCAAACATCAAAATAAAAGTTTGATTATCAGCGCTGACCGAACTAACATATTACACTTAGAAGACTTTGAGGAGTGTAATGGTCAAGTTTGAAGTGATTCTAAGACTCCGAAGATCATCAACGAGTTTTAGTCAAAACTCATGAAAATTTTTACCAAAATTCACTAATGACTATACATTGTCTAGAATTTTAAACTTAATACAACCTGAATCAAGAGAGTCTTAGAAACTCTTTGGTAGTGTTAATGAGTAAGTATGACAAGCCTTGGCTCTCAGTTTTTTTTTTTTTTTTTTTGATAATCCAGGTATCCAAACTCTTACAGACTTGACTACTAGTCCTGGAGGCAAGCAGCCCTCCACCCAGGTTCACCCACTAGATAAATTCAAAAGTGCTTGCGGTAGTGCATTAGTAGCCGACCTCCATAGGCCATCCATCACTATAGGTTTGTGCATGTCCCAAACTGGGTACTCGAACTATGCATCCCTCAACATATTTTTTTTTCCCAAATTAAGTGTCCACGCAGTCCCAACTGAGAATTGATTCGTGGTACTCTAAGAATCCACCTTGACACCATACCACTGCACTGTGCCTAGGAGGGGAAGCGTAGACCCTTAAATGAGCTTATACCAAATTATTTGGTTACGAAGATTTTAGAAATCCACATTTCTTAGATTAGATTGTGAATTAGGCTTGAGAGCATTATTACACACAGGAGGCTCCCAAAAGTGAAATAGTCTTAGTTTGGAGTGATTTTAAGGTTCCTAAGATCATCAATAATTTTTTAGCCAAAACTCATTGATGATCCTACAATATCCAGACTTTAAAAATTTTGACATAGTTTAATCTAGGAGAGTCCTAGGAACTCTTTGGTGATGTTGATGAGTAAGTATGATAGGCCTAGACCCGTTAATAAGTTTGTGTTAAATTATCTTAACGTTGTGAAGATTTAAAAAAAATAAATCATGTATTTCAATCTAGGTTGTGGCCACCTCTCAAGTGTGTAATGGTCTTGATTTGAATTGATTCTAAGGTTGCTAAGGCTATTAATGAGTTTTATTCAAAACTCGTTGATAGTCTTAGGCACTTCAGAAACATTTCAAACTAAGTTTATTGCACTTTTTATATTATTCTAAGTGTAATCATATCCTCAAATATGGATTTCTTAGCCTAAATAGAGAGTTGTGGATTTTTAAAATTTGCATAACTTTAAGATATTTTAAGAGCTGTGTAATGGTCCTGCCACATAATAGGGCATAATCGGAGAACAAATAAATTTAACAATCCATTGATGAGTTATGGGAAGTATACTGTTGATAACAAATTTAGTATAGTAAATTTAGAAATTGACTAGTGCACTCGACTGTCAGTAAATAAATAGTTAACTATTGATAAAGAAGGAACATAATGAAAAATAACTACATCTTTTGCTAAATATAAAGTTTAGATACATGTTTTAGATATTATAGAAATTTACTCAGTTCATTAAATTGTTATAGATTCACTATAGCTCTAGAGAAGAAGATAACACCGGTATTGGCCAAGCATTACGGGGAAGAAGTAATGCAAAGTTTAAGGTTCTTTTGCATGCTTCATGAACTTTATTTTTAAACATTATTCATAAATAATTCACAATCTCTATTTATAAATATTCATAGCTAAATATATATATCTTCAAACTTATTCATTTAGTTTAATAAGTTATTCAAACTATTTATTTGATTGTTTTTATATATATATTAAGCAAACATAAATTTTTTTATCAAACTAAATATTAAATTTTCTCATAAATATTTAATTCATTATGACACTCGATTTTGCCCAAGAAAGAAGTAATACAGGGTTTGGACCTCCATAGCAACTTGCATTTCCATGTTTCATGAACTCTCCAATCAATTCTCAACAATAAATCAGAAGAAACCCCACATGGCTCTTTTTCTCAATTGATCGTGTTTACTGTGGGAAGCAAACGGTGGAGAGTGGACCACAAAACAAATACATGTGTGCTCGTGGAGGGATAGGGATAGGGATAGAAGAGGAAGGCAAAGGAGTTCGCTAAGGTCAAATGGTCTATTATACCCTTCTTCTTCCTCCGACTTCTTCATCGTGTCCATCGAAGGATGGAACGAGATCATAATTTAGTAAACATAGGGCAAGGTGTTAAGGGTCCATTCACATTTTTATCTCTAAGTCCATTCCATTCCATGTGAGGAGGGGAGAAAAAGGTGAAGCCATGTGCTCGTAAACATATCACATGTGGGACTACAAAATTTAATGTTTTGTACTCTCTTTTCTTTGCAGAAGAATTTGTATCAATGTGAAAGGTTTTGCCCTGTCTAATAAGGAACACAAACTATCCAATCAAATATCATATTTTTTAATTGCATTTTTTTTTCTGTCTAAACCTTTTTATTTGTATTGATAGTAAAGTTAAACCATCACATTAATACGATTGACAATCAAAACGATGTCATTTGACTTATGTTGGAGCAGTTGTGGCCCTAATTATTTTAGGGCAAAAATTAAAAGATGCTTTTGATTATACTTCAACGCTGTTATAAGCAATTTAAGTTAGGTGAAATTTTATTAGCTCTGTTAAAAAATTTAAATGAGTTGGATTGAAATTTTACCAATTCATTAAAAAATAAACTTAAACGAGTTAGATCCTACAAGTTGTGGGCTACACGTGTTGGCTTATGGCGGCTCGGATTGACTTGTGGTGTACTCGAATTGGCATGTGACGGACTCGGATTGAGAAGAAATAATTTAAAATTAAAACTAAAGTGAAAAATTCAATTGCCTCGTGGGTTGATCCAATTAAAATACAATCCAAACTTTTTTTTTTTTAAAAAAAAAGAAATTTGTTAGGATCGTTGGCTAGTCTGCTTAACCCGTAATTCATCTTAAATTGAAGATTTCCTAGCTTATCCTGACCCTCCTTGGCTAGTTTTGATTCGTCAAATGATGAATTTTTGATAAGGCAGGCTGTCTCACTACGGTTCGACTCATCTAACGACTCGAGCTAATTAATATGTATAATACTATGATGTGTAAAAATAAATAAATAAAAAAATTATAAAAAACCCCCATAAAGTATTTTTTTATCAACACGTTTTTATAACATAGATAAAAAATATTCAAACTTATCAAAATGACTTCACTGTACTCAAATTCACCTAAAATATTAAAACAACCACTACTTGACTGCTACAACTATAATGGTCATTAATTAATTGCAAAACTAGTGTATTTAGTTCATTAGTGACCATTGTTCACGCAGAGCATGATAGATTTATAAAAATGATCAAAGATCGAGTCCGGATAAAATTGATAAAAATATTCTTCTATATGATATTCGGTTTAATTTTTTTAATTTATTTTTTATAAATAATTATGGAGCTGACCATATAAACGTCCAGGCCAAAATAGAATAATTTTTAGAAAAGTAGTTATCACTAATACAATATTGTAATACCTAATTAATCATTGTTGTAATAATTTTGTATATTGTAATACCTAATTAATCATTGTTGTAATAATTTTGTATATTGTAATACCTAATTAATCATTGTTGTAATAATTTTGCAATGAGTCTGTTAAAATGATTTTGATTAAATTTTATAATTTAGACCAAATAAAGATTTTTTTAATATATGAGTATCGTATATGTAAATTTTTAAATAAATTAAATAAATTTATTATTATATATGATATCCTTATGTTATTATAAATTAGGGTACTTAATTATATCATGACCGTTATAACACCATTTTTAATCAATAACAAAGACAGTTCAATCATCAAATTCCCCCTAATACAGAGTTCTAACAAAGATTTATTATAGTGCCCTCGGGGTGGTGCGATGATTAAAACATGGGGTGTTACCACATGAGATCTTGGGGTCGAAACTCGGCGCGATCGAGCATGACCTCTCCCATGTCTTGGCCATTTGCACTAATGACTAGTAGCTACCCGTGATTTATATCCTCTGTGCTGGCCTAGGGACGAGTTGGCGGGGGCACGGGGACGAACGAATAACTTTTTTTTTTTTTTTGCCACATAACAAAGATTTATTATATACATAATTTTATCTTATGACTAAAATTCATGATCATCCTATCACACTTCATCCTTACTTTAAATTTTCCTTCACCAATTGATTAAAAAGTAAATTATAAATGACTATTACTGTTATACATGTTTAAGAGAATAGGCATCCGACAGAAATCAACTATGAATGCGAGGGACATGTCAAAATTATCATCGATACATGAACGGTGGCTGATATGGATTTGCCTGTCATTTCTTGGGAACAGTAGCATGTTGTTGATAACCACGGCGGAGATGATTACAATTGGCCTCGACGTTATACGGCAGCACATGTGGATGGAGGACCACACCCATCCCCGGCGGTTGGTACTTCAACTGCCACCGCTCCATGTGCCCGCCGTCGCTATCCGGCGAGCAGCCAAAACTCGTTTTGTCTCTTTGCCCTAGGCAGCGTCGCGCCGCCCATTGCCACCGTGCCTATAAATGCCCCTCCTCCATCGCCACAAGTCCACACAGCAACCAACACCCAGTCTTCACTTCGATCCCCTGTTCTCTCCTCCGATGGCCGCCGGCGCTCTCTTCTTTCTCCACTTCTTCTTTCTCTTATCCGGATACGCCTTTGCGGACTCCTACGGGTGGGAATCCGCCCACGCCACCTTTTACGGCGGCAGCGACGCCTCCGGAACCATGGGTCAGCTCCATGTCTACAGTTTTTAAGAAATGTTTCCGGCGAACTCTTAATTTGCTGACTTTTTGTATTGGATTGATTGTTCGCTGTGCAGGAGGCGCTTGCGGGTACGGGAACCTCTACAGCACGGGCTACGGCACCAACACGGCGGCGCTCAGCACGGCGCTGTTCAACGACGGGCTCAGCTGCGGCTCTTGCTACGAGTTGCAGTGCGCCGACGACCCCCAGTCGTGCCTCCCCGGCTCAATCATCGTCACCGCCACCAACTTCTGCCCCCCAACCTACGACCTCCCCAGCGACAATGGCGGCTGGTGCAACCCCCCGCGCCCGCACTTCGACCTCGCCCAGCCGGCGTTCCTCCATATCGGGCAGTACCGAGCCGGCATCGTCCCCGTCTCCTTCCGCAGGTGCTCCATTCGCCATTTAACTTCCCTCGCCGGAATCAAGCAGTCACTAAAGCTCTGTTTTTTGTTACTCTACACTGCAGGGTGCCTTGCGTGAAGAAGGGAGGAATACGGTTCACCATCAACGGCCATTCCTTCTTCAACTTGGTCTTGATCACGAACGTGGCCGGAGCCGGCGACGTGCACTCCGTGTCGATCAAGGGGTCCAAGGGCGGGTGGCAAGCGATGTCGCGCAACTGGGGCCAAAACTGGCAGAGCAACTCGTTACTCGACGGGCAGAGTCTCTCCTTCCAGGTGACGACCAGCGACGGCCGGACGGTCACCAGCTTCGACGTGGCACCGGCCGGGTGGCAATTCGGCCAGACCTTTGAGGGTGGACAATTCTAACTAAGCTCATCAAGGAATTAAGGCTGATCGGACGCAGAGGTAGCTAGCTCATCAGGCAGCACCCGCAGGAGCCTCCTAAACTCTAAACCCCCCTAAACTATACACTATATATATACCCTGTAATTTAAAAGGCATTTGTGGAAATTATGGAAGCCAGGGCTTACCTTACAGTTACAGGGAAGGAAGGTAATGCACCTCAACCTAATTATGGATGTGTTGTGGAATTATCCACTCGAGTTCCTCTTATTTTATTAATATAATTTTGGTTTATTTGATTGAAGGAACAAACTGTTAGGCGAAATCTAAAATTATAGAATTACAATAAAATAGAAAGATTTATTCCTGGATATTACAGTAAAGGCAGCTTTGTTAACGATGAACAGACGTATATGATAATTACAGTTTTTTTTTAAAATAGATAATTCGTTTCTTCTATGCGGTACTTAAAAGCTCGAATGAATAATCGTTTTTCTATATACAACAACTAAACCATGCACCTTTAGCAATCATACAATGAATGGTTCCGGTCTGAGATCGAGGGAGGAGTCAACTTTTACAAGATTGTCCTATAACGACTTTTATAGAGTAGATGCTATTGGATCAGTTTCTTCAATCGGGTCGGCTTCTACTGGGTCGACTCGTAACTAATCTGCCTTAAGCGGGTTGGCACATAGCCAAGAAAATCCTAACAAATCGGCTCTTCTGAAAGAGACTAACCAGAGGTTAGAAGGGGGCCAAGGCAACTTGACTGCCCCTCTGACGCCCAAGTTAGATTTGGAGAGAAGAACGGAGAATAGTAGGAGAGCGCCCCTTTCCTTTATTCAATCTCATCATTCCAAACGACTACATAACCTCCTGTATTTGTAACCGACACAACCCTCCAGCTGATGCTCATTACTGTTGATAAGATGATCAACAAACCGTTTGACGTGATGCTAAAAATTCCCGTAATTGATGCGCCTCTTGCTCTACTCCTCTCTAGTTCAACCTCGTTAATCCGTTGGGCAAAGCCTTCTACTGATTTGACCCTTTGTTGAATTCGGCAAAATTACTCTAAATACTAGCAAGCTAATCCTAAATTACGATTGTTGAAAAAAAGAAAAATAATATAGTTGAAAATCAACCTCTATCCAACTAGAAATATATATTAGAAAAATAATACGTAAAGAGAAAAAATCTCAGAGAAAAATTCAATGATAGACACATAAAATGATGGGACCTACAAAAATAAAATGGTGAACTATGAATTTATATGTCTATATCTGAACTTTTCCTTAAGATTTGTTCTCGTTGCATATCATTGCTCTTTATATTATTATTTGGCTAGCAAACTCACAATTGTTTGATTGTAAAATTAACATCTTTGGCTGGTTTAACAAATATTAATTGGTTGCCACATCAGCCATTAATGACTTTATTTACTTGCTATTATTTTGACTATAATATAACTAATATTTGACTAATTGACAATGATTAAATAATCATCCAATCTCCTATAAAATGGAAGTTGCATCTCTCATTAGAAGTACGAAGAAATTCTATATTCTACGCAAAAGTTACAAAGCTTCTTTTTTCTCTACGTTTCTTACTCTCAAACAAGAGGGATAATCTTTCCCTTTTTTGAGAAAAGTTTTATTACTCTATGTAATACTCTCCTTCTAACAAACTTATAAATACAAAAGTGAGTTTTTGAGAGCGGTGCGTCATCTCGTGTAATCCAAAATTTCTGTGAATTTTTTACACGATATCAAAGCAAGTTGGTTGGTTCCGATAGGATATTTTGAGTTTATTCTGGGAGCTAGATCGATCAACCTTGACAAACTTTTATACATTTTGCAAATATGGGAGATTTGCAAACAAATTCAGCACAGCCTTATTTCTGTCCATCTATCATTCTCAATTCATCTAATTACTTTTCTTAGGCAACTCATATTAAGAGATCCTTAAGGCCACTCATATTAAGAGATCCTTAAACTCAAGGAATCTTTTGAAGTATATTACAAATGATCCTCTTGCAGAGCTGGACCTTTCTTTCAAAATTTGGAAAGAGGATGAAGTATTTATTCTTTTGTTAAATTTTATGGATAAAATCCATAGAACAATGGCCACTTGTGGCTGAGTGTCGAAGGTCCTTTAGGAGCAAATGAGTAATCTGTATGGACAAAAATTAAATCTGGAAATGATCTTTAAGATTAAAAGAAATATTGTAGATATCAAAAAGGAAGAAAAGATTCTTTCCCAACTATTTGGTAACTACTAAGATCTATGCAATGAATATAATACTTTGAGGCTAATTACAACCGACCTCAAAGTTTTACAACAACAAAGAAAGGAAGATATGATATTTGTCCTTCTTATGTCATTAGAAGAATCATACAAATCATATACAACGAGAATGAGACTTGAAGCCTAACAATCAAAGGATCATGGCTTCACTGTAAACCTAGAAGAACAAAAGGCAAATAAAGTTCAAGAATCCAAAGTTGTGTGTAGATACTATAAGAAGCCGAATCACACAAAGGAAAAATATGGGCAACTTTATCCACACAGAAGGCCTAATCACTTAAATAAAAAGGATCAATCATCCCATAACTCAGCCAAGATTGTAAATCTGGAAATCACCATCAATGACATCTCAAAGCTACTCGAGTAAGTAAAAATTGTAGGTGCAATCGACCTAAATTTGATCGGTACAATCATGTTTTTGAAGTGTCCATCAAAAAGTTTAAGTTAGACTTTCATATGTATTTGATATATATTTAAGTCATGTAGGACTTAGTGAAACACATGAGGAACTTGGTGCGGCCAAGTTTGGGAAGCTCATCCAAGGGCTTGGATCCTTGAGTCAGTGAAGGATGGTGTGGAAGACATCCGAGGGACTGCCGGATGAGGAGCAACAGAGTGAAGTCGAAGGAAGCGGATTTCAAGGCAACGTGAAGGTGTTAGAATGTATACTAAAAGTCTAGCTTTTTGTAAACATTTATTTTGAAATAAGAATCACATTTGTCAAATGTCTACATTTATGCTAAATGTAGTTGTCCGCTTAATTTATATTGTAGATAACATGGTGTGAGGAGACACACAGAAGTTTATGTTATCAGTTCCTTATAAATTATAAACAGCTGCTCACAACCAAGATGGAATGGGACAAACCATTGGAGTGGTTGTAGTGTAATTAAGTGTTAGTTTATCTTGACTAATAAATTACACTAGTACACTATGAGTCTATTGAGCAGGACCATTTGAGATAGTTTCTTTTATACTGACTATATTAAAGAACAAAACCTCTGTTATTATGGAATTACGTACTCTTAATCATGATATAATAACAAGCACGTATACTTAATATTTGTTTCTTTAATTTATCAAAGGGTGTGATTTAGTTCGTTAAATCAATAGGCCTGATAAGTTGGGAAATGATATTATTTTTATGGTGTGTTATTGATTATAGAATGAAACTGTGTCCTAGTAATCTAGGTTGATGATGCCCCCTTGAGAAGCTCATAAGGATTGGCATGTAAACCCTACAGGTGGACTTAGTCCGACATGACAATAAGGTTGAGTGGTACTACTCTTGGAGCTAGATATTAATTAAGTGAGTTGTCAATAACTCATTTAACTAGTAGACATTCAATATCTTAAACACAGGGAAACTAACACACTCATGATAAAAAGGAGCCCATATTGTAATATGGGGTTGGTGCGGTAGTGCAATAATAACTCTTTAGTAGTATGAGTTATTATTGATGAACTTGAGTTGGGTGTTCAAGGCGAACACGAGAAGCTCAAGCTCACCGGGAGACCAAAGCTAATTCCTCCTCTATGTCCCTATTTTAACCTCTTATATAAAGCCTTATATCCACCAAAGCCTAGCTTTTTAAGGCTCAAGCAAGGGGCCGGCCAAGCCTTGCTTGGAGACCAAGCTAAGCTTGGAGCCCAAAAGACTCGGGCCGGCCAAGCCTTGCTTGGTGCCCAAGCAAGGGGACGACCACACCATGATTAAGAAGGAAGTTTTATTTTTTGTAAAATCTTTCCTTTTATAGAGATCCATAAAAGGATTTAAAAGGATGATTTTAATATAAAACTTTCCTTTTTTAGATCGGTGATAAAAGGAAATAAACGGGGGTTTTTATTTTGTTAAAAACTTTCCTTTTTATGTTGGTTGGAAAAGAGAGTTTTAAATTTTAAGATCTTTCCTTTTATAGCTTTCTACAAATGAATAAAAAAGAGATTTGAAATCTTTCTGTATTTGTAGTCATCTATAATGTGAAAGAAAGATTTTAATTTTTTGATAAAACTTTCCTTTCTTGAAACCATATTTTTTTTAAATCTTATCTTTTATAGATATCCATAAAAATATTTAAAAGAGAGAGATTTTAATTTATAAAATATTCCTTTTATAACTATCCATAAAAGGGATTTTAAAAGAGAGATTTTAATTTTTGTTTAAAATCTTTCCTTGCTTGGAGCATAAGCTTGTGGCCAACCACACCATGATAGAAAAGGAAGTTTTATTTTTTGTTATAAAACTTTCCTTTTTTACCAAGACCAAGGAATATAAAAGAAGAGGGGTGCCTCACCTCATAACACATCTTCTATTCCTCTCTATTCTTCCTTGGTGGTCGCCCCTTATTCTTTCTCTTCTCTCCTTTTGTTTTCTCTCTTAGAGGCCGGCGGCATCAAAGGGGGAGATCTCTTGGTGGCTGGTTACTTGAAGGAGAAGAAGAAGAGAAGGAAGCTCTCTTGTCTAGCATCCCTTGGAGGTTAGTTGGTGGCCGGATCTTGGAAGCCTTGGAAGAAGCTTGGGTGGATTTCCTCTTAGAAGATCATCACCCACACGACGTCCTAGAGAAGGAGAGGAATACAATAGAAGATCAAGAGGTCTATAAGCTACGAAAGATATAACTAGTTATTAGTTTCCGCATCATAACTAGTTCTTCTTTTGTATAGATCTTGAAAAACCAAACACAAGAGGTTATCATTTTTGTTATCGATTTTATTCTTTTGATTTCATGTTTCGATAATGTGTTTCTATTGAGCTCTCTATAGTTAAATATAGTTTACTGTAAGAAGTTAAATATCTGATTTCTTTAAAAGGCTGTGATTAGGCAGTTGTGGATGATCTCATACCCAAGAATGCCTTGTGCCTCGCCACGTTTGACCTAGAAGCCGATCTTTGAAATATATATTTGATAACTTCTGTAATATGGTTTAACTTAGGAAGATCACATCGGTTGAACTTGGAGTAAGAATGTTAAGTTTTGTTCCCAATCCAATTTTAACTTCTAAAGGGAAATTTGGATTAATAATGTTAAGCATCGTTTGCAATCCAAATTTAACTTTAGTAGAGCACATGGGTAGCTATGATAGTTCTATGCTTGTACAAATTTTTGTACAGGGGAACTAGGATGGTATTCGGAGGAGCAACCAACAATTGGTATCAGTGCTAGGTTATAACCTCTGTGTGTTTGGTTTTTGTTTAATTATGCACATGTCATACATATTTTAGGTAGGATAATAGTAGAATGTGCAAATAGATTAACTCTGTGGTTGTAGGCTCCAACTATTATGGCCTATTGTGATTGTGTGTGACTAGACCCTTGGACATGTCAAGGGCATTTTATGTGTGTACATGATTGTACTTATTAAATACAGCAGGAGCTGTATTAGTTTTAGGATTTTACATTTTGTTCGATCTAGACTTTATGTACATTCCTTTGTGGTGTTGGTGCAACATCCCTCAGGTCAAGGTTGACCTGGTTGACCAAGCTTGAGTCTTGGTTTGGGTTTCGATGTTTGACAATGCAAGGTTGATTGAAGAAGAGTCAAGTAGGTCAAGGATGACCGGATACTTGACTGGGAAGTCCTAGTGAGTGAAGCTAGGCAGGAGGAAAATCCTGGTGAGTGAAGCCAGGTGAAAGACCTAGTGAGTGAAGCTAGGCAATTGGAAAAGTCCTGGTGAGTGAAGCCAGGCAAGAGAAATCCAGATGGGTCAAGGTTGATCAGACATCTGGTCCTGGTGAGTGAAGCCAGGCAAGAGAAATCCAGATGGGTCAAGGTTGATCAGACATCTGGTGAGAGTCCAAGTAGGTCAAAGGGATTGACCGGATACTTGGCACGAGAAAGAAAAGTCCAAGTAGGTCAGAGGGACTGACCGGATACTTGGCAAGAAGAGAAAAGTCCAAGTGGGTCAAAGGGATTGACCAGACACTTGGTGAGAGAGTCCTAGCTGGTCAAGGGTGACCGGATGCTAGGTCTTATGTACCAACAAGTCATGGTTGACTAGATGTTGGTTTAGGGGGCTTTGGACTTGGTTTTGGGCAAAAACCAAGTTTGGATTGATCCGTGGATTGATCCAGCAGGTTTGGATTGATCCGTGGATTGATCCAGCAGGTTTGGATTGATCCGTGGATTGATCCAGCAGGTTTGGATCGATCCATGGATCGATCCAGCAGATCTGGATCGATCAGTGGATCGATCCAAACGATTTGGATCGATCCGCCGATCGATCCGGTGAGTCCCCGCGAACAGAACCCCTCTGGATCGATCCGTGGATCGATCCAGAGGTCCCAATCGATCAGTGGATCGATTGGGACGCTGCTGCTTCGCACGATAAGCGCTGGATCGATCCGTGGATCGATCCAGGCATGTTTCCAGAGCACAGAGGCGATCCGTGGATCGATCCAAAGCCTCCCTGATCGATTGGGAGCAATCCAATCGATTGGGATTCGACCGTTGGCGTCGTTTATAGCTGTTGGCGTGCGATTCCTTCAGCAGAACTTCACCGATTCATTCCAGATTCATCACAGCTCCTCCCCAGCACTCTCTAAGCTCCTCACCGCCAGTTCTTGAAGGTTCTTGGAGGTTCATCCAAGTCAAGAGGCGAGTTGCAACGAGAAGAAGAAGAAGCTAGGGTTTTTACTGCATCTCTTGTAAGCTTTTGCTTATTCTTTACTACCCTTTCTTCTACTTGTATTGAGAGTCTTGTAGGGCTTCTCCGCCTTCGGTAGTTACCGAAAAGGAGTGTTTATTAGTGGAGGTGTGTGTGTGTGCGTGGATCCTTGGACTAGTCACCTCTTGTGAGGTGGATACCAAGTAAAATCCTATTGTTAGCATTGTTGTAGTTTGTTTCTTTGTATTCCGCTGCGCATCACTTTGAAGAAACAAGCAACGAAGCACGACGAGCACACGCGAAGCTATTCACCCCCCCTCTAGCTACTTTTCGGTCCTAACAAGTGGTATCAGAGCCCGGACTGCCAGAAGGTTTAACCGCCGACTGTGCACAAGAGCTATGGTCTGATTGAACCATGTGAGTACAATATTGACCTCGAACAAAGAAAGTGGGGCTCCTATGTTCGGATCAAGAGGACCAGACACCAGGCAGGAAGTCCTAGTAGGTCGGGTGGACCGAGGGGCAGAAAGTCCTAGTTGCGGCTAGGTAAGGAAGTCCTAGTAGGTCGGGTAGACCGAGGGGCAGGAAGTCCTAGTAGGTCAGGTAGACCGAGGGGCAGGAAGACCTGGTGGGTCGAGGATCGGACGTGGGAAACCCATGGTCCTTTGTTTGAGGGGGGGATTGTTGGGGTTGCAAGGTTGCAAACATAGTCCCACATTGAAAACATATGGAAAAGATCATGGGTTTATAAGAGAAAGATATCTCCATTGGCATGAGGCCTTTTGGGTAGAGCCCAAGAGCAAAACCATGAGGGCTTAGGCCCAAAGTGGACAATATCATGTAATTGTGGAGATATCTAAATTCTTTTCGATCCTACAAGTGGTATCAGAGCGAGGTTGCTCTTCACCGGAATCACCGCCGGAAGGGGCAAACATATCAAGAAAAGCTAGAGGGTGAAGAAGTTGGAGCAAATTCTTCAAGTTCAAGACTTTATCAAGCTCAACTTCAAGATGCAATTCCAAGATGGGCTTGGATTTGACACAAGGGTGGCTCCACCATACACTTCTACGAGTTTCGATTCTTGGAAATCAAGAATCGAAAATTTTCTTATGATGGAGATAGAGCAATGGTTTGCTCTAATGGAAGGCTTCAAGGCTCCAAGAAATTCAAAGGGCAAAGTTCTAAAGAAAAGCAAATGGAGCCCGGAGCAAGTCCAAAGGTGCGAGGCAAATGACAAAGTGACCAAGCTTTTGGTCAATTTATTGCCAAGCACCATCCTTTGCAAAATTGGAGAGTTTGAAGATGCAAAGGAGCTATGGAGCAAATTGGCCAAGCTTCATGAAGAGATCCCTCCACTGTACAAGATCATGAAGAATCCAGAGGGTGACTCTTTGGAGCAAGACCAAGAGGAGGACTCGAGGTTGAGAGGCTTAACCTCAAGAAGAGGAAATCCAAGAAGCTTCATCCTCAAGGAATGCAACGAAGGGAACAAGGAGGAGCATACTCCTTGTTTCATGTTCAAGATGATGAAGCCTCCACCTCTAGGATTGAGGGGAGCAATCCATGGTGCCGCCGGATAAAGAAGAAGGACAAGCTTCTACATCCGGGTCAAGTGAAGAAGAAGAAGATGGTGCCACCTCCGAAATTCAAGAAATAGCAAATGGAGGAGCAAGTGCCATCCCTACACAAGAAGGTATAAATGTTTCAATTAAAAATAAAAATCATATAATATGTTTTGAGTGTAGGGAAAGAGTGTAGAACAAGATGATGTGTGCCAACTTAGACAAGAAGAAGGGTCAAGTGGCGCAAAAGGGCAAGGAGAAGCCCGAGGAGACCATTCCGGAACAAAGAAGAGCAAGGAGCATATCATATGCTTCTCTTGCAATCAAAGGGGCATTACCGGAGTCAATGCCTCAAGGGAAGAAGATGGTCAAGGCTCAAGGAGGCATTAGTCAAGGGGAGCCTCCAAGGTAAAGAAGAAGGTAACATTTATTGAGCTTATCCCTTTACATTATGGTAAAAAGCATGATAGTTCTAATTTTTATCATTTTAATGCGATTTACCATAAGAATAGGAAGCATGAGGGCTTTAAGGAAAAGCATGTGGCCCTACATGCCAAAACTACTACACCTAAGGCTAGGAATGTAGGTAAAAGTCTAGGCAAGAACTCTAAGGATTGTAGCTACAAGCCTAGAAACAAAAATGCTCATGGACTTAATGGAAAACCAAAAATCAAGGACTTAGTGATGGAAAATCAAGTCTTGAGGTCAAGACTTGATAAAATGGAAAAGACCCTAAGAAGGATGGAAAATATCCTATTAGGCCAAAATGAGCATAGCCTAGGTCTAGGAGCACAAAGGTCATCCAATGGTCATAGAGGTTTGGGATACAAACCCAAAGCTAAAAAGGATGTGCCTAGTTATCATAGGGTTCCATATAGCTATGGAACAAACCCTAAGTCTAGAGGTCAAGTCCAAGATACAAGGGAAGATATCCCTAGAAGTATCTTTGCAACCAAAGTGACTAAGACTTCTAAGAAGTCTAAGAAAGTCACTAACAAGGTCACAAGAGAGGCTATCCCTAGAGTTGACCTAGAAAATGTGACCAAGGCTTCTAAGAAGCTCAACAAGGTCATTAGGAAGGTATCTAGAGAAGTTATTCCTAGTGAGTACCTAGAGCATCCAAGGAGCACCAATAGGTGTTGGGTTCCTAGGAGCATCTTCTCTACCCCATAGATGGGTTAGAGAGTGTCAACTCCGATTAGAAGGGTAGTTAACCCAACTTTGAGGAAATTGACACTCAAGGAGCATTTTCAAGGTTTTTGTTAACCTTTGAAAATGAAATGGAATTATTATTTACTCCTTGAAAGAGTAAAATGTGTCTAATGGTGGAAAATTGATTTTATCTTAAAAAGGCATAAATTGGGAAAACCTAGAGAAATACCAAGTTGGGATTTTGGTATTCTCTTAGAAATTTTAAGGCACTCCGGGCCTTGATTTATGTGATTACTCTTGAGGAAAAATGGAATATGCCAACATTTGAGGATAAGCTTAATTTCAATTGACATAAATTAATCAAGAGAATTAGAAATGCCCATTTAGGTTTTGGCACTCTCTTGAAGCACTTTGGGCAATCTAGGGTTTAAGTTTTAGGATTAGCTAAGATTAACGATACTTAGATAGGTAATCTAGGTATATTTTATTTATGCTAAACCTTGCCATGATTGTTTGCTCATAATATGCCATGACATCATATTTTATCTTATTTGTATTTTGCATTCATGACTTATCATGAAAAATACAAAAATACCATGTCATGTCATACATACATCATGTAGTTATAGGATATTTTCTTTTGAAAATTATTTCCTTTTGATGTATGCCATAACATAATCATGCATTAAGTTTAATTCCTTGTAAATTAAGGACAAATGGCATTTAACATCACTTATTAACAAGTGACATCCTAGGTGGATGTTTAATATCTTTAAAATGCCTAGATAGATATGCATGATCCCTAGAATAGGTTAAAACCAAAATCTCACATCTCACAAGGACTATAAGGTGACTTGTATGTGTTTAAGTGCACATTAGATACAAGTGAGATGTTAGGAAGATGAACAAAACTCAAGATGTTGATTTAGTGCATTCTTCTGAGTTTTAGGTTCATCAAAACACATAGTTATGTGTTTTCCCATCATTGGGAAAGCTAATGTACAAGTCATGTGCATTAAGCCCAAGGAACATGGTGGGATATTGGTTTTGAAAATGTTTTTAAAATAATTTTGGAAAACCTTGGTGAAGGCTATCTTTTGATAGTAATCACCATTGAATAGTTAGACACAAACTTGAAGAAAACACTAAAGTTTTTGCAAGTTCTCAAGTTTGTGTCAATCTTTGAAAATATGATGTATTTTCATAGAAAACTATTTTTCCATGATAAATTATACCCTAAATAATGTCTACACAAAGTTTTACGATTTTTGAAATTTTGTAGAATTCTCTAGGGGTTTCTGAAATTGGCTGAAATTGAATTTCAGCAATTTCAGGCCTCCAATCGATCAGTGGATCGATTGGAGTGCCTCAATCGATCAGCCGATCGATTGAAAAGGCATTTCTCGCGAGCAGAAGCTCGTTGGATCGATCAGCCGATCGATCCAAGAAGACTGAATCGATCAGTGGATCGATTCAGAAAGGTTCAATCGATTGGAACCCAACTCCAATCGATCCAAGTTGCTGATTTTGGCTGGGAAAGCCTGATTTCAGCATCCTTAAACCTAATTTAGTCTAGATAACCTTTCCAAACCCCTAAAAATACATGTGTATACATAGAAAGGGTGTTTTCATGTGAAAACAAGGATGGATTGGTTAAGGAAGGCTAAGTTGAAGTTTAGGTTGAGGTTTGTTTCAAATTTTGAATATTTGAACCTCAAAACTTCTAAAATTGGGTTTCCTAAAGTTTTGGGGATTCCAAGTCATTGTTGGTGCAATGACAGAAGTTACCACCATGTCTTTAGGGGGAGAGACTCTTTAAAGACATGAAAATTATTTTTCATGAACCTTGGAAGGTGGTCAACCTTCCGTTAAGAATATGCTCAAGGTTGAGCGTTTGAACTTTAATGGGGAGTGGATATCCTCATTGTTCAAGTGGCTTCAAGTGGATAATGCTCAAGGATGGGCATTTACCTACATTGGGGGAGAATGTAGGGTTAAGGTTAATGAAGGGTATGGGGCCTTCATTATCGTGTTGGTCACAACGAGTGAAGTTGTGAACAACGATGAGCAACTCTTCAGGGGGAGAGTTTTCAACAATGGGGCATTTGTTGAAGAGTGCCCAAAATTAAGGCACGGGTTGATGTGTGCTCAAAGATGGTTTGATGTGTGCCAATAGGGGAGAATGAAAGGGAGTAAGTTAGGCTTTCATTACCTAGAGGGAGTTTGCCCTCTTAGGGGGAGAATGAAGGGCTTAACTTATGTATTCATTACCTAGTGGCATGAAGAAGGTTTAGGCTATGGGATTAGCCTAACTTACATGTGGTATTGTAAGTGATAGTGTTGGTATTGTCAAACATCAAAAAGGGGGAGATTGTTGGTGCAACATCCCTCAGGTCAAGGTTGACCTGGTTGACCAAGCTTGAGTCTTGGTTTGGGTTTCGATGTTTGACAATGCAAGGTTGATTGAAGAAGAGTCAAGTAGGTCAAGGATGACCGGATACTTGACTGGGAAGCCCTAGCTGGGAAGCTAGGCAGAAGGAAATCCTGGTGAGTGAAGCTAGGCGGAGAAAGACCTAGTGAGTGAAGCTAGGCAGATGGAAAATCCCGGTGAGTGAAGCCAGGCAAGAGAAATCCAGATGGGTCAAGGTTGATCAGACATCTGGTCCTGGTGAGTGAAGCCAGGCAAGAGAAATCCAGATGGGTCAAGGTTGATCAGACATCTGGTGAGAGTCCAAGTAGGTCAAAGGGATTGACCGGATACTTGGCACGAGAAAGAAAAGTCCAAGTAGGTCAGAGGGACTGACCGGATACTTGGCAAGAAGAGAAAAGTCCAAGTGGGTCAAAGGGATTGACCAGACACTTGGTGAGAGAGTCCTAGCTGGTCAAGGGTGACCGGATGCTAGGTCTTATGTACCAACAAGTCATGGTTGACTAGATGTTGGTTTAGGGGGCTTTGGACTTGGTTTTGGGCAAAAACCAAGTTTGGATTGATCCGTGGATTGATCCAGCAGGTTTGGATTGATCCGTGGATTGATCCAGCAGGTTTGGATTGATCCGTGGATTGATCCAGCAGGTTTGGATCGATCCATAGATCGATCCAGCAAATCTGGATCGATCAGTGGATCGATCCAGAAGATTTGGATCGATCCGCCGATCGATCCGGTGAGTCCTCGAGAAGCCCTGGATCGATCCGTGGATCGATCGAGGCCAATCGATCGTGGATCGATTGGGACGCCGCTTCATGCGATAAGCGCCGGATCGATCCGTGGATCGATCCGCGATCGAGCAGAGGCGCTCTGGATCGATCCGTGGATCGATCCAAAGCCTCCCCGATCGATTGGGAGCAATCCAATCGATTGGGATTCGACCGTTGGCGTCGTTTATAGCTGTTGGCGTGCGATTCTTTCAGCAGAACTTCACCGATTGATTCCAGATTCATCACAGCTCCTCCCCAGCACTCTCTAAGCTCCTCACCGCCAGTTCTTGAAGGTTCTTGGAGGTTCATCCAAGTCAAGAGGCGAGTTGCAACGAGAAGAAGAAGAAGCTAGGGTTTTTACTGCATCTCTTGTAAGCTTTTGCTTATTCTTTACTACCCTTTCTTCTACTTGTATTGAGAGTCTTGTAGGGCTTCTCCGCCTTCGGTAGTTACCGAAAAGGAGTGTTTATTAGTGGAGGTGTGTGTGTGTGCGTGGATCCTTGGACTAGTCACCTCTTGTGAGGTGGATACCAAGTAAAATCCTATTGTTAGCATTGTTGTAGTTTGTTTCTTTGTATTCCGCTGCGCATCACTTTGAAGAAACAAGCAACGAAGCACGACGAGCACACGCGAAGCTATTCACCCCCCCTCTAGCTACTTTTCGGTCCTAACATGTGGAATATAGGATCGATATATGTAAAATTTTATTTTTGTCGCAGATCGTTTCCTTGCGAGGTGTGGTGCTATTTGAGGACCAGAGGCGCAACAAAAAAGGAAGCTCGATGGACGCGACGAAATGAGCCCTAGGGCTAGCGGCTAGTTTTGACGACTGTTAGGGCCGACAGCACACGGAGGACAATGATGGAAGAGACCATAATAGTTGAAAATTTACCTTTCCATATTTATTGCTTTTTATTTGTTGTGATGTGTGTGTGTGTGTATGTGATGTGTGCTTGCATGATAAAATCCTCATCTTAAATAACTAAGTGGTAGAGGGATTTATAAATAAATTCCACGGTCTCCATTACTGGTTTGTAAGTGATGCAAAAAAACTTATGCGTTGGCTCTGAGTGCCTCCCTCCACATCGGATGAGTTTGTTTGTGGATCACTAGATCAAACTTCCTTTATGGATGGTATAGGAAATTATTTAGGAGCATGTGATCTTCTCCAACTGAAGAGGCACAATCCTATTTAATGGACTAAGTATCAAGTAATGGTATACACTTAGGCGCATTTAATAGTATCCTCCCCATCGGAGTCACTGCTATTATTTGTATAACCAAAGGAATACCAACTATTAATTTTATTTGTCATAAAATAGGATGACAAGAATAAAATTAATGGGTAAAACCTTCTTTTATAAATATTTAAATTTGTATACGTCCACACTAACGTGAGATACAAAATTCACGGTATTTTGAGGTGTTGGTGAATTTAAATAATATTGTTTGAGGACTCAATATTATTCTAAATTCTAAAGTATTGACCAAAACCTATTTTGTCATTCTTATGACGACTTTCAACCCACTGGCTATTATATTGAAAGAGAACAAACTTACTGGTTCAAATTACATAGATTGGAAAAGAAACCTGGATATTATCCTTACTGCTAAAGGCTATAAGTTTGTACTGTTAGAGGTCTACCCTAATGAGCCTAATAGTGATTCTAGTGAAGAGGAGATTGAGTATTAGAAGAAATGGGTCAAGGCAGAAGGAACTCTTCAGACACCAGAATCGGGCTGCTAGGCAAGAGGCTATAAGAAATTTAATGACAGCTATCATGAAAGAGGGGACACCCATAAGGGATCATATCCTCAAGATGATGGCTTACTTGAACGAGATACACATCCTTGGAACTGAAATCGATGGGGAAACCCAAGTCGATATTATTCTCCAAACACTATCCAAAAGTTTTGAGCAGTTCCGCCTGAATTACAATATGAATAAAAGGATTTATTCATTGGTGGAACTACAGACAGAACTTCAGGTAGCAGAAGGGTTATTTTGTCATAATTCTCAAATTCACTTTGCTGAAAATGTTTCTACTTCTAAGTAGAAAGGCAAGAAGAAGAAAAAGAAACAAGCTGGCTTGGCAAAAAAAGTGAATCGATCTCTAGGCACTGGACTTAAAGAAGGAGTAAAGAAGCCGAAGGGAAAGTGCTTTATTTGCAAGCAGTCTGGACATTGGAAGGTGGATTGTCCTCGTAGGAAAGAGAACAATAAAGGTATATCTTATTCTCTAGTAGTTGAAATATGTTTAGCAGTGTTATCTACCAGTACCTGGTGTGTAGATACAGGAGCCACTGATCATGTCTACAATACATTGCAGGGGTTCTAGAAAACCCGACGACTATATGAGGGAGAGATAACCGTCTACATGGGCAATGCTATGAAAGTGGCGGCTGTTGCAGTGGGAGACATCTACTTATCATTCGATAGGAATAGAACTTTGATTTTAAGAAATTATCTTTATGTACCAAGTTTTAGAAAGAATTTAATTTCAGTTTCTAAACTATTTTTGGATGGATATACTATTTCTTTTGATGACAAAGTGGTTATCAAGAAAAATAGGATAATTATCTGTTCTGGTACTTTAGTTAATAATTGTATGGTCTAAATCCAATAACTCTCACAAAGCAACAAATGGAAATTAATAACACATCCTCTAATTCTAATAAGAGAAAGGAACCTTCAAATATGAACCAAATATATCTTTAACATCTAAGACTTGGTCATATTAACTTGAGTAGGATTCAAAAGCTAATAACCGATGAACTCTTGGGTTCATTAGTGTTGGAAAACTTTCCAACTTGCGAATCCTGCTTGGAAGGAAAAATGACCAAGAGACCTTTTAAGGCCAAGGGGTATAGAGCAAAAGATGTGTTGGAATTGGTTCATTTTGATTTATGTGGACCTATGACTATCCAGGAGAGAGGTGACTTCGAATATTTCATCTCTTTCATAGACGACTATTCGAGATATGGATACATTTACTTGTTGCGCCGCAAGTCTGAGTGTTTTGATAGTTCAAAGAGTATAAGGTTGATGTGGAGAAACGTCACGGTAAAAGTATCAAGACACTACGGTCTGATCGTGGTGGCGAGTACCTCTCAGGAGAGTTTAGGAATTACTTATTAGGGGTTGGAATTCATTCCCAATTGTTTGCACCTGGTACACCCCAACAGAATGATGTGGTAGAACGAAAGAATAGGACTCTTATGGAAATGGTTAGATCGATGATGAGTTATTCAGAATTACCAAATTCATTTTGGGGATATGCTTTAGAAACGACAGTGTACATTTTGAACTTGGTACCTTCTAAATCAGTACCCTCTACTCCCATGGAATTATGGAATGGGCGTAAGCTTAGTCTAAGTCATATTCGGATATAGGGTAGTCCAGCACATGTGCTGAAGGAAGATACTAATAAGTTGGAATCTTGTACAGAAGTTCGCCTGTTTATAGGTTATCCCAAAGGAATGAAAGATGATTTGTTTCATAGTCCTAAAGATCAGAAGGTCATTGTTAGCACGAATGCCCGATTTTTAGAAGAAGACTATGTAATAAACCATAAGCCCATGAGTGAAATTATTCTAGAAAAAATGAGAGAGGACACGTCTACTTTAGTACCAAGAGTGCAAGATGAAATATCACAAAGAAACTGTAACACATATCACAAATGATACACAACTACAGACAGTGCCTTGTCGTAGTGGGAGGGTTGTGAGGCAACCTGAGAGATTCATATTTTTAGAAGAGTCTTCGGACTTGATCCTAGGTAAACATGAATATGATCTCCGAACATATGACGAAGCACTCCAATATAAAGATGCAGTATCTTGGCAAAGAGAGATGAACTCTGAAATAGAATCTATGTATTCTAGCAAAATCTGGGAGCTAGTAGAATTATCAAATAGTGTAAAAGCTATTGGATGTAAATGGATCTACAATAGGAAAAGAGGGACAGACGAGAAGGTGGAAACCTTCAAAGCAAGGCTTGTTGCGAAGGGGTATACTCAGAAAGAGAGAATCGATTATGAGGAAATCTTTTCACCAGTATCTATGCTTAAGTCTATCCGGATATTCTTATCTATTGCTGCTCATATGGATTATGAGGTTTGGCAAATGGATGTCAAGACAGCTTTCCTTAACGGTAGTCTTGAATAAAACATCCATATGAAACAACCAGAGGGGTTTATTGCAAAGGGCAAAGAACATATAGTGTGCAAACTCAATCGGTCAATTTATGGACTGAAGCAAACTTTAAGATCTTGTAACATCCAGTTTAATGAAGTAATCTAGTCATATGGATTTATTCAATGTCAGGATGAGTCTTGTGTATACAAGAAGTGTGATGGAAATGTGGTGGTATTTCTTATACTATATGTAGATGACATTTTGTTAGTTGACAACAATATCAAAGTATTGTCAGAAGTATGGGTATGGTTGTCCAAGTAATTCGATATGAAGGACTTGGGAGAATGTGCACATATTCTCAGGATCAAAGTAATAAGGGATCGCAAGAAAAGAATATTGTGCTTATCCCAGGCTTCATATATCGATACGATCCTAGCTCGTTTTAGCATGCAAGACTCCAAAAAAGGTTTTCTACCTTTTCAGCATGGAGTATCTTTATCTAAAGAGATATCTCCGAAGACATCAAAAGAGATAGAAGAGATGAAGACAGTTCCTTATGCTTCAGCTGTAGGAAGCCTAATGTATGTTATGTTGTGCACGAGACCGGATATCTATTTTGTTGTGGGCATAGTTAGCAGATATCAAAGTAATCCGGGACAAAGACATTGGACTGCCGTAAAGCATATATTAAAGTACCTGAGAAGGACTAGAGATTATATGCTGGTATACCAAGCAGATGATTTGCTCCCTATGGGTTACACGGATTCTGACTTCCAATCAGATAGGGACAATAGTAAGTCTACATTAGGCTATATGTTTACTTTAGGAGGTGGAGCCATATCATGGAGGAGTGTTAAGCAAAAATGCGTTTCAGACTCAACCATGGAAGCTGAGTATGTGGCAGCCTCTGAGGCAGCCAAAGAAGCTGTATGGCTCTAGAACTTTTTGATGGACTTAGATGTGATTCCTGATTTGCCCAAAATCATCACAATTTATTGTGATAATAGCGGTGCAGTGGCAAACTCGAAGGAACCACGAGCCCATAAGGCAAGTAAACACATTGAGCGCAAGTACCACATGATATGAGACATCGTAAAGCGAGGAGAAGTTGTTGTAGTCAAGATTGCATCAGCAGATAACTTGGCAGATCCTTTTACTAAGGCCCTTCCGGCGAAAACTTTTGATCGGCATGTTGAGGGGATGAGAATCAGATGTATGGCAGCTTTTAGGGCAGCATAATCTTTTAGTTTAAGTGGGAGATTGTTAGAATGTATACTAAAAGTCTAGCTTTTGTAAACATGTATTTTGAAATAAGAATCACATTGGTCAAATGTCTACATTTATGCTAAGTGTAGTTGTCCGCTTAATTTATATTGTAGATAATATGGTGTGAGGAGACACACAGAAGTTTATGTTATCAGTTCCTTATAAATTATAAACAGCTACTCATAACCAAGATGGAATGGGACAAACCATTGGAGTGGTTGTAGTATAATTAGGTATTAGTTTATCTTGACTAATAAATTACACTAGTACACTATGAGTGCATTGAGCAGGACCATTTGAGGTAGTCTCTTTTTATACTAACTATATTAAAGAATAAAAGCTCTGTTATTATGGAAGTGCGTACTCTTAATCATGATATAATAATAAGCACATATACTTAATATTTGTTTTTTTAATTTATCAAAGGGCGCGATTTAGTTCGTTAAATCAATAGGCTCGATAAGTTGGGAAATGATATTATTTATATGGTATGTTATTGATTATAGAATGAAAATGTGTCCTAGTAATCTAGGTTGATGATGTCCCGTTGAGGAGCTCATAAGGATTGACATGTAAACCCTACAGGTGGACTTAGTCCAACATGACAATAAGGTTGAGTGGTACTGTTAGAGTATATACTAAAATTCTAGCTTTTTATAAACATTTATTTTGAAATAAAGAATCACATTGGTCAAATGTCTACATTTATATGCTAAGTGTAGTTGTTCAATTAATTTATATTGTAGAAGATCATGTTATTAGTTCCTTATAAATTATAAAAAGTAGCTCATGACCGAGATGGAAAGGAACAAACCATTGGAATAGTCGTGGTGTAATTTGGTATTAGTTTATCTTGACTATATAATTACACTAGTACACTCTGAGTGTATTGAGCAAGACCATTTAAGGTAAGTTCTTTTTATACTGACTGAATAAAAGAACAAGACCTTTGTTATTATGAAAGTGTGTGCTCTTAATCATGATATAATAACAAGCACATATACTTAATATTCATTTCTTTAATTTATCAAAGGGTGTGATTTAGTTCGATAAATCAATATGCTCGATAAGTCGGGAAATGATATTATTTATATAGTGTGTTGTTTATTATAGAATGAAACTGTGTCCTAGTAATCTAGGTTGATAATGTCCCCAAGAGGAGCTCATAAGGATTGACATGTAAACCCTGCAGGTGGACTTAGTCCGACATGACAATAAGCTTGAGTGATACTACTCTTGGAGCTAGATATTAATTAAAATGATTTGTCAGTAACCCATTTAATTAGTGGGCATTCAATATCTTAAACACAGGAAGACTAACACACTCATGTTAAGAAGGAGCCCATATAGTAATATGGGATTGGTGCGATAGTTCAATAATAACTCTTTAGTGGTATGAGTTATTATTGATGAACTCGAGTTGGGTGTTCGGGGTGAACACGGGAAGCTCAAGTTCATCAGGAGACCAAAACCAATTCCTCCTCTCGGTCCCTAGCATAGCCTCTTAAATTATAAAGTGGTATACCCACCCATACCCACCTTCTTACCCATCCTAGGTGGCCGGCCAAGCCAAGCTTGGAGCCCAAGCAAGGATCGGCGACATCAAGGCTTGGATGGATCAAGTGGTGGCCAGCCCTAGCTTGGAACCCAAGCTTAGGTGACCGTCCACAATAAATTAAATGGATTTTTTTATTAAAATATTTCCTTATGTGGAAGCCATGGTTTTAAAAGAGAGTTTAAAATTTAAATATTTCCTTTTATAAGTTTCTACAAAAGATTAAGAGAAATGTTTGATATCTTTTCTTATTTGTAGTTATAAGGAAGATTTTAATTTTTGATAAAACTTTCCTTTTATGTAACCATCCTCATGATTTTAATAGAGAGTTTTAAAATTAAATGTTTCCTTTTATAGCTTTCTACAAAAGATTAAGAGAAAGATTTGATATCTTTCCTTATTTGTAATTAAAAGGAAGATTTTAATTTTAGAGAAAACTTCCCTTTTTGTAAATCATCCACATATTTTAATAGAGAGATTTTAATTTATAAAAGTTTCCTTTTATAACCAACCATGAAGGGAATTTTTAAAAAAGAAATTTTTATTTTAAAAATTTCCGGAAATAAATTAGAAAATTTTAATTTTGTGTTTAAAACTTTCCTTGTTTGGAGGGATTAAGGTGGCCGGCTATATATAGATTAAAAAAGAAATTTTTATTAAACTTTCCTTTCATTGGCAAGGAGAATAAGGAAGTTTTTATTAAAACTTTCCTTATTTGCCAAGGCCAAGGAATATAAAAGAGAGGGTAGAGGTGTCTCACCTCATAAGAACATATATATAGTATTCCTCTCTTTTCTTCCTTGGTAGTGGTCGACCCTTCTCTTCCTCCTCTTCCCCTATTCTTCTTCTTAAGTGGCCAACGACATCATCTTCTTCGAAAAATCTTGGTGGCCGAATTTTGCTTGGAGAAGAAGAAGAGATAGGAGGCTTTTGTTTCTTAGCATTCCTTGGAGCTTGGTTGGTGGCCGAATCTTGAGGAGTTTGTTGATTGGCCGAAACTTTCTTGAAGAAGAAGGAAGCTTGGGTGGATTCTCGTCTCGGTAGATCGTTGCCTACACGACGTCCGAGATAAGAAGTGGAATATGGCAGAAGATCGTGAGGTCTATAAGCTATAAAAGGTATAACTAGTTATTAGTTTCCACATCATAACTAGTTCATCCTTTTGTTTAGATCTTGAAATACCAAAACAAGAACCTAATGAATCTAGGTAATCGAATTTATGTTTTCGATTTTGTGTTTCTTTTGTTTTTTGAACTTGTGATTCGATTGTTCTTAATGGTTAAACCTAGGGTTACTATAAGGAGATTAAATATTGAATTTCTTTGAAAGGCTTTGTCGAGGCAGTGGTGGATGATCCCATACCTAAGAAGGCCTAGTGCCTCACCATGTTTGACCTGAGAGCCAATCTCTGAAATAAATATTTAATCAAATTTGTAACATGGGTGGATTTGGATCAATAATGTTAAGCATCATTTGCGATCCAAGTCTAAACCTCTAAGAACAGATAAGTTAAATTTGGAATCAATAATTTTAAGTTCTGTTTGCGATTCTAAGTTTAATTTCTAAAGAACACAATAGGTTGTTAGGAAAGGTTCAGGACTTGTACAAAATTTTTATACAAGGGAACCGGTTCGATATTCCGAGTAGCAACCAACAATTGGTATATGAGCTAGGGTTTGCCTCTATGTGTTTGGTTTTCAGTTTAATTATGCACATGTCATACATAATTTAGGCAGGATAATAGTAGGATATGCTAACTCTGTGGTTGCAGGCTCCAACTATTATGGCTTATTGTGATTGTGTGTGATTGGACCCTTGGACATGTCAAGGGAATTTTATATGTGTGCATGATTGTATTTATTAAATACAGTAGGAGCTATATTAGCCCTAGGATTTTACATTTTTGTTCGATCTAGACTTTATGTATATTCCCTTGTGGAATATAGGATCGATATATGTAAAATTTTATTTTTGTCGCGGATCTTATCCTTGCGGGGTGTGGTGCTATTTGAGAACCAGAGGCGCAGCGGAAAAGGAAGCTCGATGGACCCGACGACATGAACCCTAGGGCGGGAACACACGGAGAACAATGATGGAAGAAGCCATAATAGTTAGAAAATTAATTTTCATATTTATTGATTTTATTTACTGTGATGTGTGTGATGTGTGATGAATGCTTACATAGTTAAAATTCCTCACTTTAAACAGCTAAGTGGGAGAGGGATCTTTAAATAAATTCCACAGTCTCCATTACTAGTTAGTAAGTGATGCAATAAACTTGCGTGTTGGCTCTGAGTGCCTCCCTCTACAACGGATGAGTTTGTTGCGGATCACTAGATCAAACTTCCTTTATGGATGGTTATAGGGAATTATTTAAGAGCGTGTGATCTTCTCCAACTGAAGGGGCGTAATCCTATTTAATGGACTAAGTATCAAGTAATGGTATACACTAAGACGCATTTAATAGTATCCTCCCCAACGGAGTCAATGCTATTGTTTTACGTGACCAAAGGAATACCAACTATTAATTTATCATAAAGCTAGGTAAAACCCCCTCTTACAAATGTCTGAATTTGTATACGTCCACACTAACGTGACATATAAAATTCACGGTGTTTGAGGTAATTTTATTTGTGATAAAGTTAGGTTGACAAAATAAAATGAGTAAAACCTCCTCTTACAAATAATTGAATTTGTATACGTCCACACTAAGGTGGCATACAAAATTCATGGTGTTTGAGGTAATTTAAGGTTGACAAGATAATTAATGGGTAAGACCCTCCTCTTACAAATATTTGAATTTGTATACGTCCACACTAATAGGGCCTACAAAATTCACGATGTTTGAGGTGTTGGTGAATTTAAATGATATTGTTTTAAGGAATCAATATTATTTTAAATTCAAAGTTTTGACCAAATATTTGATCAAAGACAGACCAACTATTAATTTTATTTATCATAAAGTTAGGTTGACGAGATAATAAAATTAATGAATAAAATCTCCTCTTAAAGTTTGAATTTATATACGTCCACACTAACGTGGCATACAAAATTCACGGGGATTTTTGAGGTATTGGTCTTGACCAAATATTTTTATGATTCTTAGGATTTCAAATGTTTGTCAATCCCCTAGTTGTTATACTATAGAATAGACTTAGTAGTCCCAATTATAATGATTGGAAGCAAAACTTGGACACTAAGGTGGACTGTCCTCTCAGAACTGAGAACAATAAAGGTGTTTTTTATTCATTAGTTGTTGAAACATATTTAGTAGTGTTATCTACCGGTACCTGGTGTGTAGATACGGGAGCCACTGATCATGTCTGCAATTCATTGCAAGGGTTCCAGGAAACCTGACAACTATATGAAGGGGAAATCATCATCTACATGGGAACTGCTGCAAAAGTAGCAGCTGTTGCAGTGGGAGATGTTTATCCTCTGATAGGAATAAAACATGGATTTTGAGAAATTGTCTATATATACCAAGTTTAGAAAGAACTAGATTTCAATTTCTAAACTATTCAAAGAACTTGATATTCTGTCTCTTTTGATAACAAAGTTGTTATCAAGAAAAAGAGAGAAGTTATCTGTTCTAGTACGTTGGTTGACGATTTATATAAATCCAATAAATTCTATGATGCAATAAATGAAAATTAATAACACATCTTCTAACTCTAATAAGAGAAAGCAACCTTCAAAAATGAACCAATCATATCTTTGGCATCTAAGGTTAGGTCATATTAACTTGAGTAGGATTCAAAGGATAATAGCCGATGAACTTTTGGGTTCATTGGTGGTGAAAACTTTCCAACCTGCGAGTCTTGCTTAGAAGGAAAAATGATCGAGAGACCTTTTAAGTCTAAGGGGTATAGAGCCAAAGACGTGTTGGAATTGATTCATTCTTATTTATGTGGACCTATGACTATCCAGGCAAGAGGTGGTTTCGAATATTTCGTCTCTTTTATAGACGACTATTCGAGATACGGGTACATTTACTTGATGCGCCGCAAGTCTAAGTACTTTGATAACTTCAAAGAGTACAAGGCTGATGTGGAGAAATGACAAGGTAAAAGTATCAAGACACTACGGTGAGATCGTAGTGGCGAGTACCTCTTAGGAAAGTTCAGGAGTCACTTATCAGAAGTTGAGATTCATTTCCAACTGACTGCACCTGGTACACCCCAACAGAATGGTGTAGTAGAATGAAGGAATAAGACTCTTATGGAAATAGTTAGATCAATGATGAGTTATTCAGAATTACCAAATTTGTTTTGAGGATATACTCTGGAAACGAAAGTGAACAAAGTACCTTCTAAGTCAGAACCCTCTACTCCCATAGAATTGTAGAATGTGCGTAAGCCTAGTTTGAAACATATTTGGATTTGGGGTAGTTCAGCACATATGCTGAAAGGAGACACTGATAAGTTGGAATTAAGAACAGGAGTTCACTTGTTTGTGGGTTATCCTAGAGAAACGAAAAGAGGTTTATAGTCCTAAAAGTCATAAGGTCATTGTTAGCACCAATGCCTGATTTTTAGAAGAGGACTATGTTATGAACCACAAGTCCATGAATAAAATTGTTCTTAAGGAAATTAGAGAAGACACATTTAAACTAATACCAACTGTACAAGATGTGATACCACAAGAAACTGCAACACGTGTCACAAATGATGCACAATCACAGACAGTGCCTCGTTGTAGTGGGAGGGTTGTGAGGCAACCTGAGAGATTCATATTTTTGGGAGAGTCTTCGGACTTGATCCCTGGTAAACATGAACTTGATCCCCGGACATATGACGAAGCACTCCAGGATAAAAATGCAGTATCTTGGCAAAGAGCGATGAACTCTGAAATAGAATATATGTATTCTGACAAAATCTGGGAGCTTGTAGAACCATCAAACAATGTAAAAGCTATTGGATGTAAATGGATCTATAAAAGGAAAAGAGGGATAGATGGAAAGGTGGAAACCTTCAAAGCAAGGCTTGTTGCGAAGGGATATACTCAGAAAGAGGGAATCTATTATGAGGAAACCTTTTCGCCAGTAGCTATGCTTAAGTCTATCCGGATACTCTTATCTATTGCTACTCATATGGATTATAAGGTTTGGCAAATGGATGTCAAGACAGCTTTCCTTAACGGAAGTCTTGAAGAAAATATCCATATGAAGTAACCAGAGGGGTTCATTGAAAAAGGCAAAGAGCATCTAGTGTGCAAGCTAAATCGGTCTATTTATATACTGAAACAAGCTTCAAGGTCTTGGAACATCTGATTTAATGAAGTAATCCAGTCATATGGATTTATTCAGTGTCCGGATGAGTCTTGTGTATACAAGAAGTGTGATGGAAACGTGGTAACATTTCTTGTACTATACGTAGATGACATTTTGTTAGTTGGAAACAATATCAAAGCGTTGTTGGAAGTAAGGGTATGGTTGTTCAAACAATTCGATATGAAGGACTTAGGAGAATGTGCACATAATCTTGGGATCAAAGTAATAAGGGATCTTAAGAAAAGGATGTTGTGCTTATCCCAAGCTTCATATATCGATACAATCCTTGCTCGTTTTAACATGCAAGACTCCAAGAAAGGTTTTTTACCTTTTAGGAATGGAGTAGATTTATCTAAAGAGATGTCTCCGAAGATATCAAAGAAGATAGAGGACATGAAGGCAGTTTATTATGCTTCGGCTATCGGAAGCCTAATGCATGCTATGGACGAGACTGGATATCTATTTTACCGTGGGCATGATTAGAAGATATCAAAAGTAACCCAGGACATGGACATTAGACTGCTGTAAAGCATATATTGAAGTACTTAAGAAGGACTAGAGATTATATGCTGGTTTACCAAGTAGATGATTTGCTCCCTGAAGGTTACATGGATTTTTGACTTCCAATCAAATAGAGACAATAGTAAGTCGACCTTGGGGTTTTCTGTTTACTTTAGGAAGTGAAGTCATAACTATGGAGGAGTGTTAAGCATTGGTGCTTTTTCAGACTCTACTATGGAAGCTAAGTATATGGCAGCCTCTGAGGCAGCCATAGAAGCTGAATGGCTCAGAAACTTCATGATGGACTTAGATGTGATTCTTGATTTGCCCAAAAAAATTATTATAGTGTATTGTAATAATAAGTGGTGCAGTAGCAAACTCGAAGGAACCATAAGCTCATAAGGCAAGTAAACACATAAGAGCGCAAGTACCACCCAATACGAGACATCGTATAATGAGGAAAAGTTGTTGTCGCCTAGATTGTATCAGATGATAACCTGGAAGATCTTTTCACTAAGGCCCTTAAGGCAAGAGCTTTTGATGGGCTATTGAGGGGTTGGGAATCATATGTATGGCAGGGTATATAGCAGCATAGTCTTTTAGTATAAGTGAGAGATTGTTAGAGTGTATACTAAAAGCCTAGCTTTTTGTAAACATTTATTTTGAAATAAAGAATCACATTGGTCAAATGTCTACATTTATATGCTAAGTGTAGTTGTTCAATTAATTTATATTGTAGATAACATGGTGGGTGGTGTCACAGGTTTCATATAAATTATAAATAGTAGCTCACGATTGAGATGGAAAGGAACAAACCATTAAAATAGTCATGGTGTAATTTGGTATTAGTTTATCTTGAATATATAATTACAATAGTACACTCTGAGTGTATTGAGCAAGACCATTTAAGGTAAGTTCTTTTTATACTGACTGAATAAAAGAACAATACCTTTGTTATTATGGAAGTGTGTGCTCTTAATCATGATATAATAATAAGCACATATACTTAATATTCATTTCTTTAATTTATCAAAGGGTGCGATTTAGTTCGATAAATCAATATGCCCGATAAGTAGGGAAATTATATTATTTATATGGTGTGTTGTTGATTATAGAATGAAAATGTGTCCTAGTAATCTAGGTTGATAATATCCCCAAGAGGAGCTCATAAGGATTGACATGTAAACCCTGCAGGTGGACTTAGTCCGACATGACAATAAGGTTTAGTGGTACTACTCTTGGAGCTAGATATTAATTAAAGTGAGTTGTCAGTAACTCATTTAATTAGTGGACATTCAATATCTTAAACACAGGGAGACTAAC
This sequence comes from Zingiber officinale, assembly GCF_018446385.1. Taxonomy (NCBI): domain Eukaryota; kingdom Viridiplantae; phylum Streptophyta; class Magnoliopsida; order Zingiberales; family Zingiberaceae; genus Zingiber; species Zingiber officinale. The sequence continues at coordinate 16,291,068 of NC_056006.1, read as the reverse complement.
ACACACATGATAAGAAGGAGCCCATATAGTAATATGGGATTGGTGCGGTAGTTCAATAATAACTCTTTAGTGGTATGAGTTATTATTGATGAACTCGAGTTGGGTGTTCAGGGCGAACATGGGAAGCTCAAGTTCATCGGGAGACCAAAATCAATTCCTCCTCTCGGTCTCTGTCGTCGCCTCTTAAATTATATAGTGTTATACCCACCTTCTTACCCATCCTAGGTGGTTGGCCAAGCCAAGCTTGGAGCCCAAGCAAGGGTCGGCGACATCAAGGCTTGGATGGATCAAGTGGTGGCTGGTCCTAGCTTGGAGAACAAGCTTAGGTGGCCATCCACAATAAATTAAAAGGATTTTATTTTTTAAAATCTTTCCTTATGTGGAAGCCATAGTTTTTAAAGAGAGTTTAAAATTTAAATATTTCCTTTTATAAGTTTCTACAAAAGATTAAGAGAAAGGTTTGATATCTTTCCTTATTTGTAGTTAAAAGGAAGATTTTAATTTTTGACAAAACTTTCCTTTTATGTAACCATCTTCATGATTTTAAAAGAGAGTTTTAAAATTAAATCTTTCCTTTTATAGCTTTCTACAAAAGATTAAGAGAAAGATTTGATATCTTCCCTTATTTGTAATTAAAAGGAAGATTTTAATTTTAGAGAAAACTTCCCTTTTTGTAAATCATCCACATGTTTTAATAGAGAGATTTTAATTTATAAAAGTTTCCTTTTATAACCAACCATGAATGGAATTTTTAAAAGAGAAATTTTTATTTTAAAAATTTCCGGAAACAAATTAGGAAGTTTTAATTTTGTGTTTAAAAATTTCCTTGTTTGGAGGGATTAAGGTGCCCGACCATATATAGTTTTAAAAGGAAATTTTTATTAAACTTTCCTTTCATTGGCAAGGAGAATAAGAAAGCTTTTATTAAAACTTTCCTTATTTGCCAAGGCCAAGGAATAAAAAAGAGAGGGTAGAGGTGTCTCACCTCATAAGAACATATATATAGTATTCCTCTCTTTTCTTCCTTGGTAGTGGCCGACCCTTCTCTTCCTCCTCTTCCCCTATTCTTCTTCTTAAGTGGCCAGCGGCGTCATCTTCTTGGAGAAATCTTGGTGGTCGAATTTTGCTTGGAGAAGAAGAAGATATAGGAGGTTTTTGTTTCTTAGCATCCCTTGGAGCTTGGTTGGTGGCCGAAGTTCTTCATCTTGAGGAGTTTGTTGATTGGCCTAAACTTGCTTGAAGAAGAAGGAAGCTTGGGTGGATTCTCATCTCGGTAGATCGTTGCCCACACGACGTCCGAGATAAGAAAAGGAATACAGCAGAAGATCGTGAGGTCTATAAGCTATAAAAGGTATAACTAGTTATTAGTTTCCACATCATAACTAGTTCATCCTTTTATTTATATCTTGAAATACCAAAACAAGAGCCTAATGAATCTAGGTAATCGAATTTATATTTTCGATTTTGTGTTTCTTTTGTTTTTCGAACTTGTGATTCGATTGTTCTTAATGGTTAAACCTAGGGTTACTATAAGGAGATTAAATATTGAATTTCTTTGAAAGGCTTTGTCGAGGCAGTGGTGGATGATCTCATACCCAAGAAGGCCTAGTGCCTCGCCATGTTTGACCTGAGAGCCGATCTCTGAAATAAATATTTAATCAAATTTGTAACATGGGTGGATTTAGATCAATAATGTTAAGCATCATTTGCGATCCAAGTCTAAACCTCTTAGAACAAATAAGTTAAATTTAGAATCAATAATGTTAAATTCTGTTTGCGATTCTAAATTTAATTTCTAAAGAACACAATAGGTTGTTAGGAAAGGTTCAGGACTTGTACAAAATTTTTATATAGGGGAACCAGTATGATATTCCGAGTAGCAACCAACAGGTACTACTCTTGGAGCTAGATATTAATTAAGTGAGTTGTCAGTAACTCATCTAATTAATGGGCATTCAATATCTTAAACACAGGGAGACTAACACACTCATGATAAAAAGGAGCCCATATTGTAATATGAGATTGATGTGGCAGTGCAATAATAACTCTTTAGTGTATGAGTTATTATTGATGAACTTGAGTTAGGTGTTCGGGACGAACACGGAAAGCTCAAGCTCATCGGGAGACCAAAGTCAATTCCTCCTCTAGGTCCCTATTGTAGTCTCTTATATAAAGCCTTATATCCACCAAATCCTAGCTTCTTAAGGCTCAAGCTAGGGCTGACCAAGCCTTGCTTGGAGACCAAGCAAGGGGCCTGCCAAGCTAAGCTTGGAGCCCAAGCTAGGGTTGGCCAAGCCTTGCTTGGTGCCCAAGTAAGGGGCCGCCCACACCATGATTAAGAAGGAAGTTTTATTTTTTGTAAAATCTTTCCTTTTATAGAGATCCATAAAAGGATTTAAAGGATGATTTTAATATAAAACTTTCCTTTTTTAGATCGGTCATAAAAGGAAATAAAAGGGAGTTTTTATTTTGTTAAAAACTTTCCTTTTTTATGTTGGTTGGAAAAGAGTGTTTTAAATTTTAAGATATTTCCTTTTATAGCTTTCTACAAAGGAATAAAAGAGATATTTGAAATCTTTCTTTATTTGTAGTGATCTATAATGTGAAAGAAAGATTTTAATTTTTTGATAAAATATTTTATAGATATTTTAAATCTATAAATAAAATATCTTATCTTTTATTTTAAATCTTATCTTTTATAGATATTCATAGAAGGATTTAAATTATAAAATATTCCTTTTATAACTATCAATAAAAGGGATTTTAAAAGAGATATTTTAATTTTTGTTTAAAATCTTTCCTTGCTTGGAGCATAAACTTGTGGTTGGACACACCATGATAGAAAAGGAAGTTTTATTTTTTCTTATAAAACTTTCCTTTTTTGCCAAGACCAAGGAATATAAAAGAGAAGGGGGGTGCCTCACCTCATAACACATATTCTATTCCTCTCTATTCTTCCTTGGTGGTCGACCCTTATTCTTTCTTTTCTCTCCTTTTGTTTTCTCTCTTGGAGGTCGGCGGCATCAAAGGGGAAGATCTCTTGGTGGCCGGTTGCTTGAAGGAGAAGAAGAAGAGAAGGAAGCTCTCTTATCTATCATCCCTTGGAGGTTAGTTGGTGGCCGGATCTTGGAAGCCTTGGAAGAAGCTTGGGTGGATTTCCTCTTGGAAGATCGCCGCCCACACGACGTCTTAGAGAAGGAGAGGAATATAATAGAAGATCAAGAGATCTATAAGCTACGAAAGGTATAACTGGTTATTAGTTTTTGCATCATAACTAGTTCTTCTTTTGTATAGATCTTGAAAACTTAAACACCAGAGGTTATCGGTTTTAAGTTATCGTTTTTGTTATTGATTTTATTTGTTCGATTTCATGTTTCGATAATGTGTTTCTATTGAGCTCTCTATAGTTAAATATAGTTTACCATAAGAAGTTAAATATCCGATTTCTTTGAAAGACTTTGTCTAGGCAGTGGTGGATGATCTCATACCCAAGAAGGCCTAGTGCCTCGCCACGTTTGACCTGGAAGTCGATCTTTGAAATAGATATTTGATAACTTCTGTAATATGATTTAACTTAGGAAGATTACATCGGTTGAACTTGGAGTAAGAATGTTAAGTTTCATTCCCAATCCAAGTTTAACTTTTAAAGGAAAATTTGGATTAATAATGTTAAGCATCGTTTGTAATCCAAATTAAACTTTAGTAGAGCACATGGGTAGTTAGGATAGTTCTATGCTTGTACAAATTTTTGTACAGGGGAACTAGGACGTTATTCAGAGTAACAACCAACAAAAGGATGGCACAGAGAGGAGCCGCAGGCTCAGGTGCATCTGAGGGATGAAGGCCGAGGAAGAGGGCTTCAAGGGCGACTCCGGAGAAGATGAGTGTGAGTGTGTAATCGGGACCAGTCGACTGATGAAAGTTTCAGTCGACTGGTCTAGTCGATTATGCAGTCAACTGGGAGCGAACAGAAGCATTATGTTCGCTCAGCCAACAACGACCAGTCGACTAGTACTTTCACCAGTCGACTGGTAAGTGACCGTTGGTGACCATTGGCAGAAATCCTGACTCTGCCAAGTAGCCATTGGCTATGTCCAACGGTTACACCAGTCGACTGATGGAAGTTCCAATCGACTGGTGTGTAGGAAATGAGTTGTCTTGTGATCAATTCTTTCCTCTATATATTGGAAGCTTGGGTCATTGAAGGAGGTTATTGATATTGTTGATACACTCCTAGTCTTGGCCTCCAAGCTTCCAAAGCCTAACACTCTTCTTCCAATTCTCATTCTCAATCTTGTAAAGAAGAAGAGTTCCTTGTGAGAGGTTGTACTCCATTGAGAAGGAGTAAGATCTAGCCGGAGATTACCGGGGACTAATCCACCGAAGGATTAAGGGTTCGTCCACCTCAAGGACAAGCCGTGGAGTAGGAGCAAGCAATCTCCAAACCATGTAAAGGAATTGTGTTAGCGTTTGTGTTCTTTCTTGTTTGTTCTCACTATTTTTGTTTAGTATATTCCGCTACACACAAACCTTCTTGTAGGGAAGTAATCGAGTTGGGGGTGACCTAGCTATTCAACCCCCCTTATAGCTCGCCACCAATCCCCTACAAGTGGTATCAGAGTGAGCACGCCCTTCAATGGACTAATCGCCAAGAAGAGCAACATCATCAAATGGCCGACTCACACATTCAACCACCCAAATTTAAAGGAGATTTCTCTTGGTGGAAGAAGTGAATGGAGATATTTTTTGAAACTTATTTTGATATTATGCTTATCATGAAAAATGGTTTCGAAATGCCTAGGGATCACAACAATGAGATACTCGAGAAAATAAGGTGGAGCAAGAAGCAAAGGGAAGAACATTTGCAAATTCAAAAGCGATACATCATCTACTAAATATCCTTCCCCAACAAGAAGTGACAAGGGTTGGAAACTACTCAAGTGCCAAGGAACTATGGGAAAAGCTAGTGGAGCTTCATGAAGGGACATCGAAAGCGAAATTAGGAAGAAGAGACCTCCTTCAAACTCAACTCACCAATATCAAGCTTGGAAAAGGAGAAAAGGTATCAAATTTACATTCTAGAATTAAGAAAATTTTAAATGGACTAACAAGTGTAGGTGAGACACTTACAAACCGAGACATAATAATGAAAGTCATCAATGCTTTCCCAAGAACCTCGACATGGAACTCAATTGTAGACTCGTTCTACATTTCAAATAATTTAGAGAAATCTTCTCTAGATGAATTCTTCTCAACAATGGAGTTCCATGAGACTCAAATTGATGGATTAGATAGAGAAGTCCATGGATCAAGAGGAGTAGCCCTTGTGGCAAACAAGGGAAAGGATAAGAAGAAGAAGTCTTCATCCCCACCATCCTCCGATTCTGAAGAATCAAGCACCTTAATGGATAGCGATCAAGAGGCATATATGGTAAGGAAGATGAGAAAAGTATTTAAAACTTTTTCTACTAACAAATCTCATGCTAAGAAGAGTTCAAGAGGCAAGAGTAGGACAAAGAGAGTCATTTGCTATAATTGCCAAGGAGAAGGACACATGAGGGATGAATTCCCCCTCTTAAATAAGAAAGAAGAAAAAAAGAAGGAAGAGAAGCAGAAGTCAAAAGAAAAAGGGAAGAAGGTCAAAAACCTAAAAGCAACATGGGATGATCCATGGTCATCGGAGGAAGAAGAGCACCATGTGTCCCATTTTGCTCTAATAGGAGATGATGATGTTGTTGGTGCGGAAAGCATCCGACAGTTAAACCTGTGTTTTGATTATGGCAAGGGGTCCAAAGTTAAGTTGTTTTGTTATCAAACAAGTTTGATGAGATTGCAAGAAAGTCCTAAGTGTACTTAGGCAAAAGTCCTAACTGCGGTTAGGCAGGTGGAAAACCCTAGAGGGTGGTAACCCTAGGTGAGGAAAAGTTCTAGCTGTAGTTAGGAAAAGGTAAAACCCTAGGGGGTGGTAACCGTAGGTCCTAGGGGATGGTAACCTTAGGCGGAAAGTCTTGGCGGGTTGAGAGATTCGGGCAAAATCCTAGGGGGTGGTAACCCTACGTTGAAATCCTGGTGTTGCGAACCGGATGGAAGACTGGACGGGTCGTGGAGCGGATGTCCAGCATGAAGAACGGAAGCTTCGAACGCTGAGCAAAAGTCCAGTTGGTCTAGAGGATCAACTAACAGCAGGTACTGAGTGGAGTAGGTGAGGACTTGTTTCCCAGTGAGGGAGCAGTAGGCGTCGGTTCGACCTAGGATTTTCGGACGAAAATCCAAAGTTATAACCGGATAGTCCAAAGACTATTAAACATGTTATTTATCATGTCTATATTGTGCTAACTTTGTTTTACAAGGTATGGTTAGTTTCTTGGACTAACATATTTTACAAGAAGCGAATTGGACGTGTTTGCCTCAGATGAACAGTACTCGAGGCGCCCTCCATGGAGCTTGGAGGCACCTTAGGTGACCTGGAGAAGCAACCTTGCAGCAAGGCGCGAGGGCGCCTTCATGAAGCTTGAGGGTGCCCTGGACACTGGCGAGAGGGCGCCCTCCATGCGGTTGGAGGCGACCTCAGGCGAATAAGTCGTGAAGGAGTCAAGGCTTATCGACGCTGCATTTTTAGCAGGGTTGAGGGCGCACTACACATGCTTTATAAGCAGGTCTCGAGCAGCAGCTAAGAAACAACAAGAACTCATAACCATTCTTCCGCGTTCTACTCAAAGGACGATCCGATAAAGCTATAACAAGACACCGACAACCAGAAGCTTCAAATTTCTTTATTCTTAATTGTCGGTAAAAGTTTTCTGTACTGATTTTATATTGTACTTCCAAGTGTAATTTTTCAGAATTATAGTGATTGCCCACCGAAAGTGATTAATGATCGCAGGCCTTGGAGTGGGAGTCGCCACAGGCTCCGAACCAAGGAAAAGAAACTTGTTAGCGATTGTGTTGGTTTCTTTTCTTTATTCCGCTACATAATTCTGAGTTTTTCAAAACAAACGAAATAGCCACGAGGACTATTCACCCCCCCCCCCTCTAGTGCTTTTGATTCAACAATTGGTATTAGAGCGGGGTCGCTCTTAATCGGTACAACTACCGTTCGACCAATTTTTGTTTTTTCGTCCATTTTTCCCTCCAAAACTAATTTAAAAAAATTCATTTTCATCTTTTCACTATTGGTCGGTATTAGTGAAATATCGCATTTTCAAAAATTTATAATAATATTTTTTAATATTTTATTATTTTTAATTTTTTTTTGCTATTTCTATTTTTCTCCCGCACTACTAATCCAAGACCAAGTCTTGGAATATTTGGTTCTTTTTCTCTTTTTGTGTGCGAGGTTTTCTCTAAAATGACCCATCAAGAACGCTATAGCACAGCCCGACCGCCGCTCTTCTCTAGTGAAGATTTCGGCTACTGGAAGGACTGAATGGAGTCTTACCTTCAAACCTAGTTTGAGATGTGGATGATCATCAAAATTGGCATCACACTCCCACTCGACGACACGGGAAAACTAGTTTCGTACTAGAACTGGGACGCAAGCATAATAAAGAAGGTCGAAGTCTATGCTAAAGCAACGTGCACTCTTCAGTGTGGACTGACAAAGGAAGAGTTAAACTGAGTCGGCCCGTTCTCAACCGTGAAAGAGTTGTGGGAAAAACTGATCGAGCTGCATGAGGGCACTCCTGATATAAAGGTAAGAAAACGTTATTTGCTTTTGAATAAATTTTATAACATGAAAATGTAGGAAGGTGAGTTAGCGAGCCAAATTCATGCTCGTATACAAGACCTCCTCAACGGCCTCCACGCCATCGGACAGAAGATGGAGAACCGCAACATAATCAGGTATGTGTTAAACACTTTTCCAATGAATACCTTGTGGGCATCCATGGTAGATACTTACAAGGTATCTAAGGATCTTTCTTTAATTAAGTTAGATGAACTTTTTTTCTAAATTTGAATTGCATGAATAGATTAATGCATGCTCAACCGAGAAGGGTATTGCCTTAATTGCAGGTATGAGCAAGACCTAAGAAGCAAAAGCAAAGCACAGAATTGAACCTGAGTTCGAAGATGAATTGGACTTAGAAGACGACGAAACTATCACCGAGCTCATAAAATGGTACAGAAGATGTGCAAGAAAAAGAAGGTAACTCGATCGAATACGAAGGTCAAGACTGGAGTCACATGCTACGGCTACAACCAGAAGGGACACTACAAGCCGGAGTGCCCAAACCAGAAGCAACGAAAAAGAAAGGCGATGAAGGCAACGTGGTCCAAGTCATCAAAAGAATTCGACGAGGAAGAACACAAGCAAGCAAGTTACCTCGCTCTACCAGTACAAGCATATGTGGTCGAAATTGAGTCCGAGTCCGAGTCCGAGTCAGATATTGAGAGTGAATCAGAAACCAAGTTCGAGTGAAGCCACGGATCCGTATCCATTTTCGAAGGGTTTAACCCCACTATAAGATCTCTAATTTCTGATACTAATGTAGATGATTTAGAAAAATTAGTTTCATATTTATTAAAGAAATTGGTCAAATCCAACGTCCGGGTCAAGTCACTCCAAAAGGAGGTAATAGCCCTTAAGGAAGCGACCAACTCGAGTTCTTTGGCCGAGTCAGTTCAAAATGGAAGTTCAACCCAAGTCTAACAACTTGAGGAAGAAAATTCCAATTTGAAAATTCAAGTTAAAGAAGTCAAGGACACGTTGGAACGGTTCACCTTGGGTTCCAAGAATCTTGATCTGATTTTTGGAAAACAAAGAGTCATTTTCAATAGATCCGGACTTGGGTTTAAGGCCAAACAAAAATATAGATCTTATTTGTCTATATTAAAACGCTCAAATAGAAACTTAGTCCAAGCATGGGTCCCCAAGTCAAACTTGATTAATCAAGTTGTACTTGGTCAATATTAGATCCCCAAGGATCAGATTCATTACCTTGATAGACCTTATCGAGGCTATGATCCAGAGGGAGCCAACAGAAAGACTATTTTTATTAATAAATAGAATTGTATGATGCTTGTTTTTCTTACCTTTATTATACATGCTTAGATTAGGTTAGATAAGGACTAAGGCGTAATTTACACTTAACCAGTTAGACCTAGGGGTTTCAAAAGGAAAATTAAATATCTAATTTCATTGAAAGACTTTGTCTAGAAGTGGTGGATGATCCAACACCCAAGAAGGCCTAGTGCCTCTCCACAGCTTGGAAGCCAATCTTTGAAATGAATATTTAATTAACTAATTAAAAAATCTGAGTCTAACTCAAATGTAAATTAATCCTTAGATAATAACCTAAATCAAAGATTAATTTAACCATCTTACAAAAACCTATAAGTTTCATTGATTGAAAATCTAGAAAAAGGTGAGATGGACCTACGTTTAAAGTAGTTAACCAAACCTAAATGAATTAAATAATTAAAGCTAACTCAATTAAAATTCATAATTAATTATAAAATCAAGATTAATTTCAAAATCTAATTAATTATAAAAAGTTTAATTTCAAATCTAATTATACTCAAAATGGTAAAATGTAATTATTTTTAAATCATAATGAATTTCAAACATCTTAATTATTTGATCATTAATTATAATTAAATTTCAAATTATTAACTCCTAGATTTTCAAAATTTTAATTATTGTCAAGTGTTAATCTTAAATTCAAAAAGTTAATTATTTTCAAATCATAATTAAACTATAATTATTTTAAAATTATGATTAATTTCAAAATCATTATTTTTAAAATTATAATTTTGAAATCATAATTAATTTTAATAAAATTATTTGATTATTAATCTTTAAATCATAATTAAATTTCAAATTATTTTAAAAATCATAATTATTTCTAAATGATAATTAATTTTCAAATCACATTTAATATATAATATTATAATTTTAAACTTAATTAACTTTTAAAATATTTTAAAAATCTTCAAAATTTTAAAATGTTTACTCTATATGTTCAAACTTGAAATTCAAACTTATATTTTAAACCTAAATTTTAATATTTTTTAAAGTTAACTCCGTCTCACACACACTCATAAGCTGAACATACTTGATAACCTAGAATGAGTGAGATGTAAAATTAGGAAAATAAATAGTAACTTTTATGTTTTTCTTATTTATATGCTTGGACTCTAGGACCTTAAAAATTTATTTTGGTATTAATTAAGGGGGAGTGCAAAGAAATTTAAGACATTAATTTTTATTTTCTTAAAACATTGTTTTTCAAAGTTAATTTTTCTAAAAAGGAAGTTCAATTTTTTTTTATAAAAATGAATTATCTTTGACATAAACTAAGTATTTGTTAAAATATTTTCAAGTATTTTTACAAGAAAATATTTTTAAAGTTAAATTTTTATCAAAATTTTTAAAAACTAAACTTTTATCAAAATCTTTTTTAAAGTTGAGTACTTCTAACTAAGTTTTTTTTTCAAAACCTTTATTTTTAAAGCTAAGTATTAAATTTATCAAAAATTTTTAAAAGCTAAGTTATGAAAGCTAAGTACTAAATTTATCAAAATTTTTTAAAAGCTAAGTTTTGAAAGCTAACTACTAAATTTATCAAAGTCTTTTTAAAAGCTAAGTTTTGAAAGCTAAGTACTAAATTTATCAAAGTACTTTTTAATCTAAGTATTTTCAAAACTAAAAATTTAGCTAAGTTTTCTTTGGAAAGGCTATGACAATTCCAAAACTTACGTTTATCTAAGTTATTTTTGAAATAGCTAAGTATTTTCAAAAAATCTCTACTTTAGCTAAGTTTTTAAAAATAAATTATTTTCAAAGCTAAATTTCACTGAATGCTACCCTTCAGGGGGAGCTTAAAATTAAAAAGAATAAATTTTTTACAACCCTCTGTCTACTTAATATGCCTTTTTGATTTATATCAAAGGGGGAGAGAGAAGTCAAAGTTAAGAAGGTTTAGAAGTTAAACATAATCATAAAAGGGGAGCATAAGTAAGGGGGAGCACAAAGGTTTTTATTGTTTATGCTCATGATACTTATGCTTAAATTCCTTCATGTTATTGTTATGTTTTACTTAAGTTTGAACCGTGTTGCCATAATCAAAAAGGGGAGATTGTTGGTGCGGGAAGCATCTGACAGTCAAACTTATTTTTGATTATGGAAAAGAGTCCAAAGTTAAGTTGTTTTGTTATCTAATAAGTTTGAAGAGATTCTAGGAAAGTTTTAAGTGTACTTAGGTAAAAGTCCTAGCTGCAGTTAGGCAGGTGAAAAACCCTAGGTCCTAGGGGGTGGTAACCCTAGGTGAGGAAAAATCCTAGCTGTGGTTAGGAAAAGGTAAAATCCTAGGGGCGGTAACCCTAGGTCCTAGGGGGTGGTAACCTTATGTGGAAAGTCTTGGCGGGTCGAGAGCTTCAGATAAAATCCTAGGGGGTGGTAACCCTAAGCTGAAATCCTAGTGTCGCGAACCGGGTGGAAGACTAGACAGGTCATGGAGCTGATGTCCAGCATGAAAACTGGAAGTTTCGGATGCTGAGCAAAAGTCCAGTTGGTCTGGAGGATTAATTGGCAACAGATATACTCTCCTGAGTGGAGTAGGTGAGGACGCGTTCTCCGGTGAGGGACCAGTAGGCGTCGATTCAACCTAGGTAGGGATGGTAATTTCACTTGAACCCGACGGAGGATCCGACATTCGACCCGAATGGAGGAGGGTATGGAGGAACTATCAATACCTGAATACCCGATTAAATAATATATATACATATATTAAAGAAAATTTTATTTTTCTAAAATCAACTTACTATTTTTTTATACTAATAGGAGACTATATAGATGTTTAATCTATTTTTTTAATTATATATATATATATTAATAAGATGTTAATTTTAATATATTTTTTTTTAATGATAATAATTCGATAGAAAGAAGAAAAATTATACGTATAGAAGATATTCGATCCTTTAATGGATATGGGTATACCCATCGGATATCCTGTACCCGATGGGTATGGGTACGGAGGATATAGAATCCGACCCGAACCCGACCCATTGCCATCCCTAGACCTAGGATTTCTGGATGGAAATATGAAGTCAGAACCGGATAGTCTGAAGACTGCCAAATATGTTATTTATCATGTCTATATTGTGCTAACTTTGTTTTGTAGGGCATGGTTAGTTTATTGGACTAACGTATTTTGCATGAAGCGAATTGGACGTGTTTACCTTGGATGAATAGTACCCAAAGACGCCCTCCATGGAGCTTGGAGGCGCCTCGCGTGACCTGGAGAAGCAACCTCGTAGCAAGGCGCGAGGGCGCCCTCATGGAGCTTGAGGGCACCCTGGACACTGGCGCAAGGGCACCCTCATGGAGCTTGAGGGTGCCCTGGATACTAGCGCGAGGGCGCCCTCCATGCGGTTGGAGGTGCCCTCAGGCAGATAAGTCATGAAGGAGTCAAGGCTTATCGACGGTGCGTTTTTGGCGGGGTTGAGGGTGCCCTCCATGGTATTGGAGGCACCCTCAATAGGCTTTATAAGCAGGTCTTGAGCAACAACTAAGAAACAATAAGAACTCACAACCATTCTTTCGCGTGCTGCTCAAAGGACGATCTGATAAAGCTGTAACAAGACACCGACGACTAGAAGCTTCAAATTTCTTTATTCTTAATTGTCGGTATAAGTTTTCTATACTACTTTTATATTATACTTCCAAGTGTAATTTTTCAGACTTATAATGATTTCCCATCGAAATTGATCAATGATCAAGGGCCTTGGAGTAGGAGTCACCATCGGCTCCGAACCAAGTAAAAGAAACTTGTTAGCGATTGCGTTGGTTTCTTTTCTTTATTCCGCTACATGATTTTGAGTTTTCCAAAACAAACGAAATAGCCACGAGTGCTATTCACCCCTCCCTCTAGCGCTTTCGATCCAACAGATGTAGCCTCCACCTCATCCGAAAATGAAGAGGGAAAGATCTCAGGTGAAGATGAAGAAGGGAGCTCAAGTGAAGGGGGAGGTCAAACTTCAAATTCGGACTTCTCGGTAAGTGAGGCATACAACCTTCCTCCTTATGTTTTAATTAAGATTATTAAAAGTACAAATGAGGATTTGTTCAAGGGAAAAAGGAAAAATAAGTGCTTGAAAAATGATATTATTTTCCTTGAAGAAAAATTAGAATCCATGTGTTCTAAGGACAATGATATGCATGCTTCTTCTACAAATTCAAATGATTCATGTTTAGAAGAGGAAAATAGGAAATTAAGGGAAAAGGTAGAACACCTCACCAAAGCCCTTAGAAAATTTGAAATTGGCTCAAATACCATAAGCATAATTATTGGGAGCCAAATGGCAAGTTTTAACAAAAAGGGTCTAGGGTATAAGGAATCCAACAATGAAAAATCCTATCATTATCTAATTGCTAGGGGGCAAACAAAGACAAAAATCATAAATAGGAAATGGATCCCTAATGAATACTTGGTTAACCCAATTAAGAAGAACCTTTATTAGGTACCAAAATCAATCCTCAAGGTTTAGAGGATTTTGGGATAAGTCAACCATAGAAGTCATAATTCTAATTTTTTCTCTATATGGTTGACTTGAGACCTTAAGGGGTAGCACTTAGCCTTGATAGAAATTCATGATAAAGAGGACTAAATAGAGGTTACCTTCATTTCATCTCACAATGAATTGTATAACTAAATGTGAGATGATAGGATGATACTAATAATTCACTTATGCTTATGGCATTTTGATGGGTTATGAAATGTATCAATGTTTAGTGATCATAGGCCAACTATGGGGGAAGAAAATATTTAATTAATGGACATCTTGCTCATAGATCATAGTTGGATATTTTAAATGTTTTGAAAACAATTTTTTTTTCTATTTACTGTGATATGGATATTTTAAAACATATGAATTCAAAACAAAGTTTCAAAGTGATACAAATTTGAGTTATTTTCAAGATTTTTGAGTTTGTGTCCAAACTTTGAAAATACAATGAATTTTCATGAATACATATTTTTCCTAGTTAAAGGATATTATAAGAAATATGTGTTCAAAATTTCATGATTTAAAAAAAAAATGGAATTTTTTATGCATTTATGAAATTGGCTTCAGAATGTTGATGATCCTGTCTAAAATCTGCGAAGATGTGCGCTAGCTCTGGTGAATGACGATCCCTGATGAAGAGAACCTCTTGTAGATCGAGAAGAAACCCTCCACGACCCTACACACAGCGAGACAAGCCAAGAAAGCGTTAGTGACCTAAGACCGGGGTGGGAATCCCTAGCTAGGCCCTTCGACACTCAAGTCAGTTTTTCTCTCAAAGGTGGAAGAAAGGAAGAACAGTAACTGAAGTGAAATAGAGTTTGGATGCTAGAACTTGCGTACCTTGCCAACGGAGAGGATCCCCCTTTTTATACTACCTCACATGACCTCTGTAGTCGTGAAGTGGTCCCCGGTTCATTAGGGTTTGTTAGGAGATGAAGTCATCTTCTATATTTCGTGTAATAATCTTTTAAGGAATATTTTCTGTACCCCAGATGTACCCATTTTATCATTTATGACTTGTATTTATAATGGGGACACATAATTATGACTAAAGAAACTTCTAGAAGATATTTCCTGTCGAATATCCTGTTGGGCATGTCTTGGCCGATCGTTCAAGTTGTTTGCATATGCTATTAAGAATACCCCCTGTTGAATATGTCTCGGCCGGTTGTTCAAGCCGGCCGTATATTAGAAATACCTTCTGTTGACTATGTCTTTATGCTTGGGTAGGCTTTGCCTGGCCGCGCGTATATGAACATGTGGGTGCTCGCTCGTCCTATGGTAGCTGATGGTTGTTTGACGGTCGGTGCCTCCTTTCTCCTGGATGCCTAGGCTTCATCCAAGTTGATGTATTCGTTTACCTTCTTAAGCATGCGGTTGAAGTCCCTGGGTGGCTTCCTGATGAGTGACCGAAAGAAATCTCCTTCAGCAAGCCCTTGGATGAAGGCGTTCATCATGGTCTCAGACGACACCGAGGGGATGTCCATAGCTACTTGATTGAAGTGCTGAATGTACGCTCGAAGCGCTTCCTTGTGCCCTTGCTTTAGGGTGAAGAGGCTGACACTTGTCTTCTGATAGCGTTGGATGCTGGCGAAGTGATGCTGGAATGCGGCTCGAAAATCCTTGAAACTTCGTATCAAGCCATCCGGCAGTCTTATAAACCAGTGCTGCGCCGACCCAGAGAGAGTCGTGAGGAAGACATGACACTTCACTCCGTCCGTGTATTGGTGTAGCGTGGCTTCGTTATCGAACCGATCCAAATGTTCATCTGGGTCGATCGACTCGTTGTACGTCCCGATAGTCAATGGGGTGTAGTGTTGGGGCAGAGAGTCTTGTAAGATCTCCTCTCAGAACTGCCTGTTTATTCGTTCGGGAGACGTGGTGCTTCGGGGTGCTTTGCCTTTCCGTGCATCCCGAACGGGAGCATCGTTTGAAGACAATTCCCACGCTTGATGCGCATGGGCTATCTCCGAGGGGGTTTGGAATAGAGCTCGATGGAAGGGGATCGGCATGGGCAGCGCTTCCTCCTGCATGTCGGTCGGCCTTCGGTTCTGTCCCCATACAGAGTTGCTCTGCTCAGTCTTCTTGCCCCGCTCGCCTACCGTTCGTCGATGTTGCAGGCTGTGGTGCTATCCGATCGGCTATCGCCTATTGTTGTTGTTGCTCGATCATTTTTACTGCTCGTGCTTAGATAAGCATCTCTAGCTCCTCCTGAGTGAGCGTCACGGTGGTTAGTCATCTAGCGTCTTCCATCTTCTTGGCTCAGATTCAGGTGACGTTCCCACATATGGCGCCAAATATGATCATGCCCGAAAGTCGATGAGATGGATGTTGGGGATGCGGCACTCCTGTTGACCTCCGATGGACGTCGCTCCGACCTACAACATAAGAAGCATCAGTGCCAAGCCACGGAAGGGGTCCCCGGGGATAACCCTTCGACGCTCAACTCAGTCTCCAGCGAAGCAAGAAGAAGAAGAAGCAACGAGTACTGTAGCACAATAGTAAATACCGCATGTAACGTATACCCTCGCTGCTGCTTGGACCCCCTTTATATAGAGCTCCTGTAGTGCGCGTGCACGCTTCCCAAGAAGGTCACACATCTCAAAACTTTTCCTGAAAAGATGTGTCAGTAAAGTGTCCCTGACACAGTACCTTAACGGGTCGAGCATATCTCTGAAGTGACAGTGAAAGCTTCCGTCGTACGATCTTCTATCTGACCATGACGCCTGTCAGCGGCACTAGCTTCCAAAAGGATGTCAAAAGATATCATGTTGTGTCTATTGATTGGCTGAATGGAATAGCCGCTCGGTCTGGAATTCTGTTGTCCACGTGTTGTCTACTGTCGCTTCGAGTGGGATAGTCGCTCGATTGGAAGTCCACTGTCCAATTGTTGTCCGTCGCCGGGCCAAGCGGGAGAGCCGCTCGACTGGAAGTCCACTATCCCCATGATCTATTGCTGGGCTGAACAGGATGGTCGCTCGGCCGGAAGTCCACTATCTGCATACTCGGTTGATGTTGAGTCTGTTGCTCGACTGAGCGGAGGAGCCGGTCGACTCGGCTTCTGCGCGTCCCTTGAGCATCGGTTTGATTACCCCTTGTGTCGAAGACGGTGAGTCGATGCTTAATCCCCGATCGGAGTCTGATTCACTCGGCCGGCCGACACCGTCCACCCGTTAACCGTCTTGACTTTGTCCTCCTTTGACCTTCACCGTGTCTACTGGGTGGAGCCCCTCATCATCACCACATCACTAACATTAATAAGTTACCTCAGTTTATGCATCATCCTACTAATGAACATTGGAATGCTATCAAATGCACTTTAAGATATCTGTGTGGCATCATTGATCAAGGCATTCTACTTTATTGTCAATCATCTTTTGCTCTACATACCTTTTCTGATGCAGACTAGGCCGAAAACAAAGATAACTTTACTTCTACTAGCACTTATTTTGTCTATCTTGGATGAAACCTATTTCCTGGAGCTCAAAGAAACAACACACTATTGTTCGATCATTTACTAAAACAGAATATTGCTCTCTCATGGCCACGACTACCGAACTGTGCTAGCTGTCTTCTCTTTTCGGTGAGCTTAGCTTCTCTTCCTCCCAAAAGCCAAGCATCTACTACGACTATGTGGGTGTTACCAATCTATGCTCTAATCTAGTGTTCTACTCTTGTATGAACCATATGGCTCTCGACTATCATTTCATTCGTGAACAAGTTCAAAATGGTGATCTCAAAGTTACACGTGTCTTCTACGGATCAACTAGCAGATGCTCTCACCAAACCATTACCTGACATACGCTTCTAATAGTTAATGACCAAGATTGGTCTCTCCTCGCAGAGCTCCATTTTGCAGGGGCATATTGGAGAATCAGAACAAAGATCTTATTGTGATTGAATTTTGAAATTACAAATCTTGTAATTATGATAATTTATATTCTATTGTAATTTAGATAAATTTACTAGATTGGTTTAGTTTTCAGATTTAAATATTTGTACTCTTTATATAGTTTTCTAATTCAATGAAAAAGAAACAAGAAAATTTTATATTAATTTATTTTGTCATTCAATTCGAAGACTAAGTGCTCGGATAAGATGGTGTTCGAATTTTGATTTCCTACAATAGAGATTCCATCTATCGAATCTAGTTTCCTAATCACATTAGGAGGAATACGTGGCGTCTTATGAGTGGAGGAACATTTAACGGCTATCTGATCTAGTTTCCTAATTGGCTTTAGAGAAATATGTGATGTCTTGTGGGTGGAGAAGTCTCTAACGGAGGGCAGAGGAGTGCACAACATCCTATATAGAGATGTTTTGCCATCAGTTATATAAGCATCATAGAGGGTAAGGTAGAAGTATGGGTTTTTTCTTGTGCGCAGAGGCATCTCTGCTTCACCAAGCTCTAGTTTATATTCAAGTCCTCTTCTTCTCTTTGCCTCGCTTCTCTGCGAGACCTTTCTTCTTCCATTCGACATCGACTTAAGTATTAGAGTGACTACATCGATAAATCCAACCAACCCTAATGTTCTTTACATCTCAGGCTACCAGATGTTAGACTTTCGGGAGGTGGGCATAGCTTTTGGAGAGAAGGAGCCCAGGCAAGCGAAAACGACACCATCAATTATTATTACGTCCATTTCATGCCTAAAAAATTGCAAAACATGAGTTGAACTACTTATATAATTTTTACCTTGACCCGTCACATTCACCATGCGCAAATCTCTCACATACATAAGTCAATTAATTTTAGTGTTAATCAGGCCTTAGATTTGCACCCCTAAGGAAAATTTTAAAAACTCATATATCCCAATTTAGATGGTGAAATATAAGTTTAAGGACATTATTACACTCAGAAAACTCCTAGAGTGTAATAATCTTAGTTTGAAGTAATTTTGAGATTTCAAAAATCATACCAAATCTTGTAATAAATTTGGTCAAAACTCGTTGGTGACCCTATAGTAACATGTTCTGAATTAGGAGAGTCCTAGGACTCTTTGTTGGTATTGGTGAGTAAGTACCATAAGCCTAAGCCCTTTAATAGGTTTATGTCAAATTGTCTT
Source organism: Zingiber officinale (assembly GCF_018446385.1). Taxonomy (NCBI): domain Eukaryota; kingdom Viridiplantae; phylum Streptophyta; class Magnoliopsida; order Zingiberales; family Zingiberaceae; genus Zingiber; species Zingiber officinale. The sequence continues at coordinate 16,272,493 of NC_056006.1, read as the reverse complement.
AAAATTGTGAAGATTTCAAAAAAAAAAAAAATCACATCTCTCAATGTGGGCCATAGAATTTACGTATAAGGGCATGATTATACTCAAGAGGCTCCCCAGAGTCTAATTATATTTGTTTGAAGTGATTATGAGATTCCTAAGACCATCAACAAACTTTTGGTCAAAACTCGCTAATGATCCTATAATATCAAGAATTTCAAAATCTTGGCATGATTTGAACCAAGAGAGTCAGAGGAATCCTTTGGTAGTGTCGGTGAAAAAATACGATAAACATATGTCTTTAATGAGCTTGTGTTAATTGTCTTAAGATTGTGAAGACTTCAAAAATCTACATAGGTTGTAGTGTCTAAGGGCATTGTTACACTTAGGAGACTCCTAAGAGTATAATAGTCATAGTTTGAAGTGATTCTGAAGTTCTAAGGTCATCGATGAGATTTAATCAAAACTCTTGATGGCCTTAGGAATTTCATAAATACTTCAAATCAAGCTCATTGTACTTTTTTATATCATCCTTAGTGCAACCATGCCCCCATATATGAATTTAATAGCCTACATAAAAAAGCTATGAGTTTTTAAAATTGACACAACCTTAAGATATTTTGTGAACTGTGTAATGATTCTACCATATAATGGGAGCATAAAAAATTTAGCTGTTTACTGATAAGCTATGAACAGCCGACTATCCCTAATAAATCTAGCATAACAAATTGTTGCACTCGACTATCTATAACAGTCGATTGCCAATAAAGGAAAGACATAATAGAAAATAACTAGATTTCGATAAATATAAAAGTTGAATACGTATTTTGGTATTACGAAAAATCTGACAATGCGGTTAAATTGTCGTTGATTCATTATTGCTGTAGAGAAGAAGATGACATCAGTATTGGCCTAACATTGCAGGGAAGAAGTGATGCAGGGCTTAGGGTTCTTTTGCATGCTTCATGAACTTTCTAAAAAAAATTCAACATGGGTCAGAAGAGAAGTGCAAATTTAATGGGACAATTTAATTAAGGGAGATAAGAAATCCACATGTAGCTCTTTTTCTCATTTGATTGATCCTGTTTACTGTGGGAAGTAAACGGTAGAGAGTGGACCACAACACAAATGTATGTTTGTGTAGAAAATATATTCTAAATGTATGATAGACAAATTAATTAAATAAATGTGGTAAAAATTTATAGCGATCTCCCGTAGATCCGCAGTCGGCAGTGGCGAAAACTCGCTGTCGAAAGAGCGATCACAAGATCGGAAAGCCCTCCGTAATTCCACAAACCAAATCCCGCCGCCTTGGATTTCTCCTCTTACTCTCGTCTCCAACGCACACTGAGTCTTGGACGGATCCCCTTTATATAAGGAAATACACTAGGGGCATAATGGACTTTTCCATTATGTGTAGTGGGGAACATGGGCCACGTTCCCCACTATCCCCATTTCCAACATCTCCCACTCGTCCAAGGTAAGTCACTAAGACTAGTTCATTCAGGTAAGTCACAAAAACTTAATAAGTCACATAGACTATTAGAGAGTTTGGTCACATAGACCGTATGAGAACATCCAATCCATACTTAGAGAAAATGGTTCGTGCGACAGCAAGCACACTGAGCGATAGTTGCTAAGAAGATTGTTACACCTTGACTTAGCCGCTCTTTGAGCAATCAATGCTAATAAAGTTGTTACACTTTACTTAGCTGCTCAAATAAATTAGAGACACACTCTTCATGACACATAGCCTCTTTCCTGGTGGCACATAGCCTTTATCCAGAATCCATCCAATCTTCAAGTGACACACAGCCATTATCTTGAAGATATCCATGTCTTGCTATTTACCCAGATTAAATAATTTTCGTTTACATCGATATGAACATCTCTAATCCCTTATAATGACCATTATGTCATGAGCATGTTCCATATCCAATATTCACATTCATTTCCGTACATAACAGAAATGGGTCGACCAGTGAATAACAACAAAAGATGTAAATATATTTAATCTTCCTTTTTAGCTAAAATCAATTCATTTTAATCAGTCGCTTTCCTAGTTATGCTCCATAGACCGAATCATCCATAGCCATAGGATACACGCTAAAGTAGCAGACACTGATTAAAACTTCAAGTAGACAGCTAAATAGTCACTAAGGCAAAAATTGAGATTAACATATAATCTCAAAGGTCTCACATAGTAGAGAAACAGGGATTCATTCTCCTACTACCTTTATTGTCGCAATAGCACATGTGGTATGAATCACATGCTACGATGTTATTCTCTTTACTAAAAAGAGTGCATGTTGTCTTCAAATTTAACATCGTACAGATTTCGATCTAGACATACCTAACGTCTAATCCTGAATTCAACATATGAATTCTAATCTGGCTTTCAACAGGTTCAGTAAATGGTGGGTTCATTTACTTCGATCATTATTTACACATAAATGATCTCATCTTGACACAATTATCAAGGTGACCTCAACTTATGAATCTGTCTCTAATTTCATAATTTCAGCTACGTAAGCTGTTTCATAAGTAACGATCTTACCCCTATTTGTACTTAACAAACAGAGATGATTGTCCATGTGAGTGGACCAATCTCCACCTGCCAACATGTTCACCGAGATCTTACATGAATGTAACACATACAACATATACACTGAATAAATTATGGCAAATGACACAATCATAACACAAAGTCTGATTGTTATTTCAATATTGTTACATTCTACGAAGTCCCAAAGACTTTACATGTTCTTTAAATGACTCTTTAGTCATTGGCTTAGTAAAAGGATCTGCAAGCATAACACGTGTAGGGACATACTCAAGAATGACTTTTCTTTTAGCCACAATATCCCTTACAAAATTATATTTAATTTCTATATGCTTGCCTTTGCTATGATATTTGGGATCCTTGGAAAAAGCTATTGCAGCTTGACTGTCACAGTAGACAGTTACTGGACTCCCACTATCCTCAGCAATTTTCAGATGCTTTAGAAACCTTCTCAACCAGACTGCTTCTTGCACGAACATGCCACATATTCAGCTTCCATAGTCGATAAAGCTACACAAGCTTGTTTCTTGTATGAGATGGCGCCACCATTCAACAAGAATGCATATCCCGATGTGGATTTTCTATCATCCGTGTCTCCACCAATCAATCAATATCCTTTCGACTCATATCGATCCTTGAAAATGAGACAATAATGTTGTCGCCTTCAGATATCTGAATATCCTTTTTACTGCTTTCCAGTGTCTCGGTCCTGGATTTGACTGGAAGCGACTGACCAAGCCCACAACATAGCTGATATCGGGACGTGTACACAACATAGTGTACATCAAACTACCAATAGCACTGGCATATGGTTTTTTATTCATCTCAGCTATTTCCTCTGGAGTTTTAGGACACATACTCTTGCTCAACACAGTACCTTTCACAATAGGTGTATGTTCTATGTTGCAATTAGACATGCTGAAATGATGTAACATTTTATTTATATAAGACTCTTGTGACAGACCCAAAAGTCTTTTAGGACGATCTCTCATGATCTTCACCCCTAAGATGTATTCAGCTTCTCCCATATCTGTTGTATCAAATTGTGATGACAGACACTTCTTGACTTCATTCACATATCCTATGTCATTTCCAACTATCAGCATATCATCAACATATAATGATAAAATGACATATTTTCCTTTTTCCCTTTTTAGGAAAGCACAATGATCCTCATTGATCATCTCGAAACCATAAGATAAAACGACTTCGTTAAATCTTATGTTCCATTGTCTTGACGCTTGCTTTAGCCCATATATAGACTTTCCAAGTCAACATACTTTTTGCTCTTGGCCTTCAGCAATGAAACCTTCTGGTTGAACCATTTAGATTTCTTCATCAAGATCACCGTTAAGGAAAGCAGTTTTTACATCGATTTGATGTAATTCTAAGTCATAATGTGCCACAAAGGCCAAAATAACTCTTATTGATACAAATTTCACTACGGGAGAAAATGTCTCTTCAAAATCAATACCCTCCATTTGGGTATATCCTTTTGCAACTAAACGAGCTTTGTATCTGTTAATCGATCCATCTGCTTTCCTCTTTATTTTGAGAACCCATTTATTCCCAATAGCCCTTCGGCTCGGAGGAAGATCGACTAAGTCCCAAACATGATTTTGAATCATGGACTCCATCTCTTCAACCATTGCAGCTTTCCATTTTTCTCTAACTCTACATCCCAATGCTTCCTCAATGGATTGAGGCTCGTCGTCGTCAATTGGAAGTGTAACCAATGCCTCATTCTCAATATCAAACCTCTTCTTAGGTTTGATCTTACGAACACTTCTCCGTAAGTTGGGCTGTTGAGAAGTCAACTCATGACTCGGCATATCACTCCCACTCGGCTGACTAGACTCAGGTATCCCTTTTTACACCTCTCTTGTTGATAATATCTCATCCTCCTCAAATAGAGGAACATTTTTATCAACATCACCTCTGATTGGGAACTTTGTTTCGAGAAAAGTCGCATCTCTCGAGTCTATTTCGGAGATGGTTCCATCTAGTTGCTCACCTATGAAAACATAACCTTTGGAGGTCTCATGATATCTTATAAAGATACATTTCTTATCTCTAGGCCCCAGTTTTCCATACTTGTGAGAACTATCATGAACATAAGCAGCTGACCCCCAGGGTCTCAGATTACTCAAATCTGGTTTTCTTCCTGTCCAACGTTCATATGGGGTAGATGGAACTGACTTTGAAGGCACTTTGTTAAGTATATAGGCTGCAGTTAATAGTGCATCTCCCCAATAGGAGATTGGCAAATTAGCTTGCGCCATCATAGACCTAACCATTTCAAGAAGAGTCCTATTTCTTCTTTCAGCTACCCCATTTTGCTGTGGAGTTCCAGGGATTGTCAACTGTCTAATAATCCCTCTATCATTACATATTGTCTTGAACATATCAGACAAATACTCCCCACCACGGTCAGTGCGTAAAGGTTTAACTTTACGTTCCGTTTGATTTTCAACTTCGTTCATATAACGAATGAAGCAATCTAATGCTTCGGATTTGTGAGAAATCAAATACACATGACCGAACCTAGAGAAATCATCAATAAATGTAATGAAATAGGAAGCTCCATGTCTAGCCTTCACATTCATTGGACCACAAATGTCCGAATGAATTAACTGCAATGTTGATTCAGATCTAATAGTCTTACCAAATGGTTTCCTAGTTGCTTTTCCAGCAAGACAATGCTCACATATAGACAATTGAATCTTAGCTCGAGTGCCCAATAGACCCTCTCTAGCTAACCGATTCATACGTTCTTGTCCTATGTGTCCTAATCTAGCATGCCAAACCTCATCAGTTATATCTGCATCACTAGTTAAAGCAATGTTTGAAAAACAACCATCAATAGCATAATTGACATCTGGTTCTACATCAAGAACCATAAAACCATTTGTTAAAAAACCATATCCGATTGACACTGAGTCAATCTTAAGTTCAACAGACCGACTGTAAAAATTAATACAATACCCTAAATCAAGAAGACACGTAACAGAAACAAGATTCCGTCGAATTTCAGGAGCATACAGGACATCATGTAGAAATAAAACTCTACCACCACGTAGGTTGAGTTTGCAAGTGTCGACCCCTTTGACTTCAACTCTTGCATTATTTCCCACATAGATCTACTTGTTGCCAGCTGGTGCCCGACGGTACTCAACAAATGTAACTCGTTCCCGAGCTACATGGTTGGTTGCTCCCGAATCTATAATCCACAAAGGATAAGAATCAGCTAACAACACTGAACTAGCAACAAAATGCTCTTGAAAAGAAGACACACTTGGATTTACCTTTTTCGGCTCAGTGCACTCCCGAGCAAAGTGGCCCTTTTTGCCACAGTTAAAACAAGTCAACTTGTTTTTAGGTTTCTTTCCAGTCTTCTTAACTATCTTCTTGATTGGGCCCTGTCCCACACCAGCAGCTTCCTTCTTCTTTCCCTTCCCTTTCTTGAACCATTTCTTTTTCTTGGATCCATATGATCCTGCAGAACCTACAGCCACATAGGCTTGTCCAGAAATCCTTGCGGATTCAACTCTCTCCGCCTCCAATTCTACATGGCGTGAGACATCAGTGAAAGTCTTGATACTCTCACTGTGAGTTAAGGTCTGCTTCATGGTTTCCCAAGAATCTGGAAGTGAATGAATAACTGCTTGAACCTGTTGTTCATCAGTCAACTCATGACCAGCAGTTTTAAGCTCCCGAATTATGTTCGACATCTCCCTGAGGTGTTGAACCATTGATACGTTCGGACGCTTTTTGTAGCTGTCAAATTTAATTGTCAGCTGTCGAAGCTTGCTCAGACTTACTCCACTGTATTTTTTTTAAGGGCAACCCAGACTTCATGAGCCGTAAGATATGACTTATATTCAAAAGCTAGGTCGTCTACCATTGAACTAATCAATATACCCTTTGCAGTGGAGTCCTTTTTCTTCCATGCCTTATAGGCATCAAAATCTCGTCTGTGTTGTGCAGTGGGACCATCTACAGGTACTTCCATAACCTGATTTACAGCCTCTAGAACTTCTTGTTCCTCAAGTACATATTGTATCTTGAGGTGCCAGATCTTGTAGTTATCCCCATTAAGTTTTTCACCTTTGTTGAGTTCAGCTATTATGTTTTTGGTTGCCATAATCTATCATAAATAAACAAATTATTTAGTATTCAGTGTATATCATATATATGCAATTTATGATTGACTTAATATTACTTTGAGTTGGTTTACAAAATCAAGTGACAACTATGTATTCACTCATCATCCGTATGACCAATCAAATTAATATTAATCAATTCTATTACATACATCCCAACAAATGAACTAATCATTTATAATATCATGAATTCATTAATTAAATGAACTAATCATTTAATATATCATGTTTTTTTTTAATTAAATGAACTAATCATTTAATACATTATGAACTAATCATGTATCATGTCAAGCAAACAGCATAAATAAATGAACATATCATTAATATAAAATTATGCTGCAAATTGTTAACATATAACCAACTGACATGAATGAAATGGACTAACTATTGTTCATACAAAACGAAAATAAAAATAACAGAACTCTAATAAACTAGATAGGCAACTACCACTCCCACTAGGACAGACACTAGTGCAGTGGCTAATATAATCCCTCTCAGCCTGGACTTATCTGGGGTAATCCCAGGCATGACAGCTTCAAGGCTCTCTATTGGATCCACAATTGGATCCTTTTCTGGTTCCTCCTCGATCATTTCCGGGTCCTCTTCGAACTCTTCCGGATCCTCTTCAGTCATCTGATAAAGCAGTTCCTCACATAATACAGAATATGTGACGCGTCCTTGATGACGCCCCCAAATATAGTCTGCTATCATCCTAGGATTTTCTGGCAATGATTGCATCAAAGCCCAAATCCTATAACTGTCCAGAACTGGAAACTCTTCTCGCTCAAGTTTCCAAAACAGATCATCAAGCCGTCCAATGTGTCCGTCGACTCCATAAGATGAGTTGTACTCTATCTCCTGAATCTCCTCCCTGAGCTGATTTCGTCGCACTTCGCGACGAGTCAATGTGGTAATCGTCCGTGCCATCTCAAAAATTGAAAATAAATAAGTCAGTACAAAACCGACTAACCAGTACAAAACCGGCTTATTTCAATTTATACAGGCATAGTACCAACAACATAATCAATCAAGAAAAACAAATCTTCTCGATTTTCAGGAGTTAAGTCGACAATTAGAACTAATCTAATTGGTCAAACCCATCGGATCGGTTGATTAGGAATCCAGATCCTAAGCTTGGTCCATTGTCCTTAATTAGAACTAATCTAATTGGACAGGGATTTTTGTACCTATGTTCTGTTAATTTTCCTCTAAGTCCATTTCAACCAATTTCAGACTTATTGATCAAACTCAGATCCATTTGATCAAACCAATGCCCATTGGTTTAAGTCCGACCAATTAGAACAAATCTAATTGTTTTGATCAAATCTGAATTTTGATCATATTTGGTCTAAGTCCAATTAATTAACCCAAATTGATTTTGGGTTTGGATCAAATTGATTCGATTAAACCAACTAATGATTTAAACCTGAACCGGATCTAAATGGACCAAAATTTATTTTGATCATTTATCATTAATGATGAAATTAATTGAACTTATTTTCAATTAATTACTGTATGCACCCAAATTGAAATTAATGCTACGGTAGGCATGCATCCAAAAAATGCTACAGTAGGCATACATTAGCATGAAACAATAAGCATGCATTAGCATATTTCAACGATGCATCATTTGGCAAACAAAAAATTATACTTTAATTAAAAAACATAAGCATATTATGTTTCTTAATTTCATATGCATGCAGTATTTTCGTTCACGGTTTTTTTTTTTTATTATTTGATTTTTCAAAATCAAACTTTATCTCACACGAAGCACTGTGCTTCGTTATTCTGCCGATTTCTTCGCAACTGCCCACGTTGCACAGGCCGCTCAAGCCACGCACGCCGCTCACAGCGACGAACGCTGTACAGAAATTTCAAAGGCAGCCTCGAGTACGCCGTTGGCCAACACACAGAGACAAACTCCATGAGTGTTCATTCGAGACCTTTCAACAGACGTTGATTACGGCTGCTTTTGATGACGACGACTGTAGCAGATTGCAACATGAACGCAATATGCTTGGCTACGGCAAAACTAGACGGAAGACGGACTCCGTTCACGGCAGCAATTTTAAATAGGAGATCGCACATACATTTAGAACAAATTACTTGGCTCTGATACCAATGTAGAATATATGTTCTAAATGTATGATAGACGAATTAATTAAATAAATGCGGTAAAAACTTACAGCGATCTCCCGCAGATCCGCAGTCGCGAAAACTCGCTGTCGGAAGAGCGATCACAAGATCGGAAAGCCCTCCGCAATTCCACAAACCAAATCCCGCCGCCTTGGATTTCTCCTCTTACTCTCGTCTCCAACGCAAACTGAGCCTTGGACGAATCCCCTTTATATAAGGAAATACACTAGGGGCATAATGGACTTTTCCATTATGTGTAGTGGGGAACACGGGCCACGTTCCCCACTATCCCCATTTCCAACAGTTTGCTCATAGAGTGATAGGGATAGAGGAGGAAGAAAAAGGAGTTGGCTGAACTCAAATGCACTATTATACGTACCCTTCACCTCCAATTTCTTCATATCATGTCGGGGATGGAACAAGATCATAATGTCGGTCGAAGGAGGGAAGATATCATAGTTTAGTAAGCATAGGGCAAGGCGTTAAGGGTCCTTTAACATTTTTATCTCTAAGTCCATTCCATTCCATGTGAGGAGGGGAGAAAAGGGGAAGCCATGTGCTCGTAACATCAAATGTGGGACTACAAAATTTAATGTTTTGCACTCTCTTTTCTCTACAAAAGAATTTGTATCAATGTGGAAGGTTTTGCCCTGTCTGATAAGGAACACATCCAATCAAATATCAATTTTTTTAATTACATTTTTTTTCGTGTTTACATCTTTTTAGTTGTGTTGATAGTAAAGTTTAAACTATCACATTAATAAGAATGACAATCAAAACTACAATGTTATCTTAACAATAAAAATAAAACAAAGATGAATTAGATAACACTGAATATGAGGTGATTGGTTCGGCTCCATAGAAATTTTTCACCGGCTAATAAGATAAATTGGGAAGCGCTCACGATGGACAGTCCAAAAGCCTAGCATCACGTGATCGTGTGCCCCATTTGAAGAAAAAAATCTTTATAAATTGATAAGGAACGGGATAGCGATTATCCTGTTGACTATTGAATCCGTTGATTCACACACAAATACCAAAAAAATCTTCTAGAACCGGTTGATTCGAAGAGGAATACCAAGAAATAGGAAAATAATGGTACTATAGAAAATATTATTAAACCAAAAATCTTCTCCTAAACATACCATTATATAGACTCTAAACCTTAATTTCATAGAAATGAAATAAACTCCACTATATAGACTGTAATTCCTATCTTGAAAGGAAAGGAATCTTAATTGATCCTGTTTGAAAACTGTGGAGATGGCATGTCGGGCACGATGACTTGATGGTTGACAGTAGAAAACCTTTTACTCCCTGGAAAGGCTCCCTTTTGATCCTGCACACACGTAAATGAACCAACAAAACATCAGCGCCTCAAAACTAGGGGGAGTCCCTGACGAAGGTCATCCGACACTCAAGTCAGTTCAAGTCCGACCGGGTGAGTGAGGGACAGTAGAGAATGTTCGTGCAAGAGGAAAAGTGGCAGATGATCAGAAAGCGTACCTTTGTCACAGGATAGCAATTATCCTATGAACTATTGAATTCGTTGATTCACACACGAATACCGAAAATAATCTTCTAAAACATATTGATTGGAAGAGACATACCAAGAAATAGGAAAATAACGGTACTACAAGAAATATTATTAAACTACAAATCTTCTCCTAAACATACCATTATATAGACTCTAAACCTTAATTATAAAGAAAGGAAATAAAGTAATTACAATTCCTATTTTGAAAGAAAAGAAATCCTAATAAGAAAAAATATCTAAAATCTAAAATTTCTAAACAGACTCAAAATATAAAAATATAAAAGATAAAAAATTATCAAATATACCTAAAATACTGAAAATACCTTAAATAACAAAAAGGTAAAAATTATTAAAAAATAATAATAATAATAATTTTTGGATCCTCATAATCAAGAAGCGCTAACGGTGAGCATCCTAGAAGCTTCCATTTGGAGAAAAAAAATCGTACAAATATATCATACTTAGGAATTGAACCGTAAATATCTATGTGATAATTTGATACCCTTCCGATGTACTGTAGCCTATATGTTGGAATTGTTGCGACTCTAATTATTTTTGGGGAAAAAAAAATTAAAATCCCACTTTTAATTATTAGAAATGTTAAAAGAATATATTTTTTTTAAAAAATACTTCACTATATTTTACATATTGAAGTTACCTTATTTCCCACTATAAGTGAAACAAACATACGATAGCTATTATAATAAAAATAAATTAATTAAATTTTTCAAAAAAAATCATGCATAAAACATTTTTATATAAAAAATTCATTGATAAAAAAAAAAATCAAAATTCATCAAATAAATATTGTAACGGCCACTAATTGATTGCTACAACTATAGGAACCATTAATTAACAACTACCTTACTGTATTACTTAATTATGTCGGTTACAATATTATAACACTTAGGAGTGTAATCTAGCCGAGCCAAGTCGAACTCTTAAATGTTTGAGCTTGGCTCGTTTATAATCGAGCCGAGCTCGAGCTTTATTTAACGAATATATTTATGGCTCGCGAGCTTATTCGAGCTTTTATCGAGCCTAAACGAGCATAATAAATATAAATTATAAATTTAAATATTCATTAAAAACTAAATTATATATTAAGAGAAAATTATAACATTATTATTAAAATTTATAATTTTATCATAATAAATAAATTTAATATATTTATCTATATTTTTCATAATTAGAGTGTAAAATCTATAAATTCAATATCAAAACTATTATTTTTTTATTTAAAAGTTGATTAATGAGCTTAACGAACGTGTTCACGAGCTAACGAGTCGAATATTGCGAAGCTTGAGTTTGGTTTGTTTATCTTAACGAGCCTCATTAAACGAGATCAAACGTATTTTTATCGAATCAAGCTTCGAATAACTCACGAGCGATTTAGTTCATTTACACCCCTAATAATACCTAATTAATCACTATAATAATAATTTTATAGTGAATTTATGATAAGTTTGAATAATTTTAATCAAATTAATAATAAATTCTTTAATATAGATTTTTTGAATTAATTTATTATTATATATTGTAACAACTATATTGTGAGTATACTATGATATTATTAGAGTAAAAATGTGATATCTCATCTTAAACGGTACGATAATATACAGACAGATAAGTATTTTACCTTAACGTAACGGTGCAATAGATCAGAACTAGATATTTTATATAATTAATCTTAAAATTTATTAAAGTAAATATTATAGTTATGTTAAGAAAAATAAAAATGATGAATATAACCTTGAATCTGAGACGATTGATTTGGTTATATAGAAATTTTCTATCGATTGTCCGGGTAAATTAAAAATTATTCATGTTAAACCACTCAAAAATTTAATATTCATTTAAAATATTTTTATAAATATATCATAATTAAAAATTGAATTATAAATATTTAAATGATACTAAATAGAACATCCACTTCGCCATCGTAATCCAGGACAACTATATTATAATTATTATAACATATCGTTAGAGCAGGTCGGATCCTCTGGACCGTTTTTACGGTCCAGAAAATATTCCTTTTCCATGTATTGATAGGAATGCATGACCTCCACTTATAAAATAAATAGGGACTATACACTCTATTAGTATATGGGGATAGATAGAATGCGAGAGACGTGGCTCGACGTTCTACCAAGGCAGTGCATGTGGAGGACCCCACGCCGTTGGTACTTCAACGGCCACCGCTCCATTAATTAATAACTACCTACTGTATTAGTTAATTAACAGCCACTAATTCATTACTACAACTATAGAAACCATTAATTAATAACTGTCTGACTGTATTAGTTAATTAATATCAAATGATGTCCAATTAATTAGACGATAACAAACTTATTATAAATTAGATGAAGGATCAATTTTTGATAAATATATATTTTTATAAAAAAATCTTTCGCATCCTTAGTTAAAGTTATCGGTTAAAAATTGATCCCCTGATTTATATTCTTTCATATAACATAGGGATGAATTATAAAGTAATACTTATATATGAACATAATTACCTTTTATGAAAATAATGGTTCATTAATATCGATCATTATCCTAATAATTTTAATAGTTATAAATTTGAATAACTTTGATTAAATTAAAAATAATTTTTTTATATACACTACCAGTAAATTTTCAAATAGCTACATAATTAAGGACGAAATTTCAATCCATCACAATTTAATAAAATTTTATCGACATAATTAGAATTAGTCAAGACTTATCAACATATTCTAATTAAATAGAGAATTTGGATTTAGTTTGTACTTATGCCAAATACCTGTTGAATTTGGATTCAGTCGATAATTTGGATTCTGACTGAATACAAATTTTGTTAGTTTTATATCGACAAAATTTGTATTCAGTTGGTACATTTGCCCCTAAAATTTTAGTGACAGACTCCTCAACCAAATACTGACCAAATTTGGATTCAGTCGGTAATTTTGATTCTAACTAAATCCAAATTCCGTCGATATATACGATAAGATTTCGATTTCGTCGATTGAATATAAATTTATCGATAGATACCAATGGGATTTGTATTCCGTTTGTACAATTTATGCTAAAATTTCCGTGCTCACCAAATACCGACCAAATTTGGATTCAGTCGGTAATTTAGATTCTGACGAAATATAAATGTCGTCGGTAATTGTCTGACTAAATACAAATTTTGTTAGTATTTACTGACGAAATTTGAATTTTGTCGGTATGTACTGATGGAATTTGGATTTCGTTGGTATATTTTGCCCTAATTCTTATGTCCGACCCTCTCCTTCTCCTTGCGTTATTTCAATCGCTACTTCCCTCTCATTGGCATGGCTTCTCTTCGGAGCATTTTTTCTCTCTGACTCCTCTCCCGCTCCAGTAAGCTCTTCGACTCCTCTCCCACTTTGTTGGCGAGCCACTGTCGCCTTGCTCGTGGCCCCTTAGTGTCGAGCTTGGCTAGCCGCAACCACCTTGTTCATGACCCCTTAGCCATGAGCTTGGTTGGTCGTGGCTAGTTGCTTTAGGCCATCTTGGCCGTGGTCGACTATGAGAATGGCTTCATGGCTGCCGCGAACTAGGCTCTAGCTAGCTCAGTCTAGATTGAAAAAAAAAATCTAATTTTTTATTTAAAATATCTTGATATTGTAAACCATAATAGCTTCTATGCATGAATTTCCTTCTGGTGCACCAATTCTTGATTGAAATGTGTTGTAGTTGTTGGATAGGTATGTTAGGTCAAAACTTATTACTAATGTTACACAATAGATTAGGTCAAAAGATAATTTTATGTTACTAAATTAGGTCATAAATTTATTATACTTGTGTTGTTAATGTTAAAAATTTTATGCTCATTAGGTTACAATGTACATGAACAAGGCTTGGATGTATAACAGATTAGAAAATAGATTTATCTAAAATGAATATTTTATTGGAGTTGAAGAGTTTATGAGTTTTTATAAGAGTCATCAAGAATATATGAATGATGTTGAGTTATATTATCTATGTAATCATTCCAAATGTAGAAATAAAGTTTTCCATGATGAGGATATTATAAAAGTATATCTTCATAAAATAGGATTTGTTCCAGATTATTATAACTGGTACTATCATTGAGAGCCTTGTTTTTCAAATCTAATTGGAACTTCGGTTGCTTCTTCATCTAGCACAACTGCTCTAGTGGAAATGTTATATAATGACAATGCAATGGAATCAATGGTCCACGATACAATGAATGTAGTTGATCAATCCAATATAGATGAAATGTCAATACCTGAAGTTCTACAACTATATGGCATGTTAAAGGCTAGTGAAAGAGAAGTGTGGGACAACATTCCATCTGGTTATTTCTAACTATGTGGAACAACATTCCATCTGGTTATTTCTAACTATCTGTTACTGTAAGGTTATTGAAAATCAAGGTAAAACATCATTTCTATAAACGATGTTACGATGATATTTGTTAATTGATATCAGAGTTACTTCCTATTGTTCGCCTAATGATTGATAATTTCTATAGTATAAAGAAATTAGTGAGTTAGGTTTGCTTGTAGAGAAAATTGATTGTTGCATTAATAACTACATGATATTTAAGAATAAAGACAATGAACTAATTGAATGCAGAATCTGTACTCATCCTTATTATAAGTACGGTAGTCACATACTAGGGAAGAAGAAAAAAAAAGATTGCATTGAAAGTTATGTATTACTTTCTGTTACTTGCTATAGCTCAACACTTGTATGCATATGTTGCAACAATATGCCACATGAGGTGGCATCATGAGTATATGCACAGAGGTATAATGTGTCATCGTTGTGACTCCCCTATATGGAAACATCTTAATACAATATTTCACTTCATTGCAATGAAACCATATAATGTGTGACTGAGACTTTCTGTAGATGGATTTCAGCTATTTAATCAGTCGGGACAACAATATTTATCTTGACTAGTTATATTAACATCATACAATTTACTGTCATAGATATGTATAAAAGATAAATTCATGTTCCTTACTGTACTTATTCTAGGTCCAACAAATCTAAAAGAGAAGATAGATATTTTCTTACAACTTCTGTTTGTCAAACTGAATAAATTATGGAATATAGGCTCGGAGACTTATGATGTTTCAAGTAAAACTAATTGTGTAACGACCACCCTTCTTACTACTACTACTACTCTCTAAGGATGACCGTTACTTAACTACTAACTCTACTTAACTGGTATGATCGAAACCACGAGGAGTCCTTATCGAAAAATTTCGACAGAGTCTCCCCTGTATCGGTGACCAAATTCATCAATACATGCAAATAATAAACCATCAGCCACATGCGGCTGGTATATATACTTCACAACCACGCAGTAATAAGACACAACAACTTTAAAAAAAACTATTCTAGCAATAGTGAATGAATAAATCTCCAACAGTGGAAACAACCAACTAACAATGCGGAATGGACTCAATTAGCAACATCAGAAAAATAAGAAAAAACTCTTTAACAATCTCAATTGACATAAAGCATAAAGTACGACTCAATTCCCCAGATCTCTCCCACAGTCCTGACATCACACACCATCCGCACCACCTTGTCGCATTCCTTGCTAAATCTTTTCCTTTCCTTTATCTGCAGTAAGAGGAAATGCAATCTATAAGCAAAATTTGCTTAGTAAGCGCTATCTAACTCACAAAAACATGGATATACATGTATACAGAAAGAACTAGAAACTGTATGCTCTAAAAGAAAATAAAGCATAAACATAGCTGCTCATGTCAAACTAATAGCAAAGAAAAGCTAAGGAATCTACTCATATAATTCTAATAGCTAATCATGCTATACAAGGATAAAACTGCATGCTGGAAGATAAAGCTAATCGTGCTAAATAACTAATCAGGAAATAAACAAAACTAATACTACATGCTTCGAATTAAAAGAAGCTAAACTTTCTGAGTCTAAGTATAAATGAAGCTTGTTTCATTTGTTTCAAAACTTATACTTTATTACTTTAAAATAATAATCAACTTTTCTTGGGGCCCAGGCTTAGTACAAATGCACGCTCCCCAATAGGGACTGTGGTAGCTAGTCATCAGCCCTACGAGGGTAAAGACTTTGGTCTTGCCAGGGCCAAGACCTTGGAATTGGTCACCTGGATTTGTTTAACGATAACCTTGGAAGTCGGGTACTAGCCTTTCTTTAAAATAAAATACTTATTATCTTTTTATGTTCTTATAATAAAATGTCTTAGCATTTCTTTGAGCACTTGGTGTGCTGCTGATCCCAATTCTTAAACTTAGGGATCCTATTAAGACCTTGGTCTCTCTTTCTTATAACTACTTATAAACCTCTAAAGAATTTATTAGAACTCTTATTTTTCCACCTACAGGCAGATCCTAGAGTTTTTATAGAGCAACAGGATTCTTTAAGCATATATCAACAGAATAAATCAAAGGAAAGCAAATCTAACTTCTTTAAGCATGCTACAACATATATAAATCAAGGAAAACTGAATTTGACTACTTAATAGTCAAATGGCAGTTATAGTTTGTAGCTGAAAGTTTCTTGAAGCACTACATTTTAGTTTCAAGTTAACTTCCTGTGTGTTGTAAGAACTTTGAACTGGTGATGTGGCCTCTACCTATAGTTATTTGAGTTTCCGACCATATATATAGAGAGAATTATATAAGTTTGTCTCCATGATCTGACACATATTCTTTTAG
Source organism: Zingiber officinale (assembly GCF_018446385.1). Taxonomy (NCBI): domain Eukaryota; kingdom Viridiplantae; phylum Streptophyta; class Magnoliopsida; order Zingiberales; family Zingiberaceae; genus Zingiber; species Zingiber officinale. The sequence goes on along the minus strand of NC_056006.1, from coordinate 16,255,411 downwards.
TAGTAATCAGTAGTTATCTCATGGAACTCATGTTAATTATCATGCACTAATAGCACATACTTAGGTTTATCATGCACCAATAGCACATACTTAGGTTGCCTGCCTGCATAGTCTCTTGTAACTTCGAACCTGTGCAGATTATGTCGTGGAACTCTAAAGCCTATACTTGGCAAATACAGATGGTTCATTATAGGTTAGAGATCAATAATTTTGTACTAAGCTTTTGTTAAGTCTAACAGAAGGAAATCTACAAAAAAAAAATTCCTTTTTAAAGTACACGACAGCAAACCCTAACCATCAATCTTCACAGAAAACTCGAAAACAAGAATAAGCAAAGTCCAAAATCTAATCCAATCAAGAACCCCTTCCATCTTCCTTAACGACTCACGACAGCAACTCAAGGACACCCTCCTAGCGGCATATATCAAAGAAAACAACAAGAAGAAGCAAGAATTCAAGAGCTACCCTTACCGCAGGTGAGTAAGCGACTTACCTCGGTTCCTTGGACTCACAGCCGACGGGAATCTTCTAGGGTTTGCGGAGAAGTTGTTTCCTCAGCGATCTCTTTGTACCTACTTGTTCTTCTCGACGAGGGGATTGTTGGGATCTCTTCGTACGCGACTAGAGAGGGGGGGTGTGAATAGCCGCCCCAAATCGCTCGTTTCTTCCTACACTTCGTTAGCGCAGCGGAAAAATAAACTAGAAACGAAAGGAAGAATATCAAACCTTAACACAGCGATGTACGAGGTTCGGAGATGATGCTCCTACTCCTCGGCGTGTCCGTAAGGTGGACGAAGCCTATCAATCCGTCGGTGGATGAGTCCCCGGAAAACCGGCTAAATCAAACTCCTTCTGGGTGGAGAAACCTCGCCACAATGTCTTGCAACAGCAAGATAAACAGGAGTACAAGAATACAGCAAGAAACTAAGTACAATACAAGAATGTAATAGCCCTAGCTTGCCTTCTTGTCGGCTGGATGAAGCAGCAACTTCAAGCGACGCCTACAACAGCAGGAACCCAGCCGGAAGCTCACGCGAAGCTTGCGAAGAAGAGCTCAACAAAACTCAAGCACCAGAACAGCAGCTCTATAGCAGAAAAGAAGAGGAAGAAGTAGAAATGCAGCAGCAGCCCTCGACCCCTTTATACCTGCGAAGAAGACAGCGAAGAAACTAGCCGTTGCGTCGCAACGGCTAGAACCCTGATCGGTCTGCAGACCGATCAGGGAAGAGGTGGATCGTCACTGATCGGTCTGTGGACCGATCAGGCTCTGTCCTGATCGGTCCCGGATCGATCCCTCTCGGCTCGTGAGAGACCTGATCGCACTCGTCTCCTGATCGGTCGTGGTGACCGATCAGATACACCGATCGGTCCCTAGACCGATCGGAGCTCTTTCTTCGCCGATCGTTGCACGATCGATGCGTGGACCGATCAGAACTCCAGATATGCTCAGTGGAATCTGATCGGTCACCGGACCGATCAGAAACACTGACACCGATCGGTCTGCAGACCGATCCAACTCCTAGGTTTAGAGTGCCCTCTCTAACCAAGTTCGGAGAACGAGCTACCGAGCCCTCTCCGACTCCATATGCCAAGCTTTACTCACTTGGACTTCTCAACACCGATGTCGATCACCCTTGATCCATCTGGATTTTCCCTGCCTGGCTTCATCAGACTTTCCACCGGCTTCACTCACCAGATTTCCACACCGCCTAACATCCCGTTAGGACTTTCTCAGTCTCGGCTTCACTCACGGGACTTTCCAACCGCCTAACGTCCCGGTTAGGACTTTCCCACTGCCTAGCTTCACTCACCAGGACTTTCCAACTGCCTAACATCCCAGTTAGGACTTTCCCACTGCCTGGCTTCACTCACCAGGACTTTCCGCACTGCCTAACATCCCAGTTAGGACTTTCCCTCGTGCCAAGCTCCCTGCTTGGACTTCTCCGTGCCAAGTCTCCATACTTGGACTTTTCCAGTGCCAAGTCTCCATACTTGGACTTTTCCCGTGCCAAGTCTCCATACTTGGACTTTTCGCGTGCCAAGCTCCCTGCTTGGACTTTTCCAGTGCCAAGTCTCCATACTTGGACTTTTCCAGTGCCAAGTCTCCATACTTGGACTTTTCGCGTGCCAAGCTCCCTGCTTGGACTTTTCCAGTGCCAAGTCTCCATACTTGGACTTTTCCAGTGCCAAGCTCCCTGCTTGGACTTTTCGCGTGTCAAGCTCCCTGCTTGGACTTTTCCCGAATCAGATCAACCAGGTCAACCTTGACCTAAGGTTGCACCTACAATCTCCCAAACACCTATTCTTGTCAAACATCAAGAATACAACTCTCTCACGAGTGTCAAACATCAACATGCAACTCAACTAGGTCAACCTTGACCTAAGGTTGCACCGACAATCTTCCCAAGTCAAACATCAAAATACAACTCGAGTCAAGTCACCTCGAGTCGGGTCAACCAGGTCAACCTTGACCTAAGGTTGCACCAACAATCTCCCCCTTTTTGATGTTTGACAAAACCCATAATCAAGTTAGGTTAACCCGATAACCTAACTTAGGTTTTCCAACCATCTTCCAACGTCCAATGTTCTTTCCTTGAACATACTATGGACGTTCTCCCCTTAGGTTAACCCGATAACCTAACTTGGGTTCTCCAATAATTCTCCCCCTTTTTGACACACATCAAAAAGAATAAGGAGGGTATCAAGGTCAAGAGTTTCTTCCTAATGAAAGTCCCATACCTTTCATTGAAACTCTTAATTTCCCCCTTGATACTAAACTCAACAATCAACTTAGTGATAATCCCATATCACTAATCCTCAAAAGTCTTAAGGAGTAAAAACTCCCCCTAAAAGTCAACTCCCCCTTGACAATTAGGTAAAACTCCCCCTAAAGGTCAACTCCCCCTTGACCATTGCACCAACAATGTCTTGGAGAGTTTCAAACCTTTAGAAATCCACAAAAACCAACTTCCAGCTGAAATTTCAGACCAACAGCTGAAATCAGAAACTGGCACGCTCTGATCGGTCCGCAGACCGATCAGAAACCCCATGGATCGGTCCCCAGACCGATCAGGCCTTCACCAGATCGCACCAAGCTCTCTGGTTCTTACTGGATCGGTCCATAGACCAATCAGGACTTACCTGGATCGGTCCCCAGACCGATCCAGACTCTGATAGGCAGATTTTTGAAATTTCCTTCCCGAAATTCAGAAACTCCTAGAAAATTCTAGAAAATTCGAAAAATTGTGAAATTTTGAGGATACATTCCTCATAACATATACTATCATGGAAAAATAGTTTTCTATGAAAATAACTTCCATTTTTCAATCTTGATACAAAGTTTAAAAACTTTGAAATAGTTCAAGTTTAACTCAACTTTGTATCACAATGTTCAATGATGAATGCTATCACTAGGAAAGCTTCATCAAGGTTTTTCAAATCAATTTTAAAATGCTTTTAAAACCATTTGAATTTAGGACCATAATCTTAGGGCTAGATGTACATGACTTGTACACAAGCTTTCCCTATGATCCTTAATTTCTTGAATTAGGGTCATCTAGGTACAATGACAATGCACCTTGATCCTAACTCATGATCCTAATATCTCACACACATCTAAGGTGTATCAAACCACATTCAAGTCAATTTGATGTGAGATATGGGTTAAGGTCAACTTAGGCTAAGTTCTCATGCATTTTCTAAACACCAATTTGATCTCAATATCAAATTATATGTTTGTTCTCAAATCAATTTCATTGATTATTAATGCAAGAGATGATGACATGGCATAAAATGGTATCATAAATGAAAACATATGCCAATGTCATAATGTCATGGCATAAAGTTTGAAACTTAAATAAACATGACATAAAAACTAGCCTAAGCATTATCATGACATTTCAAATGATAATAAAACTAAACATGATGTTATGACATGTAAGGGCAAACAATCATGGCAAGATTTAGCATAAATAAATATACCTAAATTACCTATCTAAGTATCCTTAACCACTTGGCTAACTTCAAATTTAATCCTAGATTGCCCCAAATTGTGCCAATTGAGATTAAAAATGAAATTTCCAATCTTTAGGCACATTTAACTCTTCAAAGGAGTAAATGATAATTCCATTTCATTTTCAAAAGTTCTCAAAACCTTGAAAATGCTCCTTGAGTGTCAATTTCCTCAAAGTTGGGTTAACTACCCTTCTAATCGAAGTTGACACTCTCTAACCCATCTATGGGGTAGAGAAGATGCTCCTAGGAACCCAAGAGCTCATTGGGTTCACTAAATATTCACTAGGGATGACTTCCCTAGCAACCCTCCTAATGACCCTCTTAGGCTTTAAAGCCTTGGTCATTTGGGACTCATCAAGATCAACTCTAGGGGTGACTCCCCTTGTGACCTTGGTGGTGGTCTTCCTAGCCCTAGGTTTTGTTCCATAATCGAATGGAACACTATGATAAGTGGGCTTGACCACTTGGGACTTAGGTTTGTGACCCAAACCTTTCTTGTCCTTGGACATTGGTTTTTGACCCCTAGACTCTAGAGTCAAATCCTTAAGAGCATTTTCTAAGGAGTCAAGTCTTGACCTCAAGACTTGATTTTCCTTTTCTAATACCTCAAGTTTTGATTTGTCATTGTTTCTTGAGGTGTTCCTAGGCATATGTCTAGTTCTTTTGGGATTTCTACCTAGGTTCTCCTTAGCCTTAGATGAGTTAATCCTAGGGTTGACATTTCTAGTATTATCCTTATCTAAGCTAACATGTTTAGCACCTAAACACATGTATTGATTTCTAAGGTTAACATGCTTATCATTCTTGATAATTGCAATAAGACTACTAGCATGTATCTTATTAGAAGTGCAAGAATGAACCTTAGAGGATACCTTAGGGTTTGCCTTCGCTCCCCCTTTACACGTGCTTGGTCTTTTGTCCTTGTGAGATTGCCTCCCCCTTGGACATTGACTCCTATAGTGTCCTCGTTGCTTGCATTGGAAGCACACCACGTGCTCCTTGCCCTTGCGTTTTGGGACTCCGACTTCCTTGATCTTTGGCGCCGGTGGAGTCTTCTTAGTCTTCTTTGGACATTTACTCTTGTAATGTCCAAATTCCCTACACTCAAAACACATTATATGCAATTTACTTGAACTTAAAGTGTTTGAGTTACCTAGGGTCGAGGATGGATGGATGCTCTCTTCTTCATCCCTCCCGGAGGTAGAAGCTTCTTCTTCGTGCTCCGATCTTGAAGAAGAACTCACCTCCTCTTCTTCTTTAGATGTTGAGTAGCCCTCAACTTCTAATTCCTCACCTCCACGATGTGAGCTACTTGGCTCACTAGGCTCCTCTTCATGGCTTGAAGTGGGGCTCTCCTCATGGAGTTTGGCCAAGTTGTTCCACAACTCCTTGGCATTATTGTATTCACCAATCCTACACAACACATAATTAGGTAAAGAGAATTCAATGATTTTCGTTACCTCATCATTGATGGTTGATTGGTGGATTTGCTCCTTCGTCCACTCCTTCTTCTTATAGGTTTTCCTTCCTCATCCATCGGAGGGGAAAACCCTTCTTGTACACAAAACCAATTTAACATATTAGTCCTAAGAAAATACATCATCCTTACCTTCCAATATGTGAAGTTGTCGTGAGACTCGTAGAAGGGTTGAACCGTGACATCTTCTCCATAGAGATCCATCTCTAGCCCGTGCTCCCCCGGGTGTTGATCCGTCGAAGAGCAACCTGGCTCTGATACCACTTGTTGGGATCTCTTCGTACGCGGCTAGAGAGGGGGGGTGTGAATAGCCGCCCCAAATCGCTCGTTTCTTCCTACACTTCGTTAGCGCAGCGGAAAAATAAACTAGAAACGAAAGGAAGAATATCAAACCTTAACACAGCGATGTACGAGGTTCAGAGATGATGCTCCTACTCCTCGGCGTGTCCGTAAGGTGGACGAAGCCTATCAATCCGTCGGTGGATGAGTCCCCGGAAAACCGGCTAAATCAAACTCCTTCTGGGTGGAGAAACCTCGCCACAATGTCTTGCAACAGCAAGATAAACAGGAGTACAAGAATACAGCAAGAAACTAAGTACAATACAAGAATGTAATAGCCCTAGCTTGCCTTCTTGTCGGTTGGATGAAGCAGCAACTTCAAGCGACGCCTACAACAGCAGGAACCCAGCCGGAAGCTCACGCGAAGCTTGCGAAGAAGAGCTCAACAAAACTCAAGCACCAGAACAGCAGCTCTATAGCAGAAAAGAAGAGGAAGAAGAAGTAATGCAGCAGCAGCCCTCGACCCCTTTATACCTGCGAAGAAGACAGCGAAGAAACTAGCCGTTGCGTCGCAACGGCTAGAACCCTGATCGGTCTGCAGACCGATCAGCCTAGGCGCATGAAGCGTCTGTTTGTCACCTGATCGGTCCCCAGACCGATCAGCTCTCGTGATCGAAGCCCTGATCGGTCTGTGGACCGATCAGGCAACACCTGATCGGTCCCTTAGACCCGACTCAACTCCCACAGCTGACCTTTTGGACCACAGTCGAAATTCAGCAAATTCAGCACGCCTGATCGGTCACCAGACCGATCAGGAAACACTGAGTATCACTGGATCGGTCTGCAGACCGATCCAACTCCTAGGTTTAGAGTGCCCTCTCTAACCAAGTTCGGAGAACGAGCTACCGAGCCCTCTCCGACTCCATATGCCAAGCTTTACTCACTTGGACTTCTCAACACCAGATGTCAGATCACCCTTGATCCATCTGGATTTTCCCTTGCCCGGCTTCACTCACCAGGACTTTCCACCTGGCTTCACTCACCAGGATTTCCACACTGCCTAACATCCCAGTTAGGACTTTCTCACTGCCTGGCTTCACTCACCAGGACTTTCCAACTGCCTAACGTCCCAGTTAGGACTTTCCCACTGCCTGGCTTCACTCACCAGGACTTTCCGCACTGCCTAACATCCCAGTTAGGACTTTCCCACTGCCTAGCTTCACTCACCAGGACTTTCACACTGCCTAACATCCCAGTTAGGACTTTCCCTCGTGCCAAGCTTCCTGCTTGGACTTCTCCGTGCCAAGTCTCCATACTTGGACTTTTCCAGTGCCAAGTCTCCATACTTGGACTTTTCCCGTGCCAAGTCTCCATACTTGGACTTTTCGCGTGCCAAGCTCCCTGCTTGGACTTTTCCAGTGCCAAGTCTCCATACTTGGACTTTTCGCGTGCCAAGCTCCCTGCTTGGACTTTTCCAGTGCCAAGTCTCCATACTTGGACTTTTCCAGTGCCAAGTCTCCATACTTGGACTTTTCCAGTGCCAAGCTCCCTGCTTGGACTTTTCGCGTGTCAAGCTCCCTGCTTGGACTTTTCCCGAATCAGATCAACCAGGTCAACCTTGACCTAAGGTTGCACCTACAATCTCCCAAACACCTATTCTTGTCAAACATCAAGAATACAACTCTCTCACGAGTGTCAAACATAAACATGCAACTCAACTAGGTCAACCTTGACCTAAGGTTGCACCGACAATCTTCCCAAGTCAAACATCAAAATACAACTCGAGTCAAGTCACCTCGAGTCGGGTCAACCAGGTCAACCTTGACCTAAGGTTGCACCAACAGGGATCACGAAGGTGTGAAGATCTCGCTGGAAAAGCGCTCACCGGTCGCCAGAGACAAAGCCCTAGGCTTGTTGTCTTCGTTTTCGCCCGAACAGCAAAGTCGCGCCGACGCCGCATGAGGAGGGAGGAGAGGGATCGAGAGAAATTAATTCCTCTCTTAACTTAACCTCTTTTTATAACCTAGGGTTATTTTTAGGTTCCAATTATAACTTATATATATTTTGTTCCCTACTTGATTAACAAAACTCCCGTGGAACACTTGGTTGGCTGCGTTCTGCTTAAGTCTCAGCTCGTGGGTTCAAATCTCGACTGCAACCCCTTTTATTTTAAATGTTCCTAACTACTGCTTAAATGTATTTCATTCCATACTCATTCACAAAACGTTTGCAGAACAGTTGGTTGGTTGGATTCGGTTAATGCTCGATTTAGGTCCGATGTCCACGGTTTGAATCTCGGCTTTGATATTTTTTTTGTCGAAACTTCCTTCGTTTAGTAAAAATATCAAACGACCTCCAAAAATTACATAAAAATACTCTAAAAATTTCTGAAAATCTCTAGAATATTTTAAAAGCATTTTCAAATATTTTTAAGGGCATTTAGAACTCGAAATAGGGAAAGTTGGGTCGTTACAAATTGTACATTACATGCTGCCTTATTATGGAACATTAGTGATTTTCTAGCATACTCAATGTTGTCAAGATAAAGCACGGCTGATAAATTAGCATGCCTGCATTGCATGATAAAGTCTGATGCATTTCATTATCTTGAGTGAGAAAGTATCTTGGTTTGATAATTACCATAAATTTTTATTAGTTGAACACTCTTTTAGGTGAAATAAAAAAACATAATTAAGAATGTTGTAGTCAGAAAACTTCTACCAACAATCAAGTCAAGTGAAGAAATTATTGACCAAATGGACAGCTATGGATTCCTACCAATATCTTAGACTAATTCTAATGAGATAAATAAATACATTATTAAGTAATGCAAGTGTGGTTGGAAGAAAAGAAGCATTTTCTGGGAGCTTCTATATTAGAAGTATCTACTTATTCAATATAATTTAAATTGATATATATTGAGAAAAAAATTCTTCGATAATATCTTCAATACTATGATGAATGTGCCTAGAAGAACTAAAAATACTACAAAATTATTGAGGATGCAAGATTGCAAACAAAGTCCCACATTGAAAATACATGGAAAAGATCAATAAAAAAAATTAATCAGGCTGGGTAACGTCGAGCCTCAGTGATTGGTTCAGTCCCACGGAAGTTTCCCATCGGCCATCAGGGTAAATCGGGAAGCACTGGCGGTGAGCAATCTAAAAGCTCAGCATCCCTTAATTGTAAGTCCCATTTGGATGAAAAATCTCTGCAAATATGTTATAGTTGGGAATCAAACTATGAGTGTTTGGGAGACAACTGAGCGCCCTTACCATTGCACCATAGCCCTGGGGAAAGATCATGAGTTTATATGGGAAAGATATCTTTATTGGTATGACGTCTTTTGGATAAAGTCCAAAAACAAAACTATGACGGATTAGGCCCAAAATTGATAATATCATACCATTGTGGAGGTATCTAAATTCTTTTGGTCCTAACAATTAGTATCAAATCTCAGACTATCAAAAGGTCTAATCGTCGACTGTACATAAGAGCTATGATCTAATTGAGTCATGTGAGTAGAATATTAACCTCAAACAGAGGAAGTGGGGCTCCCGTATCCGGATTAAGAGGATCAGATACTAGGAAGGAAGTCCTGGTGGACAACCAAGCAGAGAAGCTCTAGTTGCGGCTAGGTAAGAAATACTTAATAAGTCAGTTGGACCAGGGGCAAGAAAACTTAGTAGGTTTGGTTGATCGAGGGGCAGGAAGACTTAGTAGATCAGGTGGACTGAGAGGCAGGAAGATTTGGTGAGTCAAGGATCGAACGTCAAACATATAGACTTTTTGCTTGAGGGGGGCCTAAGGTCTTTTATTTGAGGGGGGATTGTTGGGGTTGCAAGATTACAAACAAAGTCCCACATTAAAAATACATGAGAAAGATCATATGATTATAAGAAAAAGATATCTCCATTGGTATGAAATCTTTTAAATAAAGCTTAAAAATAAAACCATGAGGATATAGCCCAAAGTGAACAATATTATACAATTATAGAGATATCTAAGTTCTTTTAGTCCTAATGGGTAAATCTCATTTAAAATTTTTTTTCGATTTTAAAAACTTATTGGAAAACTAAGTATGCAGTGGAAAAATTAAGTAAGAGAAACACAGTGGAAAATAAGTATACATTTATTTTTTTTATTTGATTCAAAGCCTTCAATGACTCCTACTTCAAGGCCTATGCGCCTTTGGGATATATCTAATGGGCAATCCACTAAAAAATTAAACCTCGATTACAAATAAAGAAAGCGTAACAAGCTACACTTTGTTATGCAAGAATAATAAATAACTTTTAAAAAATGTTACCAACACTTGTATTAGTTGAAGTTTGTAGCTCAAGGTCGATGTCACTCTGACTGTAGTAGTTGGGCATAGCAGGGTCGCAGCAGAGCTGTAGTAGAGAGACGGTATAATAGAAAGAGCTAGAAGGCTTGTATAAAGTTGATGTTGAAAGAGGTTGTCGAACCCCTCTTTTATACTACATTGGAGGGGCATCGGTTCATCCCAGGCACCTCCATGAACTCTTATTTGATACCCAGAGTTTGGTGTTTATCCTCTTGGAGGCGCCTCCAATAGTTTGAGGGTGCCTCCAACCCTTTAACCCTAGGTGCCTCTAGCACTGAACTTTTATCCTCACAGCTTATACAATCTAGGGTGCCTCCAGCAATCTGAGGCACCTCCAGTCCCTAACTCAAGGCATCTCTAATCAGCTGAGGCATCTCGAGCATTGTTCATCTGAACTTCAATTTTTCTTAAGTTATTGCAAAAATATGTTAGTCCAAATAGCAAAATTACCTGTAAAACAAAGTTAGAATACATAATAAAATTTATGAATTAGATCCTGTCTGATATGACTAGGATTTAATTTTAGTCTCAACTTAGATTTCTAAAATAGATTTAAGTTAGACCATCACCTACAGTCCCACTAGGATTCATCCTTACTAGATCTCTCTTCTTTAGTGGCTTACCTTACTTACTATTTGTAAAATCACTTGACTTGTCATCTAACCCACTAGATCTTCCTCCCAAATGCCCCATCTGGACTTCAGCCAGTTGTAAGGTCCGCAGACCCAATTGGACTTCTTGTCAGATATTAGGTTCTCTCTGACTTATATGGGCTTCTTGCTAGTTATCAAGTCCTCCTAACCTAACTGGACTTTAGCTTAATTTTTAGTCCTTTAGACCCATCAAGTCTTTTAGCCTGCACACTTGATAAATACATTAGATAACACACAATCTAACTTTAACCTTTTGTCATGCATCGAAACCTAAGTTTAATTATTAGTGATGATTGAACCAACACAAATTATATAAGGAACTAGAAAAACTAGTCAATAGACCAGAGTTGCATCAGGATGAAATAACCAATAAATTTTCAAAGGCTTGTCATACATTGGACAAAGATGATAAGCAAGCTTTATGTAGTTGGATGAAAGAAATCAAATGTCTAGATAGTTATGCCTAGAATATGGCTCGATGCATAGATATAAATAGGTTAAAGATATTTAGAATAAAGAGTCATGACTGTCATGTATTCATGCAAAGACTTATTCTAATAGATTTCCATGACTTACTTCCTTAAAATGTTTAGCAAGCACTCATAGAATTGAGTCTATTTTTTAGGTATTTGATAGCGAGGTTTATTATGATGACTGATATGTTTCGGCTAAAAACAGACATTCCTTTCATACTATGTAAGCTTGAGCGCATTTTCCTAACTAATTTTTTTTATTCAATGGAGCATCTACTAGTTCACCTATCTTACAAGACACAACTAACTGGTCCTGTATAGTACAGATGAATGTGTCCATTTGAATGATTTTTTAGGACATTAAAATATATGTTTGTAACAAAGAAAGAGTTGAGGGTTCAATATATAATATTTATTTGGTTAAAGAAGCATCATCTTTTTTCTCATATTATTTTGCAGATAATGTAAAAAATCAGACATCACAAGTATCCTCGAAATTATGATGCTACTGAGCCGATAGACCCAGAAATATTTTCTATTTTCAAGTTTCTTAGTAAGGTAATAGGTGCATATATTTCTAGATAGTTAACTCAAAAAGAATATCATGCTACAAAAACATACATAACCCTAAACTATGATGAGGTCAAATCTTATATAAAGTGATTTGACTTCTCTAATCAAATATTTGTCTTGTTATGTTTGTTTGTTATCCCAATGGTCTTAAAATTACCTTCCATAACAGCTTGTATGAAAACAACTACAACTAAAAAATCCATCAATGAGTGAAAGTTAGATAACTAAAAAGTTAGAGATGAAATTTGCATTATGGTTTGAAATCAATGTAAGTAAGAGGAGAATTTGTTGGTGCGGGAAGCATCTAACAATCGAACCTGTGTTTTGATTATGTCAAAGGGTCCAAAGTTAAGTTGTCTTGTTATCTAACAAGGTTCATTAAGGGGCGGTAACCTTAGGTCCTAGGGGGTGGTAACCCTAGGTGGTTGAAAAAATCTAAGGGATGGTAACCTTAGGTCCTAGGGGTGGTAACCCTAGGCTGTGGAAATCCCTAGGGGGTGGTAACCTTAGGTCCCAGGGGGTGGTAACCCTACGCTGAGGAGAAAACCCTAGGGGGTGGTAACCTTAGGTAGAAAAGTTCAGTCGGTCTGGAGGACCGGACTGGCAATAGGTATACTCTCCTGAGTGGAGTAGGTAAGGGTGCGTTCCTTGGTGAGGGAATAGAAGACGTCAGTTCAACTTAGGGTTTCTGGATGGGAATCCAAAGTCAGAATCGGACAGCCCGATGACTGTCAAATATTTTATTCTACATGTCTATATATTGTGCTAACTTTATTTTGCAGGGTATAGTTGGTTTGTTGGACTAATATATCTTGCAGGAAGCAAATTGGACAACTTTACCTTGGATGAACAGTACCGAGGCGCCCTCCATGGAGCTTGAAGGTGCCTCGGGTCGAAGGCGCGAGGGGAGGTCACCCTGGAAACTGGCACGAGGGCACCCTCCATGCGGTTGGAGGCACCCTCGGGTGGATAAGAGGCTAAGAGTCAAAAGCTTATCCACGCTGCAGTTTTGACTGGGATGAGGGTGCCCTCCATGCTGTTGGAGGCGGCCTCCACAGGCTTTATAAGCCTGTCTCGACTAGCAGCTTGAAGACAACATAAATTAACGATTCTTCTACTGCGCACTGCTAATGAAACAATCCGGAAAAGTTGTAACACCACTCCGACAACCACAAGCCCAATTCTCTCCATTCTTGAGTTGTTGGTATACTTTTATTTATGGCATTTAAATTGTAATACTCATTTTGTAATATTTCTGGATTGATAGTGATTGCCCAAAGTAAAGGCTCAATGAGCGTGGGCCTTCGAGTAGGAGTCGCCACAGGCTTCGAACCAAGTAAAAGAAATTGTGTTATCAATTGCTTTTGGTTCTTTCTTTTATTTCCGCTGCGTATTGACTTTGTGTTTTCCGAGAAATGAACGAATAAGCCATAAGTGCTATTCACCCCCCCCCCCTCTAGCGCTTTTGATCCAACATAATTTATATGTTATACATCTATATCAAATTTCCAACAAATTTATATCATAACTACTTTTATAGGTAGATGATCATAGAATATCAAATGTACAAGATTCTTAGATGATCAATCTTGCATCTAGATCCCTTCGTAAGATAATAGTATATTCTGGTTACTATGTTCATGGATTTAAATTCCATGTGGTACAACGAGATTCACATAGATTAACCTATAATTCTAGTATTTGTGTTAAAAGATCTATTGATCAATAACACTAAGTTTGATTACTATGGTAGACTTGACAAGATCATAGAAATTGAATATCCTACATTACCTATAAAAAAATGTGTATGCTATTCAAATATTCATGGTATGATTCAACTCTAAGAATAGATACCAGAATACATGCAAACTATAATTAAGTTGAGGTTAATGCAAACAAAAGGTTCAACAAATTTGAACATTTCATTTTCACAGTATAAGTGGGTCAAGCTTTCTATCTTGAATACCCTATGAAAAGTAGAAGATCTAGTGAATGGTTGGTTGTTTGTCAAATGAAGCCTCACTCAACCATAGAAATGTCGAATACTATCACTGCTCAAAACTATGATGCATTTCAGAATGATGACGTGGAAAGAAATTTAGTTGATTCACAACTTCAATTCACATCCCAATTACTTGTAGATGTTAATGTCGTTTACAAGCAAATAGATGATAGAGAGATGTCCAATAGTGAGGAGCTTGTTGAACTAATAGAGTCTAGTGATGAGGACTTATAAACTATTTGTTAGACCGTGTTGGACTGGCTAGAAGGGGGGTTGGATAGCCTTGCAAAAACAAAAACAAAAACCCTTCTCGACTTTTCTTAAACTAACACTTAAAAAATAAATAAAAGCAATAAAACAGAAAAGAAACTAAAAGAAGCGGCAGAGGGATTTTACTTGGTTACAACCGGGGAGGTTGCTAATTCAAGGAAGTTATCGCACTAACTATCTCTTTCAGGCGGAGAGACCTCTTACAGCAGTGAAGCGCATAAAGAAAAAAGCTAACAAAAAATGAAGTGTACAAGTGTTGGATTACACAATTTCTGAGATGATTGGAAGCTTCTAGACTAAGGCTATATTTATAGCCTTGGTTGGGGTGCCTAGAAGGGTTCCAGGGGCCTGGAAGGGGATAAAGTTTTATCCCCTTCGCAATAGATCGTGGTCAAAAGCAATTCGGCCAAAATCTACATTCCGATCGGCCGGACTTCCGGGCACCCAGACTTATGGGCGTCCGGAATGGATCCGGGTGCCCGGACAACAAAGTCAACCTAGTTGACTTTTTCGATCCAGTTCCTCTACTCCGTTTCAACTCGCCTCGGTCCGGATCTTCTGCTCTGGCTCCGCTTGCTTAGGTGATCTCGGCCATCCGGAATAGGCCACACCCGAACCTAACTTCTGGCTTTCTAGAGCAACCTTCCATTCCGACTTATTGTCTCTCGAAAACGCCACCCGCCTCCTTCTCGTCCACCGGCATACTCTTCCGCAACACCTCGTCCCTCGAACGAACCGAGATTGTCGGCTCTCTCCTGTGTCGTCCTTCTCGCTAACTGCGTCTTTTGCTCGACTTCTTGTGCTCCTAAGCTCCTGCACACTTAGACACAAGGTTAAAACACCACAGAACCTAACTTAACTTGTTGATCACATCAAAATAACCTTGGGGGTTCCAAAAATCTCTCCCTTTTTGATGTGAGCAACCCGAGTTAAGATAGGGTAAATAGACATAAAGATAAACTAATTAATTTTGCAATAAAGTGAAAAAATAGAATATTTTGGTCAACCTCCCCATTGACTTATACTTTTCCTTCTCCCCCTTTGTTCATATAAAAAATGGAGTTCTAAGAAAACTCTAGGGTAACAATTTTTAAACTTTGAAAAATTATTTTGATTCTAAGTTGAAAAATTTGCAATAATTTTAAAAAAAAGTATCTAAGTTGAAAAAATTCTAAGTAAGATAAAATTCTAAGTTAGAGAATTTGTAAAATAAATATTAAAAAAACTATCTAAGTTAATTTTTTTATTTTTATAAAAATCTTTGAAAATTTTCTAAGTAAAACTTTATTAAAAAAATTTCGAGTAAAAATTTCTAATTTTAGAAGAAATTTTAACTTAGGCAAAAATATTTTTTTTTATTGAGAATTTTTCTAAGTAAAAATTTTACACAAGAAAATTTTTCTAAGTATAAAACTATTTTGAAAAATTTTCAAAAAAAATGTTTGAAAAACTTTTTAAAGAATTATTTAATTTCAACCTTAATGATTTATCAAAAAGTTAATTAAACATTTTATTTCAATATTTTGCCTTCTAGGCAGTGGCGAGACACTAGGTCTTCTTGGTTATTGGAGTAACAACCATTTCCTTAGACAACCTCATAAAGAAATTAATTGTTTAATTTTCTCACTGAAAGCGTTAAATCTAATTAATAGTTCAAGTTAAACAAGACTTTGGAACCCAATATAGGTTCCAGCCTACTGGATTAACTAAAAATTTCTTAGGGACATACCTTTTAGAAACATTCCTAATTTGTCCCTTGTGATATCTAAAATGCCAATTTAGATTATTAGATTTTCTAATTTTAGATGAGTATGCATAGTTTTTCAAGTTATCTACTTGTATTTTTAAATTATCATTTTCTAATTTCAATTTTTTATTTTCTAATTTTAATTTGTCTAATTCTTCTATAGGGCAAGATTTAGCTAGTATTACTTTTAAAATTTTATTTTCTTTTTCTAATTTGTAGCAATCTTTTGTTAACAATTTAACAAACTTAAACAATTTGTCGGGAGGAAGAGATCGTACCTGACTTACCTTGTCGATCTCGTTGTCCGTGTCTCCCCCTGAATTGCTGCTTTCTTCTGACGTAGCTCCCCCTTCATCGATGCTCTCGATGTTTATTTCAGAAGAGCTTGACTCACAATCATCGTTTCGATGACTTGCCATTAGTGCAAGTCCGGAGAAGGCCTCAACTTCTGACTCAGACGACGTATCGTCCCATGTCGCCTCTAAGACCTTGCGCTTTTGGACAGGCTTCTTACCTTTGTCCTTGTCCTCGTTCCTTAGCTTGGGGCAATTGTCCTTGATGTGTCATTCTTTGTTGCAGTGGTAGCAGCGGATCGTCCTTTTCTTTTTACTCTGCGGATGGTTAGTATTCTTAGATTTACAAAGTTTCTTAAAACGTCTTACCATCATAACCATCTCCTCGTTGTCAAGAGAAGACTCTGACTCGGGTGACGTTGTGCTTGGGCTCCTTTATACCTGCACATCTTGACTCATGCACTTCAAATGTGGAAAATAATTCTTCTAATGTAATTTTTCTAGTTCTTTCAAAATATAAAAGGCATCTACTAGTGATGCCCATTTTGTATTTCTAGGAAATGAATTGAGTACGCATCTTAGCGAATCTCGATTACTTACCTTTTCTCCGAGATTCGAAAGTCCGGTTATGATTTCCTTAATCTTCGAGTGCAAATGTGCGACTGTTTTATCTTCTTCAAGTCGCAGGTTGGTGAGCTAGTTGCGAAGTAAATCTCATTTTACGAGTTTGGCATTGGATGTCCCTTCGTGCTGCTCAAGAAACTAAAAGAAGAGGCAGAGGAATTTTACTTGGTTACAATCGGGGAGGTTATTAATCCATGGAAGTTGTCGCACTAACTATCTCCTTCAGGCGGAGAGGCCTCTTACAGCAGTGATGTACAAAAAGAAAGAAGCTAACAAAAATGAAGCATACAAGTGTTGGATTACACAATTTCTGAGATGATTGAAAGCTTTTGGACCAAGACTATATTTATAGCCTTGGAATATAGCCTTGGTCGGGGCACCTAGAAGGGGATAAAGTTTTATCCCCTTCGCAACGGATCCCGGTCAAACGCGATCCAGTCAAAATCCACATTTCGGGCACCCGGAATGGTTCTAGGCGCTCGGAATGGATCCGGGCGCCCGGACCACAAAGTTAACCCAGTTGACTATTTTGGTCCGGTCCCTCTGCTCCGGTTCAGCTCGTGTCAGTCCCGGTCTTCCGCTCTGGTTCCGCTTGCTTTGGGTGATCTCGGCCATCCAGAATAGGGCTCACCCGAACCCAACTTCCGGCCTTCTTGAGCAACCTTCCGCTCCAGCTTCTCATCCCTTAGAAACATCGCGCGCCTCCTTCTATCCGCTAGTGTACTCTTCTGCAGCATCTCGTTCCTCGGATGCACCGACCCGGTCGCCTCTCTCCCGTGTCGTCCTTCTCACTAGCTGCATCTTTTGCTCTATTTCTTGTGCTCCTAAGCTCCAGCACACTTAGACACAAGGTTAAAATACCACAGGACCTAACTTAACCTGTTGATCACATCAAAACAACCTTAGGGTTCTAACACTATTAATGTTTATGATTTAGATTGTAATGATGATTAAATATTAGTCTTATTATTCATCAAGTAAGTTATGCTTCCATCTTATTTTGTACAAATATTATCATGTCAATAATATTATTATGATGTGTTGTAATATTATTTTGTAGATATTATTATGGCAGAGTAGTTAGTCACACCCAGTGGTCATACAGTGCTGAAGGTTGTTGAGAAGTCGTAAGTATTTTTGTTAATAGTAATTTAAATTCACATATGACTTTATTTATAACATATTTCTCATACCTTAACATTTCTACATGCAATTTTACTCTAGATGATAGCGACGTACATAATCAAAAAAATTTAAAAAGTGAGTCTCCGCTCTTGGTACTACATGGAGGCATGTAGATCAGGAGATAAAGAATTTCTATTATTAGGAATTTCTCGTAAGTAAATTGAATATTCTTGGTATTGTATCATAAATTTATCCTTAAGTATACTAATTTTTCAACTAATAATTGTAGAAAAAATATACTAAGAGGCAAGGCAGGAGCGTCAATGTATAGAAACTTGGAATATTTATTGTGCAAGACTATACAAAGACCTCCTATACAATTTGAGAAAGGACACAAGGCCACCTTTTGTATCAGAAGAGGGATGGGTTGCATGGACTGCCACCTGGGTTGGAGATAGCTGGAGGACAAATTCTACAGCTTCTCGATCAAACAGAAATATAGAGCCCGCTAGCCATACTTCCAGATATAAGTCTATTGTAGAGCATACCATCGATTTGGTGAATTTAATTTAAAGTTATATAAGTAAATTTTAATTTATTATCGAATTTGTATAAATTTAATGCTACTTCTTTTTTGTATGAAGGAATGTACTCTATAAAGCCCTCCCAGTTGTTGGGAGATATTTAACAAGATTCGCAAGAAAAATGAAAACACATTTGCTGATCCTCGATCCCTAGCCATAGACATAAGAATATTAACTCTATTACATATAACTATTAACAATGTTTACCTTTAGTAGTTGTATAGCATATATTAATCATATTTTTTTCACACAGGAGGAAATGACTAATAGAGTAGCTTAAGCATCTACACTACCAATAGAGGGAGAGGAGTTATAGGCTCTATTCACTGAGGTGATAATGACATTTATTTTAATGTTGTTGGTGGAAGAACAAAGAAATCCATCCTCTACAGCCATGGCTCACATGCTAAAGCGGCATTTGATCATTTGGAGATGCCTAAGGGTTGTCCTAGTTCTTCTTTTACTGAGATAGAGTCACTTAGAGCAGAAAATCAAGATATGAAAACTAACGACAGTGAAGTCGTGGATGGCTGAAAGGGATGAGAGAAATGATTCTGCCTTGGCCAAGATACGAGCAGTCATTGCTCAATTTACCCAATCATAGCATAGTCTTGAGTCATAAGAGACTCAAGACACATGGGATCCTATTGAGTAGCATCTTTATGAGGTATGCTACAACTTAGTTTTTTTATCACTCATAAAATATGCAAAATATATTTAGTCAATTTTAATGTTATAATATGCTAATTGCATTACATTTCCTCAGGACAATTTGTCAACCTATATATCACCATCTTCATATATCTAAAATATCATTCAAGTACTTTCTTTTACCTATAAACTTAGTTTGCTTTCAATTCGTCGGCATTTCTTCTTCTTTTTTTTATCTATAAATATGCTAATTTAATGTTTTTTCTCATTGTTAATTTTAGAATTAATTTGCCTCGCATGATTATGATATTAATCTATCATATTTTGTTTTATATAGGATTTGATGGTACTATTTTACAAGATTCTATTTAGAGGTCTTTGTAGTATATTATGACATGGTTTTTATGTATCTTATATTAGTTTGTATAGATTTGGATAGTAGATTTGATTGTTTGTATATGAATTGTAATGATATGTGAATGGTTGGTTGTGTATGGATTACGATACTTATGAATTAGTTATTTGTATATACATTGTGAATGGTTGGTTGTGTATGGATTCCGATATTTATGAATTAGTTATTTGTATATACATTGTGAATGATTGTGTAATAGAATGTAACACGATTTGTAAAAGTATAATGTATTAGTGTGAAAAATGAAAATAGGGTAATTGCAAATTTATAGCTAGATATGTTAAATTTTTTTTACAGTTTATCGATGGAATTAGGGGTTCTGGTGATAATTACTAACGAAATTTGTTATTCCATCGATAATTATTATATATGGACAGTGCTATTTTTACAACAGGTATCGACGGAATTACAGGTTCCATTGGCAATTTGTGTTACAGGAACAAGTTTTTGTTCACTATTTTCCAACGGAATCATAATTTCTATCTGTAATTATCGACAAAAACTAAAATTCTGTAATTACATATACTGATGGAATTTAAAATTCCATCGATAGATTTAGCTACGAAATTTATATTCCATCAACAAAATCATCTACAACTCAATTGGTTTTAACTACCATATGTCCATTGTTATTTTGTCGCTAAAGTCAAATAGTGAATAGCGATAAAAATACCCAAAGTTAATTCAAGATTTTTTTTTAGTGACAATTTTTTGAATAAATTGAATAAATTTATTATTATATATTGTAACAACTATATTATGATGTGAGTAAAATTTGATATCGCTTGTCCTAATCGACTCAATATTATCATCCCAGGACAAAATATAGGTCAGTAAATCGCATGAGGTATTTTGTCTTAGCATAGCTGCTCTTTATATGAAGGTCAGTGATGCAGGCCTAACCCATGACGAAACCTAATATGACTTTTCAAACTTTAAAAGAGCATACTTTTGACTCAGGAATCGAAATCAGGTTCTGTCAATGGTCACGGGTGCAGAATTCAGAAACCTATATTTTATTATGGGTGAAACCGTAACTGTCAAATTTTAGTCTCAACTTCCATAGTTAAAACTAAGTTTAGATCTTTTTACTATTTTTAGCAATTTTTATTTTTAGGGTATTTAATATAATTTTGGTATTCCTGATATTTATAAAAGAGGATTTATCTTGATCTAGGTCTTATTTTGAGTTAAGATTATTCAATTATGAATTTTTCTTTTACCAATTTTGAATTAAGATTATTCAATTATGAACTTTTCTTTCCGGTAAAAGATATTTTTTTTTCTTTATAAAATTAGAATTAACATATGTTAATTATAATTTTTTAAATAGAAATCTATTTCTTTTCTTTATAAGTTTATTAACCTCTATTAATTATATTTTTTTTCTTTATTTATTTGGATATTAAGTTGTAGTCTATATAAAAAAAATTATCCTTTATTTAATAAAATTTCTTATGGTAAAATAAAACATTATCTTTTTATTTTTTTCCTATTTTTTTTCTCAGTATCATAATTATTATACTGTTCGACTTCAATCAGACACTAATAAAATATTTTAAATTCGCTTATAATTATTTTCAAAATTTATTAAAGTAGATAATCATGCAGATTCTAACGGGCCATCCCATAAAAGCCATATGACGATGTTATTAAACATTATAGCTATGTTATAATTATTATAACATATCGTTAGAATAAGGATATCTTGAGAAATATAACGGCGTGATTTGCCACATTTCTGGGAGACAGTAGCATGTTGTTGATAACGACGCGGATATAGATAGAATACGAGAGACGTGGCTCGACGTTCTTCCATGGCAGCGCATGTGGAGGACCCCACCTACGCCGTTGATACTGCAACTGCCACCGCTCCATGTGCCCGCCGTCGCTCTCCGGCCAGCAGCCAAAACTCGTTTTTGTCTCTCTGCCCCCCGCAGCGACGCGCCGCCCATTGCCAATTCCATGCCTATAAATGCCCCGCCTTCTTCCTCCTCCTTCATCGGCACAAGTCCACACCTCAACCGACAGCCAGTCTTCACTTCACTCTCCTCCGATGGCCTCCGGCGCTCTCCTCTTTCTCCACTTCTTCTTTCTCTTATCCGGCTGCATCTTTGCGGACTCCTACGGGTGGGAATCCGCCCACGCCACCTTCTACGGCGGCAGCGACGCCTCCGGAACCATGGGTCAGCTGCATTTCTACAGTTGTTAAGAAATGTTTCCGGCGAACTCTTAATTTGCTGACTTTTTGTATTGGATTGATTGTTCGCTGTGCAGGAGGCGCTTGCGGGTACGGGAACCTCTACAGCACCGGCTACGGCACCAACACGGCGGCGCTCAGCACGGCGTTGTTCAACGACGGGCTCAGCTGCGGCTCCTGCTACGAGTTGAAGTGCGCCGACGACCCCCAGTCGTGCCTCCCCGGCTCCATCATCGTCACCGCCACCAACTTCTGCCCCCCAACCTACGACCTCCCCAGCGACAATGGCGGCTGGTGCAACCCCCCGCGCCCGCACTTCGACCTCGCCCAGCCGGCTTTCCTCCATATCGGGCAGTACCGCGCCGGCATCGTCCCTGTCTCCTTCCGCAGGTGCTCCATTAGCCATTTAACTTCCCTCGACGGAATCAAGCAGTCACTAAAGCTCTGTTTTTTGTTACTCTACACTGCAGGGTGCCTTGCGTGAAGAAGGGAGGAATACGGTTCACCATCAACGGCCATTCCTTCTTCAACTTGGTCTTGATCACGAACGTGGCCGGAGCCGGCGATGTGCACTCCGTGTCGATCAAGGGGTCCAAGGGCGGGTGGCAAGCGATGTCGCGCAACTGGGGCCAAAACTGGCAGAGCAACTCGTTACTCGACGGGCAGAGTCTCTCCTTCCAGGTGACGACCAGCGACGGACGGACGGTCACCAGCTTCGACGTTGCACCGGCTGGATGGCAATTCGGCCAGACCTTCGAGGGTGGACAATTCTAACTAAGCTCATCAAGGAATTAAGGCTTGTAACGTTGGACGCTGAGGTAGCTCATCAGGCAGCACCCGCAGGAGCCTCCCAAACTCCCAACCCCTAAACTATAGTATATATATACTTAGCAAGTATTCAACCCTGTAATTTAAAAGCCATTTGTGGAAATTATGGAAGCCATGGCTTACCTTACAGTTACAGGGAAGGAAGGTAATTCACCTCAACCTAATTATGGATGTGTTGTGGAATTATCCACTCGAGCGCCTCTTATTTTATTAATATAATTTTGGTTTATTTGATTGAAGGAAAAACCTGTTAGGCGAAATCTAAAATTATAAAATTACAATAAAATAGAAAGATTTATTCCTGGATGTCACAGAAAAGGCAGCTTTGTTAACGATGAACAGACGTATATGATAATTATAGTTTTTTTTAAAAATAGATAATTCGTTTCTTCTATTCGGTATTTAAAAGCTCGAATGAACAATCGTTAAACCATGCACCTTTAGCAATCATACAATGGATGGTTCCTGCTGAGATCGAGGGAGCAGTCAACTTTTACTAGATCGCCTTTATCGACCTTTATAGAGTCAGATGCTATTGGATCGGTTTCTTCAATCGGGTAGGCTTCTACTGGGTCGACTCAAATCTGCCTTAAGCGGTTTGGCACAGAGCAGATAAAATCCTAATGGATCGGCTCTTCTGAAAGAGACTAACCGGAGGTTAGAAGGGGGCCAAGGTAACTTGACTGCCCAAGTTAGATTTGGAGAGAAGAACGGAGAATAATAGGAGAGCGCCCCTTTCCTTTATTCAATCTCATCATTCAAAACGACTACATAACCTCCTGTATTTGTAACCGACACAACCCTCCAGCTGATGCTCATTACTGCTGATAAGATAAGTAAATTGTTTTTCCCCCTCCCCTGACACGCGCACCCCCTCCTCTCTCTCTCTCTCTCCCCTGCAAATGACTATTCTACCCTCTATCTTTTTTTTTGATTTTTTAATTTTATTTTTAATTTTTTTAATTCATACTTATATAATCATACTTATATATTTTTAATTTTTAATTTTTAATTAATTTTAATTTTAAATTAATTTTAATTTTGAATTTTTAATTAAATTTAATTTTAAATTTTTTTATTCATACTTATATTTTTTAAAATTTTTATTTAATTTTATTTTTAAAATTAATTTTATTTTTAATTTTTTTCATTCATACTTATATATTTTAAAAATTTTATTTAGTTTATATATTTTAAAAATTTTATTTAGTTTAAATTTTTAATCAATTTTATTTATTATTTTTCATTAATACTTATATATATTTTTAATTTTATTTAGTTTTATTTTTTAATTAATTTTGTTTATAAGAACTCCTCTAGTTCCAAACCAAGAGCGTCGAGAAATAGCTATTGCTCATATTGACAATCACTTCGTACAAATTTTCTTATATCCTCATTATCTTGTACCACCCATTCCAACTTGGTGGTGGCAACATTCATCGCATGAAGCTAAAGGATGGGTCACTCGTTACAGGACGCACGCTCATTTGTGGTACGAAATAATAGGTGCACCACCACCAAACGCATCGGGAGCAGAATTTGGAGACAATATTGATTAAGATTTCTATTTTTATATGTTTTTATATTTTTTTTGTATTATTACATGTACTTTTCATTTGGAAAAAATATGTTTATTCCTAAGTTATGAATGTGTTCATTATTAATTGATAGTATTTTTTTTAGTTTTAAATATAAACTAAAAATAAATAAAAGATTATAAATATATAAAAAAAATTATTGAAAAAAATAAAACTGATAAAAAATTGATAAAAAAATTAATTAAAAAAAATTAATAAAAAAATAAAATTAAAAAAAATCAATTGAAAAAAATATAAGTATTATGAAAAAAATAATAAATTAAATTAATTAAAAAATAAAAACTAAATAAAATTTATATAAAATTGAAAAATAAAGTATTGATAAAAAATAAAAAATAAAATTAATTAAAAAATAAAATTAAATAACATTAAAAATATAATTATATGAGAGTTATTTTTAAATAAAATTAATTAAAAATTAAAATTAAATGAGAATTAAATGAAATAAAAAAAAATTAAAAAAATAAAGAGGAGGGTACATACGTCTTTTGGTAGGGAGAGAGAGGAAAAGGGGAGCGGGTGTGTGTGAATCGGGAGGGAGGAAAAGCAGCTCTCTAAGATAATCATCAAACCTCTTGACGTGATGCTAAAAATTCCCGTAATTGATGCGCCTCTTGCTCTACTGCACTCTAGTTCAACCTCGTTAATCCGTTGGGCAAAGCCTTCCACTGATTTGACCCTTACTTTGTTGAATTCGGCAAAATTACTCTAAATACTAGCAAGCTAATCCTAAGTTACCATTGTTGCCTAAGTTATCATTGTTGCAAATAAGAAAAATAATATAGTTAAAAATCAACCTCTATCCAACTAGAAATCTATATTATTATTTGGCTAATCAACTAACCATTGTTTGATTGTAAAATAAACGTCTTTTGGCTAGTTTATCAACTATTAATTGGCTGCCACATCAGCCATTAATGGTTTGATTTACTTGCTATTATTTTGACTATAATATAACTAATATTTAATTAGTTGAATAATCATCCAATCTCCTATAAAATGGAAGTTGCATCTTTCATTAGAAGTACGAAGAAATTCTATATTTTCTTTTTTCTCTATGTTTCTTATTCCCAAACAAGGGGGATAATCTTTCTCTTTTTGAGAGAAGTTTTATTACTCTTTGTAATCCTCTCTTTCTAATAAACTTATAAATACAAAAGTGAGTTTTGAGATCAGTGAGTCATCTCCTGTAATCCAAATTTCTATGAATTTTCTTTACGGTATCAAAGCAACTTGATTGATTCTGATAAGATGTTTTGAGTTTATTCTAGGCGCTAGATCGATCAACCTTGACAAACTTTTATACGCTTTGCAAATATGGGAGATTTGCAAGTAAATTCAGCACAATCTTATTTCTTTCCATCTATCATTCTCAATTTATCTAATTACTTTTCTTAGGCCACTCATATTAAGAGATCCTTAAACTCAAGGAAGCTCTTGAAGTATATTACAAATAATCCTCCTACAGATCTAGACCTTTATTTCAAAATTTGGAAAGAGAATGATGAAGTATTTATTCTTTTGTCAAATTCTATGGATAAAACCCATAGAATAATGGCCACTTGTGCCCCAATCTCGAAGGTCCTTTAGGAGCAAATGAGTAATATATATGGACAAAAATTAAATCTGGAAATGATCTTCAAGATTAAAAGAAATATTGTAGATATCAAAAAGGAAGAAAAGATTTTTTCCCCAATTATTTGGTAGCTACTAAGATCTATGCAATGAATATAATACTTTGAGGCTAATTACACAACAGACCTCAAAGTTTTACAACAACAAAGAAAGGAAGATATGATATTTGACCTTCTTATATCATTAGAAGAATCATAAAAATTATTTACAACAAGAATGAGACTTGGAGCCTAACAATCAAAGGATCATGGCTTCACTGTAAACCTAGAAAAACAAAAGGCAAATAAAGTTCAAGAATCCAAAATTGTGTGTGGATACTGTTGGAATCTCTTCGTACGGCTAGAGAGGGGGGGGTGTGAATAGCCGACCCCAAATTACTCGTTTCTTTCTACAAATCAAAGTTAGGGCAGCGGAAAATACAACAAAGAAACGAAAGAGAAGAAAACCAAACCTTAACACAAGGATGTAACAAGGTTCAGAGATTAGGGCTCCTACTCCTCGGCGTGTCCGTAAGGTGGACGAGTCCAGTCAATCCGTCGGTGGATGAGTCCCCGGAGAACCGGCTAATACAAACTCCTTCTGGGTGGAGAAACCTCGCCACAACACACTCTTGCAACAGCAAGTAAGGAGAGTACAGAAATACAAGGAAAGACAGCAAGAAATACAACAGTAAGAAAACTCTTGCTTGCCTTCTCTTCGACTGGAAGAAGCAGTAGCTCCAAGCGCCTACAACAGCAGGTGACCCAGCCAAAGGGAAGCTCACGCGAAGCTTCAACGCTTTAAGAACTCAGCAGAGCTCAGCAGCAGAAAGAAGAAGAAGGTTCGGAGAAGAAGTAAGTGTCCTGTAGAATCGTTCGAACCCTTATATAACCTGCGAACCTGCAAGCCAAAAAGCCAGAAACACAGGAGCCAAAAATAGCCTAGCCGTTGTCTCTCAACGGCTAGGGCCAGACCGATCAGGCATCGTCCTGATCGGTCTGGAGCTATCCTGATCGGTCCGAGAGACCGATCAGGCCCCATTCTGATCGGTCCCCGGACCGATCCCACCTCTCTTACAGAGAGGTGGCTGCGTCTCTGATCGGTCGTGGAGACCGATCAGGCTCCATGCTGATCGGTCTCCAGACCTATCCAGCTGTTCTACAGAAAAGCGCCCAACTTTCTGTGCGTACCATGATCGGTCCCGGGGACCGATCAGGCTTCATGCTGATCGGTCCCCAGACCGATCAGTAAGCTCACAGAGGCACACTGATCGCTTTCTGATCGGTCTCCAGACCGATCAGATGACCTGGATCGATCCACTGATCGATCCAGCTCTTGGTTTTTGTCCAAACCAATTCCCACGCCTTCCACACCAATATCCGGTCAACCTTGACCTATTGGTATCTCATGCTTAGCATCTGGTCACTCCCTTGACCTGCTAAGACTCCCTACCAAGTGTCCGGTCAATCCCTTTGACCCACTTGGTCTTTCCAACACCAGATGTCCGATCATCCTTGATCCATCTGGATTTTCCCTTGCCTGGCTTCACTCACCCGGACTTTCACCTGGCTTCACTCACCAGGATTTCCACACTGCCTAGCATCCCAGTTAGGACTTTCTCACTGCCTGGCTTCACTCACCAGGACTTTCCAACTGCCTAACATCCCAGTTAGGACTTTCCCACTGCCTGGCTTCACTCACCAGGACTTTCCACACTGCCTAACATCCCTGTTAGGACTTTCCCACTGTCTGGCTTCACTCACCAGGACTTTCCAACGTGCCAAGCTCCCTGCTTGGACTTCTCCGTGCCAAGTCTCCATACTTGGACTTTTCCAGTGCCAAGTCTCCATACTTGGACTCTTTCCCGAATCAGGTCAACCAGGTCAACCTTGACCTACGGTTGCACCAATAATCTCCCAAACATCTATTCTTGTCCCATATCAAGAATACAACTCTTCCACGAGTGTCAAACATCAAAATACAACTCAACTAGGTCAACCTTGACCTAAGGTTGCACCAACAATCTTCCTAAGTCAAACATCAAAATACAACTCGAGTCAAGTCAACTCGAGTCGGGTTAACCAGGTCAACCTTGACCTAAGGTTGCACCAACAGATACTATAAGAAGCCGAATCACATAAAGGAAAAATATGGGCAACTTCATCCACACAGAAGGCCTAATCACTTAATAAAAAGGATCAATCATTCCACAACTTAGCCAAGATTGCAAATTTAGAAATCGCCATCAATGACATCTCAAAGCTACTCGAGTAAGTAAAAATTTGTTGGTGCAATCGACCTAAGTTTGATCGGTACGATCATGATTTTGATGTGTGTGTCAAAGAGTTTAAGTTAGACTTTCATATGTATTTGATATATGTTTGAATCATGCAGGACTTGGTGAAACATATGAGGAACTTGGTGCGGCCAAGTTTGAGAAGCTCATCCAAGGGCTTGGATCCTTGAGTCGATGAAGGATGGTGTGGAAGACATCCGAGGGACCGCCAGATGAGGAGCAACGAAGTGAAGCCGAAGGAAATGTACTTCAAGGCAATGTGAAAGATGACACGGAGAGGAGCCACAGGCTCGGGTGCACCTGAGGGACGAAGGTCGAAGAAGAGGGCTTCAAAGGTGACTCCAGAGAGGATGACTGTGAGTGTGTAATCGGGACCAGTCGACTGATGAAAGTTTCAGTCGACTGGTCAAGTCGATTATGCAATCAACTGGATGCGAACAGAAGCATTCTGTTTGCTCAGCCAGTAGCGACCAGTCGACTGGTAAGTGACTATTGGCGACCGTTGCCAAAAACCTTGACTCTGGCAAGTAGCCGTTGGCTGTGTCCAATGGTTGCACCAATTGACTGATGGAAGTTCCAATTTATTGGTGTGCAGGAAATGAGTTGTCTTGTGATCAACTCTTTCCTCTCTATATATTGGAAGCTTGGGGCATTGAAGGAGGTTACTTATCTTGTTGATACACTCCTAGTCTTGGCCTCCAAGCTTCCAAAGCCTAACACTCTTCTTCCAATTCTCATTCTCAATCTTGTAAAGAAGAAGAGTATCTTGTGAGAGGTTGTACTCCACCGAGAAGGAGTAAGATCTAACCGGAGATTACCGGGGACTAATCCACTGAAGGATTAAGGGTTCACCCACCTCAAGGACAAGCCGTGGAGTAGGAGCAAGCAATCTCTGAACTACGTAAAGGAATCGTGTTAGCGTTTGTGTTCTTTCTTGTTTGTTCTCATTGTTTTTGTTTAGTATATTCCGCTATGCACTAACCTTCTTATAGAGAAGTAATCGAGTTGGGGGTGACCTAGCTATTCAACCTCCCCTACTAGCCGACCACTGATCCCCTACAAGTGGTATCAGAGTAAGGACACCATTCAACGGACTAATCGTCAAGAAGAGAAACACCATCAAATGGCCGACTCACACATTCAACCACCCAAATTCAAAGGAGATTTCTCTTGGTGGAAGAAGAGAATGGAGGTATTTTTCAAAACCAATTTTGATATTATGCTAATCATGAAAAATTGTTTCAAAATGCCTAGGGATCACAACAATGAGATACTCGAGAAAATAAGGTGGAGCAAGAAGCAAAGGGAAGAACATTTAGCAAATTCAAAAGTGATACATCTTCTACTAAATGTTCTTCTCCAACAAGAAGTGACAAGAGTTGGAAACTACTCAAGTGCCAAGGAACTATGGGAAAAGCTAGTGGAGCTTCATGAAGGGACATCAGAAGTGAAATTAGCAAGAAGAGACCTCCTTCAAACTCAACTCACCAATATCAAGCTTGAAAAAGGAGAAAATGTATCAAATTTACATTCTAGAATTAAGGAAATTTTAAATGGACTAACATGTGTAGGTGAGACACTTACAAACCGAGACATCATAATGAAAGCCATTAATGTTTTCCCAAGAACCTCAACATGGAGCTCAATTGTAGACTCGTTCTACATTTCAAAGGATCTAGAGAAATCTACTCTAGATAAATTCTTCTTAACATTGGAGCTCCATAAAACTTAGATTGAAGGATTAGATGGAGAAGCCCATAGATCAAGAGGAGTAGCCCTTGTGGCAAATAAGGGAAAGGGTAAGAAGAAGAAGTCTTCATCCCCACTATCCTCCGACTCCGAAGAATTAAGCACCTTAATGGATAGTGATCATGAGACATATATGGTAAGAGGGATGAGAAAAGTATTTAAAACTTTTTGTACTAACAAATCTCATGCTAGGAAGAGTTCAAGAGGAAAGAGTAGGACAAGGAGAGTCATTTGCTATAATTGGCAAGGAGAAGGACACATGAGGGATGAATGCCCTCTCTTGAAGAACAAAGAAGAAAAAAAAGAAGTAAGAGAAGAAGAAGTCAAAAGAAAAAGGGAAGAAGGTCAAAAACCTAAAAGCAACATGGGATGATCTATTGTCGTCGGAGGAAGAAGAGCACCATGTGTCCCATTTTACTCTAATGGAAATTGATGATCTAGCCTTCACCTCATCCAAAAATGAAGAGGGAAAGAGCTTAAGTGAAGATGAAGAAGGGAGCTCAAGTGAAGGGGGAGGTCAAACTTCATATTCGGACTTCTCGGTAAGTGAGGTATACAACCTTCCTCCTCATGCTTTAATTAAGATTATTAAAAGTACACATGAGGATTTGTTTAAGGGAAAAAGGAAAAATAAGTCCTTGAAAAATGATATTATTTGCCTTGAAGAAAAATTAGAATCCATGTGTTCTAAGGACAATGATATGCATGCTTCTTCTACAAATTCAAATGATTCATGTTTAGAAGAGGAAAATAGGAAATTAAGGGAAAAGGTATAACACCTCACCAAAGCCCTTAGAAAATTTGAAATTAGCTCAAATACCCTAAGCATGATTATTGGGAGCCAAAGGGCAAGTTTCAACAAAAAGGGTCTAGGGTATAAGGAATCTAACAATGAAAAATCCTATCATTATTTAATTGCTAGGGGGCAAACAAAGACAAAAATCATAGGTAGGAAATGGATCCCTAAGGAGTACTTGGTTAACCCAATTAAGAAGAACCTTTATTGCGTACCAAAATCAATCCTCAAGGGTTAGAGGATTTTGGGATAAGTCAACCATAGAAGTCATAATTCTATTTTTTTTCTCTGTATGGTTGACTTGAGATCTTAAGGGGGAGCACTTAGCTTTGATAGAAATTCATGATAAAGAGGGCTAAGTAGAGGTTACCTTCATTTCATCTCACAATGAATTACATAACTAAATGTGAGATGATAGGATGATATTAATAATTCACTTATGCTTATGACATTTTGATGAGTTATGAAATGTATCAATGTTTAGTGATCATAGGCCAACTATGGGGAAAGTAAATGTTTAATTAATGAATATCTTGCCCATAGATCATAGTTGGACATTTTAAATATTTTGAAAATAATTCTTTTTTTCTATTTACTGTGATATGGATATTTTAAAAGATATGAATTCAAAACAAAGTTTCAAAATGATACAAATTTAAGTTGTTTTCAAGATTTTTGAGTTTGTGTCCAAACATTGAAAATATAATGAATTTTTATGAATACATATTTTTCCTAGTTAAAGGATATTATAAGAAATATATGTTTAAAATTTCATGATTTTTTAAATTTTCTGAATCTTTTTATGCATTTCTAAAGTTAGCTTCAGAATGTTGATGATCTTGTCTGAAATCTACGAAGATGTGCACTAGCTTTGGTGAATGACGATCCCTAATAAAGAGAACCTCTTGTAGATCTAGAAGAAACCCTCCACGACCCTAAGCATAGTGAGACAAACCAACAAAGTGTTAGTGACCTAAGACCGGGATGAGGATCCCTGGCTAGGCCCTCTGACGCTTAAGTCAATTTCTCTCTTAAAGGTAGAAGAAAGGAAGAAGAACAGTAACTGAAGTGAAACAGAGTTTGGATGCTAGAACTTGCGTACCTTGCCAACGGAGAGGATCTCCCTTTTTATACTATCTCACGTGACCTCCGTAGTCGTGAAGTGGTCCCCAGTTCGTTAGGGTTTGTTAGGAGATGAAGTCATCTTCTATAATTCATACAATAATCTTTTAAAGAATCTTTTCTGTACCCTAGATGTACCCATTTTATTATTTATGACTTGTATTTATAGTGGGGACACGCCATTATGACTGAAGAAACTTCTAGAAGATATTTCCCGTCAAATATCCTGTTGGGCATGTCTTGGCCGATCGTTCAAGTTGGTTGCATATGCTATTAAGAATACCCCCTGTTAAATATGTCTCGGTCAGTCGTTCAAACGGGCCATATATTAATAATACCTTTTGCTGACTATGTCTTTATGCTCAGGCAGGCTTCGCCTGACTGAGCATATATGAATACGTGGACGCTGGCTCGTCTTGTGGTTGGCTAGTAATATGCTAAGAATCAGATATAAGGCTAAATGTCTTTATGCTTGGGTGGATTTTGCCCAGCCGAGCATATGTGAGCGCGTGGACGTTCACTCGGCCTGTGGTGGGCCGGTAATATACTTAGAACCATATATAAGGCTAAACACTCTTATGCTCGGGTGGGCTTACTCGACCGAGCGTATATGAGTATGTGGGTGCTCGCTCGACCTGCAGTCGATCAATAATATGCTAGAAGTTATACATAAGGCTAAATACCTTTATACTCGGGCGGGTTTGCCCGACCGAGCATATATAAGCATGTGGGTGCTCGCTCGACTTTTGGTCAGCTGGTAATATGCTAAAAGTCATACATAAGGATAAATATCTTTATGCTCGGGCCGACTTTGCCCAGTCGAGCGTATATGAGCATGTGGGCGCTTGTTTGACTTTCGGTCGACCAATAATATGCTAGACGTCATACATAAGGCTAAATGCTTTTATGCTCGGGCTGGTTTTGTCTGGCCAAACATATATAAGCATGTGGGTGCTCGCTTAGCCTTTGGTCGATCGGTAATATGCTAAAATTCATACATAAGGCTAAACATCTTTATACTCGGGCGGATTTTTCCCAATCGAGCGTATATGAGCGCGTGGGCGCTCGCTCGGCCTGCGGTCAGTCAGTAATATGTTGAGAATAATACATAAGGCTAAATGCCTTTATGCTCGGGCAGGGTTTGCCTGACCGAGCGTATATGAGAGCGTGAGTGCTCGCTCGGCCTGCGGTCGACCGGTAATATGTTGAGAATCATATATAAGGCTAAATGATCTTATGCTCGAGCGGGCATTGCCCAGCCGAGCGTTTATGAGCATGTGGGTACTCACTCGGCCTTTGGTCGGCCGGTAATATGCTAAAAGTTATACATAAGGCTAAATACCTTTATGCTCGTGTGAGCTTTGCCCGGCCGAGCGTATATGAGCGCGTGGGTGCTCGCTCAGCCTACGGTCGACCAGTAATATATTGACAATCATATATAAGGCTAAATACCTTTATACTAGGGCGAGCTTTACCCAGCCGAGTGTATATGAGCATGTGAGCTCTCACTTAGCCTTTGGTCGTCCGGTAATATGCTAAAAGTCATACATAAGGCTAAATGCCTTTATGCTCGAGTGGACTTTGCCCGACCGAACGTATATGAGCGCGTGGATGCTCGCTCATCCTGCGGTCGACTGGTAATATGTTGAGAATCATACATAAGGATAAACGCCTTTATGCTCAGGCGGGCTTTATCCGACCGAGCATATATGAGCACGTGGGTGCTTGCTTGGCCTTCATTCGACCGACTATATACCTTTCCTACCTTTCTTAACCTAGATGCCTCCTTTACTCGACAGGCCGATCCATCATAACCCGTATCACTAGCCCCCCTTCAAGTCTAGTCGAATAAGGTATAGCCGACTGACTAGACCTAAGTCTACTTCTGCCCTTTTTTTGAATATTTCATACCTACTACAGTGATCCCGTGACACCCCTAGCACATATCTTGTAACCAAGTTAAATAGAGGTGTGATCCTAACTCCTGCAACATCAACCATTACTCTTTCTGGCTTCACTTTCCTCTAGAGATTTTATTGAGAGTTATGGCTTCGGATCTTCCCCCTTGGGATCAACTATTGTCCGAGAAGGAGAAATCTTTGGCTGAGGCTATGCAAGCCTTAGATCTACACCATTCGCATCAAAGGGAGCTAGAGGTACATCTATTAGTAGCTCAGTCTCAAGTTCGGTCGAAAGTGGCTTTGAGGGACAAAACTTATTTGGTTTTAAAGCAAAAGACTGAGGAGTTAGATGATATGAAAACTCGACATGCCTCAGAAATAACCATTTTGACCAAGAAGGTTCATATAGACGGTTTACTAATATCGCAACAACAACAAGACTTGGACTAGCAGAAAGCTAAAGTAAATTTTTTGCAAACTGAACTATATCGAGTTAGATTAGAACTAGCTTCTCTACCACAAACCCAAGAGGGTGTCTCACACAAACACAAGTGGTCAGGACAAACATCTTCTCTTTGTCCAGGATGTCATTCTACTACACGCCCATACTTGGGATGGGCAGAACAATCTTGTAACTCACGAAAGTAGGATAAGTAGAAAATTATTTATCTGCTGTATCTTTTTATGTAAGATTCACAAAAGTTCAAGAGTTATGATTGTGTAATTATTTATGACAATATAAAGTTATATGTTTATGTCTGGTTATGCTATTTACCCTTCAACATCGCACCTGAAGATAGTACTGCAGACCCTTCAGCATAACCAATTGTACGCCAAGTTCACGAAATGTGAATTCTGGCTTGATCAGGTATCTTTTCTGGGTCACATCATCTCCAAGGATGGTGTCATGGTAGACCCCAGTAAGCTGTGAGTAACTGGAAGAGACATAAGAACGCCAGTGAAATCAGAAGCTTTTTGGGACTAGCAAACTATTACAGAAAATTTGTAAAGGATTTCTCCAGGATAACCTCTCCACTGACAGCTCTTACTAGGAAGAATAGAAAATTTCAGTGGACAGAGGACTGTGAGAACAGCTTCACCGAGCTCAAAAGAAGATTGACCAGTACACCCATTCTGACTCTACCAGAAAACACAGACAACTTTGATATCTACAGTGATGCCTCTAAATTGGGACTAGGAGCAGTACTGATG